>NC_042623.1:90229228-90902228 GCF_901001135.1 Rhinatrema bivittatum
ACCTGGATCTTCTCTCAAGCCTTTACTTAACCCCGCAGCCCCCAGATCACAGCCCCCCCCTCGCCGTTCCTACTCATTCTAAAGCTACCCTACTCCTATCAAGTGCCCCTCCACCTCCCCTTCCCCTCTGACCTGCTTTATTCGATATCCCAATAACCTTTATTACTTTTCCTAATCTCTCTAATCTGGCTACTATTTCTCATGCTAGTAACTGACCTCGATTACATATTGTACATACTGTAAATTGTACATTCTGTACAAAAAATTGTACATACTGTAAATAATTGTCATATGTTGTCATATATCTTACACAATTGTTAACTTTCTTGTTACCATACTTTTCTGGTACCTGACTCCGCTACTCTAGCACTCTCATCCCAGTTTCAACTCCCTTATGTTAAATGTATTTTCTAATTTCTAATTTCCCAAGTTACTGGTTACCCCAGTTCAATGTAAACTGATGTGATATTCACTTGAACGTCGGTATAGAAAAGCTTTACATAAATAAATAAATATTCTCTGAGTTACGGGCAGCACTGTCATGAAGCACTACTTGTAATGGACTCACAGCCCTATTTTTTTTTAAATCTAGAGGGTGTTAGAACCTACTCCAAAAATTATTACCAGTGAAAGAAAATGCCTCACATCCTACAATCAGAGCCATAGCTAGTCTATGGCCGATATGGCCTCGGCCATAGGCGCCATCCTCTAGGGGTGCCATTGCATGAAAACTATCAGCCTCTAACCTTCTCTTCCCTCCCCTCACCCTGGCAGTAAATAACTGCGTGGCCCACGGAGCCTCAAAAAAATCGATCTCCTTCTCCCACTGGGACAATGAAGAACAGTGCGGGACACACTCCTGACCTCTCTCTGCCCTGCTCCGGCAATGAAGAGTAGTGCTGCTCATAGGGCAGCCAAAAGCATCAGCCTCCTTCTCCCCCACCTCCCAGCCCCGGTAGTGCCAAGAAGTGTGGCCCCAGGGCCGCAAAATGCATTGGTCTTTTCTTCCCTTTCCCTACCCAGCTGTGAAAAGTAACGCAGCCAGCAGGGCCTCAAGAACCAGCAGTAGTGTGGCCCATACGATGTCAAGAAGCTTTGGCCTCCCTCCCCATGCTTCAGCATACCTGGAGGCTAGATGAGAGAGAGAGAGTCTATGAAAGTGTGTGTGTCTGATTGAGCATGTGAGAGAGAGGTATGAGTTTGTGAGAGAGCTTATGTTTATTTATGTATTTATTTAACATTTTTCTATACCGACCTTCATGGTTAAATACCATATCAAATCGGTTTACATCGAACAGGGGTAGATAACTGAAACAACGGAAGGAACAACTTTTTTTTTCCTAATCAAAGAGAAAACCAAAGAAACAAAAGTTACATTTAACGAGGACCGTGAACTTGGAAGCTTAGGCAGCTGGAAGAAAAAGGCCCGAAGAGGGCATCAACTTAGATTAAGTTGATGCCCTCTTCAGTGTGTGTGAACGACTGAGCATGTGTGTGTGAACGACTGAGCATGTGAGGGAGAACCTATGAGTGCGTATGTGTGTATGACTGAGCATGTGAGAGAAGTATGAGTGTGTGTGTGTGTATGACTGAGGATATGAGAGAAAGGTATGAGCATGTGTGTGTGTGACTGTGCATGTGAGAGAGAGCCTGTGTGTGTGTGTGTGTGTGTGTATTATTCAGCATGCGAGAGAGAGGTATGAGCGAGTATGTGTGTTTGAGCATGTGAAAGAGATATGAGCTTATGAGACATAGTCTATGTGTGTGTGTATGATTGAGCATATGAGGGAGAGCCTATGATTGTGTGTATGACTGAGCATGTGAGAGAATGAATGAGCATATGTATATTTGTGTATAGCTGAGCATGAGAGAATGAACAAGTGTGTATGTATATAAGATTGAGCTTGCATGAGAGAGAGAGCATATGAGTGTATGTGAATGACTGAGCCTGTGACAGAATATGAGTCTGTATGTGTATATGATTTATCATGCAACAGAGATTGAATGGGTAAATGTGTGTGTGTATGACTGATCGTGAGAGAGAGAGAACAAGCATGTGTGTGTGTATACAGTTAAGCATGAGAGAGCAAACAAGCGTGTATGTGTGTATATGATTGAGCATGTGTGAGAGAAAGCATGGAAAAAGTTTGTATTCAACAACTGTTAGGAATTTGGTGAGGGTCTGTCTGTGTTCGGCATGGGTGAAAAAGGTGAGGTGCTCTGCTAACTTGTAGTTTCTGTGTGGGGATCTATAACAGCCTGGTTTGTTCTGTTTTCTTAATAGGAGGTGTTTTGGTGTTTAGGGCCTGGTGTAATATTTGCAATGTTGCCTTTTCATAGGCAGGATTGAATGCTGGCAGTTAGTACTGTCTTGGTATGGGAGGTTTAATATATTGTAATTGCAATTCAGTTTACTCGTAGCTTTCTGAGGGCCAAGCCTACACCTAACAAACTACCATAGACCTAATACCATATTGGTTCCAAGTGCCTTTTTTCTTTTTCTTGTTTTGCAGGGTTTTCTAGTTAGCACCACAGCAATGCATGTAAATATAATATAGATGTTGTTGTAAGTGATGGGGTACATATTCCAAAACCTACAGAGAAGTGTGTCAAAAATACCGATAAACCACTTTTAACTCAGGAGAAATGTGCCTTGGAAAAAAAGGACCTTCACAATAAGCATTACAGGGAGGAGCAGAGATAGCCGGTTAAGTTAACATAGCTGGCTAACTCTAACTTATCTGGGTATATTCAGTGGCTTGGCTATGCTGCTGAATATCTCAGTTAAGTTAGCTGGATATGTGTATCCGGCTAACTTAACTAGTCGCTCAGAGACTGAATATTTATCCCGATATCTTTAGCTTAGAATGGCCTTTTTCATGTACAATCTGAATAATCTTTAATTGTATGTGGGGAGGGGGTGACACATAATAGTTGGATTGTGGGCCCATGAATGCAAGGTTCTGAAGGGAGCCCTGGTGTGTGGCACCCAGCCCAAGGCTGACACTGCAGTGACTGGATTAAAGAAAGTTGAGGGGAAAAAAAGATCCCCGGGATCTGTGAATGAAGGTTACTGGAACTAGGATCTCTGTACTGGTTTTGATTGAGTTGGAAGTCCAAAGGAGCCAGAGGAAACCGCTGGGTGAAAATAAAACTCAAAACCCCTTCCATTTAACAGTGTCCCACTTCGTGGTGTCATGTGTTGTGCTCAGGATGAGGGTGCACTTTTTCATTTGGCCATAGATGTTACATGGCTTGGCTACAACTCTGGGCCACATGACCCCTCCAAAGTGAAAGAGAGTACATTGTGGGTCAGTGGTACCCTTAAAATGACCCTAGAGGACCAGTGCCCCTCCCACCCAACCCCTTAAGAACTTTGGGGCAAAAAAGTGCAGTTAGAAATGTCTCTCCCGTGTTCCTAATAGCTAGAAGGGGTCTTTCTGGGGCAGGAGTGATGCCCACTTACTCCTACCCTTCTGGCCACCATTTTCAAAATGGTGCCAGCTGACCAGCTAACCCAATTCACTCTGTTGCCTTATGCAGGGAGGTACACACAGGGAGGGGAACAAATTTGGCATGGAGCTTGGGTTGTGGTTTTTCCAATTACTCTATTGCTCCTGCATTTTTATGACCCCGAGGGACTTTGGAGGGGGAGGAAGCCACTGGCCCATTAGGGACACTCTTTCACTTTTCTGGCAGGTCACACTGCCCCTTTAAGGCTGCACACTGCTTCACATGAAGCTCTGCTCCATCCCCTGGGTTTCCCCCACCCATACAAAAAAACCCCTCTTTAGGTGTAGTTATTGTTTTGGGTAAAAATGAGCCACCAAAGCCGTTTTCGTGTGGCTGTTTTCATAAAATGGCACATTAATGATCTCTTTTGCATATTTTTGCATCACAGCAGCTTATTAATATGCCATTTGAATAAACATTTGCTCATGGTGTTAAAGTTCACCACAGTGATGCAGAAAGCTATGGAATATTTTTGCAAAAGGTGTTTTTGGACAAACGTTTACACAAAATGTCCACACTTATGTTTTCTCTGAATGTTTGTTTTTTGGGAAAGTTTTCATTTGAAAAACTTTTTAAAATAAAATTTTCAGCTTAGTACATTGGCCTTTTAGAGACCAATATTCAGTAAGCAGGTTAGTGGACAAGTTATTTGGCTAAAGTTAGCCGGATAACTTGCCCTGTATATTCAATGAGATAAACATTTTGCTGAATTTACTTGTATAAAGTTATGCGGCTACATGTAGCCAGATAACTAAAAAGAAATAAATTGGCTATTTTCTACTATAACCAGTTAGATTTATCCGACCTTGTGTGGCTGGATAACTTCCTACTTAACCTGATATCTTCAAAAGATATATGGTTAAGTAGTGCTGTAAATAGAAAAATATATAGAGAAATACAGGGCCTAGAGCCCATTTTTCTCTTTTCCCCTACAAAAATTCATATCTGGTGCTGTTGAGCTATGTACCTTTCACCACTCAAACCCCTCGAAATTACAAAAAAATATGTTCTGGGGTCCATGGGTGCCTTCTTCCCAGACACCATTCCCTGGTTCTTTAAATATTATATACTTCTACTTCTACTGCTGCCCGGTACCTCCACAGTGTTATGCTGCTGCTCTGCACCCCATCCTCCTGGATCATCCCCCCCCCCCCCCATGCCATAAAAATCCCTGCCGGGAGCGGGCGTCCAAACGTAGCCGCTCCCAGTGATCCAGCACAGCTTCCGTCAATGAGCTACACCGGAAGTTCCAACCTCATCCATGTAACTTATCCTTTCTGCACTGGAAGTCTAAAGTGTGTTTAGTTTGCACTTCCAGGGCAGCTCGTTAAGGGAAGATGTGCTGGATCACCCAAAACATGTAAGTTTGGACCTTGCTCCCAGCAGATATTTTTATTGTTTGGGCAGATGAGGGGAGGGTTCAGAGATGTATATGTGTGTGTGTGTATGGGGGAGGGGGGCAGCCCCCTAATACTGCAAGGCGGAGTGGAAGGGTGCAGCGGCAGCAGCGATATATAATATATAAAGAACTGGAGGAGGGGTGGGGGGGGGGGAGAGGGATTTAGGAATGGGAAGGTGCCCTGGCCGGCTGGGCCATCTATGGATTTTTAGTAGTGGAAGACAGAGAAATGGGCCTCAGGCCCCAGCGCGTCTATATTTTTCACTCTATTTACAGTGCTATTTAACCAAATATCTTTTGAAGACTTCCAGTTAAGGAGGAAGTTGTCTGGCCGCACAAAGGCTAAAAGATAATCGGAAAAGTCATTATCCAGCTAAAATCTAGACTCAAAGAAGCGTTTGGGGGCATTTGCAGGAGGAGTTACGCTATCCGGCTAACTTAGCTGGTTTTTAACTATGACAGGTTAAGTTAGCCAGATAACTTTAGACCTGTTTCACAGCAGATCTAAAGATATTCGACCTTGTGTGCCTGGATACCAACCTATTTAATCAAATATCTTCAAAAAATATCTGGTTAAAAAATAGTGCTATACATAGAAAAAAAAAATAAATATATATATATATATATGGAAGTACATGGCCTAGGGCCTGTTTCTAGCCGGATAAGAGGTTGAATATACAAAAACCTGCCATTTAGATGGATAACTTGTAAGTGCTGGCCCTTTGAAAGCATCTTTATGAGCTTTTGGCAGAGGCAAAAAAAGAGAAGTGTTTTTCAAATATTGATACAAAAGTGTGGTTAGAGTAAAAGATAAGGGATTAATACAGGAACATTATCTATTATCCCGGAGCTAAAACATTTTTTTTTTTTTTAGTATCACAATCAGCCCCATTAATACAAATTGGAGCAGAGCAACTCTTGAGGCAGAAGGGCCCAGCCGGGGGTCACTCCTGCTGCATTGTTGGTGTGGTGAATCAGCTTTTGTAAGCAAGTCGGTGGTGGATAAGAGGGTGTTACTGGAATTTCTCTAGCGACTTTTGTTTCATGCACCAAAGAACTTTTGTGTGTGTGGGGGTGGGTGCTGAATATCTGCTTTGACAACGGTTGCTATTGACCTCCTTCCAAAATTCACCTCCATAGATTAAATTTATTTTGGATGAATCAAGCCCTTAATTATGATCCCCCCCCCCCCCCCCCCCACTAACAAACATACCTTTGCTGAACTTCCAAATGTGTATTGTGCTACTTTTATTATTTGTAGAAATGACAAACTTGTATTATACCTTAAAAAGTGATTTGGTGTCTGAGATGTTAGTGAAAACATAAATAATATAGTGCACACAAAGTCTTACTTAGCATTCAAGTTCTGGAGGATAGATCTGTCAATATCAGCATGTACTATATTGGAGTTTCTAGTTTTAACTTTGATTCAGTATTAACTTTGCATTCAATGTGGTTAGCAAATTGTTTAAGTTATACTTTGGTTTGTAGAAAACAATTCAAACATGCCTTAAACAGATAAATAATGGCATATGCAAGCTGGCAGGTAATTACATATTTTGGCAATAACTGTAACTTTAAAAAAAATTGCTTGCATTTTCCCTACATTTTTGGAGCTTATTACATTGAAAACAGATATTTAAGTATTTCAAAAATGGTCTTTTCTTAAATCAAATATGCTTTTTGCCTGCTGTTTTTCATTATTATCATGGTTTTTCAGTTAATAGTGCTTTCCACTCAAATTGTTGAACTCCATTGTAAGAAAGCAGTGCAAGTTTAATTTGCTTGTGGTTTTCTTATGTTGTTTTAAAATGACATAGAATGATAAAAAGTATGCCTTCAATTATGTAGGCCAAATAAAACAAACATATTAATCATAAAGTAGGTTTAGAAATGACTGATCTGAGAATAAAATTATGAAAATCTATAGGCAAAATAATGAAAACATGGAAAACAACCAAATGAATAATGTATATTCGAAATGTACACATCCCATTGTAGTATACCAGCTATACAGAATAACATTTAAGGCCAATAAAAGAGAGTACAAAACTTAAAACTGTGAAGGATTTCAAAGGGGCATGGGATAAACACTGTGGATCCCTAAAGGCTAGAGGATGGGAATAAATAAAAAAGCTTGGGAGTAACCTGCACGGAGCGGCAGTTACTACCCATAACAGAAACGTGGGGGTAACCTGCACAGAACAGCAGTTACTATCCTTAAGAGAAACATGGGGGTAACCTGCATGGAGCGGCAATTACTTCCTTGGGAAGCTTGCTGGGTAGACTAGATGGACCATTTTGGTCTTTTTCTGCCGTCATTACTATGTTACTATGTTACTATGCTTAGATAATTAGTTGCCCACTCATGCCTTGCTTTATTTACACCCAATTTATAGCTTATGGACTAGAGTTACCACATGGTTCCAAGTCTTCAGGGCAAACTGATCCGGACCTGGTTTTACCCCCTTTGAATGCAATGAGGACAAAAGCATGACCAGCTCTGCCCGTCTCTGATGAACTAGAGCCATCTAGTAATCCTGTTATGGAGTATGGACCAACTCTACACACATGTATAAGAATAATATTCGCATATGCCACTACTTTATAGGCACTATATATGCATGTATGTAGTGAATTTATCTTGTTGGAATCAGTTCTCTTTCAGGTCCTTTACCTCTCTGGCTTTTTAACGCTGACGTACTCTCTCATGTGACTTAACTATCTCACTTGTGATTGGCCCACGATTTTTTGGTGGGCTTTCTTGAACTTTTTAATACAGTTAGGTCTCTCTTTTACAGTAGGCGTCCCCCTACTTTACATTCAGCAGGGCCAGGCATTTAACTTAGTATGTACAATTTATGGTGTCTCCCTGAGAGTCTTAGTTTGTGTTCTTTATTTCATTTTCTTCCTTTCTTCTTGGCGTATCTTCTTACCCGTGTAACTGCCTTTTTTTAGGCTATACCCGACATTAGTTATTTATTTTATTTATTTATTTATTTATTTATTTATTGTTTTTGTTATACCGAGTTTCATGACTGGCATCACATCAACCCGGTTTACAATTAACAATGTGTGAAAAGCATAAGGTAACGTGATAACAATATTCCCAATTGTTGAAATCCTGTACCTCTTCAATGGTTGGCTTGTTTATTTTTATGAGGTTTGCTACGTCCTTTGCTTACATCTTTGCTTGCATCTTCTCTTTCTCTAATATTATTGTTTTATTTTTTTACAGCATACTTTAGAATTGCGAATCTATAATCTACATGGGGTATGTTTAAGGCTTATATTTGTTATCATAGAATTTTTCTTATTATGGCCTTCTAACTTGTTTTTTTACTTTATTTTTTGTACCCTCTTGTTCTACAGAATGCCTCCCATTTTGGAAATTTTATAAGCTGAATACTCTTGATTTGGATATGTGCTTTGTATCCAATCTTGTTCATTGTTAACTGTAACATATGCTGCTGTCTTTATTAAGATTTTTTGTTTTTTTGTGTAGATAACAATCTTTGGAAATTGTTCTTTGTGGGTTCCTTCTGATGCGGCCCTTGTGTGAAACACAGCCATGCTGGGGGACTGTACTTCTTGACATTCATTTAAAGTTTACAATATAAAGTTGTTTTCTTGAAATAACGCCTATACAATGTTGTTGCTTTGTTCTATTTGGAACAGCATTATTGACTGGTCTCACACCCTTCTCTTCACCGTGAATTTATACATGTGCAGGTTCTGTGCAAAAATATGCTATTTTATAAATGTTCACCTGTGAATTTTATGTGCTTAAATCTTGCTCCTTTATAGGCATATTGTCTTCACTTTTATGCATGAATATGGGTTTATAAGGGCAAGGTTCATCGCCTATCTTCTTAACTGACTATGTCATGAAGAAGGTGAGCTCTGCTTAGGAAGCTTAACTTCTAGCTATGGGAGGTAGACTTTCTTGTCAAAGAGATAATGAAGTTACAGAACATCTTGTATGGGATGGAGTCAAGGAAAGTGGGATTCTACAGGAAAGAACTGAGCTGGAAGAAGATTTTCCGTCAACTGAATGCTGTTTTCCACGATAACGGGAGCGTACAAGACCTCAGTCACAAGTGGCAAGACCTCAGTTGCAAGGACAAGGATAAGCAGGCCAGAATGAGGGCTGAGGGGCCAGCTGGACAGATTAGCTTCACCCAAATAGAATGTATCATCCTCAGCATCATTTTAGAGTCAGCAGTGCAGAGTTTGACACTAGGGATGTGAATCGGGCTTCGGACGATTGAAAATATCGTCGATATTTTCAAAATTGTCAGAAATCGGGGGCTTCCCCAAAACAATAGGAAAACCCCATGATATTGATCGTGGGGGTTCCCTTATCGTTTTGGGTGAGGGCGGGAAAAACGGCACACAAAAATAACCCCTAAACCCACCACGACCCTTTAAATGTAACCCCTTAGCTTCCCCCACCCTCCTGACCCCCCAAAAAACTTTTTACAGGTACCTGGTGGTCCAGTGGGTGTCCCGGGAGCGATCTCCCGCAATCTCCCACTCCGGGCCGTCCTCCTGCTCCCGGGCCGTCGGCTGCCACTAATCAAAATGGCGCCAATGGCCCTTTGCCCTTACCATGTGACAGGGTATCTGTGCCATTGGCCGATCCTGTCACATGGTAGGAGCACTGGATGGCCGGCACCATCTTGTGCTCCTACCATGTGACAGGGGCTGACCAATGGCACAGGTAGCCCCTGTGACATAGTAAGGGCAAAGGCTATCGGCACCATTTTGAATACTGGCAGCCGGCGGTCCGAGTGCAGGAGGTCACTCCCGGACCCCCGCTGGACTTTTGGCAAGTCTTGTGGGGGTCAGGAGGGTCCCCCAAGACTTGCCAAAAGCCCTGGTGGTCCAGCGGGGGTCCGGGAGCGATCTCCTGCACTCGGGCCATCGGCTACCAGTAATCAAAATGGCACCGATGGCCTTTGCCCTTACCATGTGACAGGGTATCCGTGCCATTGGCCGGATCCTGTCACATGGTAGGAGCACTGGATGGCCAGTGCCATCTTTTGCTCCTACCATGTGACAGGGGCTGACCAATGGCACCGGTAGCCCTATGACATTGTCCTCATTAAAAATATCTTTGTATCAGAGCATTCCTTTTCTCTACAATCCTCTGACATGGTTGTGCTTCCATTAGGCAAACTAGGTGGTTGCATAGAGTACCAAAGGTTTGGGGGTGGCAAAATCCTGCCAGTGTGAGGCCTGGAAGATGCTGTGCCAATGCCAATACTGCCAAAGAAGGGAATCCTGTCCCAGAGCCATTATTACTGGTAGGAGAGAGTGCTGTGCCGTAGCTGTCACCAATAAGAATGTTGGGGGGAGGGGGGGGCATGACTGAAGTTTGCCTAGAGTGCCAAATACTCTTGCACTGGCCCTGTCTGTTGGTAAGTCTGGCAATGTATCTCCTGCATTTTCTCTTCACTTAGGTCATATGCCTCCTCCTCCTCCTCATCATCACAGGGCCCTGTTAGATGATCATATTGTGCCTCTGGAGGAGGCAAGTTTCAAGATTTGGTCAGATTATAAAGCATGCAGCAAGTTAGAAAGATCTTATAGGCCTTTGTGGGGTTCTGGAGAAGAGATCCCTGATTTGTCCAGGCAGTGGAAACATGTTTTGAGTAGGCCAAAGATTCTCTCAATGACTTCCCTAGTCTGCTGATGGGCTTAGTATTAGTGGACATCTTTTGCAGTCTGTGGATATGCCAGTGTGATCGTGAGCCAGGTTAGAGGTGGATATCCTCTATCACCTGTAGGGGAGAAGCTAAAGAAGAGCAGAGTGAGATATCCCAAGGTGGTAGGCAGCGAGACTATCTCCTGGCAGAGTCTGGAGCAGGCTTCCTGGGTCAAAACAGTAATGCCACCTAGATGCCTGGGAGGGACAAGGGCAGAAGTCAATTACTGTGTGGCTGTAGTAAGAGCTACATACCTACTAAGAAACCAACCTCCAGTGATGAGACTTTCCTGAAAACAGTCATGAATTCCTGAATGTGAGAGGATGTAGGCATCATGACAGGATCCTAAAAACCTGGGAACAATGTCCATGATGATCTGCTTGGCATCGCAGACCACCTGCATTTTGAGGGAGTGGAAGCCCTTGAGGTTGTGGAAGATGGTCTCGTTGCCTGCAAGTGGCCTTATAGGGATGTGAGTGCTATCGATAGCTCCTAAAACAGAGGATCAGTCATAATTACTTGTTGTTGCTGTCTTCTCTAAGGGAAAGATATATAGTGATGTGTTTTTCTGAGAAATGAATCCAGGAACTGATCAATACAAATGGTGGTGGCTGACTGGCTTATTCTAATTGTGAATCCTAGAGGTGTCTGGAAAGTGCTGATGACCAAAAAGGCTAGGGCTGTAGTGATATTGAGATGTACTGGCAAGGCATGAACTCTTCAAGTGGAAGGGCATGGGTCCTGCTCTAACTGCAGATATTAGTACAGTATGGTTTCCTTGTTGAACCTGAACCTACACAAGATTTGTTCCTCTGATTTATTCAAAAACCGTGCACTGATCCTGTATACGTCCTCCTACTCCTCCTCTGTTCTCTCTACATCCTCAACTATTGTGCCATGAGTATCCATAAGTTTATTATATTCCTTTTGCACTTTAATTCTCCACCATTTAGTCACCCACCCAGTCTATCCCAGACCTATATACACATACACACCCTCTCAGATATGCTGTACCATTCACTAAAAGGTTCCTTCACAGAACAGAAGAAAATATTGTATGAGACAGAAGGATAAACCCGACAAAAAATATTTCCAGAAAAATACCCTTCTGGGCAAGGACAATGATTTCCCAGTTAGTGGCCCCAGACCACCTCCTCCTAGCCAGCTGCTATTTTCACTTATCTGGAGAAGCCAACATACGAAACATCAGGTCCAAAAAGACAAAGCAAGTTTGAAATTATAACGTTAATAAATAGCAGGTAAAACCTGTTTGTGTATTCTTGATGACACTTGCACAGATGTTGTTTATAAAATAGCAAAATATATGTAAACTTGCAATCCGTGCCCTAGCACCCCCCAAACATGCCCTCTTTGTTCACACATTATTTTCTGCACAAACACAGATATTCATGCGTACGTGACCTACTTCCAGAATCTGATGTTTCAGTGTATGCTACACATATGCACACACAAGCCATTTTTGCATGTGAAACTTCATTGAAAATTTCCTCAGTAAGGGTTAATTCAGCCCCGGTACATTTGGACTGCAGAAGATGAATATCTCTGGATATTTTAGTTTGGCTGAATAGTTGCATTCAGGAGATATATGAGATGTTCCAAAAGATATTTGGCACAGTTTAAAAAAGAAATTTGGACTGCAAAAGAGGAAGAAGAGGAGGCACCACAGATGCTCCATTACGATTCTCTGTTGTGCCTAGAAATCTGTCCACAAGAGGTTATTCATCGAGATATTTTTGTGTTCTTTATTTGCCCCCAATGTCTTGAACCTCAAATATATTTACTCTTACCTAGGCCATGAGTTTGTGTTTATTGTTTCTTGTTGAATCACAACTTATTATATTAGTAAAACAGAACAATGTACTTCCTAAATTAAGGGCCAGATTCATTAAGGCTTTTCTCCCATTTTGTGTCTATGGGAAAAACCTTTAGTGAATCTGATACTAATGTAGATAGCTAACAAAGTAAAACTAGCTGCAGAAAATTAACATAAAAACAAGTAACTAATTAAGACCTAGGTTCATCAAAATGCTATAAATATAGTGGAAATAGTGCCTGTGATACAAAAATAAAGGAAGGGAAGAGAGAGAGCACAAGAGAGAGAGAACCGCTGTAGGGAACAATATGCAAGTTTACTATTTATATCACTGTAAGAGGGGGCACTTTTAATTCGGGGTGAGGTTTGGGGGGAGGGGTAGGTTTTGGGGTATTTTTATATACACAGCCAGAGGTACAAACAGCAAAGTTGCCATTAGTGAAGCTTTTCTGTCATTTGGAGTGATGAAAGGTAAAAGAGGAGTTGATTTGTACAATGTACTCTCTACCTAGCTTGATTGTATCTAGATAGAGAGTGCACCAAGCTAGGTAGAGAGTACATTGTACAAATCAATTGTAGGGAGAGATTACAGAAGAGAGATATAATGGGGTGCCCCAGTGTAAAGCTTTAAAAGTTAGGCACCCAATTTTAAATTGTATGCATAGGGACACTGGGAGTCATTGTAGCTCAATCAAGAAGGGGATAACATGGTCAAATTTGGACTTACCGAAGATAATCTTAGTGACAGCGTTCTGTAACATTTGGATTTGTTTGATTTCAACAGTAGAAAGACCATGCAATAATGTATTATAATAGTCTGATCTAGCGAGAACAAGTGAGTGGATTAAGGTTTTAAGATCAGCACAATCAAGAAAAGGTTGAAGACGATATATATACACCTTAGGAAGAAATAAGAAGTTTGCAAAAGCTTGGAAATGTGATGAGAAAATTTGAGTTGACTATCAAAGGTTACACCTAGGGCAGTTATCATATTCTTTACTGGTATATCATAGCCTGCCATTATGGGTGAAGGGAGAGGATCAGTTTGAGTAAACCAAATTACTTCTGACTTTTGAGGCTTGGCTTTAAGATTTTAACCAGTCTGAAACCTTAGTTAAGCAAGTATTGAGATCAGACAATGTGTGTGCCAAAACTGGCTTATAGCTTGTAACTATCTGTATATTGTTTGCATAAAAGTGCCCAGAAGGTCCCTTGCCGCAGTTGTGTTACTCCCTTTGTAGTCTATGTGAGTAATTTTGTCTCATGGCAAAAATAGAAAATCTAGCTCACACAACTCATGCCATTTCACTCTTTCCTATACCATGAAAGGGAAAAGTGACAAAATCTGCTTTTGTCTAAATGTAATTGGCTGTACTTTCATATTACAAAAGCTGCTTCGAAAGAGACAATAATGCTTTCTTTGTAGTGCTATCTTTTTAAAAGTGCTGCTCCAGGCCCTACCTCTTACAAAAGCAACCAAACATCACATATGCCCTTCCTTTTGAGTCGTACCTCTTCTTCACATTCTCTGTCTCATGCATAAGAACATAAGACTTGTCATACTGGGTCAGACCAAAGATCCATCAAGCCCAGTATCCTGTTTCCAACAGTGGCCAATCCAGGTCACAAGTACCTGGCAGGATCCCAAAGAATAGACAGATTCCATGCTGCTTATCCAGAGATAAGAAGTGGATTTCTGCAACTCCACCTTAATAGTTGTTTATGGACTTTTCCTTCAGGAACTTGTCCAACTCATGCATACACTAAACCCATCTATGCATGCTCTTGCACTCATACTTATCATTCATGCTCATGCACAACCAGGCCTCCAAGAAATGATACCACCGAGTGCATTCATAAAAAAGTACTCCAAAAAACAGTAAGATAAATACAACTGCATCTTTCCTTCCTTTTTTTTTTTTTTGGTACCTCCTTTTCCTCCAGGGGTTTATTTGCATCTCTGGATCTCTTGAGCAGATACTCTTCGTCTTCTTGCTCACCAATTGCTTTTTTGGCTGATTCTTCTTCTGAAGGACTAGTATGGGTGGCTTAAAAGAAAAAAGGCAAATCAGAAATATAGCTCTACAGACTTCTAGCACAAAACAAAACAGAATCTCGAAAACAGAAAGCAAGACTGTGGGAAGCACATGAGAGCTCCAAATTTATGTATTTATCTATTTATGTGTGTATTTAAAAACATTTATAGCCCGCTTATAGTGAACCATTCGTGCTAAGCGGGTTTTAACATATCAAAAACAATATAATCAATACAAAAATAATACATTATATATAAAAATGATTAAAATACTTTCAATCAAAATAAATCTTGCAATAATCTGGGTATTCAAGTTTCTACAAAAGCTTCTTGGAATAAAAAAAGCCTTTACTTGTTTATGAAAAATTTGTATATCACTAATAACACGTAATGCATGTGGCAAGGAATTCCAAATAACAGGACCCACTATAGAGAACACCCGACATTTTGTTTCTTTTAGATGGGCACTCTTAATAGAGGGCACTCATAAATATCCCAGTTCTTGAGACTGAAGGAACCTAACAGGAAAAGTAAGGCTGCAATAAATTTGACAAATAGCCTGGACCACCCAGCTTCTTTGATTTAAAAAAACAACACTAAAACTTTAAAGGCCCATCCAGTCTGCTTGCTGGGCAGACTGGATGGGCCGTTTGGTCTTCTTCTGCCGTCATTTCTATGTTTCTATAAAGCAAATGCATTGCAAAGATTACCTTCTCTGGGGGTTTATCATATGCATCCATTGGTTGAAATCCTGGACTGCAGGAGTTGGGTACTTTAGAGAGGGGGCCTCATAATCAGGCAGTGGGATGCTTTTTTGGTTCGGGGAGCAGCCAAGCCAGCCAAACTCCACTCCCTCCCCACTCCTCCTCTCTGACCTCCTGCCTGCTCTGTCCCCCAATGCCCTCCCTCTTTCTTCTCTCTCCCCATCTCTTTCCCTTTGCCCTACCCCACTGCCTCCCTCTCTCTTCCCCTGACCTACTTCCCTCTCCCCCCTCTCTTTTTTTCTTCCCCCTCCAATCCTCCTGATCAGCTGCAGGAAGATGGAGCAGTGGTGCCTCTGGCCATGTTCTCCTCCTCCTCTTCTGCCACCTGGCCTGATTGCTGCTTTGAACGGCCTGGCTAATCAGAGCCCTGTGTAGTTCAAAGTAGCAATCAGGCCCAGAGCTGCAGAGGTGGAGGACATGGTCAACACACCAATGCTCTTCTCCTGCCACTGAACAGCTGCTGCTTGCCTGACCCAGCCCTAGATCTCCCACAGCATTTCTGTGGGAAGGGTCAGATTTAGGTTGGGCTTTGCCCCTATGACCCACCGCATTCCAAAACCTACGTGTATAGTCTATACTGAAGAAAACACATTACATAACCGTACGAAAAAAGTGCAGAAAATAGAGCTGGCATCAGATACACATATGAAGAGAAAATGCAAAGTTAGAATCCACAGAAGACAAAAGAAAGATAATATAACAAAAGGAATGGATATGTTAGAAATGGCACACTACACCCACAGCAGATGCATTCCTTTTGCATATGTAGCCACCTCCAGTTCTAGTTACAGGGGAAAAAGGGGTGTGAGTGAACCCCATTTAAGAGGTCTTGTAGATGTTAAAATGGACCCTTGACGGCAGGTCCGGTGGAAGCATTAGGCAGTGGCTTAGGGTGCTGGAAGTGGGCTGGGCGGCAGTTTTGAAAGGAGTGCAGGAGGGACGAGACGCGACGCCAGTGAGGCACAGAGCTGGGGGCATTTTCCTTTTTTGGGGGTATGTATTTATTTGAGGAGCTCAGGCCATTTGTGTGGTGTGTGTGATTTGTGTCGCTCGGAGAGAGAGAAAGAGATGTCCTGACATCATCACCACCTAGGGCACTGGCACTGCTCGATGGCAGAGAGGACAGAGTTGCTGTAAAAAGGACTCCACACCTTGTGCTGGTGTTCCCAGGGGTTTGCATTTATTGTTTAGGTAGAACAGCTGCAGGCATTTATAACAGAAAGAAAATACACCTATGTACGGTCACTATTTCTGTTCTTGCTGAACAAATGTCTCCTCTCTCCCAGCTCCTCAGAATTATGTTGCTTGTCCCTTACTGAGAGGTCTGAATTGTGCGTTCAGGACCACAGGGAGAATCATTTTTCTTTATGGCAGAAATGACTCCATCTGTGCCCAGCCCATGTGGATAGATCCAGATGTGTCTACTGTATGTCCACCATACAAAACCTCTGGGCTACTATTACTACTATTTATCATTTCTATAGCACTACTAGACATATGCAGTACTGAATAGAATCATATAAGGAATAGCTCCTGCTACATTGGGCTTACAGTCAAGATATACATATAAGACAAATAATAGGCTTCTGGAATTGTATTTATTATAAAAAAAAACCTGTTAAAATCAACAAGGCTAAGGTCATGAAGAACCAGATCTAAAGTCTGCTTCCCTTGTCCCACAAGAACATATACAATGTATCATAACGAATGCCAATACTCAAGTGATTCCTACTTATAGTTCCCAGTTGAAGGTCCTGCAAGAAAGACAAGATGGTGGGGATTTTCATACTCTCTCAGCCATCCTTCCAGTTCTTCAGACTTCCTTACTGTCTCCTGCTGCTACCCTCAATCCTCTAGGGGAGGAGGTCTTTGGAAACTCACTGGGATCCTAGAACACCCCATACTGGACTGAAGCACAGCTTACTAGCAAGGCTGGAAATGACCTGTAAATCATAAACACTGAATTTAAGCCACAACAGAGTGCACACGAGCACTTGCCGTTCTCTGTATTGGAGGCTGGACTGTGGCACACACAGAAAAAAAAAATCCCCAGTACATAGCATCTGCTACACCAACATTCAAGACTTAAGAGTGTGGCTACCACTTTAGTCTATGTAAATGAACAGAAATAAAGCTTAATAAATAATACAAACCTCCCCCCCCCAAACATATAAGGTGGTATTGATATAATGTTAGTCCAATAAAGAGGTGGCACGTTATACTTTTAAACATTATTTTTATATTTATTTCCATGCAGACACAGAAAAGACATCACAGAACACTTTCAGTTACAAACTAGTCACCAGGAAAGAAAATGAGAGACATGCAAAGAATTCACTCATAGGGCAGACATAGGTAACCTTCCATTGCTGATCTCCTTGACTGGCATCCCCTGCCCGGGATCCTCCTCTAATCACTAGGACAACAGAAAATCCCGTGTCTCTTCCTCCTCATAACAAAGAGGGAGAACTCCATGCTTGCTGCCCTTGACCAGAACCTTGATTGGATGGAAGGCCCTTGTCACGCTGAAAAGCACAAAAGAGAAAACATCATTTAGCACGTGACCTAAAAAAAATGTAGAAGTTAGTCTAATTCCATTATGACTGCTCACTTTCACACTTTCACGTTAGATTCATCAGTGATATATGAGAACCCCCAAAATCACACATCACTTGAAAGCATGCAAAATTGTTTCTCGTCATACAATTTGGGGAAGATTCTTCAGGGCATGTTTCCCAGGTCCCAATTGGTCACTGTTTCCCAAATCTCCTTCTCAAGGACCTCGTGTAAGTGTGGTTTTCAGAATTTCCTCAATGAATACGCATGAGATCTTATTGCATGAACTGCCTCCGTTGTATGAAAATAGACCTTATCCATATCCACTGTGGGAATCTTAAAAACCCCACTGGGGTGTGGCCATTGAGGGACAGATTTGAAGACCCCTGCATTAGCTGAGTAGGAAGAGCAGCTGCAAGAAAGGGAGACTAATGGCTACATCACTAGCAGACGTCACCATTCTTCTATCAGGCATATAGGAGGCAATAATCAAAAGGTTTTATGTGGTTAAACATCTGGTTCCAGGTGTATCATGTCCTTTATGATTGTCATGATTGCCTACATTCAGTATTCCTCCACAAAGCAGAAGAAATGGGAGGTGATGAGAGCTTTCTATCATATAGTTAAATCATCTGTGAGGGATGGATGTGAAGGCCATCTTTCCTAGGTCTTTCCAGCAGTGGCACACATGAAAGAAGAACCCTTGAAAGAGTATGTGACTTCTGGGAATAACCTGAACATTGTCCAGCAAAGTGGGTATAATGGTGATGTAGCCCTTATGTACCCCATATGAGACTGCATTTGTGAGTGTCCCTTCCTTTTCTGACCAGTCACACTCTGATGTCAGATATGGAGGGGTGAACAATGATTATTGTTATGATGGGCACCTCACTGGATGGCCCCTTGAGCTGCTGCACTCACTCCATGCAGGACAGGGCTTCTATCTGTGGCAGGAATGCCACTGATACTTGCACGCAATTGAGAGCAGTGCATGGCGTTTGGACAGCGTCTTCCTCTTGCTCCTCCTTGGGCCTCTCTATTGTGCACTTCAAGACTAAAAGGGGCCGTGGTGGGAAAAGGCTCCACTATACACTTTTGATGATGTCAGTAGCTTGCCTATTTAAAGCAGCCCAGGACCTTGCATCGGCGCCTCAGCAATGGGTCTCCTGCCTTGAACAGTGTGTGTTGCTCCTGCATTCCTTATTACCCTGCATTCCTGCTTGTTCCTGTGTTCCTGCTTGTTCCTGTGTTCCAGTCATTCCTGCATTCCTATTTTGTCCTGCCTTGTCTAGCCTTGCTTTGCCCAACCTGTCTCATCTAGCGTTATCTCCTCGTCCCAGTTTCATCTAGTGTCTCATGTGTCTTCGTCCATCCTCAGCCTGGTATTGACTTCTTGCATTGGATCTGACCAAGCTTGGCTGCTGCCTGATCTGATCTCTTGTATCAAACTTGACTACGCTTGCCTGCCGCCTGAACCTGACCTTTTGAATTGTACCCTGTCTATGCTTGTCTGCTGCCTGCCACGACCATTAGCCTGTTCCCAGTCTCTCCAGTCTTCTGCCTGTCCTGACCCTGGTGTGCCTCTGGATTCTTGCTCTCTCCCCCGACCCATGTAAGTCCTGTGGGCCACCAGAACCCAAGGGCTTAACCTATGGGGGAGGTGGCTGGTATAGGCAAAGCTCCAGTCTGTCCCGCTTCAGGACACATTCACCAGTTGTTGGCGTAGGCCATGTAGATTTACCTATGGTGTAGATTTACCTGTGGTGTAGTTGACTGCATCAACTACACCACAGCAACAAGAGCTGACTTTCCCGCTGCTCATTACAATTATTCGAAGTATGGGAAAGCTGTCATATGCCAATATGTAACTTAATGGGAAGGAGAGCTCTCAGTGAATTAAGTAGAAGGTAGACATGCTGGCCTACTAACTTAACAGTTCTTAATTCTTTGCACTTTCCTAAGGTATTGCAGAGTTTTTTTGGTAGGCAATGAGGACGTTTTCTATATGTGTGTTTCTGAGGTATTTTTCTTCATTCTCTCCTATGAAGCAGGGCTGCATAAGTGTTTCAGAGCACATGCAAATGAGACGGTGTAAGGCTAATTTGTTTTTCATTTGCAGGACTAAGAAACCCCCGAATTGCAGTAAAAAGTCTGTTAATGCCATACAATATAGATACAACCAGGATTGCTTGCTTAGACACACAAATACAGCTTTCAACACTACATGTATTATTTTCAATGAAAAAAGTCCTAAAGAAATAAATATCTGCAGGTATTGTGTACCTGTGGCAGTTTTCAAAGCAAAAATAGGCTCGAACAAAATCAGCGCACGGTCTAAAGGTTAGGAATACCAGCAGATTTTGTTCCATTGAAGACAGTATGAAAATTGCCTCTCATTGTCACGTCTTTGCATCCTGCTCTTGCTTTCTTTGTTCATGTTTCCTAGTGTATCTGTTAGCTCACTGCACCTGAGTTTCTTCCCAGTTCTTCTCTTTTCCCCTAACCTCCCAGTGAATGGAGCAGCCAATCCAAACTGTTGGTCTTGAGGACCAGACGGAGAAGAGCCTGATAATGAAAGTTTAGGCGAGTTCTCATTTTCTTTATTCAGGCCCTTGCAAGTAATTTCGGCATGGGTGAAAACACACTGAATAGTGGACAAGCATCCCCTTTAAGCAACAGAAGAGAAATGTGAGAGCCACAAATCATCTGTTGGAGACCAGATTTATTGGAGGCGAACTGACCCCCATAAAGATGAACATTCGTTGTCAATATCCTGAAAACCAGAACTGATTGCGACCCTCATGGACTGGCGTTGCCAATTCTGCACTAAATATGATGCATTACAAGTGTCACATAGGGATGATTTCACAGTCTTTAAGCATCAATATTATCTGCTATCCATTTTCTGAGAGCTGCCAACTATAAAAAGGCAATCACATTTCTTATGCAACAAGCTCTTTTTTTTTCCCTCCAAGGTCACAAGGGATTAATTCGGGCTTCTGATTCTAATCAGAAACAACTGGGTGGGGTAGAGTTTTCCAGAGTCGCACATGCTTGGTTAGGTGCTGCATATCCTTTATATACCATGCATTTTTCTCATGAACACAAAATAGGAAAAATCCTTTAGTGCATAGGCCACAAAATGAACTTTTTTTTTGTTTTGCTGTTGAAAAGAAAGATTTGGTTAGAGGATGTACTATAATACTTAGTGCTAGTCAGAGACCAAGTGATTCATGGATCTGGCTCACAAAATTAAAACAGACTTGAGAGCTGACTCATTAATCTATTGTTTCTCTGAGTGATTCAGACTATTATTTTGATTAAGTATAAAGAAGAAACTGTTTTGTGATCTACCATACCTGGGAAGGGTATCAAGTGATTATCATTTGGCCTTCGAAAATTAAAAAAACACTATTAGCTGTTGCTAAGCTGTTGTAAAAGGCGATGTTTGTTCACTATCTGGTATGTTAGAAACACTCAAAAGACTTACCTGGAAGGGCCCATAATATGATAAGCGAGGCACACGCGCTCTCTCTTTCCTTTTACTCTGAGTCGATTGAGCAGGAATCCGAAGAAAATCTCAGGACAGAGTCGGGAATAAGTCTCATTTTGGAGCCATTTTTGCCTCATTCAAAGAGATGGTCCTACAGTTGTCACAGCATACACTGGCATTTGTCTGTTGAAAAGCAGTTTTGTTAGACCCTACCTAGTGTATAATCATCTCGATACTATATACTTGCAGTTCATACCTCTTTTTTCTACTCATTCTCATGTGAATATACCAGCCGAGCCTACTCTGTATATATGCACTCACACTTTGATTCATAATTCATAAATACATACTACTAAGCCTAGAGGAAACTGCAAAGGATGCCAAATCTAATTTTTTTACCATCTCTATTCTAACAGCAGAGAGCAACCCTAGGGAATTATTTAGATCTGTTAATAAGCTGTTGGGTGAGGGTATAAGGATACTAGGGGCCTTGGTAGGCATCCCTGATGCTGAAGGTTTTGTTACTTTCTTTACATGTATAATGAGGGCAGAGGTATACTAAGGGGGGGAAGGGCAGGGAGCGGGCCGCCCCGGGTGGCAACAGGGAGAGGAGTGCCATTGCCATTGGCAGGAAGGTCCTCTGGTGGTATGGAACAGTAACGTGGCAGAGGAAACCCTGATACATACTGTGCAAGGAAGGATTGAGAGTAGGAGATAAGGTTTGGGACATATTTGGTCATTGGATTCTTTTTATTTATTTATTTATTTATTTTAAATTTATTTATTTATTCATTTTTACATTAATTTATCAAGTAACATACTTGAATTGAAAAAGCAAAGTATCGCAAAATTAACAATTCCATACCAAAGTAAAATATTATAAGCTTGTAACCCAAACTCACAAATAATTTCCACAAATATCTATAAATGGAATATAATCAAAATATATATTACATTGCCCAAGCCCACAATATGATCCAAGATTTCCTCAATTCCAAAGGAAAAATTTACCATTGTTATTGGTAATAGCAGGGAAAATACATTCTATTCTTAAAGGTACCTAAACACAATTATGGAGTTACTGGGCTCACATTTATAGAAGAGCTTAGAACATTTTTCTTTTTGTTAGATAAAAAAGCAATTAATTGAGATGGTTGATATAATAGGAAGGATACTCCCTGGTGTTTAACAAGGCATTTGCATGGATATTTTAACATGAATAGTGAGCCTATCTCAAGTACTTGTGGTCTTAGTGGTCATTGGATTCTAGGGGAATGGGTGAACCAGATTATAGGGAGGGATGAGAGTAAGGGGATAAAGAGGGTATATGAGGGTGTGTGTGTGTGTATGAGAGGGTATGTGTGTGTGTGTGTGTATGAGAGGATGCCTGTGTGTGTATGAGTCAGTGAGTATATAGAAGAGTGAGTGTGTGTGTGCCTGTGTGTGTATATATATATATATATATATATATATATGAGAGAGAGTGCCTGAGGGTGCCTCTGTGTGTGTATGAGAGGGTACTTGTGTGCGGGGGTAGGGGTGGGGGTGAGAGAGAGGAAGCATGTGTGTGTGTGCATGGGTGAGACCAGAATCGTGTGTGAGAGATACAGAGGAAGCATGTATGTGAGAGAGAGATGGAGGAAACATGTGTGTCTGTCTCTTTCACACACACACACACACACACACACACACACACACACACACACACACACACATACACACACTCAAGCTCCCTTTGTGTCTCACCAAGCGTGTATATGTGTGTGAGAGAGACAGAGGGAGCATATTTTGTTTGTGTCTGTGTGTGTGTGTGTGTGTGTGTGTGTGTGTACTCCCAGTTCTCGAGAATCTCAGGGTGACAGGTATGTAGAGAGGGGGATTTTTAAAATCCTGATTAGTTTTAATTATTGGGTGTTATTTGATGTCTGCTGTTTTCAAATATTTTATCAATGTTTAGGAAATTTTAAAAAATTTGTACAGAAGCTTCTAATTATTGAATATTCTATTCATCAGCTATTTTGAAATTTGTTGCCAGGGGATGTGGTTAGTGCAGTTAGTGTAGCTGGGTTTAAAAAAAAGGATTGGATAAGTTCTTGGAGGAGAAAATCATTACCTGCTATTAATTAAGTTGACTTAGAAAATAGCCACTGCTATTACTAGCAACGGTAACATGGAATAGACTTAGTTTTTGGGTACTTGTCAGGTTCTTATGGCCTGGATTGGCCACTGTTGGAAACAGAATGCTGGGCTTGATGGACCCTTGGTCTGACCCAGTATGGCATGTTCTTATGTTCTTATATTTTTTAGTATGGTTCTACTTTTCTGATTGATTTATATTTCTTTATTGTATTGTTTTGAGGAATAGTGATTTTCTGCTTTTCCATTGTTGACTGCATACAGAATCTGGCTTGTGGTTTCCAGTTCAGTTTTTGTCTGCATGTATGTGTGTTTGTGTTAGCATGTGAGAGAGACATAGATGAAGCATGTGTGTATGTGAGAGAGAGAGATGCAAGAAGCATGTCTCTGTGTGAGACACAGAGGAAGTGTGTGTGTGAGAGGTACAGAGAAAGTGTGTGTCTGTGTGTCCCTCACACACACATATGCTCCCTCTGTCTCTCACCAGCATGTATGTGTGTGTATGAGGGAGAGGGAGCATATTGTGTGTGTGTGTGTGTGTGTGTGTGTGTGTGTGTGTGTGTGTGTGCGCATGCGTGCCTCCAGTATACAACAATCTTAGGATGACAGATATGAAGAACGGGAGATTTTTTAAATCCTTATTAGTTTTAATTATTGGATGTTTGATGTTTCTGCTGTGTTGAAATATTTTATCAATGTTTAGGAAATTTGAAAATTATACAGGGTGGTCCGTGGAAAAGTAGCCCACCTCCAATACCAGTGCCACTCAGGCAGGCTACTTTCCCTGTATATGGGAGGGGGGGGGGGGGTGGTGCCAAAGAAGTATCCGCCTAAAGTGCCAAATACTCCAGGTATGCCTCTGAGTGAGGGATCTGCAGAGCGCCTTTGAAAAGATTTGATGACACTTTGATAAGGGAGAGTGAGCTCTGTTAGTTATGTTGGACCTTTTTTGTACCTTCTACCTGGTAAATCATGCCATTTTATTTGAAAAGTGTAGGACTATAGGCTTGGGAGGTAGCACAATAGCATGGATTGCTTCCTTCCTTTCGGACAGAATACAGAGTGTGAACTCAAATGGGGACATTTCTGCTCCTAGGGTATTGACATGTGGTGTGCCTTAGGGCTCTGCCCTGTCCCCATTGCTTTTTACAATTTTTATCACCTGTCTTGAGGATATTATTGGCAGCTATGCTCTAACAGGATATCTGTACACCCATGATGTGCAGCTGATAGTCTCAACAGGTAAAGATTCGGAAGCAGCGGTAGCCCAGATGAACAGCTGTTGGTGCAGTCAGGATTAGGACCCTCAGAAATATTTTCCCAGTGGTCATCTTGGGGTTTTTATAGATAGGCTTTTTGCATATCCTGCACCTCCCCAGTTTTTGGGTCATCATGTTTTTAGGATGAGTCTCAGTGGTAGAAATTGCCACTGAGCACATGCAGTAGTGAGAGGACAAGCGAGGTTGCAGAGAGGGAAGGAGAGACTGCAGAGAGCAGAGGGAAGGTGAGGTCCACTAAGCCTAGTGGGTTAGTTGTGAAGGAGGAGATCCGTCCAAGATCTCACAGTGCAGAGGAGTGGGTGAGGAGGAGATTTTTTTGAGTAGGTCTTCAAGGCTGAGTTATGTAAGAGTTTTGAGAAAATTGGAGAAGTAATTTCTGATATTTTGACTCAGGTCCTAACTGAGAGGGAGGACTTTTGGAAGGAAGGACTGGATCCCAGTTAACAGCAAGATGGAAGACAGATTAAAGGTTTTGAGAGTTCTGAGAAGTATTTTGGAGATTCTATCTATTTTTTAAGTTGGGAAAAGCTTTTTCCATCATCCATGGTACACTGTAAGCTGGAGCTTGAGGAGAACATACCTACTCTTATTGGGGAAGGTATTTTGGACTAGGACATAATGAGAGAAAGAAGGTCATCAAAAGAGATACCATGGGACAAAATACCTACTTCTTTTTATTTGTATTTTTCTCCTCTTACTTATGATTTTTGGAATCATAGTCTAGATTACATTTTTTATGCTTAAGTGAACCTTTTTGACTATTTGAACACTACTTTTGGACTTTGAATTTTGCTTTAAGTGTGCCCTTTTGGGTCATCAGACCCTCTCGCTATGAGTATTGGCCAAAGAATGAGAGTGACTGGGGCTTTCTTCCACCTTGATTCCTGGCAACAGATGCTGCGATAGAAACCCCAAATTGGGTCCTTGTGAGCCCTACATCATCCAGCGGCCAGCAGCAACAGTGGGCATGCTTTCAGCTTGGTTTCCAGCAACAGGTGCTGCTATGGACACACTGAATTGTATCCTTGTGAGTCCTACATCATCCAGCAGCCGGCAGCGCACTGAAGCTACTCTCCATTTAAGCCTTTTTTCCCCCTTGTTTTGGTATGGGAAAGAAGAGGAAGTGGAAGACTGGGACTCCTGCAGCAGCCTCTACTCTGGTGAGTGGCCCCTGGGATACTCATTTTCTTCATCTTAATATGCCTACCACAATAGAACTTAGTGATATATCAGGTGATGCCATTTTGAGTTCTGGAGTTCCTCTTCCTTCTCCTCTTCCTCCCGTGTGACAATCTCTACTGGAGAGAATAAGGAAGTTCTTGCCTTGGCTCAACCTGTGACTTTTTCACTGGGGAGAGGGGAGGCAAATTCCTAGACAATGTGAATACTGTAATCAATTCTGAACCATCCTTAATCCCAGAAGGAAGGGAGGATGGCACATCTATTTCTGTGGTCGTCCCTTCTAGTGACCAGAATATAGAGGCCTTGGTCCCTATACCAGCAGCTGTCATACCATCATCAGCCTTAGGATGTTCATTACCTCTTAATTTCTCTCCTGAGCCAAATAAGATTACATTAAAAGACATCTGGAAAGTGGTCGCTCAGACCAAATTTTTACTTGCTTCCACAGTAAGATGGCTATATAATTTTTCTGTTGGCACTTGTGCTAAATTGTCTGAACTGGAGAGTAAAGTAGATTTGATAGAAGGGAATTTGACATCTCTCTCAGAAACAGTTACAGTGATCCAATATTCAAATGTAGAAAACATGAAAGATTGTTTAATGTTATATAATAAATTAGAAATGCTTGAGAATAATATTAGACAAAAAATGTGTGCATTGTGAATTGTCCTAAATCTTGTTTGTTGTCAGCTGAAGGATTATTTAAAAAATATATTAGGGAAAATTTACAGATACTGTCTGATAAGGTTATTTCCCTATCTAATTGTTATTATGTTCCTGATTTTAAAAGAGAGGATAGGCAGGAAGGGAGCTTAGACCCCCTTAATTCCATCCAATAGTGTTAATTTGACTTCATTTCTTCAGGATTTGACAGATAATATCTGTGTTAGGGTTATTTTAATTGTTACATTTGTATTGGATCAGGACAAAGAGCTTGTCCTTAGACAATATTTTAAAAATAGAAGTGCCATATTTTGTGGAAACACGGTCCAGATGTTTCCTGACATTTCTCCGAAGCCTCAACTGCGTAGGAGAGCGTTTCTGCAGTTAAAGATTTGCGTTATCTCTTTGGGTGCATCTTATTTCTTAAAATGTCCTTGCAAATGAATTGTCACTCTTTCAAGAAACCAGTATGCCTTTACAGTTCCATTACATCTTGAGACCTTTATTATTGGCAAGGCTGCTGTTAATCGGTAATGGGGGTTGAGTTTTTATGGAGATGATATATATATATAAATTTATTTAATTGCCTTGGGATCCATGTTGGATTGATTTGTTTGTTTTCCTAATACTTGTTTTAGTTTTGCCTGAGGCCCCATTTAATGTGGACTTGGACTTGATAATCTTTCTTCTATGTGCTTTATTTCTTAAAATGTTGCCAGTTTTGCACATGTATTATCCTTTTTTTTTTCTTCTTTTCTCAAGTATTTGCAAAATCTCTAATTAAAATAAATAAATAAATAAATAACGAGAGTAACTGTGCTGCCTGTTTGTCACCATAGCACTTAAGGCTCGTAGGCTCAAGGCTCTTCCCTGGCCCTCAGGGCTGAAGTTTGGTGTCTGGAAGTGATATAGATCCAGAAGAGAAAAGACAGCCCTGGGACTTTGCTGCAGCCCCTGCATCAAGGACCCTCTGACACTGGGAGGGGGCGAGATGTGAAAAAGGTTTCTCTTTGGTTGAATACAAGTAAAAAAAATCCAAGTTACTAGTATTAGGGTGTGTTAATGTGCTCTCCCTGTGGATGATGTTCCTATATCTCCTGTGTCAGAGGTTAGGAACGTAGGTGTAAAGTTGGATTGTCTTCTTAATATGGAATCTCACATTTTGGCTACAGCACAGAATGATTTTGTATCATTGGGAATGATTAAACAACTTAATCGTTTCCAGAATTAAAAGGCATTCACGTTCATTTTGCGATGTTACCTATTGGCTGTATCAGAATTGAACTACTGTAATGCTTTACATGTTAACCTACCAACTAGAAATATAGGAAGCGATGGCAGCTTTATAGTTCCTTCCTGTCCCTCCGAGATCATCTGTGCTTGTCCCATGTGTTCTTGAATTCTGATATGGACCTCATTTCTACCACCTTCAAATGGAGAGTATTCCTTGTGTCCACCATCCTTTCCATCAAGATATATTTCCTTAGATTACTCCTGTGCCTGCCTCCTTTCACTTTCATCCCATGACCCCTCATTCCAGAGCCTCCTTTCTGTTAAAAGAGACCTACCTCCAGTGCATTTATCTTTTGGAGGTATTTAAATGTCTACCATAGCTATCCTTTTCCCCTTCCATCCAGGGTATACATGTTTAGATTTTTAAGTCTGTCCTCATATGTTTTATGGTGAAGACTATTGCGCTCTGGATGGTTCTATTTCCAGAACTGTACATAATATTCTAAATGAGGCATCAGAGACATGTACAGAGGCAAGTATCTTTTCCTCTTTTTCCAAGCCTCTTTCTTGTTTGACCGCCTTAAGATCATGAGATAAAGATATGATCACTCCCAGATTCCGCTCTTGTTTAGTGCACATAAAAACATCACCCTCCATACTGTACTGCTCCCTTGGGTTATTGCAACCCAAATGCATAACTCTGTGTTTTTTATCATTAAATCTTAGTTGCCAGACTCTAGAGCATTCTTCAAGTTTCACTAGATGCCTCCTCATGTTTTTCACATCTTTTAGGGAATCTACTCTGTTAAAGATTTTGGTATTTGCTAATTTCACATATTCCAAAATGTGGCCTCTAGAGTGATATTAGTATTAGGTAAACCCAAATGGAAATGAGCCACTCCTTTCTTGCAACAGTTACAACGGCTAGCCGTAGTAGCTAGGACCAGACTTAAACTTCTTACCATGATCTTCAGGAACATGAGAGGAAATTGCCTGCCTATTTATTGAATAAATGGTATATGCAAGGAAGAGCACTTAGATCTAGCTAGGGGGCATTGTTAGATATTCCCAGATTGTGGGAGGCACAGTAAGTATGGACTAGGACTAGGGCATTTCTAGTCTATTCCCTATTCTTTGGAACACCCTGCCCTAGAGATCAGACATGAAGAAAGCTCTCTCTCTCATTCAGAAAGAAAATAAAATGTGGATATTTCCTAAAGTAGGATCCCATTCTGTATAGTAGGTTTTTTGGGAGTTTTTTGGATGGGGGAGGTGTTATGGGTTTAATGTTAGGATAATGATTCCCAGTTAAGCCTGAATACTGAAGGTAATAAAAAATATGGCAGAATGGTGTAGCATTACAACTTATACATTTTATTTGCTTGTGTGTTGGGGATAATTGTTGTTGAATTTGCATAACATTTTTAAATAATTATAAATAGTGGTTTGGATGGTCCTGTATGTTTTGTGATCTGTGTATTGTTTGTCTTTGGTATTTCATGTCATGTATTATTTATCACTATTGTGGTTTTATATTTTATTTTTAGGTGATTTCTTTTTAAACACTGGGGAAATGCTATATAAATATGTTTATATAAATAAATAGTAAAAAGTAGTAGGAACAAATTGCACACCAAAAACAAAATAAAAATAATAGCGGAGATGTCGCAAATCAGGTATAGAAACCAGGGTGTTCTGCTCCTGCCCGCAAGAAGCTTGGGCAGGCTCTTACCTTCTCACAGACAGCCAGCCACGCTGCTGCTTCTCTTTCTCCCTGAATCAGCTGGGGCTGTCCCCGCAGCTCCTGCCATGCGGTCGGCTCCTCTGCTCATGTTTCTGCCTTCCCCCGACGTACTGCTGCGATCCCGGGACCCTTCTGCCAGCAGGGAGGCTGTCCCTCCCAGTGCCTGCTTCAGCCCGGGTCCTTGCCTGGCTGGGAAGCCGTCCCTGCCAGTGCCTGCAATCTTACCTCTGCTCCTGGGGCTGTCTTCACGGCATGGAGCCGTTCCTGCAGTCAGCCCTTCCCCCGCTTCCTCTGCAGCCAGCCTTACCTTCTCTGTTTCTGTCCATGCGGCTGGGAGCTGCTCCACTGAACTGCCTTCACCCAGCTCCAGTCCAAGGCTGCTCCACTGCTTCCCTGGGCCTTCCACGTGGCTGAGGACGCCACCAGCTTCCAGCTCTTCTCTCCAGCCTCCTAGGGCACGAGCACGCGCCTCTCTGCTCCTCTTAAAGGGCCAGCCAGGTGTGGCCCCCTGCTGACCCCTCCCTGGGCGTTGTCCACCTCAGCCCTACTAAAAGGCTCAGCTTTCTGTGTGTCTTTGCCTTCGCAAGGAGTTGGTCACTCCTGAGATCCTTCGCTCCAGGAAGTCGTCCGTGTTCCAGCACTTCTGCAAGGTCCTGTGTTTCGTGTTACCTGTCGGAGCTCCTCGTCCAGTCCTGATGTCTGCCTGCCATTCCAGTCCCAAGGTCTGTCTCTTGATCCAGTCCTGATGTTCCTGCTGTTTCAGATGTCCATGTTCCAGCCCTGAGGTGTGTCTCCTGTTCCAGTCCTGCTGTTCCTGCTGTTCCTGATGTCCATGTTTCAGCCGTGAGGTGTGTCTCCTGTTCCAGTATCTGTGTTCCAGTCCTGATGTTCCTGCTGTTCCAGATATCCTTGTTCCTGATCCTGATGCCTAACCTGCCTTGTGCTGCCAGGAGAGCAGCGTATTCTTGCCTTGTGCTGCCAGGAGTGCAGCAAACCTGCTTCCTCTTTCCTGTGCTCTCCCGCTCTCTGCGTGGTCCGCGACCAGCCTTCCAGGGCTGTGTAGGGCGCGCATGGGACAGGGTGGTCCGCGACTCAGTCCCGCGGGTGGCCTGAGTAGGGCACCCTGAGGGTCAGTGCCCATGTCTACCTTCAGCCCTCGTTCCTGATTCCACCTCTGTGCATCCAGTCCTGACTCCATGCCTGTGCCTGTCCACGTCTATGCATCCTACACCTCATTCCTGAGTCCAAGTCTTTGCCTGAGTCCACGTCTAAGGATCCTGCATCTATGCCTGAGTCCACGTCTATGGATCCTGCACCTCGTCCTGAGTCCACGTCTATGCCTGAGTCTACGTCGTTCCTGAGTCTCGTCTGAATCCATGTTCCAGTCTTCACTGCCCTGGCCTCCATCTGGCCTGCCGCTTCGTGCCGTACCCTGCGGCAGGTCCGAAAGGGCTAGGAACGGTCGGAGGACTGTTCACAAGACCAACATTGCGTTGTTGGGTCTTCCGAAGCGTGCAGGTCCGGAGGAGGGCCTGTCTTCCATGTCACTCCAGCCCTGCTCCCGTCCAGCCCATGCTTGGGCATGCCACGCCTCCCGCGGCACCTCTTCAGAGCCCTCTGGGGTCGAGCCGTGGCCCAAGGACACACATCACCCAGGAGTGGGATCGCTCTCCTAGCGCTCCACAACACAGGGTATATTAAAGTCAGTAAATATATCTTTATTCACAAAGTTGCATTGTTTCAGTTTTAAAATAATGAATATAATGAACTAAAGTTGCCAGATGATAGCACAGGGAAACAAGGTCCTGGCTCTAACAGGAGCCGTGTTTTGCAGAAACGCTGTCTCAAGAGGGCAGTTTATAGGCAACACTTAATAGGGACAGTTACACATCTCAGAAAGTAAATAAGGATATCAAAACAGCTACAGCAATTTATCACGAATAATTTGTCACAAAACGCTTACAGCATCAGAACAGGCAGCTGTAACACTGTAAGCACATCAAAAATAAGGAGGCAGGAAAAGGATAGGGCATGGGCCAAGACTTATGCACGTAACCCCGAAATATTGCAAGGCTGAATGTGGCAACGCACAGCATGTGTAACTTTTACTACTGGTCCTGATAAGATGCATGTATGGCGAGTTTGGGCCATAGGGATCCTGAACACTGTGGATATATGAGTGAGAGAGAGAGAGAGAGAGACTTTATATATCCCCCACTGTAAAAGGGGCATTTTCAACTCAGGGTGGATTGTTTTGGGTTTTTTTTGGGGGGGGGGGTGTTACATTGTTCTGCCTAGAGTGCAAGGGTCTGTAGACCCTTGCATCACCGCTCCCCCCAAAAAACCCACCCTGAGTTGAAATTAAAAATGCCCCTTTTACAATGGGAGATATATAGAGTGTCAGATTGTCTCTCTAACAGAGTCTCTCTCTCTCTCTTTCCCCCTCCTCCATGTAAAGGCTCCATGTGTGGAGCCTTTACATGGTGTGTAAAGGCTCCACACATAAGTGCAGTAGGGACATTTTAAATAATACATGTGTACTTTCATGCACAATATAAAATTAAGCATATTTTTGCTCACGCGCCCAGTACACCCATTTATGAGCATATGTGCGCTCCTTTTAAAATGTAGCTGTCAATGTGTATGTGTGATCCAGACTGCAAGGCAACCCCCCCCCCCATCCATCCATCCATCCACCCACTATAAACAGCTACACAAAGAAGCATGAATTACAAAAAATGGAAAAGCAGAATGCACTGGAGATATAAGATACACATTTTAACCATGAAATATAAACTCCATGTCTCAGGAAACAGAGAACAGCCTTTCCATTGTATTCAAAAGAGGGTCACACCCAAGGTACAGAAAGAAAACCCCGCAGCATACATACACATACATATACAAGTGCAATACTTGTTAGTGGAGTGTATCCAACAAGAATAAAGAAAAGTATTAGTCTAGAGAAAGACACACATTCTAGCAGTACACATTAGATCCAATACATGCCAGTTGTAGCAGAGTTGACCATCACAGTTGTAGTCCTGGAAATTGAAATGAAACAAGGCTATATAGGTTTAGTTGAATTGGTGGCCAGGGCTATCACTATTGTAGATTCTCAGTCAAGCAATGAACATGAGCATGTGATGACATCATGTTTATAAATGTATCCATTGCCACCACTAGGGCAGCATATTATTAGAATTTAGAGGGCCCATATCTGTTTGTGCTTCCTAGGCACAGCTGACAAACAACAAGCGCTCTCTGGTGATTCCAAGCAGCAGGCTTTAGAAAAGGAACCAAAAGACTGAATAGAAACAGCAACTCCTTGACTTCCAGATTTGTCCATTTGTTTGTACATGGCATAGTTACCCCCTCAATTACTAACATTCATCCCAGCTCAGAGCACTGACAACAGGAGGTGTACACAGAGCATCCTAGCTTGGAAGGCACTTTACCAATCAATATGTATGGTGGCTGGGTTATAGCACTTAGTACAGTGCTTGCAGGAATGGGATGTAGGAAGGCAGAAAACCCTCTATCATGACATGACTGTTGAGGTGATACAGTGATGAAGCCCCTGTGTCTGCCAAATGATGCTCCAGTGGTATATGTGCCTACTCTTGATGGGCTACTTTGAAGAGAATTGTGGGATTGTGAGGCCGTGGCAGCCATTTGGATGCCGAGGATTTAATGATATGTATAAGGGGAAGTTGTGTGCCTAGTTTCCAATGAATTTATTTATGTTATCAATCTTTATGTCCCATATTTCTGGCAACACCCAAAACAGATTACTAAATTACATAGTAACAATAATTCCTGAAGAGACAACTTTATTAAGTGTTATATTATTGTTACTATGGAGAGGACAGTTATGCGTGAAGGATGGAGAATAAACATTGAGTAGATGAGAAAAACTGGGTTCTTTTAACATTTGCACACATGCTGGTCTTAAATGCCAACAGTTCCACATGCACAGCAGCTTGCAATTTGTGCTTGGTGCATGTACATATTGGAGTTTTTCTTCATTGATTCCTATATAGTTGGGGTCAAAAAAGATTTTAGAAGCATGCAAAAGAGATAGTGATGAGACTAATGTGTGGGTCAGAATTTTTGTCTTCATTCCCTTAGTTCTTGCTGACATCACATGCTATCATCCCTTTTTTTTCTATAGAGACCAACATCACCTGAGGAATTTTGCACATAAGAAAATGAGGCAATTATTTAACATGTTTGCTGGCCTGGAGTGGGATGGGCTCAAATTTGTATGCTCATTTCTTATCCTGTGCAGCTTCTTCTCCATTTTGGTATAGTGGATTATTTTTATTCAGTGCCCTTTCCAAATGGCTATTCACCATGTTCCCCCTTCTGGCCTCATTCTTGGCAAATCAAACTCACTAGATTTTATATTCCAGTCAGCAAAGGTAAATTAAAGGCATTAGTCCTCTCATGTTGTGACTTTTTGAATTATGCCAGCAAGGGCTATTATTTGAGATGCTTGTACCATATATTCTGCTGAACTTAAATAAGAGGTGCATAACTACGGCTTTTGGGATTTATGCACTGGAAAAATGCCACAACAGGCAATAAGACTGACTGCATTAGCTTTTTCCATCATTTGTATCCTGGCTACTATGTAGCAGGTACTTATCAGCCCTGGAGTTTGAAATGGGTCATTTAAAAGCACACTGACTGGCTTGATACAACAAGGTCTTTTTCCATAGATTACAGAATGGGAGAAAAGCCATAGCGAATCAGGCCCTAACTAGGCCAATAGGATAGAAAGGAAAACTTAAAATACAATTTATGCACTGCAATGGATTTACTCTCTTGGCTGCCCTTAGGCATAGACACCCCTCCAGCTGGGGTGGGGGGGGGGATGGGGTGGTGTCTGCCTACAAAGCCATGGCTAGCCAGCTGAGGGGGGGGGGGGGGGGTAAAGGGAAGTCCGACTCCAAAATCACATAGCCAGCCTGGGGAGGAATTCCTCCTGCGACGAAGATGGCAGCTCAGCACAGAAGGGGTGGACACAGGGTGGGCCTAGAGAAAACTGGATTTCTTTTGCATGTTTTGATACTCTTTATTGGACCAGCTTAAACATTATCGAAGGGATATGATGCAAGTGAGCTTTCCAAACTGCATTGCTCCCTTCTTCAGGCTCATTAAGGCAGGGCTTCCCAAACCTGTCCTGGGGACCCCACAGCCAATCGGGTTTTCAGGATATCCATAATGAATATACTTTGCATATACTAAGTCTCCATGGCATGCAAATTTATCTCATGCTTATCATTATGGATATCTTGAAAACCCGACTGGCTGTGGGGTCTCCAGAACAGGTTTGGGAAGCCCTACGTTAAGAATTCACTATTGTGCCTTTTCCTTTACAGAAATAAAAAACAAAATATGTTGCCATGCTATTTATCTATATTCAAAATAAAAAGCTGTAAAACTAAAAAAAAAGGAAAATAAATTTAAAGTGCACCAAAAATATAAAAGAAAACACAACTTCAAACCAAAGTGTATAAGGTTAATGTTAAAAAAAAAAAAGCTGATCTCCTAAATTTAGGCCCCTAAGTTAGGACCCTAAGTTAGATGCCTATTTTCAGCCAAACTGAGGGGTCTGAATTTTCAGATGAAAATTCACCTAAATTTAGAATCCTAAATATAGACTTGCTATTCATTTACCTAGCGTTAAGCTCCTAAGTTATGTGCCTAGTGCTAAATATCAGTGCTAAGCATCTAATGATTTCTCCCTAAGGGGGTCATTTACCAGACGGATCGCATGCGATAAGGGACGTTTCGCACGCAAAAAGTCCCTTATCGTGTGCTATACCAAGATGGGGGCGGAGTCGGCCCCAGAAGAGGAGGAGTCGGTGCATCACTAGGGCCGACTCCGCGAAGACGCCGCGGATGATGAAAAGGTAAGGGCCTTTTCGTGTCCTATTTCACGCCCAATAGCTACACCTTCTATGGTGGCGCTATTGGGTGCGAAACCGGCAGCAATCGCACTGCGGCGGTGTGATCGCTGCCGGCTAGCGCAGGACCGCCCCCCGTTTCGGCCCCCCACCCCTCATTACCTAAAGTATCGCAGGCCTGCGATACTTTAGAAAATGAGGCCCTAAGTCCTGCCCCATAGCCACCCATTTTTTAGGATTTTAAATTTAGGGGACTCATGAAACTAGAAAGACAATATTCAACAGTGCAGTGAGTGGACAATTTATAGGACTATAGTTAGCTGGCTAAATTGTTACAGATATTCACTGGAGCACTGCTGATTAAGCGTTTCACTTAATATAGCCAGATAAAGTCCTAGTTAGCTAGATAAAAGTTTTCTGCTAACTTTAGGACTGCTCTTCAGCACAACCAGATTTAGCTGGATAGGTTACCCACCTAACTTTACTGCATCCCAGAATAGGAATGCTTCCAATTTATCCCGCTTACTTTTATCTGGTTTAACAGTTATCCAAATTAGTCAGAGGCATTCAGACTGGTAGGAAATTTAAAATCTGTGGTTTGTCCAGCTATGTCCTGAATTTAGCTAGATAAACTGTCTGAATATTAAATCCCTAGGAATCTAAATTTAGGCACTCAGCCCTAATACATTTTCCAAACAGCTAATTTAGGAGCCTAACCCTCAGAGTTAGGCACTGAAATCCTTTGAAAATTGATCTCATAACATGAATTCTGAACCTTGTAGCACTGACTGCATACACTTTAGTGAGTTCTGTAAATGATCTGCAATATAGTAACCAAAAGCCAACACACATATTCAGTGTTCTTGTGATAGCATTTCTCATGGGATTTTGGAATCCTGCTTGATAAAACTGTTATTTAAAAAATATTACAATTTTGAATAGAGAACGTCATGACTCATACTGGGCAAGTTCCAAAACTGCCAATGCTGAACTTTTCCTTGAAAGACATTTCCTTTGGATAAGCATACCATTTAAGCAGAAAGAACCTGAGGATAGCCTCACCCACTTGCTGAAATCCAGTTCTAATCTTAAGCATTCATGTGCAATGTAATGCAGCCATGAAAGAATAGCAGAAAATAATGGCAGATAAGGGACCCCTGAAGCCCATGCAGTCAGGCCAATCCTGATGAAATTCTGAAGAGCCAACCCAAGCTCAGATTTTCACCTAACATTCTTGGATCTGACATTCCGATATGCTTATCCCATGCTTTCTTGAATTTCAGTGACAAAAGGCAGAAAACAATAAATATAATTTTTTAGCTGGAAAAACACCCCTCTGCCATACATTAGAGAATCATATTTTTTTTTATTTAATATCTGTCTTTGAAAGAGATTTCTAAAGAGAATTCTGAGTGAGCCTATAAATGTATAATTCTAACAAGTCAACTTAAGAAGAAGGTACACAGCAAGTTCTTTGCAATTCTTATCTTTTTCTTAGAGGTAGGACATAGACAACTGGCATTCACTCAGAATCTTCTCATGTAGAAATGTCAGTAAAATAAGAAAATAATACAGTTACTTTGGGCTGGCCCAGTATACTGCTCTAAACTGCTATGCTATGCCATGTAAAAGGTCCCTGGTTCAATTCCTGAGTTGTGTCTTCTGCACCCCAGATTGGCTGGAGCTGAGAATGCTGTGGAGGCAGTGTTCATAGCCCATAGGGGAGGAGGAAGTCATGGTCATCATTAAGGGTGACACCTGATGGCTAGATTTAGAGCCCATGATACAAGATTCTGGAAAGAGCCCTGATGCATGGCTCCTGGTCTCAGAACCATTTCTGCAATGACAGACTAGGCAGGTTGGTCGACAGGGGGTGAACTCCTAATATATAAGAGTAGGTGGCTCCTCTGCCACCAGATCATGGAGACGATCTGATATCAGCATTCCACACCTCCAGCCGCCTTCTTTGCTTCCAAGTAGGCCCCAAATACAGCCTCATATGGTGGGGTCTTTCTGCCACCTCCTTCCCCAAGGCCTCTCCAGCACTGCTACATCATCTTGCCTTATCCTCTTTGGATTGTCCTGGCTCCTCTTGTTTGTACATCTCCTGACATTGGTCTCATGCCAAACTCAAACTGGGAGGGAGACTGCACGTACCACACTGTGTGCACTATAGCCTGAGGGCTACCCACCCTCCACTCTCCAGGCTCACTCCAGAGCCTCAAATCCATCCTCCACTTGTTCCAGAGCCAACATTCCAAATCCAACTTCTTGCCAGAAATCTCTGTTACTCTCTTTGCTCCGCCTGCGGGCAACTCTCCTGGTTTGGGAAATCAGCATTTTCTCTGCTGCTGACATGAAGGCCACTCTCCAAAGATGGTTGATGTCCATAAAACCTATGCTTGTTTTTCTCACTTACAGTGGCCACCATCCACTTTGGACACCAATACTTCTAGCCTGCATACTCGCCAACTTCAAACTCCATGAAGACAAAATGGCACTTCCTCCTTTCATGATGCTTCTGATCCTTGTGCCCTCATTTTACTGACTCAGTGATGTGATTGGACAACAACATCCACATAGTGCCACATCATAGTGACATCTTCAACCCAGTCATCAAGGAAGCTCCTCCATTACTTCCTCCCACCGACTTTGGATCTACACAAGTTCAGAATAATTTTGAATCCTCTTGTGGCGCAAAAGTCTTCAGCACTTCCACACTCCCATCCACCATCTTGATTCCATTTACCTCTATAGGAGCTCTGCTTTCATAGTGAAAAAATAACGCACAAAACTCCAAACCTCTCCAAATTTCTTCCCCTATATTACTCCTCTGTCCATGCTGTCACCATTCCCCATGTTTTGGGTGCCAATTTTATGTAAACCCCCTGTCAAGGTACATAAAATGATAGAAGTTTCTTCATTGTTTAAGGGTCATCTCTTCCAAATTTGTTTGGAGAATTCTAAAGTTTGGCCATGCAGATGGTGAAGTGGACCTTAATTGTAAGATCAGGAATAATGTAAGATTCTGTTCTCTTCTTTGAGTGACTGGACAGGGAGGAAATCCTTCAATCTCCCTTCATGAACTCTGAGCCCATGCCTCATCCCAGTGCCAGCTAAATAAGTTTTGTATACACCAAATTTCAAATTTCTAAATGATTAGCTTTATTTTCTGGATGAACCAGTCAGCAGCTATTTACATAGATGTGAGGCAGGTTACAGTGCTACTCACGGAATATATCAGAAATTCAGGGGCTTCCAACAGTCATAATCACATAGAATATAACTGACATCTGGGAACATAACAGTACATTCCTCTGCTTTTACCATGTACCAACTTTAAGGGTCAGCCTGAACTCAATGATTACTCTTACATTGTACCTCAGTCCCAACCCTGTTTAAGGAATGGGGTTCACTTAGAAGCATACCTATATCAACATTCACATCCAATAGGGCCAAAATGCAATTTTCCATTTACATGATCTACTCACACTCCTAAGACCTTTGACATTTCCTCCAGCTTCTACATCACTGTCCTCCCAGTGCAAGTTCCCCACATTGCTGCACTCCAAGAATACTTTTCATTTCCCTGGCATCATTCCCTCAGGGGGAGGGATGGCCTCTTCTGCTTTCCACCTTCGTCCATTCTTATTTCTATCTCCTAGTTAGCTCCTCAAGAGAAGAAAAAACCCACTTATTATTCAAGGCCTCAGTGCCTCTCTCTTGAGGGGAAGAGCCCCTACATGCCTTACTACTAATATGAGTTTCCCTGGGCCTACCAGCCCATAGGTAAGCTGCTCCAGCTGGTCACATCTCAGGAGATCCCTATTTCCCACTCTACTCTGGAAAGGGCAGGAACCAAATGGCAAAAATCCACCAAAGGTTCCCACTTTTATAGTTCCTGTCACTTGATCACCCAGTCATAACAGCCCAAATCTTTAAGGGAACATACACACTATTTCCTCAACATCACATTAAAAGGCAATGCTCATGCATATAAAATGCCATCTAGTGGTCTTTTAGTAGCATTACAAGAACAGATCTATAAAACATTTTTAAACAATGGTTAACAAAGACACAAGGGACTCTCCCCTACCCAAAGCCTCTTGTACAGCTACCAGACTCAAAAAGAATGCACCATATTTGGGAGTTTCCCTCATATAAATGTAGCTTTGCACCTTACTCTGATTAAAAAAATATCCACTCTGTCATTGAAAGTAGCTCCAGCTGCCACTCCTGCATGGTTGTAGCTCTATATTAGGCCAGCCAGTGAATGCACCATTGAGAGGGTCCCTCCTGGACTGACTGCAAATTGTGACTTCAGAGGAGGCTTCCCTGCCCTGGGTGCAAAGGGGATGATGGGATAAATTTGCCACTGTGGGCTCATTTAAATAGGAGAAAAATCACCATGTGGTTATGAATGAAGGCTCATGGCACCAAAATCCCAATACTTGTTCTGAATCAGCTGAGAGAAAAAGGGAAAAGGAGGATCTACTGGGTCAAGAAAAGAAAACTTTTTGAGGTAGATATTGAACCACAGTATGGGTCAGCTAGTTAGCCAGATAAACTTATCTGGCTAACTTAGCCCATACATTCAGCTGCGTGACTGCGATGCTGGCTATATCCAGCTATCTTAAAGTTAGCCGGATAGGTTTATCGGTTAAATTTAGGACAGTGCTTTGGACCAACCAGACTTCCCTGGATAAGTTATCTGACTAACTCTGAATATCTGACGGGCCGAAACAGTAAAGTCCGCGGGAGAGCGGGTGAACGCCCGCTCTCCCAGCGCGCGCACAGGCCACTCTCCTGTGCGCGCGATTCAGTATTCAAATTAGGGTCGGCAGTAAAAAGAAGTGCTAGGGACACTAGCGCGTCCCTAGCGCCTCTTTTTGGACAGGAGCAGCGGCTGTCAGCGGATTTGACAGCCAACGCTCAATTTTGCCGGCGTCGGTTCTCAAACCCGCTGACAGCCACAGGTTTGGAAACCTGACGCCGGCAAAATTGAGCATCCAGTTTTCAACCCTCGAGCCGCGGGCCGACTTCAAATTATTATTTTTTTTTTTAACTTTTTGTAACTTTCGGGACCTCCGACTTAATATCGCCATGATATTAAGTCGGAGGGGCACAGAAAAGCAGTTTTTACTGCTTTTCTGTGCACTTTCCCGGTGCCCGGAGAAATTAGCGCCTACCTTTGGGTAGGCGCTAATTTCTGAAAGTAAAATGTGCGGCTTGGCTGCACATTTTCCTTTCTGAATCGCGCGGGAATACCTAATAGGGCCATCAACATGCATTTGCATGTTGCGGGAGCTATTAGGTTTGGGGGGGGGGGGGTTGGACGCGTGTTTTCGACCCCTTACTGAATAAGGGGTAACGCTAGTGCATCGAAAACGCGCATCCAATCGCGGGTTAGCAGTGCGCTTCGCCAGAGCGCACTGTACTGTAACGGCCTGTGAGTTAGCTGGATAACTTATTCGGCTCCTCTCCAGAACACCCTCATCCCACCCACCACTTAGCCAGCTAACTATTTAGCCAGATAATTAGCTATTCGACTAAGTGGCAGCTGTTCAGTGGGCCAGATATTCAGCCGCCAGTATTTAGCCATATAGTGCCAAGCAAGAGGTCTTGGTTTAAAACCACAGCCATTTCTTGCCTTCCTAATTGGGGCTGGCTTTCTTGCTCCCCCCTTTTCCTTTTTCTATTCTAATGAACATTATTTTGTAAAAGTAATCAGTGATTTCTTATTTCCACACAAAAGTAACTTGGTACATGTTGCTGACATTCCCTAAAAATATATTTTTTATTTGTGATTATTCATTTTAGATTTAGTACCAAAACAGCAGGGGTAACAAAAAAGTCTGATGAGTTACCTCTACTGGAGAGAAGTGGAGATGTCAATTTTGAGTCTGAAATGGGAAATTTTTTAAAATTGCCCATAAAAGCAATCCATGTACTTACTTAGATAACTTTTATGAAAATTAATCCCCTAATTTGTTACTTACAAGAATAAAGATTACATTTTTGTAGTTATTTTAGTTACTTTAGTGGCCCACACTATAAATTAGTCAGCGCACTTTTAACATATTTCTAAGGCTGAAAGGATGTCCAGTTCTCTAAAGCAGTGGTCCCCAACCCTGTCCTGGAGGCCCACCAGCCAGTCGGGTTTTCAGGATATCCACAATGAATATGCATGAGAGAAACTTGCATGTTATGGAGGCAGGGCATGCAAATTTTCTCTCATGCATATTCATTGTGGATATCTTGAAAACCCGTCTGGCTGGTGGGACCCCAGGACAGGGTTGGGGACCTCTACTCTGAAGCATGGAGCAATGAAGAGAAAACCCAGACAGGTGCAGAATCTAACCTGCTAGGATATTATAATTACAGTGATAGGAAAGAGAAGGACCAGACAATCACAGGAAGAACTAGAACGGTTAGGATGGATCATTCTTGGAAAGCTATCCCAACCAGCTATTGTGTGCTGTGTTGCAAAAGGCATGACTTGGGAGTGTTGGCATACTTTTGGTGCACTGCAATGAAAGAATCGTTCTATAGAATGATCTGACATCTTTGTCTGCACAGTGAGAGATTTTCAGAGACCTAGAACACTCTTCTATTGTGTCAGTGCCAAAGTATTAATAACTATCTTCTTAAGCACTTACTGACCTTGGACACATGTAAGACATTACAGAGAATATACATTGCTACTTTCTAAAACCAGCATACCACATTTTGCAAAAGTACCTGCTGTATCTGGAAAGAAGATAGGAAAGGGTTTCCCTCCTGTAACATTCTCCACTGTGCAAACCAAGGGATTTTCTGTGCTTTCAGAGCTATCAGGCTGCATTATTCATGAATCACTTGTCTGGAATGTGACATTCCATTTGGAGGCTGGTGCTGTCAGAGTAGGGATCAAATGCTTCATTGTAGGCTCTACTGAGTTGGAAACACTTCTGTTTTCCTCTATTATTCTCCTGAAATTATTGTAAACTGGGAAAGACCTTTAAACAAACAACATCTGTAAAGGCATTTCCAAGATATTTATTGACATTATTATTCATCAGGGAAAACATAATCCATTCTAAAATGAATCAGAAAGTATGTAACAATCATGCTGTGGCCTGGCACCTGGACAGAAGAGAAGATTTACCACACAGACTTCAAAAACAAAGAATTTCCATTTGTATGCGGACCTCTCAACTCTTCTAGTTTTAATTTGGGCTTCCCAGACATAAGCATGTTTGAATGTGCTTTCCAGTATTTTGGAAACCATCAGAATGAGTATCAAGGCTGGATTCTGAGAATAGGATTTGCACCTCCAGGTATTTGGTTCCTCCCCATCAGAAAAATCTGACAGCTGTTATCCAGTCACTTGGATGGGAATTAAGGCAAACCGCTGAACAATGTGTTCCTAAGAGATACAGCAAATCCAACATTTGCTCCCCATTGATCGTGCTGCATGCATCTCAAGGTCTGCAATTTGATTCTCTTTGGGGTTTGCATGCTCACCCTGTGAGTCACAAAATTTGATTTGTGAATCATATTTGGTAGTTTTTGTTCTGTGCTGAATTTATTTTAGTACCAGGCCTTTTTGGATCCACTAATGTAGATAGGTGAAAAGCACAAGGTGCGCTAGGTTTAAAGGACCATTTATTCTGCTTTTTCAGAGTTTTATTTCAGTCATTATGGAAAAGTGAACCAAAGTTTGCGATTCAGGGTCATTGACTTTTTGAACCACAACTAGATATCCACATTTCATTTTGATTGGTACAGTTCAATACAGTGATTCAGGGATTGTAGCTTAAAGGGAGTTTCTAATAAATATATAGGGATTTAGACCAGTTCCATTTCTGGTCTCTTATGGACAAGATATTTTCCAATGAATTTGTAGCTGGATGTGCAGTCATTAGTCAAAGAAACTATTATATGGCATGATCTGGTAACCTGTAAAAATGACCACTGAAACAGAATGACCAAAATATTGATTTTGATAGGAAGCAAGCAGCTTAAACAAGGGGAAAATCATTTATTAATGGCTTTCATGGAGGAGCATCATAGACCCTATCCTAGACACTAATTTCTCAAAGTGAGTTAGAGATAGAAGTTGATATGCAGCGGGCTGGTCAACAGGAAAGTTACCCGAGCAAAACTTCCTGAATATTCAGCAAAACTATCCAGATAGGTGTTCCACTGTTGAATATATCTGGCTAAAGCAGTGGGGTAGCCATGGGTGGGCTGTGACCCACCTACTTTGCACACAGACCCATCCAATCAGTGTTGCCTGGAGCCAAGAAGAGGAGGCCCAATGCAAGGCTGTCATGGAGCTCATCCTGCCTGGCCCGAAAAGGAGGCCTGTCACAGAAAGGAGGGCTATAAGAGAAGGAGAGCCCTGTTATTGTGCGTGGGAGTGAGAAGCCTGTGTATATGTTTGAGAGAGGATGGGAGTGAGAAGTCTGTGTGTGTGTGTTTGTGAATGCATGAGAGAGAGCATGGGAGTGAGAAGCCTGTGTGTGTGTGTGTGTGTGTGTATACATGAGAGAGAGTATGGGCATGAGAAGCCTGTGTGTATGTTTGAGAGAAAGCATGGGAATAAGAAGCCTGTGTGTGTGTGTGTGTAGTTGTGTGTGCATGAGAGACAGCATGGAGCGAGAAGCATGTATGTATGTGTGTGTGAGAGAGTGCATGGGAGTGAGAAGCCTGTGTGCATGTGTGAGAAAGAAAGAGCATGGTTGGGAATGAGAAGTCTGTGTGTATATGTGTGAGAGAGAATATGGGAGTGAGAAGCCTATGTGTGTATGTGTGAGAGAGAGCATGAAAGTGTAAAATCTGTGCGTCGTGTATGTGTGAAAGAGAGAGAATGTGGAAATAAGCCTGTATGTGTTTTTGAGAGAGGCCATGTGGAGGTGAGAGCCTGTGTGAGTGTGTGAGAGAGAGAGCTTGTGGGTGAGAGATTCTGTGGATGTGAGAGAGAGCAAGTATATAGTAGTGGGATCCTGCATGTGAGGTAAAGCATGTAAGAGTGAGAGCCTATGAGTGTGTGGGAGTGAGAACCTGCAAATGAGAGAGAGTATTTGAGAGTGAGAGCCTGCATGTGAGAGTGGAAGCCTGGGTAAGAGAGAGTGTGTGGGAGTGGGAGCCTCTATGAGAGAGGAAAGAAAGAAGACAGGAGATGAGATAAGAAACAGAAAGAATAAAAGAGACCTTGAAAAAGGAATTAGGAAAAGACAGATGAGAAAAAAAAGACTGTGACCAGTGATTAGAAAAATAAGATCAGATAATGACAGTGATTGAAATATGTGACCAACCAAAATGCCAATAGTACATTACAATTTAAGTAAAGACGCTTAAGGTATTATTGACCAGTCATAATAGGCTTCATCATTATTTCTAGATGATTGACCGATGATTAAAGGTAGGCCTAAGTCAAAGTCCCATTTTTATATTTTTTCATATGCAATTTGTGAATCATGCAGTTTATATAATTCCAACAACTTAACTTGAGAAACTCGCTGAAGCCATAGATAGTGAACATGCCCGACATGGAACCATGTTTCGAATGCCCGTCGTTCTTTTTCAAGGGCTGGAGTTCAGCGTTGCATTCGAAAACATGGTTCCATGTCGGGCATGTTCACTATCTATGGCTTCAGCGAGTTTCTCAAGTTAAGTTGTTGGAATTATATAAACTGCATGATTCACATATTGCATATGAAAAAATATAAAAATGGGACTTTGACCGATGATTAAAGGTAAGGCCTATCATCTAGAAATAATGATGAAGCCTATTGTGACTGGTCAATAATACCTTAAGCGTCTTTACTTAAATTGTAATGTACTATTGGCATTTTGGTTGGTCACATTTGGTTTTTGCCACAGTACCTAAACTTGCTAAAATTGGGATTCATGTGAGTGGTTGTTGAGCGATTGAAATATGCCATCTTTGGGAAATGCATTTCTTATATATTTGTATTATACTTTGTCTTCTGTATTCCATTGTTCACAGAATATGGTTTCTTAGGTTTTCCATTTCAGTCTTGTCTACGTGTTTCTGATTCTAATTTATAGTTTTTTTATTCTGTTTTAGGTAATTAGCTAAATTAGGGGCCTATTTACGAAAGGCTTTCCCCCATTCTGTGTCTATAGGAAAAATGCTTAGTAAATGACCCCCTTATAGTTTCTTATTCTGTCTGTGTTGCACAAGTGTGACAGACGTGTAGTATTTCGGCTAGCGTGTAGTTTCTGTGTAGGGATTTGTTACAGTCTGGCTTGTTTGCCTAGTAGGTGCTTTTCAAAAAGGCTTTTTAATGTGAGAATGGGAAATAGGTAGTACTAAGAAACAAAAAAAGGACTTATATACACAAGCAAAAGTCACATGAGAACATATGTGTGTTTTTATTTTTTTTTCACACAAGTATTAAGTTAAAGAATTACAGTATACCGCATCTACGGTTAACCCATAAAGGGAATTTTAATACACTTTACATATAGCTTATAATATTGAATCATGTATCTGAACAACTGTGGCACCCTCTGGTTAAAGTACAATCCATTTCGAATTTATTTATGTGCCTATTTGTAAACCGTTGTGATGGTATATCACTAAACGATGGTATAGAAAAGTTTTTAAATAAATAAATATTAGTGTTCTAGAGCCTGGGGTAATTTGCCTTGCTGCCTTTTCATAGATAAGGTTGCTGCTATTTGAGTCCTGAGAGTTATTGCTGTTATGGTATGGTATGGCAAATTCTAGATGGTTTGTTATTTTATTTTTGTAGAGGTTTGTATTACTTCAGAAAGTGCTTGGCAGTGGAGGGAGTTTGTTTTGCAATTACTGAGGTGACCCCAGAATCTGAATATATATTTTTTTGCATGTTGGATTGTAATTCAAACAATCCCTAGTTCTGCTATGCACCCATTGGAAATCTTAAGTTCTTATGATTATTGCTGTTTTATTGTAGTTATGATATATTCTGCATTTTTGGAAAGATAATACATTGATGTTGTTTTATTACATGATTAGATTTGATGTTTCTGTGAAGTGTTCTTTGTTTATTTTTATATGATGTTGCATATTAAAAAACTGCAATTCATATAAAAAAATTAAATCAGACCAATAAACTACTTTTTATGTTGGTAGGTGCTTGAAACAAAACATTTTAAAGTGTCACTCATGATGCATGATGGCTGTTGCAGAACAGAAAGAAATCCATTGTCAGGTGCATTCTAAGGTATTATGTATTGATAAGAGTACAACTAGTAGGGCTCAAACCTATATGCCTACTGCCCACTCATGTTAACCTTGGGTGCAAGCTGTACCAAATCCTCCATCAGTGTCAGTGGAGTGCAGGCAGGCAAGGGGTCCCAATAATCATCCAGAAAATCAGGAAGTATAGCCCCCTGCAATGGAATCAGTGATGCCAAGCACATTGGGAGTGAGGTTACAAATATCCACTGCTTCCACTGCTACTAAGGACCCAGGTTTGAATAAAAGGAAATAAGCTGCCTTTGGCAAAAGCCCAGAGTTGGAGATACTTATCAGAGGAGATAAAACTAGATGTTATATGGATACGGGCTCAGATGTAACCATCATCATTGCCTTCTACTTCTGAAAGTATATGTAGAATTCCCTACCAATGGAAGATGCCAGATGGGTGAAACTGACCACAGCAAATGATATAAATTTGCTGGTATTGGGGTATACAGAGGCAGATTGTCTGTCTAAGCAGGTTCTGCCACAGAAGTACATCTTTGCAACTGAGGACAAAGATTGGACTGCTGAACTGATGGAAGAGAATACCCTAGGAATATTAGTGATGAATGTTCTACAAGATATGGAAGGCTGTTCACACAATTAAGTTCATTCCCTGACTTTTCCCACAAGACGAGTGGAATGTATTAAATCTGATCTGTCATAAAGCAACTCACACCCAGGGAGGCAGGTTATGAAAAGTATAGCCACACGCCATAGCCAATGACTGAAAGCTTGATGGAAGGAGGATGCGCTCACCCATAGCTGGTACCAAATCCTGAATTTTATAAGAACATAAGAAGTTCTTATGCCATACTGGGTCAGAGTGAGTGTCCATTTAACCCAGCATCCTGTTTCCAATAGTGGCCAATCCTTGTTACAAGTACCTGGCAAGTACCCAAACATTAAATAGATCCCATGCTACTAATGCCAGTAATAGGAGTGGCAATTCCCTAAGTCAGCTTGATTAATAGCAGTTTATGGACTTCTCCTCCAGGAACTTTCTCAAACCTTATTAAACCCAGCTACACGAACTGCCCTAACCACATCCTCCGGCAACGAATTCCAGAGCTTAATTGTGGAGTGAAATAGACCAAATTGAGAAAGTGGTGCCAAGCAAGATCCCTGGAAATATGGAGACTGAAGGATCAGACCTCCCTGCATTTGGTGAGAGGATTCCAGAAGCTGTACTGAAAGTGGAAAAGCTGCCTCCTAAATCTCCATGCCTTGCAGGACGCTTTCCTAATTGAATCCCTGCTTTCTCTCCCTACTCCTGGGAGACAGCTTGGGTGGCTCACTTTTAATGGTCATACAATGCCCAGCAGGCAAGAGGGCTTTTCAGAAGTGCCCTCTAAAGGGAACATCAAGAGTCCCTACCTACCATGACACCAAAATGTGAGGGATTCCATCCTGAAGAGGTTTATATTTACCCCCTTGGTCAATGCTGTAATGGCTGAAACAGCAAGAGTGACCTACGGGATAGCATTTCCCAAGAGCTGTTATTTCCTCTTCTCTTGCTGATGATTGGCTTTGGTCAGTAGAATGAACCAATTAGAGGTGAGAGAAGGGAAGCAGCTGCAGGCTGAAAGAAACTTCCCCAGCTCCTGCCTGTCTCTACCCCAGCTACTGCCTGCCTCTATTGCCATCCTAAGGCCTGACTGTTCTTTGTTATACACCAGAGAAAAAGACAGGCATGCTGAGGAATGACGGATGATTTTTAAGATTCTGGGTGCTCTCCTAGAGACTAAGAATCAGATCTCTAAACCCAAAGTGTCCGAGTTACACCCAGAGAATTTCTAGGTATGCTAGTAGATATTCCTTGGCACAACGAAAAGATAAAAGATGCAAAGAGAAATCTCAGGAAAAAAGTAAGGGAATGGAGAAAGTACAAAACAACTGAAATGCTAACTAAATTTAGAAAACACCTAGCATTTTACAAACAATTAATCTTTGACGCAAAGAAAAAATACTACAGCAATAAAATAGAAACGTTTGCTAATAATCCAAGAACCTTATTCACCATAGTATCAAATCTCACCAATGACAAAGCAGAATCACCTCAAAACCTACCGGAACAAAGATGCAACGAAATAGCAAAATTCTTCAGGGACAAAATTTCAAACTTAAAAACCAAAATTCCAAACACTACCAAGCAAGAAATTAAAATGCAAAAAAGAGACGTAACACAATGGTCTTCATTTAATGAAATATCAGATCTGGAAGTAGAATCCATACTAAAAATCTTAAACCCAGCGCCTCATATAATTGACTCACTACCAACCTTCGACATAAGAAAAGCAGCCAACATTGTCTCCCCAATATTAGCTAAGATCGTAAGCCTATCCTTAGAAGAAGGAACAATGCCAGATATATTGAAAGGAACAATTATAAAACCAATTATAAAGAAAAAAAACAGTGATCCCCTTATCCTGAGCAACTATCGCCCGGTCTCAAATCTCCCCTTAATAGCTAAATTAATAGAAAAAACTGTACAGAAACAACTAGCTGAACACTTAGACAATAACAATATACTGTATCCGTCGTAACATGGCTTTCGCAAATACTATAGCACGAGACATTGCTGTTCTCACTAACAGACAATATTCTAAGAAGATTCAACAGCGGAAAACATTACATTCTTATAATGCTAGACTTATCAGCCTTCGATACAGTAAATCACAACATACTATTAAAAAGACTAGAAGAAATAGGACTACACAGCAAAACAATAAACTGGTTCAGTTCATATCTAAACAATAGATTCTTTCAAGTTCAGATAAAAGACGTAATATCAGACAAATTTAAGCTTGAAATAGGAGTACCGCAAGAATCAGCCTTGTCCGCAACTCTCTTTAACATATACTTGCTGCCCCTATGCCATCTACTATGGTAGCTGGACTGGGAATCACACACTACATATATGCAGATGACATTTAACTAATTCTATCAATTGATGACACAATTGAGAAAACATTAAACCTAGCTAATATATACCTAGATATTATCGAACAGCTATTAAACCAAATGGAGCTAGTTATTAACATTGAAAAAACAGAATTTCTACACTTAGAATGAAAAAATATTGAGGTCATCCAAATGCCAATTATACTCAAAAACAACCAGAAAATAGAACTAGCCGAAAAGGTATGGAACCTCGGAATAATAATGGACACAGAACTCAGTCTAAAACAGCACATATCACTAAAAGTAAAAGAAGGTTATGCAAAACTCATGATTCTCAGAAAACTAAAGCCCTTACTAACACCTGCAAATTTTCGAACAGTGCTCCAGGCACTATTATTCTCTAGCACTGACTACTGTAATGCCCTCTTACTAGGACTCCCACATACAACGTTAAGACCACTTCAAACTACAAAACACTGCAGCAAGAATATTGACTGGTAAAAAGAAGGACCACATCACTGAAACTCTAGCAGAGTTACACTGGTTACCAATAGAACACAGAATACAATACAAAACCCTATGTACAATACATAAATTAATACACAATGAAAAGGCAGACTGGCTGAACACAGCACTATGGGTACACATCCCACACAGAAACCTGAGATCAGCCAACAAAGCACTCCTAAACATTCCTTCAGTCAGGACAGCGAGACTAACCCAAGTTAGAGAAAGGACATTATCCTTAGCAGGCCCTACACTGTGGAACACAATGCCACTAGAGATCAGATTACAAAGAGACCTCAAAACCTTTTAAAAAAAGTTTTAAAACCTGGCTTTTTAAACAAGCTTTTTTCAAAGAGAACAGAGATTAGAAAGTATGCAGGATCAGGCAGAAGATCACCAGCACACAGCACTATTCTCAACATGTGCATTGAAAACTAAATAACTTACATGTATATATGGTCAAGATTTACCTCACTCAACAAATAAGATTTATTACGACATGATGTAACCGTACCTTATTGGCACTCATTAGAATGTACTACTGTACACATTTACCAACCTTAATTTTTGTGCCTATATGTAAACTGTTGTGATGGTATATAACTTAACGACTATAGGAGTAATGAAGAGGCATCAGACAGCTTTCATGGCATGCAGGCAGAGAGAAGGCAAAGAGGGTTTGTCCTCCCGAGCCTCTTCCTTTTATTGTACATTCATACAAAGGCAGATGATGTGTCATTACATGATTGGCTACTTTCCCATAGCAACAGAAGAGTCATTACACCATTGGCTTTGGCTCAGGGGGTGTGCACGGATCATATCATTGGCTGCTGAAATCTATACCTCCTGACTTTGTCCTGCCTGTGACTGGGGAAAACCCAGCCCCTCCTTTCAGGCTAACAGGATTAATTATAGGCCAGAGAAATACATGAAGTCAGGTATCCTCTCCTAGGCAGAGAGGCTTAAGCACAAGTGATGCTTTTATTCAGGCAAATGTCAGGGAGAAGGGAAGTTAGTGTTTAACCCTGATGAAATGGCTTGCTGGCAAGCGCATATTTCCCACAAACGACGGTATAGAAAAGATTTTAAATAAATAAATAAAATAAATAAATAAAATTCAGCAGAGGAACAGGAAGCTGGTGCATGTGTTGATTTTGATGCATGCTAACCTATGGTTCTCAATTCTGGTCCTTAAGGGCTATGAGCAGGCCTGGTTTCCAGAATAACCAAGCTATGCAAATTAACCTTATTTCTAGACTATATGCATGCAAATGCATCTGATGAATATTCATTATGGATATCCTGAAAGCCATACCTGTTTGCGGTCCTCACGGAAACCCCCTGAGTTAGCCCAACCTAGTGCTTTACATAGTTAATTTCCTGCAAGATAAAACAGCAATCCCATCGGATGGTAAGGAAATACAGTTGTAAAGTTTAAAGCTCTAAAAGATTCACATGGTGCAGGGATAAAATAAAATAAAAGCTAAAAGACATGGGATCTGAATAGTAAGTGACAGGGTGGGCTTTTCTTACTCTGACTACTCTGATTAACTGTCCCTGCACACAGCCTAAAGGAGAAAGGATGGAGATTTTCAGTTTCCCCTCCTCCTATTACTCCCATCTAGCTTACAAACCCATGGGTACTTTGTAGATGAGACAGGTTTGCAACCCTTGAAGATTGCTGTTTGACACTCCTGTCCTTGAAGACCTTCCAGGCAGTCTGGTTTTCATAATATCCACAAGACCATAAGAACATAAGCCTTGCCATACTGGGTCAGACCAAAGGTCCATCAAACCCAGTATCCTGTTTCCAACAGTGAACTATCCAGGTTACAAGTTCCCAAGGGGCAGATAGATTCCAAGCTGAACAAGCATGAGATATATTTGCATGTACTGCCTCCATTGTTTGCAAACATATCTCATCCATTTTCTTTCTGGACATCTTGAAAACTAGACCCCTTTTCTAGCACTCTGAAAACCCCTTGCTTAAACAATCTTTCATGTTGTGATGAGATTATAATTTACCTGCAGACCATTACATTTGCATTACAATGTGCTGCTGAAAATATTTTCAACAGAGTAAAAGCTATGTGGCATATATCTATATCTATGCAATAGTATGGCCTTGAAGAAAGTCCTGTTTGTACAGTACATATTGGACAGATAAATGTTGGTAAATTTTGTTTCAGATTGGTATAAATTGTCTAAAGACCATGCTGTGATTTTGATACAAAGGGATTTCTATGTTGACTGCCTTAGCTTAGAGCTCTGGAAGAAAGACATTTCTGCTTCTTTAGCTTTAGAAACTATTTTGATTTCCAATATTTTATGAAAAATCTATATAAAATACCTTTTAAAAATGATGCTGTTTTCATTCAACATGAGGAGGGATGCTTCAGCAATAAGGTGTGCTAAGAAGCTCTAAAATTTGTCAGATTGTTTGACTTGAAGAAGTTTAATCAGAATGAGGAAGACTTTGGCATCCATAAACAAGATAGGAGAACACAGCGGGTGCTGTGCTTTAGCATACCAGACAGAAACAGTTACTTGCAGATCCAAAGGCAAGGCACCATGATGGACAACGACAGACTAGTACAGAAAAATGCTCACTGACTAGATATCATCTACCAGCCTATGCTAGTCTTCTGGGCCCTAATACCCATGAAGGTCCTCCATGAACCAACAGGGTACCCCCATATCTTCTACTTTTTCCTTTTGGTGTTCAGGAGGCAGGGTGTCCTGCTCTGAAATTCAGACTATGAGCAACTACTTCATGGGGCCTGGATAGGTCTGAAAAACATTTTAAAATAAGAGAACATTCATTAGTTTATTGAGTTCACCAACTACAAAACAAAGTATTAATCTAGAGAAAAGACCTACTCACAAATTAGCGATACACATTGGCCCCATCAACCAAGTGTACACTCTATACTCTTCTCACACAGAAAGGAGAGAAGGCAAGCCATATTTACTGGACTTGACAGAAAGCATCACCAAATATAGTCCTTCTTGTTTCAGCAGTGGTCCTGGCGCACCAGCTGAAGGAATGGCAGATGGAGATGGCGGAGCAGACTGACACCATTTTGGTTTTCAGTGAAGCAATGAGCATGGGCATATGATACCTGCATGTTTATGTCCAGCACTACTGCTATGTTGACTCATTACCAGCATTTAAAGGGCTCACACTAAGGCACAGCTGAAAGGCATCCTATATGCTTTTGTGATTCCTAACAGAAGGTTTTACAGACATTGATTCCAGGTGTGCCCATTTGATTGTACCTGGCATGGCTACGTGCATCTCTGTTCAAAGCAGTAATAGGAAAAGATATGCTTAGAAGACTCTATGCCCGTCAATACGTATGATCAATGTACTGCTGATGATGGCAAGCTACTAGCAGGAGTTGAATCTTGGAATGCAGAACCTTATTTTTATTGCATAACTACCAAAGAGATTCTAATGGTTAGTGCCCCTAGCATTTCTAAGGTTTGATTCTCTAATCCTGATTTTTTTTCTCCTCAAATCTTCTGAGGATACAGAATGCTGTAGAAGGCGTGTCCACAATCCCCAGGGGGAGGAAATTCCAACTGTTGAGAAATAATTAAGACTGGCTGGCTAAGAATGTACTGCCAGACTCTGGAGGGAATCACTGCCCAGCTAGAGAGCTTTTGCTGTGTCACCTGTATTAGATGGGGGGGGGGGGGGGGGGAACAGGACTGGGCAGGCAACACATTTAGGGGAAAGCCTTACGTAACTGCACATGAAGGCTCCTCGTTCCAGAGCTTCAATAAGGCTGTTTCAGAGTGAGCTGGAACCCAAAATGTAGTTGGAAGAATCTGCCAGCGCCAGGCCAAAAGGAAAAAAGTGAAAGAAAAATTTCCTAGGCCTATATACTCTTTGTTAAGATATTACACTTCAATCCTATATAATCTCAGAAGGGAAAAAAAAATCTTAAAATGTAAAAAAACAAGATAAAAGTCCAAATCTGGTATAACAGTATATTTAATAACAGAACAAGAAATCAGAGAAAGCATGCATTACTGGCTGGCATAGATAATGCAGCTTCCTGTCTAACAGGATATTGAGCTGTTGAAGGGGTGACCAGCTCCAGTCCTAAAGAGTCAAAAATAGGTTAGATTTTCAGGATACCCATAATGAATATGCATGAAATGTATTTGCATACAATGAGCAGAATGCATGCAAATTTATCTCATGAATATTCATTGTGGATATCCTGAAAGCCAGACTTGTTTTTGCCTCTTCAGACCTGGAGTTGACCATCCCTGAGCTATTGTATACCCTCAATTCCTTTGAGAAACCTGCTATGCCAATGTAACTGTTTTGTTAATGAGTTTCTAGATCTTTATTTTGTATTTGGGAATCAATGTGTTTGGAGCAGCAAAGACAATCAACTGAATTTTTCCTTTGATGGGATGTATTTATTTCATTAAACTAAAAAATGTTTCTATAAATATACCTTTATCCTCTTTAGCCAGAGCTTCATTTAGTGAAGCTTTTACTGCATAATTGGTAGGTGTTTATATATGGAAACTAAGAAAAGACAGGCACATAAAAAGCTGTTTATATATCTTTTAGGGCAAATTCCATCTCGCATTTCAGATCTCTGTTCAGTGGGTACTTCAAATGCTTGAGTAAATGACAGATGATTTGGGTTTCATTCCAAGGCATCACAAAAAAGCATTCTGTGATTATGCAAACTATGGCAGTTTATGATTCTGCTTTCATAATAATGACTCATTCCATCACACTCTTTCCTATTATTTATTCAACACCACTATCCAATCTTTACACATATATTTGTAGAATTCAACATATAAGTATGATGGAAATAAGAAATACAACTGATCTTATTATAATTTCTGCTATTTTAAGCAACAGTACTGCTGAAAAAATATTGTTTTACTGTGGTTCAAATGTAAAACATTTTCATCGTCTTTCTCTATATAAAAGTAATAATAGCAAGTAATGGTAAAGGAAGATAAACCACAGTTTCTTGGATAAGTAACTGTGCCAACTCATTCACATTAGGGTGATCTACTTTCAGAATCTGAATTATGGGTCATTTTGAAATGTGTGGTGTGAATGAGACAGACCCAATATTATGGGAGAGCATATGACGTTATTGCATCACACCTCTGCCAATTTCCTAGCTCCTGCCTGTAGAATAAAGTTATTTTCCTCTTTGTCTATGTTGGAAGCCAGGAATGTAGCATCAGTGCACAATGGTGCATACACACCACCTGCTTTAGAAAGGGGTGTGCCATGCTCCACCAACTTTACTTGGGGGGGAATTCTGCACTACTGCAGAATGCAGAATTTGTGCAGAATTCCCCTACTGTGCAGCATTTGTAGATGCTGGGTGGGCTGTGATTGGAGCCCATCCTGCTTGCAGCTGAAGACGATGGAGGCCCAGGTGGGCTGCAAGTGGAGCCCATCCTGCTCACAGATGAAGATGATTGAGGCCCTGGTGGGCCACAAGTGGTGGCATTTCACTCATGGCTGGAGAGAGGTCCAGTGGCCATGAGTGGAGCCCATTCTGCTCATGACTGATGTGGAGAAAGCCCAGTGGTCACTGAAGATGATGGAGGCCCTGGTGGGCCACAAGTAGAGCCCATTCTGTTTGTGGCTGAAGTGGAGAGAAGCCTGGTGGATGCAAGCAAAGCCCAGCCCGCTCGCAGCTGAAGATAATTAAGGCCCTGGTGGTTGCGAGCAGAACTTATCCCCCTCATGGCTGAAGACAATGGAGGTCCCAGTGGCCACAAGCGGAGCCCATCCAGTTCATGGCCTAGGTGGACAGAGTATTAATCAAGATTTATTAGAGAGAATGTGATGAGATTGCTAAAATTGTGTACTTTATTGACAATCAAAAAATGTTTTAATATTTTGTCTTTTTATAAAAAGTTATTAAATTTTGATAAAGGGAAGACATCAGTATTGGTACAAAATCTGATGATTCAGAAATTTATTAGCCAATTGTTGCAATCACCGGTCTTATCCCTTTCTTAAATTAAAATGTTCTATTGAAGAGTTATGAGAAGTTATCAAAGATAATTTAGGTTATTTTTTAACAATAGTTTTTTCAAAAACTCGCTCTCTCAAAAAGCAATTGCTAGAAGTAATATTCAAAGAGTTCGTTCACAATGTCACATTCAACTCCAAATTCTGTGTTAACTGGTGACTACCAGTATTGCTTCTTAATAGCCCATTTCATCTTTTAATTTTGAAACGGGAAAAACCTCATATATTGTAACAGTGATGACATGAATAAGCAATTAAGACTGCTCCAAATCTATGTTTGAGGCATTGGTCTGCACCGTGAAGGGTTTGGAGAAGTCTGAACTTATCAGGACTGGTTCAGAGCATAATGTCTCTTCAGAACCCAGAAGACCTTCTCTGCTTCAACTGACCACTGGACCTTCTCTGGTGCTTTCTTCAACAACAGCCTTGTGAGAGACTCCGCTTTTGAGTAATTGGGAATAAACCTCCTGTAGTATTCTGTAAGGCCTAGGAATGCTCTGTTTTGGGTTTTGTTTTGTGGGACTGGCACCCTGGTGATTGCCTTGATCTTCCAGGTCTGCAGATACACCTTGCCCTTTCCCAAGGTGTAGCCAAGATACTGGACTTCTTGCCGTCCCATCAGGCACTTCTTAGGGTTGGCGATCAGTCCTGCTTTCTTCAGTCTGGTTAGCATAGCCTGGAGTTTGCTTAGATGTGTCTTTTAATTTGGGCTGTACACCATGATATCATCCAAGTAGACAGTTGTGTAGCCTTGATGTAGGTGGAACAGGCGGTTGACCAAGCATTGAAACATTGCAGAGGCACCATGGAGTTCAAATGGGAGGACAGTAAACTAGAAAAGGTTTTCTGGCATCAAGAACGCAATCTTATCCTTCGCCACTAGCATGAGAGGTACCTACTAATAGTATTTTGTAAGATCCAGGGAAGAGAAGAACTGGACTGATCCTAGATGCTCAGTCAGTTCATCCACTCATGGCTTTGGGTACGCGCCGAGTTTTGAGAACTTGTTGACCATTTTAAAGTGAATGCAGAACCTTATCCTACCATCTGGCTTCATCACTAACACTATGAGAGAGGTCCCCTCACTGTTAGACTTCTCTATAACCCTGAGCCACAGCATCTCCTTCACTTCAGTCTCAATGACATGGTGCCTAGCCTTGGGAATTCGATAGGGTCATTGCTGTATCACAACTTCAGGAGGCATAATGATGTCATGTTTCACCAAGTAGGTACAACTTAGTAGGTTGGAGAAGATCTCCTTGTTTTGTTTTACCAGTTGCTTTATGTCAACAGCTGTGCAGTATACAGCTGTTGTCCTAAAGGAATATGGACCAAACTCTTCTTTTTCACTACTCCATTCTCCTGTGCAATCCTCTTCTTCAGAAGGTTTATGTGGTAGATTTGAATTTTCTTTCGTTTATCTGGCTGGGCTATTTTGTAATCCACAGGTCCTGTTTTCTCCAAAACCTCATAGGGTTCTTGTCAATTGGCTAACAACTTGCTTTCTGAAGATGGAAGGAGGTCAAGGATGTGGTCCTCTGGCTGGAATACCCTTTGCACCATTGGACGATTGTAACCTTGGGCTAGGGTAGCCTTATTCTTCTCTAGGCATAGGTGGGCCATCTCCCCAGCCTTTTTAAGGTGATCCTTTTGTCTTCCTGAGTCTCATGAACTATGTCCAAGATTCCTCTCAAACTCCTCCCATACAGCAACTCAAAAGGGGAAAACCCCATTGAACTTTGTGGTACTTTGTGGATTGCAAACAGTACATAAGGTAGCAATGCATCCCAATTCTTGCCGTCTTCATCCACAAATGTCCTCAACATTTGTTTCAGCATCTGATAGAAGCACTTTGTTCTGTGGGTGATACACTGAAGTATGCAGAGTTTTTACCTTGAGCAAGTTACAGAGTTATTTCATTACCTTGGACACAAATGGGATTCCCTGATCCATCAGGATCTCCTTGGGTAGCCCAAGTAGTGAAAATCCTCCATTAGGGCAGTTGCCACCATCAGGGTTTTCATATTCTGTAGCGGTATTGACTCCAGAATGACCAAAATGACAAGGATGCACTTATTTCCTCAAATAGATCTCTCTAATGGCCCCACAAGGTCCATGCCCACCCTTTCAAAAGGGGTCTCAATTATGGGCATTGGTATGAGAGGTACTGCCGTATGCTGGCAGGCTTTGTGAATTGGCAGGTAGGGCAGGACCTGCAATACAACTGGACCTGTTTATGTATGTGTGGCCAATAGAACTGTGCCAAAATGTTCTCTCAGGTCTTTTCCTCCTTCAGGTGACCCCCTAGAAAGTGGCTGAGAGCTAGTTGCACAACCTTCTGGTGATGTGGTCTGGGAACTAGGAGTTGTTCTATCAAACCCTTTCCACACGTCCCTTGATGACTCAGTAAAGTAGGTCCCCTTTCATTATGAAATAAAGAGGAACAGGATTTGTAACCGGCACCCCAGGGACTGGCTTTCCATCCACCCTCTTTATATGCTCCCAGGCCCATTTAAAGGACTCATCCTCCTTCTGGGCCCACCTGAAGCTCTCCGGATTGTCTCCCCCTTTTCCCACTCAAAGGGGCTAATATGACATTCTGACTGGGTTGCTGCTATTCCCCTGATTCTAACCCTTCCTCCCCGATTGCCTCTAAATTAGCCACATAACTATATTTGTTGTATTGGCATTGTCTCTGGGATTTAGGACTTATAGAGTCTTTATAGTACAGGTCTGGGTCTTCTAAGGGAAAGAGTTCTGAAAATGCCAATTCTTAATTGTTATGGCTGTACAAACCTGTTATGAACTGGTTCCAAACTTTTTCAAAGTTTGGACAGTACGGTCCTATCACCAAATTGTAGGGTAGCCAAGGAAGAACTCCTACTTCTATTCTATGTTGGCTGACCGGGATCTTCAATTCTGCCTGGCCTTTTGGATGTTGTCTTTGATCCCCGTGAGTGCATGCCAGGGTCATGACTCTGTTGTAGTCAATCTGTACCCACTTCACTAATTCTCTTAGAATGAGTGTTTTTACACTCCCAGAATTCACCAATACCTGGATAGGATCACTATCCAGCCCAACAGCAAACACAAACATAGAGACTCCCCAGCTGGGGAGATCCACAAAATTACAAAAGTGTGAAGCCACAGCATTAACATCCATTGGCTCATCTTCCCTGCAGGGACAATCCCATGCAAAATGGCCTCTCTCACCACAGCTGAAACATAGCAATCCCATGGATTTTTTGCAGTTGAGGAAAAAGGTCCAGCTTATCTGGCTCCACCAACTGTTGGGTTCTCTTGTCCTTAGGACTCCGGCATTCTCAGCCTGGGTTGGGTGGTCTCCCCTGAGCCTATGGAGATTCAGGGATCGACTGAGCTTGGTAATAAGCCTCCACAATTTCCAACACTGTCTCTAGCATAAGATTTGGGTGTCTGCATACCCACTGTTCCATAGGGCATTCTAGGCCATCTAGAAATTATTCCATCAAAATCAGGTTGGCTACCTCTCCCCCAGTCTTCCCTTCTGGGTGCAGCCACTTCCAAGCCACATCCTTAAATCAATGGAAAAGGTTCTTTTCTGGTTGATGGACTCCTTGACGAATTCTCTGTTGGTAGACTTCAGGGATGAGTCGTGCTCTCTTTAAGATGTATGCTTTGACTTCCTGAAATGTGGCCCTCCCTTCTGGATTGGTGGTTAGGAAGGCCTCTTGACTACTATGGTGAGTAGATTCTCCATCCAAGTGTCTTCTGGCCAGCCTGCCAATCAAGCAGTACATTCAAAATGATTCAGGAAACAATCGGGGGTTTTCTCCTGAGGCTATCTTAAGTATGACTGGTGACAAGAAAGATGGCCTGGTCAAAGCTGTCTGCACGGCCTGTGCTACCTGAGTTAGACAGTGTTTTGCTGCATAGGTTGTTCTTGTAGCACCTGCTGCTGGTTAATTTGGGTTTGCAGGACATTCTGCAGTTGCTGCTGCCCCTGGATCACGTGCTTTCTGAGCTGCCTCCAAACTGAGTACCTCTCCAAGGAAAAGAAAGGGGAGAAAAAACCCAAAAGAATCCCCTGCTGGCCTGTCCGACTCTGGCTCACTGCTTGAACTCTGACAGTACAGGCAGGCAGGCTACCACCTTGGCCTGTTGTAGCTTCAGCTGATTAAGTTGAAATGGAAGGCCCCAGGATAAATAGACAAAAAAAAATCTCTGAAGGGTTTTGCTTTGGGGTTTTTTTGCTGCTGCTGCTGCTACTGCTGCGGGTTCCTACCTGTGCTTCCCACTTAGGCAGCAGATCTCACTGCTACCACCATTTGGGCGATGGTGGGTTGGAAACAGCCAGAAGGAATAAGGAAGAAGACTTTTGTGCAATTTATTTACAGTGAAAAAAAATGAAGTGCAAAGAAAAGCAAACAAATGATGCTGCTCACCTTAAAGTTCAAGTAGCACAGAGACATCACACATAGCAGGTTTAGTGTAGGCTGGCCTCCTACCTGCTTCTCAGGACCTCCCTAACCCTTCTGGGCACTTTCTTTTTATGCTAGACTGAAGGGATTCCCCCCCTGGTCCTGTTTCCCTTGCTGGGTTGGGACTTAAGGGGGACCAGGCCAGACAGCTGTGTCCGGTCCCTTAAGGTGGTCTGAGGGAATTTCCTGTAGGCTCCCTCACAATCACACTTAAGCTTCCTTCCTTCTCTCAGTCACCATACTGTTTCCCTAAACTCTCAATTTCCCAACCAAGACCTAGCTGGCATGAGAGATGGGGAGGATAGTTTAATTATTTACTCATGAGTATCTTAGAAAACAAATCATTTGAACTGTCATAGATCCCCTGGAATATTTTCTTTGGTTTTTGTATTCTCAGTTTTATCCAAATTTCTCTAAATTACCCTTTAGTAAAAACAGTTTGGCCAATCATTTAGTTATTTTTTATTTAAAAGTTTAGTAGACTTCAGATTGACAAAATGGTCTCTAAATCAGAGGCTCCCAAGCCTGTCCTAGAGGATCCCAAGTCAGTCAGGTTTTTAGGATATCCACAATGAATATGCAAGAGGGAGATTTGCATGCACTGCCTCTCATACATAATTACATATTCATTATGGATATCCTGATAACCTGACTGGGGGTCCTCCAGGGCAGGTTTGGGAACACTGCTCTAAATGTTTCACTGCAGAGAGCACACAATAATTATCTTACAGTGTGAGACTAGTCTGATAGTAAAACACAAATTTATGAATTAGAACAATAGAAGAAAATGTCATCCTCCTATGGAATGTTCTCAAAGATGAGCAACATCTTTGCTTTCTAGGTCACGGTATTTTTGTCTAAGATTTTGCTCTGCAAAAAGCCCTTCCAGTTGCATAAGTGCCAGTTTACTTGATTTTCCTTGCAGTCAATCAGCAGGGTGGCTTGGCAGCTTCACATAATCAGTAGTAAAATAAAGGAGCATCAGTCAACTGGTCACCGGCAGTCAAAACAGATCCCAGCATCTGCTTCCGGCTCTTAGATGTGAATTGGAATTTGTCATCATGTTTGATGCAGTGTGGTGATATGCATGTAAAGCATCATGTTTGCTGAGCATATTACCAAGAAACTAAAAAAAAAAAAGAAACTACATGGTACAAAGTTAAACACAACATCATTCTGTAATTTTTAATATAAAATTACTGTTTTGTTATTTTCAATCAGTTAAAATCAGCATCAAAATAGCAATTTTGCATTACAAATTGCAGAAAGGTGTTGTGAAGACATTTTCAGGTACCATTTTTCACTGAATTCAAAATTAATAATTTGCTTTGTATGATCTTGCAAAGCAGCATCTCATTTAGGCCCTGATTTACTAAGGATTTTCTCCCATTCTGGGTCTATGGGAAAAATGCTTAGTAAATGAGGCCTTAAACTTGCTAAAAATGGTGCAAACTGGAAATCGGTACTTGGTTACCAATAAGTAGTCCTTGACTTCCTTTGACAGTGCCCCAAGTGGGTAACTTTCTTCCAATTTCTGACCCATTCCCAGAGCTGAGGGAACAAAGTTAAGTTCCTGCTAGAAAAGAAAAGCATAGAAAAGTTATGTAGGCAACCTTTGGTTTCCCTGACTAAAAGGAGTGTACCAATTGATTCAGGAGGTTCTGTGTAGAATTTAGTGAGAGAGGTTTGGGTTTTGCTCCCCCGTGTGGAACAGTAGATGGTGTGTGTTCTAGCTGTTCATCATCCCAAATCACCATCTATCCTTGTGGATTTTTAGTTAAAGTTTCAAGCTGACAGGAGCTCTCCGTCTTCTACTTTCTATTTTTCTCCTAAGTTATGGGAAAGTAGTAAGGAAGTCTTCCATTTCCTGTTGATTCGCCTATTCAGCCTTTTAAGCTTGCATTGGACTCTTTTCTAAGCCGATTTTGAGATTTTCCTGTGAGAACCGATCCCCTTTGTTGCAGTGGATTGGGCATCCCTTTAACGAGACTGGATTTGGGTTAAGGAAGACCTGCAGTGTGCTCTCTCTCCTTCAAAGCATAGGCCTGACAATGACCTGATGCAGAGGAAGTATATTTTTTAAATAACTGTCTGTTTGTACTATCTCCTCTGTTTCAGGCAAGGAAGTTTTATTCCACCCTTCCTGTCTTGTGCTTGAATTTTCCCTTTTTTGGGTTCAAAGACTATTTTTGTTCCATTTGGAGCTGATGGCCCTCGGTACCTGGGACTCAGCAACCAAACCATTGAGAGAGTGGAGTCTTTCGTTCTGAAAGAGACAGAAATGTGGAAGAAATCATTTAGAGAAGGGGATCCCATCAAAGAACACTAAAGGAAGAAAACTAAACATATATGTATGCTCAGGATGTACTTGGGAGTGTCAAGAAGGAGCATTGCCAATCAAGTAGGCCTTAGAAGCCTTGAATTACTACTTGCTGGGATGGCAGGTTACACACATAATGGACCACTAACTGCTCCTATGGATAAATAGAAATAAGGAGTCCAATGTGTGGGTGATGGGATTTTTCCTGGCCCTACAGCCCTTCAACTATAAAATCTGGCATAGGGCAGGAAGGGAGAATGCCATTGCGGATTTCCTGTCCAGAGAGGTGACCCTCATACAGGCAGCTGCTCATCCCAGCAAGGCTGAGCTGAGGGAGAGGGTATGTGAGGGAATCTAAAGGAAACTCCCTCAGACCACCTTAAGGGGCCAACCACAGCTATCTGGCCTGGTCCTCCTTAAGTCCCAACCCAGCAAGATGTTCTGGGCCCTGGGAGGATCTCTTCAGCCTACCATAAGAAGACAGGGCTCAGAAGGGTTAGGGAGGCCCTGGGAAGCAGGCAGGAAGCCAGCCTAGGCTAAAACCTGCTTTGTGCTACCTGAACTTTAAGGTGAGCTGCATCATTTATTTGTTTTTTTCACTGTAAATAAATTGCACAAAAAGAAACCGACAGATTCTGCCTCCTTATTCCTTCCAGCCGTTTCCAAGCCGCTATCACCCAAATTACCACAGTGATCCTTAAACAAAGCGCAATTGCCTGCTTGTAGTACTGTTTAGTCTTCAAATCGAGAAATGCCTTTTTAGGGAGTTTGGGGGTAAGTGGAGGCTGTGTAGCTTCCTCTGCTACTTGGATTTTCAACCCAAATGGAACTGACTTCAACTCTGGGATCCATAAGTCTTCATTGCTATGTTGCAATGGTATACTGTGGCTGCTAGCTGCAGTCTGCAATTCCATTTGAAGTCTGATAAAAGGTTGCTCATTGCAGGCTGTTAGGTGTCACTATATGAGTACTGAGTTCTATAAAAGAATAGTATAACTGTTTTATAAAAAGTTGTTTTCATCTGTTTTCCTGAATAGTTTGCAAGCCAAACTCTTTATTCTCTCCTATGACAATTTAACCCCCATTTGGGTCAAGTCAGAGAATTAAATTACCTGGGGAACTCCCTGATAAAATAAAATGACAGAATTAATTAGCAGATGGATCTGTCTGGAATGCATTCAAAAATAATGAGAAGACTTAGCAGAAATGCATAGACTTTGTAGTCGGGTCTATGTGTTGACCTGATCAGTGTCGTGGGTTGGTGGTAGCAGGGCACCATCTGAAAAGACCATGGAGATTAAAGAGACTGGATGTTTGAATAATAGCTCGCTGTTGTTGGTTATTGTTTAAATTATCATAGTACCTTCTGGGGAGGGAAGCGGAGGGGATGTTTTCTGATCGTGAGTTAAAACAGGATTTTTGTATTTATTCATTTATAAAATGCATATCCTGCCAATGCCAAACCTCCAGGCAGTGGACAGCATCACAGACATACCGAATAAAAATATAACTAAAGATAACATTTCTTCCAGACAAAGTATAATACAATACAGAAATTGCATGCTTGCATGTAAATTTTCCATACTGACTACAGGAAAGCTTGCCTAAACAAATGAGTTTTTAATTGTTTTTTAAATTCTTTTGAGTCTGTTGTAAGACACAGTTCCATGTAACTGGTCCCGCCACTGTAAATGCATGCTCTTTATTCTCAGACAACTGGTCATGGCGGAAAGACACCACATCCAACCAGCCATGCTGCTCTAAGTGTATTGTAGATGCGCAGCAGAGCGTTAGCCCATAGAAAGGAATCAGGGCAAGCAATTTATGAACCATCATAAACTGTTTTATAGATTACGCGCCATTGTTTTGGCAACTAATGGAGCTCAAACAGTATTGGGATGATGTGCTCCTTCGTGCTATGGCCAGTTATAAGGCAGGTGGCTGCATTTTGCAGAATCTGAAGTGAGTATATTAGAATCAAAGGAAGACCAATATACACAGCATTCCGATAGTCAAGCAGAAGGGTTATGACAGCCTGAAATCAGCATTACATAGGGATGGTTTCAAACCACACAGGATATGTAGTTTAAAAAAACATTCCTAATAACTAATACGATATGATCCTTGATTCCGAGTTTGGAGTCTATATAAGCCTCAATACTACAAAGCTTGGAGGAAACCTGAAATGTAATATTCTCAACATTTAACTGCAGAGGAAGCTCAATCCAGGTACTTTGCAGGATGATCAGCAGCTCAGTCTTGGAGATGTTCAGAGCCAATCTGTTATGGGAGATCCATTGATGAATGGCTTTCAAACAGTAAGAAACAAATGCAGACGTCTCAGTCCAAGAGGAACCAAATGGCAAATAGAATAGAATGTTGCCTGTGTTAAGTGGTAACCAGCACAGAAGCCAAGTATGCAGCAAATAGGGGCAATATAGATGTCAAAAAGTAATGCTGAAAGTGCGGACCCCTGGGGTATGCCGATATTAACTGGATACCAACTTGAGGAATACTTACCCATATTTACCTGGTGGACTTGATCTGATCATTTAAGTAATGATTGAGGAGGATGGAGTTCTACAAAGGAAGACAGCAAAAACTGCCATGGATAAAGAGCAAAATCCTACAGGTAGTCACGCTCTATGGGTGACAGATGTAATATATCTCTGATAGTGTGAACAGGAATAACTGGGCAGACTGGATGGATTAGTTGGTTATTTCTTGCTATCATGTACTGTATTACTTTGATATAGAGAAGATAAAATTGTTCCTAAGGTAGAAGAACTTTAAGGAGGACTTTAACATGTTTGTTATACATAAATTGTGGTCTAATAAATATGTTGAATCATGCATTGGGGTCCAAAGCTCTCAAGTGAAGTGAAATGTATTTCCTGTAACCAGTTTTGATTTCAGTAGTGAGAAGACAAGCTGTGAACATATGCTCCAGTTCTTTTGTTACCATCACGTGTTCACAAGAAGAAAACTGGGTCATCCAAGTAGAAACATGGGCTCACATGGTTATCCTTGAAATGAATGGATTTCCCAGAACCAACCTAAATGGTATGTTTGAGAAAGGGGATTCTGTATATTAGTGCAGTTTGATGTTTCCGCAGCTTTCTATACCATCAGGCACCCTAAATTGATTGATCGATTGAGCTAGATTGTATCAATGGGGTAGATTTAAACGGGTTTGAGTCATTTCTTAATGGGTAGAAGACAATGGGTACAGCTGGGGAATGTGATGGGTGGGGTGGGTGTGAGCCCTTGTTGCAGTGGTGTAGTTGACACAGCCTCGAAGGTGGATCTATGAGGCCTCTGCTGACTGCTGGCAAACATGCCCTGTAGCGGGACAGGCTGGAGCTTCATGTATACCAGCTGCCTCATCCGCAAGTTGAGCTCTTGGGTTCTGGTGGCTGACAGGGCTTAGGTGGGTCCTTAGGGTGGTCTGGTAAGGAAGAGTCAGAGGGCACACTGAGTCAGGGCAGGCAATAGACTGCAGGAGTCAGAAAGAGGCCAAGTTTGGGGCAGGTGGCAGATGGAGTGGTCAGGTCCAAGCAAGAGGTCAGGTCCAGGTGGCAGGCAATCATTGTCAGGTCCAAGCAAGAGGTCAGCACCTAGAAGTTAGGCCAAGGGTAGACAAAGACATATAGAAGACACTGGACAAGACGGATAGGACAAGTCAAAGTTGGACAAGGAAGAATGGATGAGGCAAAGCTGGACAAGGAAGGCTGGAAAGACAAGGTTGGACAGGGGAAGGCTGGAAAGACGAGGCAAGAATCAGGAATACAAGAACAAGCTGGAAGAACATGAACATTGGAAGGCTGTAGTAACATGCACTGCTAATAGGCTGGAGACCCATTGCTGAGGCATCTGAGGCTACTCAGAAGGAGCTTATATAGTGGACTGTTGGCAAGGGCACCGCTGCTGTATTACCGCCATGAGCCCTTTATGAAGGGAGACATCAGGTGTGCACATGCCTAAGGGGAGCCAGAGAGTTGGTAGTAATGGTGGTGTCCTGTGCCACATGAGTGTGGCTGGGCTGCTGGTGGCATCGGAGATGAATACTGCAGGTCACAAGGCCCTCCCATGAGCTGCAAATCCTAACAGGGAACACATGTTCATCTTGGAGACTCCTTTGTTCTGGAGTCCCTCAGGGATATGCATTGTCCCCATTTCTATTTAATATTTATTTGTCCCCCTTGGGCTCTCTTCTTAAGACTTTCGGAGTTGATTAGTTTATCTACATGGATGATATATCGTTGTTTATTCCCTGAAATACTAATGGTTCATTTCTGCTGCCATTTTTTGTGAAATGTTTGACTGCTGTCCGAGACTAGCTAGGTGGGAAAAGTCTGTCTATGAACATTTCCAAGACCAAGCTGTTATGGGTGAGTAAGAATCCATTACAGGATAATTGTTAGACATTAAATTTTGAGGGATATTCCATACCTATTTTATCTGAGGTGAGAGTTATTTTGAAATCCAATAGGACAATGCAGCCACTTGTGCAACAGATGGCAAAAAATTGCTTTTTACAAGCTAAAACTATTGCGGCCTTTAAAAGACCTGATACCAATGGATATGTTCAAAACAATTTTGCAATCCCTGGTATTAGGGCAATTGGAATACTATAATAGTATTTGGGTTGGCCTTCTTAACAAGCTGAGTGTTTTGCAATTGGTACAGCATTCCACAGCACGGCTATTGAGTGATATTGGCTGGGGTGATAATGTTTCCCCCATTTTGCAAGATTTTCATTGGTTTCCAGTCAAGTATAGATGTCAGTTCAAACTGTTGGTATTGGTCTATAAATTATTGAATCTAGAAAATAATTGTTCAACTGCTAAAAAACTTCATTGGTATGAGCTGAAGCATGTATTGCGATTGGCAGAGACAATATTGTTATAAATTCTCTCAGGGCCAGTGTAAGCTCTAGGTGGACTAGGCAGCTATCTAGAGCTCCACCAGTCGGGGGTGGCGATGGCATGGCCTCTCCTTCTTATGCATGCAGCCTAAAGTAGAATGTGCTGTGGCATGGGCCCGCGCAGGCAGGAAGAAGGAGAGGCCATGCCATTGCCAGCAGAGGCCATGCTGTTGCCTGGTAGTAAGGAGCAGAAGGAGGAGGAGCAGCAGCAGTGTGGACTGGACTGGAATAAGCAGCAGCAGCAGCAGCCAAGCAGTGCACCCCTGCCCACTCTGGAAGGAGTAACATAAGGCTTGGTCCCTGCTCAATGTAGGAAGAAGAGCAGCTGAGGCCACGGGGAGGCAGAGAAATGTCAGTTTCCACAGGCCTGAAGAAAGAGGAAGAGTATTCTGGGTCACAGAGGCTGAATAAGGAGGCTGTTGCTGTTGGCCATTTTCTTTTAGAGAAGAGGCAGTAAGTGTGTGTGTGTGTGTGTGTGTGTGTCAGTGGCGTAGCCACGGGTGGGCCTGGGTGGGCAGGTGCCCACCCAACTTAGACCCAGGCCCACCCAACTGGCACCGGAACTGCAAGGCTGTCGCGGGATCCCATCCCCGCGACAGCGAACAAGAGAACCCACGCCTCGCGCGCCATCACGGCACACATGGGGAAGCGCTGCTGCGGCCGTATGGCCAACCGGTCTTCCTGTTGAGGGGGGGGGGAGCGGAAGCGCCGCGGGCAGTTTCCGCTTCCTCCCCCCAAAGCAGGAAGATCAGCTGCCTCTCCTGCTGCCACCCGTTCTCCTGCTATCTTCGGGCCCGCCGAACTTCCTGTTTGGGGGTGGGGAGCGGAAGCGCCGCGGGCAGCTTCCGCTTCCTCCCCCCAATGCAGGAAGATCAGCTGCCTCTCCTGCTGCCACCCGTTCTGCTATCTTCGGACCAAACGGCCTGCCGAACTTTCTGTTTGGGGGAGCGGAAGCGCCGCGCACAGCTTCCGATTTCTCCCCCAAAGCAGGAAGATCAGCTGCCTCTCCTGCTGCCACCGGCCTCCTGCTATCTTCGGGCGTCGGGCCGTATGGTCCGCCGATCTTCCTGCTTGGGGGGGGGAGGGAGGAAGCGGACGTTGTGCGCTGCGCTTCCGCTCCCCCCCCCCCCCGACAGGAAGTTCGGACGCCCGAAGATAGCAGGAGTCCGGTGGCAGCAGGAGAGGCAGCTGATCTTCCTGCTCTGGGGGAGAAAGCGGAAGCTGTGCACGTGCTTGAATGTGTATGTGTGGGTGAAAACTGGAGCCTGGGTGTGTATGTGGGTGAGAATGGAAGCTTGAATATATGGGTGAATGGGAGCTCGAATGTGTGTATGTGTGGTTGAGAATGGGAGCCTGGGTTTGTGGGTGGGTGAGAATGGGAGCTTGAATGTGTATATATGGGTGAGAATGAGAGCCTGGGTTTGTGTGGGTGGGTGAGAATGGAAGCTTGAATATGTGGATAAGAATGGGTGCTTGAATGTGTGTATGTGTGGGTGAGAATAGTACCTTAAATGTGTATATGTATGGATGAGAATGGGAGCTTGAATATGTGTGGGTGAGACTGGGAGCATGGGTTTGTGGGTGAGAATGGGAGTCTGGGTTTATGTGTGTGGGTGAGAATGGGTGCCTGGATGTGCGTCTGTGTGTGCATAAGAATATAAGCCTGGGGAGGGGTGAGAAAGTGAGAACTTGAATGTGAGCTTGGGGGGGGGGGGAGAGCATATGAGAGTGAGAGCTTGAGTGTGTGAGAGGGAGTCTGTGAGAGAAAGCGTGTATGTGTGTGTGTGTGTGTGTGTGTGTGTGTGTGTGTGTGTGTGTGTGTGTGTGTGGAAGGGAAGAAGACAGTAATAGAAGAAAGACACTGAAAAGGAATTAGGAAATGAGCTATAAGGGAAAAAATGGGAAAAAGAGACCAGGACCAACTGATTAGAAAAATACAAAGATCAGACAACAAAGGTAAAAATATATATCTATATTTTGAGATGTTAGCAATTTAAATATAAGCAACACAACCGCTCTCTCAAAATTTATGGACAGGTAGGAGCCGTGTATAAAATCGTAATAATAAGAAGGCTAAAGTACCACAAATCACCGTGAATTATGTTTGTATCATTAAGTAAACCTCATACTTAGGCGTAGATGTGAATGCTATGCTGCATAATTTGGCATTATTTATCAGTAAAAAAACAACTAGTAGACCTGCATGCCTACAGCCCACCCATGTTAACCTTGTGCCCACCCAAAAAATCAATTCTGGCTACGCCACTGGTGTGTGTGTGTGTATGTGTGTGTTTATGTATGAGAGCATATCTGTCTGTATGTATGTATGAGAGAGCACATCCGTGTGTGTGAATGTATAAGAGAGCATGTCTGTGTGTGTATATGTATCAGAGAGAGCATGTCTGTGTGTGTATATATGAAAGAGAGAGAGAGTGCCTGTCTCTGTTTGGATGTATGACAGAGAGGCATGCTGTGTGTGTTTGTATAAGAGAGAGAGCATGTCTGTGTATGTATGTGTGTGTGTGTATATATAAGAGATAGGAAAAAGTTTATGAGCAACAACTCCTCTCCTTTCCCTCTGCTAATCCATGACAATCTCAAGGCATATGGAAATGAAAAGATCAAAGGAATCGACAGCAAGGGATTTGTATCCTTATTAATTTTAATTATTGGGTGCTATATGAGGTCTGCTGTTTTTAAATAGTTTATTGGTATATGGAAAATTTCTATGATTTTTAAAATTACTGGATGTTCTATTCGCCAGTTGTTTTGAAATATTTATTCATTTTATTAGCAAGGTTTTACTCTATTGATAATGAATATTTCTTGATTTTATTGTTTGTTTTATGAGGAAGGTTGATGTTTCTGTTTTTCTATTGTTGCACAGCATACAAAGTCTGGCTTCTTATGGTTTCCAGTTCAGTTTTTGTCTACATGCTTCTATTTATAGTTTATGGTGTCTTTATTCTGTATTTGGTGAGGGTCTGGCTGTGATTTGTGGATTGCAAGTTGGTTATAAGACAGGAAACAGAATAGGATTAAATGTTCAGTTTTCACACTGGAAAAAGGTAAACAGTGGAGTGCCTCAGGGATCTGTTCTTGAACTGGTGCTTTTTAATATATTTATAAACGATCTGGAAAGGGGTACAATGAGTGAGGTGATCAAATTTGCGGATGACACAAAATTATGCAGAATAGCTAAATCTCAAGCGGATTGTGATGAATTGCAGGAGGACCTTGCGAGACTGGAATATTGTCTTCCAAATGGCTGATGAAATTTAACGTGGACAAGTATAAAGTGATACATATAGGTAAAATAACCCTTTCTGTAGTTACACAGTTAGGTTCTGTCTTAGGAGTTACCACCCAGGAAAGAGATCTAGGTGTCATAGTGGATAGTACATTGAAATTGGCCCAGTGTGCTGTGGCGATCATAAAAAGCAAACAATGTTAGGAATTATTATGAAGGGATTGGAAAATAAAATGGAGGATGTCATAATGCCTCTGTATCGCTCCATGGTGAACTGTACCTTGAATACTGTGTGGAGTTCTGGTCACCGCATCTCAGAAAGGAGAAAAGTGCAGAGAAGGGCAACCAAAATAAGGGGCATGGAACAGCTGCCCTATGAGGAAAGGCTAAAGATGTTAGTGTTGCGATCCCCCCTGCTGCTGCGCTGCAGGAGGTCTCTTACCTTCCTCCAGAGGCCGCTCTGAAGCCAGGGCCTCGCCTGCGCATCATCCAGGACTTGCTCCAGGGCCTGAGAGGCCTAGCTGTGCCGGTGGCTTGCAGCCTCAGTGTTTGGACTTCCTGTTGGGCGACGCCTTTCCCTAGGGGCTGGCCCGCAGCTCTCTACCCTAGTTATAGGACCAGCGGTGGGCGGTCCTGGCAAGCTCCTCCCAGGGAGTTGCCCTCTACCTCCAGTATTTAAGGACTTTCTGTTCACTGTGTCTTTGCCTTTGGATTGGGTTACACAGTTGCCTGTGGCCTCTCCCGATCCAGGTCCTCCGTGACTACGACTCCTGCTTGTCGTCAGCCTGCCTTGACTCTGGTCCGTGACTCCGACTCCTGCTTGTCGTCAGCCTGCCTTGACTCTGGTCCGTGACTCCGACTCCTGCTTGTCTTCAGCCTGCCTTGACTCCGGTCCGTGACTCCGACTCCTGCTTGTCTTCGGCCTTCGGATCGGGCTCTACAGTAGTCTGTAACCCTGCCGATCCAGGTCCTCCGTGGCTCCGACTCCTGCTTGTTGTCAGCCTGCCTTGACTCCGGTCCGTGACTCCGACTCCTGCTTGTCTTCAGCCTGCCTTGACTCCGGTCTGTGACTATGACTCCTGCTTGTCTTCAGCCTGCCTTGACTCCGGTCCGTGACTCCGACTCCTGCTTGTCTTCGGCCTGGGATCTGTGCATTACAGTTGTCTGTAACCTTGCCGGTCCAGGTCCTCCTTGTTTCCTGATGTCTGCCTAGACGTGTTTCCTGATGTCTGCCTTGACGTGTGCCTGTTGTCTGCTCCTGTTCCTGCCAGCCGAAAGGGCTTCGGATGTGAGTATCCCAGCATCGGAGTTCCTGTTCGCCTGGGTCTTCCCCGCGCCCTCCTTCTCAGCGTGGTCCGCGACCAGCCTTCCTAGGCTGTGTAGGGCGCGTCTGGGACAGGGTGGTCCGTGACTCAGTCCCACGGGTGGGCTGAGTAGGGCGCCCTGATGGACAGTGCAATGTTCCCGTCCAGCCTTGTCTTCAGTGTCTGCTTCAGCCCTTGTCCGGATGTCTACCTGTCTCTGCCTTGACCTGGTTCCTGAGCCTTCTGTCCTGTTGGGCCCTGGAGTGGCCAACAGGAGGGATTCGTCCCACGGGCTCTTGAGCTTCTGCCAGCCGAGGGGGCTTCGGATGTGAGTATCCCAGCATCGGAGTTCCTGCTCGCCTGGACCTTTCCTGTGTCTCGCTTCAGCCCTTGCCCTGATGTCTCCATCTTGCTTCAGCCTGCTTCTGCCCTGTCTGATGTCTTCAGTTTAAGGACTCTGTCTGCCCTCGCCTCTGTCCGGCCTGCTGCCCATTGCCGTTCCCTGCGGCGGGTCCGAAAGGGCCGGGAACAGTCGGAGGACCGTTCACTAGTCAACTTCCCCGTGTTGGCTACCATGGGCATGCAGGTCCGGCTGAGGGCCGGACTCCCTGCTTCTGTTCCTGCCTGCCTGGCTCACCATGCCTGCTCAGCTCACCTCCCACGGTGTGGCCTTGGGCTCCTCCTGGGGTCCTGCCGTGGCCCAAGGGCTCACCACCCGCCCGAGACGACCGCGCCCGCGCGCGCTCGTAACAGTTAGGCCTGTTCAGTTTGGAGAAGAGACAACCAAGGGGGGGATATGATAGAAGTCTATAAAATCATGAAAGGACTTGAAAAAGTTAATGTAAATTGGTTATCTACTCTCAGATAATAGAAGGACCAGGGGTAAGTCCATGAAGTTAGCAAGTAGCTCATTTAAAACAAATCAAAGAAAATTCTTTTCCACTCAGCGCATAGTTTAGCTCTGGAATTCATTGCCAGAGGATGTGGTTACAGCAGTTAGTGTAACTGGGTTTAAAAAAGATTTGGATAAGTTCCTAGAGACTAAATCCATAAACTGCTATGACGGTAATTAATAAGCAATAGTAGCTTCTGATCTATCTAATGGTTGGGTACTTGCCAGGTATTTGTGACTTGGATTGGCCACTGTTGGAAACAGGGTACTGGGCTTGATGGACCCTTGGTCTGACCCAGTATGGCATATCTTATGTTCTTATGATTTGCATGTGTGATCAAGGAGAGGTATTCTGCTATCCTGTAATTTCTGTGTAGGGATCTATAGCAGCCTGATGTTCCATTTTCCTAATAAGAGTCATGTTGATATTTTGGGGCCTGGTATAATATTTCCAGTGCTGCTTTTTCATAGTTAGAATTGTTACTGTTTGAATAATGTCAAATTTTTTATTGTGCGTGGGGAGCAGGCCCGGCGCCACCGGGTGCACAAACTGTGCAATTGCATGGGGCAGCACACTCGATGGAGCGGCGTCGGGAGCAGGGAGAGGCCAATGTTGCCGCTCATGGACCCGATCCCACCGGTGGCGAAAGATTTTCGCTTTTTCTGCCATCGGTGGATCGGGTCCAATGGCGGTATAAAACGCAGGAAGCAGTTTTGCATACTGGGGGCGGGGGCATATCACTTTGATGCTGTGTGCCAGCCGCACACAGCAGGAAGCTCAGCAGGGCCGTGGTGCAGTTCATCCCACCAAAGCCCAAAGAAAAATTTACATCTAGGTGCCCCTCCTCCTTTCTGCCTGTGCAACCCTGGAAGAAAAACGTTGCCGGAGCCACACGGGCAAGGAGGAGGCTCATTGGCCCGTGTGCAGAGGAGGTCTGAGAAGAGGAGGTCCGGTCACAGGGCCGCTGTGGATCCCACTTCGCAGGGGCCCGAGAAGATCAGGGTTGGCGCGGAGCCCATCCCACAGTGACCTGCGAAGAGGAGGTCAAGAGGTGAAAGAGAGGCTGAGGCCCTGTAGAGTGTGTGTGTGTGTATGAGAGTTGAGAGACTGTATGATTGGAGAGACAGCATGTGAGAGCCTCTGTGTGTGTGTGAGAGAGAGAGAGAGAGAAAGAGAGACAGCATGTGAGAGGGAGAGCCTGTGTGGTTGTGTGACACAGCATGTGAGAGTGAGAAAGCCTTTGTGTGTGTGTGAGAGAGAGACAGCATGTGAAAGAGAAGACTATGTATGAGAGAAAGCATTTGAGAGTGAGAGCAGTGTGTGTGAGTATGCGAGAGTGAGAGCCTCTGCCTGTGTGTGTATGTGTGAGAGAGAAAGACAGCGGGTGAGAATGATAGCCTGATTGTGTGTGTGTAAGAAAGAGACAGAATGCGAGAATGAGAGCCTGAGTGTGTGTTTGAGGGAGGAAAAGAAAGACAGGTGGATAGAGAAGAAACAGAAAAAAAAAGAGACCCTGTAAGAGGAATTGGCAAAAGTCCAAGAAAGGGAAGACAGAAAAAAAAAAGCCTGAGACCAATCAATTAGAAAACTAAGATCAGACAGTAAAAGAAAAAAAAATCATTTTTGAATTTTTAGTGATTGGCATATGTTATCTTTGGGAATGTGCAAGAGTAGCACTTTCTCTATGCCGATCTCGTGATGTACGAGATCAGCATGGAGGAACTGGAAGCCCTGCAAAATGTTAATACTATGGGGACTGCACAGAGGAGGCAGCAGAACGGGCTTCAGTGCCAGTAGTAGCGATCAGTACCTCCCCAATAGCCACGTGACAGCAGTGACAGTGGCAGCAAAGGAACAAGAGAGGCTCTGAGCTTGCTGGCAAAAGAAAGATGGGGGGGGGGAGGGGGGTCTGCCTTCATTCCATGCATCTGTAGCTGAATGAAGATGAGGACCTGAAGCTGCTGGTAGATCCCAACCAAAGAAAAGCTGGAGATGCCTGCAGGTTTGTCTGAGAGGGAGCATATGTGTATACGAGCTTGTGTGTGTGTGTGTGTGTGTGTGTGTGTGTGTATAAGAAAGAGAGGAAGAAGTTTGTGCATCCCTCTTCCAAAATTCCCAAGTATGGAGAGTGTGAATTTTTAAAATCCTTTTTAGTTTTATTTTTCAGGTGTTATTTGCTGGGTCTGCTGTTTTGAAATATTTTATTGGTGTTTGGGACATTTAAAGAAAACTTGTATATGAGTTTTTAATTATTTGATCTTTTATTTATCAGATTTTTTTGAAATATTATTAGTATGTTTTAGTATTATGATTATGTTTTTATTTTATTTCTTGATTTTATTGTTTGATATTAGAGGAATGGTGATGGTTTTGTTTTTTCATTGTTGCACTGCATATAGTGTCTGGCTTCTTGCAGTGTCCAGTTCAGTTTTTGTCTGCACATTTGTATTTCTACTTTATGGTTGCTCTTTTCTGATTTTTGGTGAGGGTAAGTTTATGTTCTGCATGTGTGACTGAGGTGAGGCATTCTCCTAATAGGAAGTGCATTAGTGTTTTAAGGCTTTTGGAAGGTCAAATACACACCCAACATACATCACAATAGGTCTAACAGCATATATGTTGCAAGTGTCTTTTTTGCAGGGATTTCTGGCTGGCAACCCAGCACTGCATGTAAATATAATGTAAGTGATATTTTTACCACAGAATACTGTACTTTGATATTTTTCATGTTTAATATAAATGCATAACTCTTAACTGTGTGTGTGGAATGGGGTGGGGGGTGTTGTGCAAGGCTATAAAGTTTGCCTAGGGCACCTAATACCCTTGCACCAGCCATGGGTTCAGGGGGGGGGGTGGAATGGTGTCAGTTTTTAAAGTTTGTATCACTGAAGGGGTGGGTGGTTTTTTGGTGGTCTCGGGACAGAGAATTAATGAATGGCGGGGGGGGGGGCAGCACAGTAATTGTTCAAACAAGGCAGCAAAAAAGCTAGCACCAGCCCTGGTGGGGAGGGTGTGACTCAGGGAGGGTGGAGGAGGTCAGCAGTCTGTAAGTTTCGCCTAGGGCACCAAACACCCTTGCACCAGCCCTGAGTCTGCCAACTCATAGCTATTGTTTTCAGTTAGTGAGAAGTAGTGCTTTTTCTTTTGTGTCACCAACCCTATGGAATGTATTTCCAAGAGATCTTAGAAGTGAAAGTGACATAAAGATGTTTAGGAAGGGGGTTAAAGCACTTCTCTTCTGAGAAGCTTTTAACTAAGTTTTGTGTTATGAGTGTATGTCTATTATTTTTATTTTAATGTTAACAAACTTATGTGTGCATTGTGCTACCTGAATTGGACATTATGTGGAATTGCGGGTCATACACTTTTAAAATTAATCAAATAAATAAATAAATAAATAAATAAATATGAAGAGAAAGAATTAATGTTATGCCTTTCGGTTCTGCTTTCCTACCCTCCTTGGGTCTCCTGACTGCACGGGCCTCTCTGCATCGCTGCATTCCTCCTCGCGGAGGCATGGATGCCATTACTTCCAGCTCAGATGTCGGGTCCTCCTAGGCATGCACACACATCACAAGTCCCGCCTTTTAAGCCACTTCAGCGGGAACCTCAGGGGCGTCCCCTGTTGATGATGTCATCAGACTCCGGTATTTAAGCTCCTGCTTCACCCCCAGCAAGCTGAATTGGCAACTAAGTTCCGTACGAGTCCTTTGCCTGCCTTGTTCCTGAGATGCCACTCCTGCTTGTATCATGAAACCTGTCTGGCACCCGTTTCTCGGGGGTCAGTGTGCACTCTAAGGGGACCTGTTCCCTGGCCTACCCTGCTCCTCGGGCTGGCCCCATGCCTCTTGGGTTCCATCTGGCTTCCTGCTCTACCTCGGCTCTCCTTGGGAACTACTGCAGCGATTTGTAAGTTCTCAGTAGGCCTTCCCTGCTACTCGGGCCGCGCTCACCTACTCCAAGACCGCCCTGAGCTTCCCCACGCCTCGGGGCTTGCTCCTTGTGATTCTACAATTGACAGCTGTCCCGCTCCACGGGCCTGTTTCTCCATTACTCAGCCAGCTACCCTCCGATCTCCAGGTACCTGTCTATGTGAGCTACTAGACTTGAGCTCGGGTTCTCTGTCCTGGGGGGTTCACCTACACTCTCCCTGTGCAGCCACTGCGCTGTGGCTCCACCCCTCAGGCTGCACCATCAGAGAAGATCCTGCTTGGCTGTTTGGGCGCCCATCATCCTATGATCTGCCTGGCGCCCTCTCTCTTCAAGTCTCTCCAAGTGCCATCTACAGACTACAACTCTAGGAGGGTCATCTCCTGGTCTCTGGGGCTCTCCCCTCAACTGTGCACAGAGCTTCCCTGCACTCCAACACCTCGCCTCCTGACGGTGCGGTCCCGTGGGGCTCCTCCCCACAGGCTGTATCAACTCGCACCTCGGGCCAAGGGTCCACATACACACCAATCATAACAATTGAATGATGCTCTTAATTTTGGAAAAGTAGTTTAGCAGTCCCCTGCAATAGTGCACAGTGTTTTAATGGATGAAAGATTACCTAGTCTCTTAATGCTTCATATGCTGCCAGCTTTTCCAAAGGGCGTTTTCAGGCTTTTCCTATGATAACTTTTAATCACAACTTTAAAACAATTTTTATATATGACTCAGGGGAAAGATTGGTTAACAGGTCGTCAACTAGGTTATCAGCTAGGCCGCTCTTAATAGGTCTTAGAGTGGCCTAGCTGATAAACAGCAAAGTCAATATAAACTCCCATAAATCAACTTCTCCAAAGTTTTGGCTGAAGCACAATGCAGAACAGGAGTATATTGCTCCCCCAACCCTCTCATTGTATGATTAATATAGAAAACACCCTAACTGGCAATAAATCTGAGCTTGTTCTGAATCCCTGATTTTGGGAGGGCATGAACTTGGATTGAACCTGTACCACTCTGGAACACAGTACACATTCCATCTCAGGTCCTCAAGTGCACATTTACCAGGGTGCGTTAATTACATTCTGCACAGGGTATATGCTTATGTTAGGATGATCAAGGCTGGTGCCTGCCCATTGGAAACAGGAAATTTAAACAGAAGCAAAACAATAAAGGAAAGGGTAAATGAAATGTAGTTTGCTTCAAACCATTGAAATGCCTGCAAACATATTTGAAAGGAAAAGGTAACCAGCCTCTTTATATTTCAATGTGTGTGTAATGGAGGTTCTACTCCCCAAACAGAGTTATAATCATAATACTACAAACTTTTTTTTTTCTTCTCATCTTTATTACCATACAAGGCAGCTTTGCATTCCTGCTTGTAACTTCTTATTACCTCTTTAAAGTTCTCCAGAGCACTGCCAAACTTCTTGAACTTCATGGAATGATTACAGGGCCTCAGAATTATATAAACCTTACATTCTGCTTTGAAATTTTGCAGAGGAATGCCAAAATGAAGATAATAGATAACATACTGGAAAAAAAAACCAGTGGAATGGAACTTTATTTAACAAGTTATCACTAACCTAGGAGGATTCCCCAAATCAAAATAGTAATTAATAAAATTTAGGGTATGTATAAGTATAAACCTGAGATGACACAACATTACTTTTAGCATGTACATAAGAACATATTATACAAGGGCTATCCTGGTGGCCCAGAGATAGGATTATCACCTCTTTTTTTTTTTTTTGGGAGATCTTAGCTTGCAACGTCTATGAATTGGAATCAGAGTGGATATGAACCAGAATCTAAAAGGAGCTTTGCTCCGTAGCCCTCTATTAAGCACTATTCATGCAATGGCTGATTTATAAAGGAAGGAGGGTGGGGCTTAATTAGAGAAAAATCATTTGCTCCTCCTCTCTCCCTTGCCAGCTAAAGAACTATGTACATTTTTCTCCATTCACAATGGGAGAAAACCCTTACCAGATAGGCCCCTTAATCAGGGCCGGTGCAAGGTGCCCTAGGTGAACCTTCTGCCTTATGTCCCGTCCCCCCCCCCAGTCCAGGCCCCAGCTCCAACCTCATTCAACCGGACAGGTCCCCTCTTTTACACACACTTAGGTTCCTTGTCTCATTCACAAACAATCCTTTGCACAGGCTCCCTCTCTCTCTCTCACTAACACCATTGCTCTCTCATACATACACACACTCCCTCTCACTCACTCACACACACACACACACACAAACAGAGGCACCACTTGTGGCCCACCGAGGCTCTGCTTCTCTCAGCCACAAGCAGGATGGGTGCTGCTTGTGGCCCACCGAGTCTCTACTCCTCTTGGCCGTGAGTGGGATAGGCTCCTCTCATGGCCTGCCGAGACTCTATGCCTCTTGGCCATGAGTGGGATGGGCTCCGCTCCCTGCCCCACATGGCTGCTCTTTGCCATTCCCTAATGGCTGGCACCTTAGGCAACCACATATGGGGATGCACGAGCCCTGCCCTTAATCATAAATGGCAGTGATTGGGGTTCAGTAAGTTCCAAATGTACCAAAAAATCAGGTTGATATGACTACCTTCTCCTCTCTGCATACCCATTCCACTTCTCCCCCAAGACATATATATCTATAAGACATTATCTATAGTTGGAAAATTGATATAGAAACCACGAATGCGAGAGAGAGAGAGAGAGAGAGAGAGATTAGTGTAGGGGTTAGGGGCCACTTTGACATTCAAAGTGAGATGTACGAACAGAACAGTGCTCTCTTGTGAAGATTTGATGGACTCTCTACCTGGGTAACATCAAGCTAGGTTGAGAGAACATTGCACAAATCTCATCTTTGGGTGAGTTTCCTCACTCTGAAGGTCAGCAAATCCTCACAAGAGAGCACTGTTCTATTCGTACATCTCACTTTGAATGTCAAAGTGGCCCCTAACCCCTACACTAATACCTAAACCTCACCTCGAGTTACTAGGTGGGCCTCCCATAGAGATATAAATACCTACCTAGGATGAGGGCATTATGGCTAGTTAGTCTTTCTCTCTCTCTTACAGAGAGCCTGATAGTTAGGCTGGCTCTCCAGGAGCTTAAAACCACTATTGTAAATTTTTTTTTAAAAATTGTTATTTTACATACAAGAAACTATATTATGCAAAAAAAAAAAGAAGTATGGCAGATTTATGTTAGTAATATCATGCATGAAAAGCTAAGGAACATTTCCCAGGGATGATGAGCAAAACCATGTTGGAATACTGAGCTGTGCTTCATTTGCTATAGCATTTGACAGAGTTGGGTAATTCTTTGTACCTAAGCTTCAGATCCATCACTGGCAGTAGTCTGCAGAATTAAGTTGCTACTTTAAATTTGGATGGGTTCCCAATGAAGCAAAGTTAAAGTTCTCAGTTGGTGGGGAAGCTGCAAGGAGAAGAGAATAACTTTTTATTAACAAGGCAAAGCACATTCAATATAGCACCTGCAAGATTCAGAAGCAAGCAAGTTCTTTGCTGATGTGACGCTTCTTGGTGTTGCCCAAATTGTAAAGACAACTAAATCCATACTATGGGTCAAAAGATTTCGCAACAGTGTTTGATACAATACGCCAGCGTAAGTTCATTAATCCTTTGGAGCCTACGTTTTTCTTTCTTAGGGCCGGATTCGCTAAGTCTTTTCTCCCATTCTGTATCTTTGGGAATTGATCTTGATGAATCAAACCCTTACGTATTTGTTTATTTATTTATACAAAACTTCTATTCTGCTGATCCGCAAATCTCAGTGGCAAACAAAGAAAACATACAAAATAAAATCAGCAAACAATAACAAACAGTGACTTAATATTAAGCAGCACTAGCAATGAAGGAACAAAAGCTACTGGAAACCTGAAAGGTAGGAGGCGGAAGGGAATCACCTCAGTCAGGAAAGGCCAGGGTAAGCAAATAAGACTTTAGTAGCTTCCTAAAATGAAGCAGGAATCTTTCTGCATTGATTTCCTGCAGGAGACTGTTCCATAGTCTCTTGCAATAGGGCCCGCAATAGAAAGAAACGTGCTTGTGAGACTCCGATAGCAGTGCGTGTTTGAGGGAGGGGATTTCTAGTAAATGCTGGGAGGTAGAGCAGAGACTATGGTCAGACTGGTATATCCGGGTGGGGCTCACCCATGAAGGGCCTTAAAGATCCAGGGGAGAGTTTTGAATTGTGCACACCATATGATGGGCAACCAGTGCAACTGAGCGAGAAACAGAGAAATGTGACTACGTAAAGAGGAGCCAGAGATTAGACAGGCTGCACATTTTGGATTAGTTGAAGGGCATGGAAATGAGAGTTGGGCAGACCCAAAAACAAGCCATTACAGTAATCCAGGGGTGACAAGATTAGAGATTGAATGATGGTGTGAAAATCAGAATAACAGAGAAGCAGTTTCAGAAGGCGCAGCAGGCGAAGATTGTAATAAGAAGATTGAACCAGAGAACCAATATGAGGCCAGAGAGAAGAGAAGAAATTGATGAGAATCCCAAGTTTTGTGCCTTCAATAGAATATGGATAGTATAGCCTTCGAATAAGAAGCTTGAAGGGACATCTAAAAAAGGGGAGCAAGAGAGGAGCATGATTTCTGTTTTCCTGATGTCTAATTTAATAAGAACTACTAAAAATATTAAAAGACACCACCTGTTGTTAAAGCTAGGAATTAGCAATCTGTTATTAGAGCTCTGTTGTTAAGGCTGAGAGATAGCAATCTGTTATTAAGGGAGTTGCTGGAGATAGCAATCTGTTATTATTTAGAATAGTTGTGGGTGGATCCTTGGACCAGTGGCAGATGACCACGCCCTCGGGTGAGCTCCTGAGAAGGACCACTGGTCAGGCTTAGTGTAGGAGACAGACACTCACTAGTTCTTTTATTAGACAATATATTAAACCACCAGAGGTGACAGTAGTGAGATGGAAGCGCCCGACTGGGCTGTAGTCCCTCAGGTATTGGAACAGCGATCCCAAGGTGGCTGAGCTGTAGAGGAACTAAGAAAGTGAGTAGATAAGATATGCAGAGTTCTGGAACAAGTCCTTGGTGATAACACTCACACCATAATCTCTTGAGGCAGCCCAGGAGTTGGAATACAGTAGACCCTCGAGGAGCGAGTACCTGGTCCCAGGGAAAGCTCTGAGAGATAGATGGAAACTCACTAATGTTGTAAGCAGCGATGACTTCTTAGCAGAAATGGTATTCAGGAGCTGGTCCGGGACGTGGGCCCTCGAGGAGTGAGTACCGGTTCCAGACTGCGACCTGAAAAGAAAAAGAGAGAGCGAGGCCCCCGAGGAGCGGGTACCTCTAGTGAAGTCCAAGGAGGCAGAGTAGCTAGGTTTGCGGAGAGAGAATCCCATCCGCAGCGAGTTGGAGGAAGCAAACCCTTGCTAACTCGTCTTGTTAGCGAAAACTGAGAACTTAAATATCTGGAGCTGATGACGTCATCTCAGGGGGACACCCCTGAGGTTCACGCCTACGCTGGTACATCACTTGGACCGCGTGCACGCCCTTAGGCATCTGGTCAACATGGCGGCTTGCAGCGTCGAGCCAGTACGGGAATGCCGGAGAAGGACGGCTTGGAGACGCCGCAGCAGCTAGCCTTCCATCAAACCTGGAGGGAGTCACCAACGAGGTAAGGTGGGTGGAGCAGAGACATCGGACAGCGACAGACATAACACCACCATATCCTTTCTTCATCGATGGAGCAACCCCCAGACAAGTAATGCAGGCAGAAGTCTGTAGTGGTGCTTCTAACGGTTTCTGTTTTATTTACAGGAATGAAGATATTTACAAAATCCTCATCCACAGAAATTATCACTAGGAGGAAGTTAGTACATCTACTTGTACAAGAAAACAGCAGCAGCAAACCCATTCCCAACTTGTCTATAAAGAAAACTAGCCAAATGACAAGACTAGGCCCACAGCTAAGGCAGGGGAAATCACAGCTGGAGGGTTGTAGTCTCTCCCCAATGAGTGAATGGAATTATCTTCCACTTTTCCCTTCTTATTCTTCCCAGACAAATCGCTTCATCTAACAAGATAATTCTAAATTTGCTCCATTCTCAGTGCTCAGGACAAGGGAAGGTCATGCAGGATGGCGGCCCCACCCACAGGATTATGAAAGGAATACGCCAGCTAATTAGAAGAGGTGACTTGTCTAGAGAAAGTACAAGCAGCAGCTTGAAAGCAGGTCAAAGACATGAGAAGTCTTGGGAGATCCAGGAGAAGACAAATTCTTCGCCCTTCATGGTAAAGGTACCAGGTTGGGCATTTGAGAACAAGCAGCATAGCTCTCTCCTTCAACGGCTGGGAAAATGAAGAAAAGATGATTTATATTCAGCATCAACCAACAAGGAATGAATTACATAGTCTGGGTAAACAGATAAGCATCGGAGTAGCTGGCTTGTTACGGCGCTTACTATCCCCGAATCAATTAAGCCTGATACTTCACTTGCAATGCACATCCAACATAGCTCTCTGCTTCAACGGCAGAGAGAATGAAGAAAAGATGATTTATATCAGCATCAACCAACAAGGAATGAATTACATAGTCTGGGTAAACAAATAAGCATGGGTGTAGCTTGCTTGTTACGGTGGCTACTACCCCGAATCAATTAAGCATGATACTTGACTTGGAATAAGTATCCAGCGCAGCTCACTGCTTCAGCAACAGAGGGAATTAAGTAAAGAGGATTGTTATTCAGACAACCAACAATGGCTGAATTGCACATGCAGGGTAAACAAACGGGAGCAGCTTGCTTATTACGGCGGTTACTACCCCAAACCAATTAGCTAGATACTTCACTTAGATGCAGCTCCAGCACTGCTGTCTGCATCGCTGGTGGGGGTGGAAGGGAGTTGGAACCAAATAGTTACCAATAAGGGCCCTGACCTCAGCGGTCAGAGTAACAGATTATGAAAACAAATAGGTGTGAAAGCTTGCTGGGCAGACTGGATGGGCCATTTGGTCTTCTTCTGCCGTCACTTCTATGTTTCTATATGTAAGCTGGAGTAAGTCATAAACGCACAGGAGACGAGTGTGGTGTGAGCTCCATGACTGAGAGGACAGCAGGTCGAAGGACCAGCACACACTTCTCATATATTTTCTTGATTTAATCAAGAAGTCTAATGTAATACATATGGAAACTTGTTGTTTGTTATAATTCATAATAAAATGTCTTCAAGAAAAATCAGACCACAAATCTACTTTAGCTGTTATTGTCTATTCTGCAGAAAACTATTGAATACATTGAATCATTTCATACGCTATCTTACAATGTCATTGGAATTTTCCTGTGGGAACTTCAGTGTCACAGTATATTCTGAGGCACTAATAACCTCTGTAACCTTAATAGAAACTCTATTACTTTGAACAGGAACATGGAAAAAGAAGGCAGATCTGGACCTCAAGACCCATTTAGTCTGTCCAGTTTTATTCCCTGTACAATTCCTGGTGCATTGCAGTATACCTCAGCTGGTATCTGGCTTTCCCCATAATTCTTTGCATCTAGAGATCTTTTATGCTTATTCTATGCTTTTTTGAATGCCATTACTGTCTCTGTCTCTTGAATAACTCTGCAGAGATGTTCTGATGAGAAGCAAGTGTTGTGCCTCGCGGCCGTGGGCGGCCACAGCCAAAATCCCCCACCTGATTCGCGGCGTCGTGGCCGCCACAGCAATGTCGAGGAGGACACCGGAACCCGGTTCTGCTCACCCCTGCTCCTCGGCGCCGATCCTCGCGGTGGCTGCCGGCGGGGGAGGCGCCCCAGGCCTCCCCTCGTGGCGTCTGGCTGCTCTGCTTCGTTCCCAGGAACCAAGATGGCCGCCTTCCCTTAGGCTCGAGGCTGCGCCTCCTCAGAGGATTTAAAGGGGCCTCGTCATCTAAATTGACTTCATCTGTGTCTAATGGGCCAGGCACAGGGAAGTATAAAAGCTGGTTTCCTCCAATCATTCCTCGACTTGGCAACTTCGTTGTACCAGTCTGCTTGCTTCAGTGAGTCTTCCGGATCCTCGAGTTTCTGATTCCTGGTTCCTGCTTCTTCTTGGTGACTCCTCGGTGTGTGACTTCAGACTGGCAAGCGGTGATTCTTCGGTGTGTGACTTCGGACTGGCAAGTGGTGATCCCTCGGCGTGTGACCTCGGACTGGTAAGCGGTGATCCTCTGGTACCCAACCTCGGACTTCTTCCGGACCATCATCTTCAAGGGCCCACCTAAGTCCCAGCGGCCCTGGTCCCTATGGGCTCCTCCTGGGGGGACCACGTGCTTCCAGTGGTGAAGATCCAGTTGGCCCTTGCACTGACCTCACACCTCCTCGACCTCTTAAAGGTCCACCTAAGTCCCAGCGGCCTGGGTCCCTACGGGCTCCTCCTGGGGGGACCATGAGCTTCCAGTGGTGAAGATCCAGTTGGCCCTTGCGCCAACCTCACGCCTCTTTGTCCTCTCAACGGCCGCCTCAGTCTCCAATGCCGAAGGGCCAGCCAGTCCCATCTTCTGTTCCGCCTTGCCACCCGACGGGGGAACCCAAGGAGCCATCTCCTAAGGTGAATTCAACCTCCCGTCGGTTCAAGGGTTCACAATCCCTCCTGATCATAACAGCAAGACAAAATATCAGAGGGCTTTGCTGAATTTATCAAAATGTTTTTCCTTTTCTTGAAGGTGGCTGCCACACCCAGTTTGTTGTCTATTGTTCCTCTCCAACTTTCCACTTTCATGTTTTTTTCTTCTAAAATTGCAAGTGTTGTTAATTTGCTTTGAGCATTTTATGTATAATGAAACAAGAAAGGTATAAACAAGATGGTTACGAGGTAATTAGCTATTACTTTTAGACCAGGGCTTCCCAATCCTGTCCTGTTGACCCCACAGTTATATTTAGGATATCCACCGTGAATATGCATGAGCTAAATTTGCATATACCAGTTCTTCAGTGCATGCATTTATCTCATGCATATTCACGGTGGATATCCTGAAATTCCGACTGGCTCTGGGGTCTCCAGGATAGATCTGGGAACTCCTATTTTATATCTAAACTGGGACTAACAATAGGTTTTTAGACTGCTTGCTAATGCTTCCATATGTTTGATGTTTTGAGGGAATAGACTGAATTTCTCTAGTGAACCTGTGCTGTCCTCATTGTTGTTAATGACAGGGTTTCTGGGAAAGGTTTTGTATTATGCAGGGATAGACTGAATTTCCCTATTGAACCCACACAGCTCTCATTGTTACTAACAGGGATTCTGGGAGAGGTTCTTTCTCCTGATTTCCTACAGTATGACTAACTCTCTTTCCATTTCCTCATGCCTGTTACTCTTCCTTTGCTCTCTCAGTAAGCTGCTGTTAGTGCACTATTTGAAATAAAAAGCCAGCAACTTTCAGTCACAGTATTTTTTTTTTAATGTAGTCAACTTGTTAGGGGCCAGCTTGTTTTTCAGTTTGTCCACTAAACTGAAATGAGAAAAAAATGTGACTGTATAGCCACTGAAAATTAACTTGTCAACATGAAAGATTTTGCATAAAGCATGTGCAGTCACTAGCATTCAACCTTCAGAAAATACAGAATAAATCAATCAGAAAGCAAATCAAAGGAGCAGAGTGCATTGTAATACAGGAGTGCTACCCTTTGCAAGAAAGTTCCTAAAAGCTTTTTTATTTCAGTACAGGAGTGAGGTAACTGTTGTGTGCACAAACTCCTGATACCCTTGCTCACTTTTGTGCCAAATATATTCCATTGGTACTGGATGCAAACCTTCACTACAAATGTTATTGTATCCTATCCTCTAAGTTTTCAGTTGCGGTGTAATCCACGTACCAAGCATGTCCCCTCTCTGCTATATATGACTATTTTCATTAGTTGCAATTATTTTCCATGTTTGGGATACATGCACACATCTGTTTTTCTTTACTGTTAAAAAGAACACATCTGCTTGGATTCAAGAAGACTGTTGAAACCAATGCCTTTTGTTGCCATTCCTTTCACTTTTCAGTCAATGAATTCTACAGCTCTAGTTGAGTAAATTATATACATCCAACCTTATCCACACCCAAGGAGTTGGGACTTAAAGAGATGGAGTTTTCCTGCACATGGCAAACATACAGGTAATAAAAATGCTTTTCCAGACTTAAGTTTGCTTATTTCAGATTGATGGATTCTAAAAAGCAATTGGCCCAGTGATTCACACAATCAGTTAATGATAACTAGGGACAAGTGATTTTAAGTACCCGACAGACAGCAGCAAGACACTACAAATGTTTATGAGACATTGACTCTCTAAGTCACATTCAGGTTCTTTCTCTAGAACAAGGAATTTGATTGTTGGTTTATAATTTGTAAAATATGTGTTCTATTTTATCTATTAAGTAGAACATTTATCAAAGTTTCCTAATGTAACCCACACTTACTAATTAGAATGGTACTCTAACACCGCTTGTGGAATTGTTAATGCTTTGTTAATGTTTTATCTGAGCATGCTTCAGCTTTAGTTGAATCACTCCTTAGAGAGTTTTTGAACAGGCCCGATTTCACTCTCCAGCATGCTGCCTTATAGGACTCAGCTCCCTGCAGAGTGTTCATAAGCTCCAGGGAGGGTAATGCCAACTAAGGTAATGACTCCTCTTGTTGAGGAATGGGGCAAACCATCTTTTTGTGAGTACCATGGGGATGCCTTAGTCTACTGTTTAGTAAAATCTCAACTTTTAAGCAACATTATCTGATGTAAATGAGAACGAGCACTGTCACTGGCTGGACCCATCTTATGGAATACTATCCCCCTGGAAGTAAGATTACAGGGAAATGTCAAACTATTCAAAATAAGTCTGAAAACATGGCTTTTCAAACAGGCCTTTTGCAAAGACAACAGACAGGTCAATACAGTAAAGTGCGGCCACAGTTACCCTGCTCCTAACCTGCTTTCTACCCACTTTTCGGCCGCGTTAGTCCAACCCACGATACACTATCCCCTTTAACTTACTCTTACCGCGTCCTTAAATCACCGGGTAACCCCTTCCGCCCACGGCATGTATATTAGATGTAAACAACAAATTAGCTATTCCCTCCCATACAGTAATGCGCGCCCCGACTATCGCTTTTTTACCCTGCCGTTTTGCCGCGCGTTTAACCTGCTAACTTACCGCCTACCCTTACCCCTGCGTTAGAGGCAGGGGTAAGGGTAGGCAGCAATCTTTCCCCCAGCCCCCGCTCACCTGCCCTGGCCGCATCCATGGGTGCTGGTCTCCGGGGCAGCCCCAGTCCTCTCACCTCCTCCCGAAGCAACGAAAGCGGAAAAAAGCCAAAAAAAAAAAAAGTGAAAAAGCCAAAAAAAAAAAGTTGCAAGAGAGAGGGGAAAGAGGACGGGCAATCCTACGCTCGGGATTGCCAGTCCTGTCTCCCCTCCTCCCGAAGCAAGGCGTGAAAAGCAGCCTTGCTCTGGGAGGAGGGGAGAGAGGACTGGCAGTGTAAAGCAACGAAGCAACTTACTTTTTTTGCAGCTCCCCCTCCGGAGACGGACATCGGCGGAGACGGATCGCGGCTCCCCTGCCTCCCAGCGAAGATGGATGCCTGCATGGGCGAAAGCGGCCCCTGTACGTGCAATTGGGCCGCTCAAGACGTGACGTCACATGCCGTGACGCCAAACATGTTCGAGAAGCATTAGGCCAGCACACCCAGGATACTGTATAGCGCTCTATACAGTAAAATGGGTTGCGCGGGCCTAACGCTTCACGGACGCTTCTTAGACGCAGCTTGCATTTGCAAACTATTTACATACAGTATCAAGTGGTAGGTGAGCCGGACTGTGCGTGCAGCAACCGCAGGTGTGCCCGGCACTAACGCAGCTCTTCCTACCGCTCCTTACTGTATCGGCCTGAGAGAAAGTAAGTAAGGAATAGCTGGTGTTACAAATCAGCACCAAACGATTAGTTACACTTGCCACTGGCAACTATTTTTAAACTCTCACTGATAAAAGTAGATTTAACCTGAAAGTACAAGAATGAATCACATATAAGCTAACTATGAGACATGTATTCAATAGACATTATAGGACATGATTCAAATAGATATTGTATGAAATTATGACACCGGTTATCTATTGGCACCTCTCTTAAAGTACTAACATTTGTTTTGTCGATTTGTGCCAGCCCGTAAACCATTATGATGGTAAATAACTTAATGACGGTATAGAAAAGATTTCAAATAAATAAATAAATTGCATCAAGCAAGATTAATATCATTTGATGGACTGGGATTTTACTGAATTACCTCCTGAACTACCTCCTGTCTTGAATCTTTATCTGTCAAGTTATAGCATCCAAGAAACTAAACAAAATGGTTGGATTCAAATGGAGTGAATCCCGTGGCTTTATCTTGGAGTTGAATGAGATCATGGAGTGTGGAGGGACCAGGGATAAAGCCTACCACCTTGAGAAACCCTGCTGATTCTGGGAGACAGGGTTGGTTACACTAACAATCCTAATTTAGAAATTGTTGTATGATCACAAAATACTTATTGGCATATTCTCACAAGCTTTGAATTTATACCAATATATTCATTTGGAATTAAAAATGTACACAGCTTTATCTGCTTTACAAAATAAACTATCCCCAAGATTAGTTAGGACAATTCTCAGACAATTCTACAATGACAATATGTTGAGCCCTGAAGCGTGTTCTGGGTCCTGAAATGTCTCTTTCTCAGCAGCAGGGGTGGTGATGCAGCTTCTAGCAGAATCGGGTCAGACATATTATCTGTGTTCATCAGCACAGACTTGTTCACACATCTACAGGAGGACAGGAAAAGTCCTACTTCTTCCAGTTCCTATCATGTTTCAAACCTCCATATCAGCTCTTTCAAGACTGAATTATAAATATGTATATATTGTAATTTGTGCTAACTTATTGTTTCATAACTCTTTTCCTCTCGACCCTTCCTTGTTGAGATTTGAGTGATAAAGTCCATTGCAACACTTATTTTGCTAAATGTCTGCAGACTGCGGAATGAATGCAGAAAGGCATTTTCAATCATATGATCTTTTCTGTCCTTTATACATTTAGTCGTAAGAAGCTGTGTAGCAAGATGTTATAATCCCATGATGCATTGCCGTTCTAACAAAGACGTTTGGTTAAGAAGTATCACAAGTTCCTTATAAAATAGTTTGAGAATTATGCCCACAGGGAAAGTCTATAATCACTCATAAATATAACATTTGGCATGGTAAATGTTATGCTCTGCTCTGCTTTTTCTCTTCTGATATAAATAAAGCCACTGGCCCTCTCCTCAAACACTTTTTACTAGAGCTTTTGAAAAGACTGACATGGAATTCCTGTAATAGGCCTGTTTTAGCAAAGGGCCCTTCATTGTAATGAAATCTCCAAAACAATTCCTCCTCCAGGAGCTGATATGTAAAATTCTTAATATATTAGATAAAGGAAAACCAAATTGCAGGATTCATGTAACCCAAAGCTAATTGTGTGAGTTTACTAGGATGCATTCCTTTTATACAAAGACAGTCCTGTATAGGCAAGCACTGCATCTCAAAGAAGCCATCCACAGAAAACTCACAGACATTGAGAGAAAATCAAGAGTGTTGAACATGAGTAATAGTAAAATATATAACTTAAATTGCAGTGGAAGCCTACTATTGTGGGATCCGCAATTTCAGCAAAATTGTGATTTAAATAGGTCCTTATTGATCAACTATTTCCAGCTAATGGGCCACTAATCAGCTTTCTCCTTTAATTTTGTCTGCCTTATCTGCTACTCAGCTGCAACTATTTGAAGATTATCCCACAGTTTAGAAAGGACCCCAAACATAACAGAGGCCAGCTATGTTGAAGGAGCTGTCTTTCCCTTCTTACTTATTGTTAGGTCAGAAATGTTACAGGAGCTGCCTTCTCCCGGAGTCCCTAGGGCCTGTCTTCCTTCCCTAGGGTTGTACTTTTAACCCTGTTCTCAGGGCCCTGCCCTTACAGCTACCTGGTTGCCCTATACTTCTTATAGTCAGCACAGGTTAAGGAGGGTTTTCAGGGACAATCTTTCACAACTCTGTTCTCTATTGGAATGCAGGACTCCAGCCTTTCTTGTTTCTCTTTTTACCTCTCCCATTGCACTTTTCATATGTCCTGTGGTGGATCTTCCTCTGCCACTATCCTACTATTAATTAGTGTGCCTCAGGGCTCTGTCCTGGGCTGTCTTCTCTTTTTTCTCTATACTGATTTGCTTGTGCTCTGATCTCCTCCTATGGCTTTCAGTAACATCTTTATGCTGATGACTTCTAAATTTACCTTTCTACATTAGAAATTTCATCAGGAATCCAGTTCCAAATCTCAGCCAACTTGACTGACAGTGCTGCTTGGATGTCCCACTACCATCTTAAACTCTACATGGCAGACAGAAACTCTAACTTCCCCCTAAATCCCCTCTTCCTCCTTTCTCTATTTTTGTGAATAGCATTGTCATCATTCCAGTCCACACTGTCTGTAACTTTGGGGTCCAGTCATCTTCAACTGTTCTCTCTCTTTCTCTACACATATCTAAAACACTGCTAAAATGTGTTGCTTCTTTCTCCATAATCACCAAAATCCATCCCTTCTTTTCTGAAAACATTGCCAGAACCCATATCCACGTTCTCATCACCTCCCGCTCAGACTACTGTAACCTGTTCCTTATAGGTCTCCCAGTGGACCATCTCTATCAACTACAATCAATTCAAAATTCAGCTATGTGCTTTTCTTTCACCAGTTTTCCTACACCCATATGATCCCTATTCTCAAGTCACTATATTGGCTCTCTATCAATTTCCACATATATTTCAAGCTTCTCTTATTCATCTTCATTCTGCAGCTCTCCTACATGTCCTTTCTTATCTCTCACTAGACCCCTTCTCATGAACTCTGTTCATTGAGCGAGACACTCTTATCTATGTCCTTCTCCTCCTTTGCCAAATCCTGACTGTGCTTTACACTATGCTGCACCGTATACTTGAATAGACTTCGTGAGTTGGTGCGTCATGTTCTGTCTCTGGCCTTTTTCAAATCCAAACTAAAAAAAATACCTTTACGAGGCTGCTTTTAAATCTTAATCTCTGATTATTCCACTCAAAGCCTTATTGATTATAACTGCATTCTTAGTAAATGGAATTCCCCAAATCCCTTTTGCTCAGTATGATTGCCTTGATTAGACCGTAAGTTCTACTGAGAAGGGAATGCCTCATATATGTTTTTATTCAGTGCTGGGTACATCAAGTAGCACTATAAAATGAGTAGTAGTACTAGAAGTAAAAAAGTGAACAAACCATGAAATAAAAAGTTTAAAAAAATAATTCAGGGGCTTCTAGGTGCAAAGGCACCAGAGAGCTAAGACTACTTATCAGCTGCATGAATCATAAAATAATAGTGAGAAAAAAAATTGTAATAAAATTCATTTTCTCCATTGTGAGACAAATAGTGCTATATTTTATTTTGCTATATACCTGTGTGTTGGTGAGAGGAGAGGAGGGGACATGGAAAGAAAGGGGAGTCTTAGGAATGGTCAATTTTTGAGGCAGCCATCTTAAAAAAAAAAAGCCTCTAGCAAGACACAGTGAAAGTTCACATGCCTGTGAAAGAAGATAGACTATGTTCAGGATACAGATTTTGCTTCCAAATTCAAATATTTCTTCATAGTTGTTGCTTCACAGTTGAATAATGTGGCCAACTTATTTAGCCACCGCTGTTAATATAAACATAATGCAAAAGAGGTCTGCAGTTGTAGAAGAGAGAATGGGGATTTTAGTAAACTTTTGAAATGATCTTTTTGAAGTTCAAAAAAAATTATGAGAATAGTCAGAAGTAGTGTTTCCAGTTTGTAGTCAGACCCCTATGTCTGTTACCATTAAGGCCTGGGTGAACCTTTAGTTTGGTTAGTAAGAGTGCAGGTTAGTGTAAAGGGGAGGTTACCAATCAAATACAGCCCCACCCTTTGACGGACTATAGAGCAGCTCCCTATAGAGAGCTTGGGAGGCAGTCCCTTATGGTTTGCTCAGAGTTAGGAGGTAGAGAGGAGCTTTTACTTGAGTTGTTTTTTCAGGTCCAGTCAGGGGAGCCAGGTAAACCCTGCCTGGGGAGACCGAGTAGGATAAGAAGGTGTTTTCTCATCCAGTCCACTCCCTGACTGGTTAGGATTTTCCCTCTGGGTATATTTTTTAGGTTTAAGATTTTAAGTGGTAAGAGCCTTGTGAGAGCCTGTACACAACCTGGGCTCAGGGCATGGGGAACCCTGTGTCTGGGGCTGTGCAAGTTAGAGAAGACCTATCCTCCATGAGGAAGGAGGTGTCAATGACCTGCTGCAAGGAGGAACTCCAGTGTTAAATTCAGTTGAAGGGAAAGATTTTTATTTTAAAAAATCCAGGAGGAAGTTTTAGCTGCCCTTACTTCCTGTCTGAAGCAAAGAGATCTGCTTGCTTCAAGGGGATCCCTCCCATCAGGGATTCAGAAAGAAGAACAAAATAAATCTAAAAGACTTCTAACTGTGAGTAAAGGGAACCTTGAGATCACTGAGGATGCCCATCAGGTGTTTCCATTTCTCTCTGAGCAGGGACAGTAACTATATATTTTTGCGTTTGGAAGGAGTGTTCTGACCATCTAAAGAATAGCCTGAATACCTGTGGACTCTATTTTTACAATTCCTGGAGGGTAGAAGTTGCCCTGGTGCTGCTGCCAGAGATTCCTGCACAGATCGAGGTAAGAGGTTGTAAAAGTGAAAGACTCTATGGTGCTATGGATTATGTTGTTCTGCCATTCTACATATATTTTCAATAGTAAAATCTTTATTTTTGGACACTAACACAGGGCCTCCAGTGTTTTTATTTGGCACACTCAGCACACATTGGGTCATACAAATACCCCTCTCCCAGGAACGAGAACAAAGACATCAAGGGTCACCCTTAGGACTCAGGGCCTTAGAAGTAATCTCCCCCCCCACCCCCCCTCAACAAAGAATACAGGCCCTGGAAGTAAGAGACTGTTCAAGCTAGCCTGGTAAGTTTCCAGCCCTGAAGAGTAAAAATACATTTTTTTATAGTCTTATTGGTTAGCAATCTGTACCAGGGGACAGGATTACATAGAGTGGCATCCAGGAACATGGGGTTTAAATGAGTACAAGGTGAATTGAATGTGGAGATGGACTTAGACCATATGATGCCATAACTGTTATTATTTGCCGAGGGATTTGTGAAGAAACAGGAAAGATCTGAAAGATGGCCACCGTTTCTGCCAAAACCATTTCCGCCGAAGCTGGTCCTGCTGAAATCATCCATGCCTAAACAAAGCGGGCCAAAAGGAAAAAGGGAAGCGAGAAGTACATCGGCATGTGTCATCATCAAATGGTTTGGTGTAGAAACACACATGCTATGTCAATATGGTGACAGCCAAAAAGCATGAGGCATGGCCTGTACAAGCCATTGAAGCAACAGAGGGAGAAGAAGTGTTCACAAAGTACTGTGATGCAGCAACTCAAACCCCAGCAACAATGGCCAATTCTATCCAATTGTGGATCAGTAGCAGTCAGCCATCCATCCAGAAGAAAGCTCCAGTGAGCATCATGGAGCCAACATCAGCACCGGATCCCCCAACTGAGAAACTGCCACGGCGGCAGTGGTGATGCCACCTGGGAGTGCTTTACTGCGAGGCAGGTCTATTGTCTTCTTTAACCCAAAAGAGAGGATCAAGATCACCCTTACAGGGGACCAACTGATGGGAGCACTAGAATATGCACACTGCTAAGCCCTTCAACCGACTCAACTGCTCCAATGGCAGTGTTCTGGCGACCTGGATATCCTATGTGCTGAGGCAAAGTTCCTTTCCATGACATCTGAATCAGAAGCCCTAAGACCTCAGCTGGAGGAAGCTTTGAAAAAAGAGGAGCGAAAACAGCAATCATTTTCTCCATTGGAGGCCTCTGAAGGGAGTGGCGATCATGCAGTTCACAGAGAAACAGCAAACTCACAGCTACTCTTTTACCCTCATCAGGAGGGATTGTTACCATTCCAACGATAGTGAGTGAGAATATTGAACCGAGGGTTCACCATCCTGAGGGGGAAAAGCTGAGAATAGTAGGCCCAGCTGGGGAGACCTGGTAGAGGCAGAATGGGGAGTCAATGGAGACAGAAGTGAACAAAGAAACATGCAAGGTCATCCCCAGTCAAGGAGGCCTTTTACCAATACCAGGCCTGGGGGGGGATGAAGCCTACTGTAAAGTTGGGCAAAAAAACAAAGCCAAGGCCAGGGTTGGTCCTCCGATGCTTGGTTCTCCAACTCCCACTCTTCAGGAAGAACCCAGTTGAGACCAAATAATGGACATGTCTATCAGTGCCAGGGTGGCGTGAGAGAGATTCTTCATCGTTATCCCCAAAGTGACTCTGTCTGTGCCTGAACCTACTACCTATAGAGAGTAATGTGAGCTGGCCATGAAGGGGGTGCATGTCCCACTCCTGTTCTAGGATCTCATCAGGAAGCATCTCCCAGGAGGGAGGTGAATCATCTAGCCTGGAAACCACTGAATACTTTTCACCAGTGGCCAGTGACCTTTCTTTGTGTTGCGTCTGTCGGTCACAGACGGCTGCGACCGCTCTGCCTCACCTCTTTTTTTCTTTCTCTCCTCCTCCATGGGTAAGAAACCCTCAGCGTTTCCAACTCAACATAGGTGTCCCCATCCGCCATGCTTCTACCTGTGGCCTTCTAGGGCGTGCATGCATGCACACTGCCTACGCTTATCTACACGTCATAGTGGGAACCTCGGGGTGTCCCCACTGCATGATGTCAATACCTCCAGGTATTTAAGCCTCCGCTCCGCTCCTAATGAATTTAGTTAGCAAGGGCTTCAGTTTAGCTACTCTGACCGCTTCTAAGCTGCATGCTTAGACTCCTCGCTACCCTCCAGGGTATCTCGCTCCAGAAGAAGCTTTGGGCACCTGCTCCTCGGGGGACTCTCGCTTCCACCGACCCTTCGGGGTTCTTCTAATAACTTAGACAACCACTCCTCAGGGGTCTCGCTTTTCATTTCAGGATTCCTGTGCTTCCAGGTACTCGCTCCTCGAGGGCCTACCAGCTCAGTGTATCCTGCACCACGGACCTTGGGTCCCACCTTCATCATCTACCAGGAGGATTCCTGCACTACTCTTTGGTGAGTACCTCTATGATCCAGCTCTCTATTTCCACCCACCAGGTTTGGCTTATCCCGCTCTGCGAAACACTACCAACCTTGAACATCTGGGGGAGACTCTACTTCTGAGACTGTTGCACGCATTGGCACCTTGTTGGACTTCAGTGCCATTGCTTCCTGCAATAGTACCATCTATCTACAGCAGTGCAATAAAGCTTTCCATCTCCAATGTCTGCTGAGTCTAGCTTATTGCTGTGGTTCCCCACAGGGCCCCTCCCCATGGGAGGAGTCATTGCCACAGCGACTAAGAGTCCACACTATGCCACAAACCCAACAGATTGCTAACTCCATGGACTCGGCTCAGCTTGCGGCTTTGCAGGCCATTCCTGGCCTAGCCCAGTGGATCACTGAGCAACAAAAGTCTCTGGAAAGCCTAGCTACTGCCTTCAGTCAGTTGTATGCACAACTGAATTCGTCAGCAATGTCAGTGAAAGAATCGCTGTCTCTAGTGGTAACCATCAAGACCACTGTACCTCTATCCACACCTACCCTCTTCACGGGTGAAGAAAAGATGTGTAGAGGGTTTGATAATCAATGCAGCATGCATTTCTCCTTACAGCCTACCCTCTTTCCCACAGAAGCATCCAAGACCACTTATATCCTATCTTTTCTAGAAGGACGAGCCTTAGCTTGGGCTTCACCGTTATGGGAACCTGAAGATCCTATCCTAAACAACCTACCAGGATTTCTAAAACTTTTCAAGTCTATCTTTGATGACCTGGCTCGCCAGACCGTCACTGGATCAGCTTTACTTAATCTCCAGCAAGGTAATAAGCCTCTCACAGACCATGTGATCAAATTCAAGACTTAACATCCGAACTACATTAGGATACTGGATGTCTATATGCTATTTTTATGGAGGGCTTGAACTCTCGCTTAAAGGATGAATTGGTGGCTCGTGATTTGCCTGATACCCTTGAGTCTCTGATGGAACTGGCTGGGAGAATTGACCGCCATATTCGAGACCGAACTCAGGAGATTAAGAGTCCGTGAAAGTCCACCGCGGGGGCTAACCATCCTAAACCTGTGCCTATTGCTTCAAGTCTACCGTCTGCTTCCTTAGAAGAGGAAGAGCCTATGCAACTAGGCTGAAGCCATTTAACTTCCAAGGAGAGACTTTTTGCAAACGCATGGGATTATGTATGTACTGTGGCCAATCAGGTCACACCGTCCAAACCTGTTCCATCTTTCCGGGAAACTGACAGGCCTAGGATCTGCTGGAGGTCTTCTCCTAGGCCTCACCTCTCCTACTCCTCCATTATCTTTACCAGTCTCTCTGCTCTGTGGAGGTCTCGAATTTCAGACTCTCGCTCTCATTGACTCCTGAGCCGGAGATAATGTTATTTTGAAATGCCTTGTAGAATATCTACGGATTCCTATCACACCAAAAGCTAAGCCATTGCTATTGTCTTCTATCCATGGGGAACCACTTCCTGGAGAAGTTTCATTGAGTACCCAGCCCGTGGGCCTACGCACTGGAACTCTACACTCTGAATCCATCTCATTTCTCGTATTGGAAAAGGCCATGCACCCGGTGGTACTTGGACTGCCTTGGCTACAAGATCATATGCCACAATTTAATTGGGTCACGTTGGAATTGTCCCAGTAGGGACCTGACTGTCATGGTCGGTGCCTTGCGGAAGTTTCACCGCTCATTTGCATGCCCATTACACCATCGCTACTTGGCTTACCTCCACAATACACCTCTTTCGAGCATGTTTTCTCGAAACAAGCAGCAGATATACGTCCACTGCACAGATGATATATTGATCTTTTCTCAAGATCTTCAATCTCATCAAGAGGATGTCAAGAAAGTTTTAAGACGCCTGCGTGAGTACCACCTATATGCAAAGGTTGAAAAGTGTGAATTCCATAAGGGGTCTGTACCCTTCCTGGGTTACATTGTTTCTAAAAACGGGTTTTAGATGTACCCTAAGAAATTAGAAAGTATCTGGGATTGGCCCCAACCTACAGGCCTGAAAGCACTGCACTGCTTCTTGAGCTTCACCAATTACTATCATTCCTTTATCAAAAATTACTCATCATTGACAGTCCCTCTAACTGCTATGACCAGAAAGGGAGCCATTCCAGCCAACTAGTCTCCAGAAGCCATATCAGCCTGACGCTCAAAGAGGCTTTTCAAAAGAAGCCATGCCTCCATCACCCTGACCCACATCGCCCATTCATCGTCAAGGTCGAAGCATCATGCATTGGCGTGGGAGTGGTTTTAAGCCAGTATAGCGAATCTAATGTGCTCCATCCTTGCTCCTTCTTCTCAAGGCGGTTCTCGCCTGCCGAAAAAAATTATGGAATCTGAGACAAAGAGTTTCTCGCAATCAAGCTGGCCTTTGAGGAGTGGTGTCCTTGGCTGTAAGGTGCACATCAAACAGTAGTGTACGCCGATCACAAGAATTTGGAGTAGCTCAGACATGCTCAATGACTCAATCACCGTCATGCAAGATGGTCTCTGTAATTTAACAGATTTGACTTCCTTCTGAAGTATCGTCCGGGAGAGAAGAACACTCGGGCTGATGCCTTGTCGTGATCCTTCTCCCCTCAGGATGTGCCAGACGAACCCCATCATATCAATGACCCTGGGAGAGTGGTTTTTGCAGCCACTCACGTGGTACCCACAGGGAAGACGGTTGTGGCCAGAAATCAAAGGAAGAAGCTGTTGAAGTGGGCACACAATTCCCATCTGGCCGGCCATCCGGGACAGAGTCGTACTTTGGCAATGTTGCAGCGGTACTATTGGTGGCCAACCATGAAAAAAGACGTACAAGCTTATGTGGGTTCTTGTGCTGTTTGCGCCAAGCAAAAGCCGCCAGCCGGTTGTCCTTGGGGTTTGCTACAACCTCTACCAGCGCCAGATGAACCCTAGACACATATAGCAACCGATTTTGTGGTAGACTTGTCACCATCCTACGGAAACAACACCATTTGGGTCACAGTTGACCGCGTCTCCAAAATGGCACATTTTGTAGCATTACCAGAATTACCCTCTGCTGTGGAGTTAGCGAAACTCTTTATTAAGCACTAGAGATGTGAATCGTGTCCTCGATCGTCTTAACGATCGATTTCGGCTGGGAGGGGGAGGGAATCGTATTGTTGCCGTTTGGGGGGGTAAAATATCATGAAAAATCGTGAAAAATCGAAAAAATCGAAAAAACGTAAAATCGCAAAACCGGCACATTAAAACCCCCTAAAACCCACCCCCGACCCTTTAAATTAAATCCCCCACCCTCCCGAACCCCCCCCCCAAATGACTTAAATAACCTGCGGGTCCAGCGGCGGTCCGGAACGGCAGCGGTCCGGAACGGGCTCCTGCTACTGAATCTTGTTGTCTTCGGCCGGCGCCATTTTCCAAAATGGCGCCGAAAAATGGCGGCGGCCATAGACGAACACGATTGTACGGCAGGAGGTCCTTCCGGACCCCCGCAGGACTTTTGGCAAGTCTTGTGGGGGTCAGGAGGCCCCCCCCAAGCTGGCCAAAAGTTCCTGGAGGTCCAGCGGGGGTCAGGGAGCGATTTCCCGCCGCGAATCGTTTTCATACGGAAAATGGCGCCGGCAGGAGATCGACTGCAGGAGGTCGTTCAGCGAGGGTTCCGGCGCCTCGCTGAACGACCTCCTGCAGTCGATCTCCTGCCGGCGCCATTTTCCATATGGAAAATGGCGCCGGCCATACGCGTATGGCCGGCGTATGGCCGGGGTTTTAGTGTGCCGGCTCACGATTCTAACGATTTATAACGATAAATCAGTTAGAATCTCTATTGTATTGTGTTCCATAACGGTTTAAGACGATATTAAAATTATCGGACGATAATTTTAATCGTCCTAAAACGATTCACATCCCTATTAAGCATATCTTCCACCTTCATGGGATGCCTAAGCATATTCTATCTGACAGAGGAGTACAATTCACTGCTAAATTTTGGAGAGCTTTATGTCAAAAATTTGACATCGCCTTGGACTTAACCTCTGCTTACCATCCTCAGTTTAATGGACAGACTGAAAGAATGAACAGAACGCTGAAACAATTTCTGCAATCCTATGTCAATTCAAGGCAGAGCGACTGGGCTGAACTACTGCCTTAGGCAGAATTTGCTATCAACTCACATCCTGCCACCTCTATAGGGACTTCTCCCTTCCAACTCATCTATGGATGACAACCGCTTCCTCCTCTGCCAATTCCATTCTCAGTGGCTTCTCCTGCCGCACGGGCTACTGCAGCAGAGTTATCTCAACTTTGGAAGCAAACAAAGGAGCTACTCCTCAGAGCAGGACAGAAAGCAAAAAATATCTACGATGCTCACCATCAAAAGGCACCACAGTTTCAGCCTGGGGACAAAGTCTGGCTGAGTACCAAGTTTCTCCGTCTTAAACTACCTTCAGCATGTTTTGCACCTCACTATCAGGTCAATACAGTAAAGTGCGGCCGCGGTTACCCTGTTTCTAACCCACCTTTTACTCACAATTTGGCCACGTTAGCCCAACCCGCGATCCACTATCCCTTTTAACCCATTCTTACTGCCTCTTTAAATCAACAAGTAACCCCTTCCGCCTGCGGCATGTATATGAGATGTAAACAATCGGATTAGCTATTCCCCCCCATTCAGTAACCCGCGCCCCGACTATCGCCTTTTTTACCTGCAGTTTAGCCGCGCATTTAACCTGCTAACTTACTGCCTACCCTTACCCCTGTGTTAGAGGGGTCACTACGTGACGTCACTACGTGTGACATCACGCCTTGAGCGCCAAATTGCACGCACAGGCTGAATGCATGCAGGAGAAGTGGCAGCAGCTGGAGCGATCGTGCCAGAGGGCCCGTGCAGGCATCCATCTTCGCCGGCAGGGCCGCTTTCGCCGCCGGCTGCCCCCGGAAGGCAGGGGGCAGCCCCCGGGAGGCAGGGGAGCCGTGGTGCATCTCCGGAGGAGGGCTGCAAGAGTAAGCTACATTTCACATGTGGCTTTTCTCCTTTTTCGCTCCTTTTTCGCTTTCATTGCTTCGGGAGGAGGGTAGAGAGGACTGGGCTGCCCCTTTTTCGCTCACTAGCCAGCTTTCGTTGCTTCGGGAGGAGGGTAGAGAGGACTGGCAATCCCGAGCGTAGGAGAACCGAGCATAGGAGAACCGTCCATTTCCTGGTACCTGTCATTTCAAATGTCATTTGAAATGACAGGTACCAGTGCACCCAGGTTACTGTATAGGCGCTGTATAGCGCTCTATACAGTAAAATGGATTGCGCGAGCCTAACCCTTCTCGGACGCTTCTTGGACGCGGCTTGCATTTGCAAGCTATTTAAATACAGTATCGAGCGGTAGGTGAGCCGGACTGTGCATGAGGCAAACGCGGGTGTGCCCGGCACTAACGCAGCTCTTCCTACCGCTCCTTACTGTAGCGGCCCGTATGTTGGACCCTTTGTTATCCTTCGGCGATTGGGAAATCTGACATACAGTTTGAAACTACCTCCATCAATGAAGATACACAATGCCTTCCATGTCTCTCTGTTAAAACCTTTGATGCTCTCTGAGTTCTCCAAAAAGACCACAGAACCTACTTATCTGGACACCGAGGACGATATCGAATATGCCGTGGATGACATCCTGGATGTCCGTAAGAGAAGCAAGACATGAGAGTACCTCATCTCCTGGGAAGGCTATGGCCCAGAAGAAAACTCATGGGAGCCTCTGGCCAACATCATGGATAAGGACATGGTACGTCAATTCCATCTTGCACACCCACGAAAACCTAGACCACCAGGAAGAGGATCTGCAGGGGGCTCTTTGAAGAGGGGTACTGTTGCGTCCATCGGTCGCAGATGGCTGCGACCGCTCTGTCTCACCTCTTGTTTGCCTTTCTCCTCCTCCATGGGCAAGATGGCTGCCTCCATTGCCGAGTGCCGAAACCCTTGGTGTCTCCAACTCAGCATGGGCGTCCCTGTCTGCCACGCTCCTTCCCGTGGCCTCCTAGGGTGTGCGCGCGCATGCTGCCTACGCTTATCTACACATCATGGCGGGAACCTCAGGGGCATCCCCACCACATGACATCAATACCTCCGGGTATTTAAGCCTCCACTCCACTCCTAACGAACGAGTTAGCAAGGACTTTGGTTTAGCTACTCTGACCTCTTCTAAGCTGCATGCTTAGACTCCTCGCTACCCTCTGGGGTATCTCGCTACAGAAGAAGTTTGGGCACCCGCTCCTCAAGGGCCTCTCGCTTCTACTGACCCTTCGGGGTTCTTCTACTAACTTAGACAACCGTTCCTTGGGGGTCTCTCTTTTCATTTCAGGATTCCTCTGCTTCCAGGTACTCGCTCCTTGAGGGCCTACCAGCTCAGTGTATCCTGCACCACGGATCTCGGGTCCCACCTTCATCATCTACCAGGAGGATTCCTGCACTACTCTTCAGTGAATACCTCTATGATCCAGCTCTCCATTTCCACCCACCAGGTTCGGCTTATCGCGCTCTGCGGAACACTACCAACCTTGAACATCTGGGGGAGACTCTACTTCTGAGACTGATGAACGTATTGGCACCTTGCTGGACTTCAGTGCCATTGCTGCCTGCATTAGTACCATCTATCTACAGCAGTACAATAAAGCTTTCCATCTCTAGTGTCTGCTCTCTGATTCTAGCCTATCACTGTGGTTCCCCACAGGGCCCTTCCCCGTGGGAGGAGTCATAGCCACAGCGACTAAAAGTCCACACAATGCCACAAACCCAGCACTTTGCCTTCCTGTACCACCTCCTATTCAAGCATATCAAGTGAAATTTTCAACCAGGCCATGCACCAGAATGTCCGGGACCAATCTTGAGTGCCACCTAACACCAGGGCATCTGTAAAGGATGTCTCCTGCCCACCTCAAGTGGAGATATTGGATTGCAGAAGGATAGCTTAAGATTTTTGTCTGTAATATCCATATGTGCTACCACATTTAATGGACTTTGTCAAGAACAACTGTAATAAGTGGCTAAAAGAGGAAGCTAACCAGAGGGTTAGAAAGAACTCTTCTAATCAATCCTTCAGGAGCGCTCACCCAGATGATCTGTGTGAGCTCAAAAAGTGCATGAGAGAGATGCAGATGGGAAGGGAAGTGCGCAAACATGCAGTGCCCGTTGGGGCCATCAATTAAGTACAACATAGAGTGTACCCTTCTTTATGGGGTTAATATTCTGAAGCCACATCTAGACCACCTCTTTTAGTTCAACCATCTAAGCAAAATTGGTAACATATGAATGATACGTAGTAATGTCATATTTTTCCTGCAATAGTCATGCATATTTTCAGAAGTTGTTATTGGGTTTTTTTTCTATGCCCTTTGGGAGCGATTAGAATTGTGCTTCTGCTGCTTTCCCTTTTGGGGAAAGATAATTTTCATTTGCTAATTTCTGGGCATTTGTCCTTCTATATTTGGACTGTGCCTTCCGGAATAATATCTTTTCTTGCAAAAAGACGACCTGACCAGTCAAGAGGCCTCGAAGACAAGAAGAACCATATATGTTTTCCATTGAGAATCTTTGAACTGAAGTCCTTAGCCATTTTTATGGCTGACATATTTCCTATAATTCTGATTTAATAGAATAAATTGTTGTTTGTTGTATGTGCATTCTTAACAAAGAATGATGAATGTATTTATTATGGGTTTGTTATTTCATAAGAAAAACCTTTCAGAAAAATTCCTTCTATAAAAATTGAAAAACTTGTTCAGAATAAACATAAAAATGTCCTTGGATTTATTTCAACTGATTGCTATGTAAAACTAAATGTTTCCTTTGTAGGTTGGGTAAGTTGGGTCCAGCAACCAATCCGGTGTCTTTTCGATCTGTATTTCAAGAAGCTGCCACAAGAAAGTGTGACAGCAGTAGATTAATATTACTTTCTCTCCCCAGGAATTAGAGGAACCTTCCAGATTTCTCTCATTTGGAGTTGATTGAGTCATCTGTTGTCCAGACTGGAGAAACCAAGTAGTCACCACCCCTAGTGGAGATGGAAATTATGCACTGTGTGTAATGTATTGTGTTTTATTCATAGGATGGTAAGAGCATCCACTATATTCAGAGTGGTGGCAGCACCATCTGGAGGCCAGCAGTGGTAGTGTTGGCCATTCATTCCATAAATTCCATTTTCCATCCAAACTCTGACAGAAAGATTTTGGTATGTTTGTAATCTAACTTTTCCTTTGCAGGATGGAGCCTGCCGGCCAAGCATGTGAGTGCCTGCCCGAGGTGTACAGCCTGCTTGGGGCTGAGCCCAACCCAGACAGATATGGATGCAAATACTCTCCAGTGATCTGTTCCATTTGTGTTATTGTTATTATCTGAAGTAAGGGTATTGCCATTTAATATTATATGTGAGTTGACTGTAAAATCTGTGCAGGAGTTATCATACCCAGATTTTGCCTAAGAGGGAGGAGTGTGTAACAGACCTCTTTATCTGTTACCATTAAGGCCTGAGTGAACCTTTAGTTTAGTTAGTAAGAATGCAGGTTAGTGTAAAGGTGAGGTTACCATTCAAATACAGTGCCTCCCTTTGAGGGGTCTGGGATGGCCTTCCCCCTTGTGAGTCTATAGAGCAGCTCTCTATAGAGATATTGGGAGGCAGACTCTCAGAGTTGGGAGGTAGAGAGGAGCTTTTACTTGAGTTGTTTTTTCAGATCCAATCAGAGGAGCCAGGCAAACACTCCCTGGGGAAACTACCAGGATAAGAAGGGATTTCCTTATCCAGTCCACTCCCTGGCTGGTTAGGATTTTCCCTCTGGGTATATTTTTTGGGTTTAAGATTTTAAGTGGTAAGAGCCTTGTGAGAGCCTCTACACAACCTGGGATCAGGGCATGGGGAACTCTGTGTCTGGGGCTGTGCAAGTTAGAGAAGACCTACCCTCCATGAGGAAGGAGGTGTCAATGACCTGCTGCAAGGAGGAACTCTGGTGTTAAATTCAGTTGAAAGGAAAGATTTTGATTTCAAAATCCAGGAGGAGGTTTTGGCTGCCCTTCCTTCCTTTCTGAAGGAAAGAGAGCTGCTTGCTTCAAGGGGATCCCTCCCATCAGGGATCTAGAGAGGAGAACTAAAGAGACTGTGTAAGAACCAAATAAATCTAGAAGACCATTTGACAGTGAGTAAAGGGAACTTTGAGATCACTGAGGATACCCATCAGGTGTTTTCATACACTTGAGGAGAGAGGTAAGAGATTGTGAAAGTGAAAGACTCTGTGGTGCTATAGATTAATTTGTTGTGCCATTCTACATACATTTTCAACAGTGGCTCCAGTACTTTTATTTGGCACACTCGGCACACATTGGGAAATGCAGATTCCCCTCTCCCAAGGGTCACCCTTAGCATTCGGGGGCCTTGGAAGTAATCTCCCCCCACCCCAAACAAAGAATCCATGCTCTGGAAGTAAGAGACTGTATTCAAGCTAATCTGGTAAGGTTCCAGCCCCAAAGAGTAAAACAAGTTCTTTTATGGCTCTATCGGGTAGCAAACTGAAGCTGGGGCCAGGGTTACATTCAAATAATCAGTGAACCTGTTTAGAAATTTGGCAAAAAGACAAATTCTGAGATCAAAATCTGACCATTTTAAAACATGCATATCCCTGGAGGAGAGGTTGCGAAAGAGGCATATTATACAGATTTTCAGATATTTGAAACATTCAAATAATGCACATGGTGTATTTAAAGAGGCACATTGTTTTTATAGGAAGGGAAATCGCAGACCAAAGAGTTCTTGATTTAAGGCTAAATGGAAATAGACTCAAGAGGAATGGAAGGAAGCATTTCTTCACAGATGCATGGAACAGTCACCTGGGGAGCAAAAAAGAGTAATGGAATTTATGAAAGCATAGGCCATCCACTGATGATCCTTACTGGTGATGTCAGAGATCAATATTATTAATCGCTCTGAGTAGGCTGTTCTGGAATAGCAGTATAGAAAATTATTGAATTAAATTATGCACTGAAAATAGGCAGATTAGATCAGTGCTACTTGGAGCATCCCTTGAGACCCCTTGACAGTCAGGATTTTAGGATGTTCTAATAAATATGCATAAAATCATAGGCATCGAAAAGGAGTGGGCCACATGCGTCAGGGCCCGACCAAAACCTGGCCCTTCCTGCACAATCACTACGGTAAATCCAGGGCCTGGTGGACTGGCAGCAGCTGTTCAGTGGCAGGAGAAGAGAGCAGTGGGGCAGCAGCTGTGATCTCTACCTCTGCAACTCTTGTACCCACTGCTGCTTTAAACTATATGGGACTCTACTTGCCATACTGTTCAAAGCAGCAGTTGGGCAAGGCGGCAGAAGAGGGGGAGAATATAGTCTGAGGCAGCACTGCTCTCCTCCTTCTGCTGCTGCTCGGTGTGGGAGGGGGAGTGGGAGAAAGGAAGAGAGAGCATGGGTGGGGTTGTTAAGGAAAGGAGAGGTGGGGTGGGGACAGAGAGTGCCGGCAGGGGAAGAGACAGAGGGTAGAAAGAAAAAGAAAGAGGATGTGTGGGGGCAAGGGGAAACAGAATGAATAGGGAGGGGATAGAGCTTGGTTGACTTGGCACCCCCCACCAAAATGGCCTCCCACTGCTCCTGGATGAGATATTTGCATCCATGCAAAGCAATGCATGCAAATTCATATCACGCATATTCAATATTTATTTATTTATTTATTTATAAAATGTGTAGCCCACACTCATACAGATTGTTCAAGGCAATTTTCACAGAAATAAAGTATACATAATAAATCACACAAAATATCTTAAACATACAATGTAACTGGCAAATTACAAAATATATAAAACAGAATAAAACCAAATATAAATACAAACACAGATGTCATAAGTAACAACATTCATGATTTAGCAAAGCTAAACAAGATGAACAGACTGTCTGATCTGGTAATAAGCTGGCTATGGATGAAAGCAGCTCAGCAGGGATATCCTGAAAACATGGCTGGCTAGAGAGCCAAATATTGATCAGCATTCACAGGAGTAGATAGACTTTGCAGTCTTTATATAGTAACAGTGTTTTGGTTTTATTCTCACTTGCCTCTGATATCGTATACAAAAAATGGGCTCTAGTCTTGACTAAGTATTGCATTGCTGCAATTTAGAAGTCCTTCTCCAACTCCTTCTGTACTGAGGCTGTTTTCATCTGCAAGAAAGGAATGGTCACTAAAAATTGTATTTCATTTTTTTGTGGAGTTGTTTTTGTTTCATTTGATGTTTATTTTGGGCTTTTTTTGTTTATGTGGGGAGATTCCCAAAATAATGACTGTTTCTGGTACAATCATTTTGGATGGAGGAGGCCCCAGGATTTTCATTGTTCAAAGGGTTCCATATTAGGAGCGACTACCCAGTAAAGAGATCTAGGCATCACAGATAATAATTGAAATCGTCAGCTCATTGTGCTGCGGCAGTCAAAAAAGTGTTAGGAATTATTAGGAAGGGAATGCTGAATAAAACAGAAAACGTAATAATGCCTCTGTATCGCTCTATGGTGAGAACGCACCTTGAACAATGTGTACAATTCTGGTCACCTCATCTCCAAAAAGATATAATTACGATGGAGAAGGTACAGAGGAGGGTGACCAAAATGATAAAGGGGATGGAACAGCTCCCCTATGAGAAAAGACTAAAGAGGTTAGGACCTTTCAGTGAGGAGAAGAGACGGCTGAGGGGGCGATATGATAGAGGTGTTTAAAATCATGAGAGGTCTAGAAAGGGGTAAATGTGAATCGGTTATTTACTCTTTCGGATAATAGAAGGACTAGGGGGCACTCCATGAAATTAGCATGTAGCATATTCAAAACTAATTAGAGAAAGTTCTTTTTCACTCAATGTACAATTAAACTCTGGAATTTGTTGCCAGGGGATGTGGTTAGTGCAGTTAGTGTAGCTGTGTTTAAAAAAGGTTTGGATACGTTCTTGGAGGAGAAGTCCATTACCTGTTATTAATCAAGTTGACTTAGAAAATAACCACTGCTATTACTAGCATCAGTAGCATGGGATAGACTTAGTTTTTGGGTACTTCCCAGGTACTTATAGCCTGGATTGGCCACTGTTGGAAACAGGATGCTGGGTTTGATGGACCCATGGCCTGACCCAGTATGGCATGTTCTTATAGAAATGAAATGATGGCAGAAGAAGACCAAACAGCCCATCCATTCTGCCCAGCAAGCTTCGCACTTTTTTTTTCTCATACTTATTTGTTACTCTTGGCTCTTAGTAACCTTTTGGTTCTATTTCCCTTCCACCCCCACCATTAATGTAGAGAGCAGTGTTGGAACTGCATCTAAGTGAAATATCTAGCTTAGTTAGGGGTAGTAACCGCTGCAATAAGCAAGCTACACCCATGCTTATTTGTTTACCCAGACTATGTAATTCAGTCCTTGTTGGTTGTTGTCTGTATATAGATCCACTTTTCTTCATTCCTCCTGCCGTTGAAGCAGAGAGCTATGCTGGATATGCGTGAAGTATCAGTCTTTCTCCCCTGCCGTTGAAGCAGAGAGCTGTGCTGTTGAAAGTGAAGTATCAGGCCGTAACAAGCAAGCTACTCCCTGCTTTTTTGTGAATGCAAATCTTTTTTTCCACATTTCCTCTTGCCCTTGAAGCTTAGAGCAATGTTGGAGCCGCATTAACCATGTGTATGTTTATTGAATAAGGGTATTATCTCCAGGCAATAGCCATCATTCCCGCGAGGCACCCACTCTTCATTCACATCCTCTAGACTTTATGGATCCACAGTGTTTATCCCACGCCCCTTTGAAGTCCTTCACAGTTCTGGTCTTCACCACTTCCTCAGGAAGGGCATTCCAGGCATCCACCACCCTCTCCGTGAAGAAATACTTCCTGACATTGGTTCTGAGTCTTCCTCCCTGGAGCTTCAACTCGTGACCCCTGGTTCTGCTGATTTTTTTCTGACGGAAAAGGTATGTCATTGTCTTTGGATCATTAAAACCTTTCAGGTATCTGAAAGTCTGTATCATATCACCTCTGCTCCTCCTTTCCTTCAGGGTGTACATATTTAGATTCTTCAATCTCTCCTCATAAGTCATTCGATGAAGACCATCCACCTTTCTGGTTGCCCTTCTCTGGACCGCCTCCATCTTGTCTCTGTCTCTTTGGAGATACGGTCTCCAGAACTGAACACAGTACTCCAGGTGAGGCCTCACCAAGAACCTGTACAATGGGATAATTACTTCCCTTTTCTTACTCAATATTCCTCTCTCTATGCAGCCCAGCATTCTTCTAGCTTTAGCTATCGCCTTCTCACATTGTTTCACCGACTTCAGATCATTAGACACTAACACCCCAAGGTCTCTCTCCTGCTCCATGCACATCAGCCTTTCCCTGCCATCAAATACAGTTCATTTGGATTTCCACTCCCCATATGCATGATTCTGCACTTCTTGGCATTGAATCTCAGCTGCCATATCTTTGACCACTCTTCCAACTTCCTTAAATCCCGTCTCATTCTCTCCACTCCTTCTGGCATGTCCACTCTGTTGCAGATCTTAGTGTCATCCGCAAAAAGACAAATCTTACCTTCTATCCCGTCCGCAATGTCGCTCACAAAGATATTGAACAGGACCGGTCCCAACACCGATCCTTGCAGTACACTGCTTCAGAGAGAGTTCCATTTATCATCACACACTGTCTTCTGTCTGTCAACCAGTTTGCAATCCAGGCCACCACCTCGGCACTCATTCTTAAGCTTCTCATTTTATTCACCAGTCTCCTGTGCGGGACCGTATCAAAAGCTTTGCTGAAATCCAAGTAGATGACATTGAGTGCTCTTCCAATTCCTTGGTTACCCAGTCAAAAAAGTCAATCTGATTTGTCTGACAGGATCTTCCCTGGTGAATCCATGCTGCCTCTGGTCCAGCAATTCTCCCGACTGTAGATATTTCACTATTCTCTCTTTCAACAGTGACTCCATTACTTTTCCCACCACCGAAGTGAGGCTAACTGGTCTGTAGTTACCAGCCTCATCTCTATTCCCACTCTTGTGAAGCGGGACCACCACCGCTCTTCTCCAATCACTCGGTACCACTCCCGTTTCTAGGGATCTATTGAACAGATCACACAGCGGACCCGCCAGCACATTTCTGAGCTCTCTCAGTATCCTGGGATGAATCTCATCAGGCCCCATGGCTTTGTCCACTTTCAGTTTCTCCAGCTCTTCCCATACATTTTCTACTGTAAATTGAGTTACATCTACTCCACTCCCCTCCAGTTTCTTGTTAACTAGCGATGGTCCTTCTCCAGGGTCCTCTTTAGTTAACACAGAACTGAAGTATTCATTTAATATTTCTGCCATTTCTTCATCTCTCTCCACACATTGATCATTTCCACCTTTCAATTTCACTATACCACTTTGAACTTTTCTCTTTTCACTGATGTATCTGAAAAATGTTTTGTCACTTCTCTTTATCTCCTTGGCAATCCTCTCTTCCACTTGAATTTTTGCTGTTTTGATTAATTTCTTCATCTCCCTCAGTTGTACCAGATATTCTTCTTTGTGCTCTTCCCTCTGGAATCTTTTATATTTCTTGAACGCTATTCTTTTAGCCTTTATTTTGTCAGCCATCTCCTTTGAGAACCAGATAGGTTTCATTTTTCTTTTGCTTTTCTTTACTTTTCTAACATATAGATTAGTTGCCTTGGTAATTGCTCCTTTTAGATTGGTCCACTGTTGATCCACATCTCTCTCGTTTTCCCAGCCTTTTAGTTCTTCCTCCAGGTACTTCCCCATTTCATCAAAGTCTCTGTTTTTGAACTGCAAAACTTGGGTCTTTGTGCTTCTTTTCCATATCCTTTTTGTGATATTAAACCATACCGTTTGATGATCACTGGTGCTGAGGTGGGTGCCAACCTGGACATCAGAGACATTATCTCCATTAGTGAGCACTAAGTCGAGTATAGCTCCTTCTCTCGTGGGTTCCATTACCATTTGTTTGAACAAAGCTACTTGCAGGGCATCCACTATTTCTCTACTATTATTAGATTCTGCACATGGGATTCTCCAGTCTACATCTGGCATATTAAAGTCTCCAACGATCACCACTTCTCCCTTCTTTCCTATCTTTTGGATGTCTTCAACCAGATCTCTGTTCAGCTCTTCGTTTTGGTTTGGAGGTCTGTAAACCACTCCAATATAAATGGATGCCCCATCATCTTTTTTTAGGTTGGCCCATAGTGCTTCTTCATTGCCCCATCTTCCTTGTAGCTCAGATGCTTGGATATTGTTTCTGACATAAAGAGCCACACCTCCCCCTTTCCTATCCACCCTGTCCTTCCTTAACAAGTTATAGCCTGGTATTGCCGTATCCCAATCATAAGATTCTGTGAACCATGTCTCTGTGATAGCAACAACATCCAAGTTTGCCTCCACCATTAGGGCTTGCAGATCTGGCATTTTATTGCCCAAACTATTATATTCTAATGTTGAAGGTTTGAATCTATAACATTGCTAAGTATCTACAGGATGACATTTGATGTAGTAGGTGGGGCATTTTAATGCCTTCTAGGTTAAGGGGTATTTTGTGTGAGTTGTCCTCTTAAATGGATAGGGGATTAGTATTGATTGGAGAGAGACCCAGGAAGGTATAAATTCTGAGGCAAATTGGCAGGAGTTGTCCTTTCTAGGTTGGTGTTTGGGAGAGCAGGACCAACCAGGATGTAGTCAACCTGGAGTAGCCAACCCATGGGGTGGTAGGGACCGGGGACCCCTCCAGTGTGAAGTGGGTCTTGCAAGGGCTTTTCCCCTCAAGGGAAGAGGCCCAAGGCCTTAGAGCAGAAAGGTGGCCATTCCTTTCCTTGAGGAATTGGTAGGGGAGAAGGAGCAGAATGAGAGGTGATTCCTTTCCCAAGGAAGAAAGTGCCTGGATGAGGACAGAGAAAGAGATAGGGAACACCTGGGAGAGGCCATGAGAAGAGAGTATCTCGAGAAGAGGATAAAAGGGAATAACAAACTGAGGGGAATCCTGAAGCAAATGAGAGGTGAATGTGGAAGAGACCAGGGATCCTGTACATTTATCCAAGTGAGAGGTCCGGGGCAATGGAAAGGAAGTTCCTGAGGGCTTGGTGTTGTGAGTAACCATAGGAGTATTTGGGATATATATTCTGTGTCCCAGGAGAAGGTATTAGGGAGGTGATGCCCATGTCCTACTAATTGGAATCTAGGAAAATTAAATCCACATGTTTTTGGATTAGGAGGGAAGTTGGTATTTTGGAAAACTAAAAGCCTTTTGGTGCCTGAGAATTAAGAGATGTGTTTCTACATTCCAGTTAATTGTGTTTGGGAAAGCAGGAAGAGGTGTGGAATGGGAGGATTGGAAGATTTAATTGCTGTTCAAGTAAAGACTGGGAGATTAGTACCTTAACCCTTAGGTTCCAGATAGTATATTATCAGTAGTGTTTATTCTACGTATCCCATTAATTGTGATTTTCCAGCATTAAAATGCCTACCCTATATGGTAATGTACATAGGGACTGGCTGTGAACTTTTTGAAATAAAGTTGAGATTTGGTTTTTCCTGAGAGTGGCGTGACTATTTTCTAGACTTTATTGGTGCCAGCTCTGATGGATAACTATAGGGACTGGGCTCATGGAGGGGAGAAGGGTGATGCTTTTCCTGACCAGTCAGAGGAAAGGTGTCTACCCCTACTGTTTCTATTTGGGTCTACTTCACCATCTGCATGACCCACATTGATGAACCCAGGGATAGAACCCCTCATCATTTTATGTACCCTAAAAGTAGGGTTACATTTATTTGAAATGAAATAAATATCAAAAGGAACAGGAAAAAAACAAATTAAAAGGAAACTAAGGGGCTAGGTTCACCATCTTGCAGCTAAAACAAAACCCAGTGCCACTGCAATTAAACAATTGAAAACTTCCTGGGCCTTGCCCTATGTATCCCCACCCCCTGAATGCCTCTTACCCTTTCCATGGGATCTCCAATATCCAAATGGGGCAAAAGCAAGGCCCAGTCGCTCCTATCCCGCCATGTCCCAATTTGAAAATGGCACTGCCTGGCCCTGAGCCTGGTACTATTTTGTTATATGGCTATACAATCTCATCTGATACAGCTTCCTCAGAAGAAACAGCTTTCTCAATACATCTCATATGGCCTTTGCTGTAGACTCATTCCTTATTTGGATTAATTGATCATCTTCCACTAATAAATTTATGCTTGTCCTCGCTTGTCTATTCTTTCTGTACTTTGCCTCTGGGTTCGCTGCTGACCTGTTCTTGGTGATAACCTCCCACTGGTTATCTTTGCACAAGAGCATTTATACTTTAATCTTTAGGAATTGGTCATTCTCATTATTTAGTTTACCAACTGAAAGTCTGAGGTCAGAGCTGCTGGCTATTTCTTCTCTTTGAATCCTACTCACAGTCAGGAGGCCTTATGTGGGAGGCTCCTAGCAGTAAGTTATGCTACTTCCAGGCCCCTCCAAACCATAGGATTATCTTAACTTTTTTCCTGGATTGTTGTAGATCAGCATCTGTTACATCAGTGGTTCTCAACCTTTTTTCTATTGGGACACACCGGATAGATAATGCTTACATGCACGACACAATGAATACTTGATCATCATGGGGCTAAATGTAAACATATACTCGGCATCCATAGGAACTCACCCCCCCCCCCTCCCCAAATAGTGGATGCAGAGAAGATTTCCTCAATCAACTCACCATATAAAAATATATTCTGATTCTCGTACTATCTCAGTAACAGAAACACAAACTCCCTTACTACCAGGCACATTCAGGCCGATACAATACGTGCTAGCTTTTACCCCTTATTCAGTAAGGGGTAATAGCGTGTCGAAAACGCGCGTCCAACCCCCCCGAAACTAATAGGGCCATCAACATGCAAATGCATGTTGATGGCCCTATTAGTTATTCCCGCACGATACAGAAAGTAAAATGTGCAGCCAAGCCACACATTTTACTTTCAGAAATTAGCGCCTACTCAAAGGTAGGCGTTAATTTCTCTCAGCACTGGGAAAGTGTACAGAAAAGCAGTAAAAACTGCTTTTCTATACATCGTCTGACTTAATATCATGGCGATATTAAGTCGGAGGTCCCAAAAGTTAAAAATAATCAAAAATAAATTTTAAAAAAATGTTTAATTGGCCTGCGGCTCGAAAACCAGACGTTCAATTTTGCCAGCGTCCAGTTTCCGAACCCATGGCTGTCAGCGGGTTTGAGAACCAACGCCGGCAAAATTGAGCATTGGCTGTCAAACCTGCTGACAGCTGCCGCTCCTGTCCAAAAAGAGGTGCTAGGGATGCGCTAGTGTCCCTAGCGTCTCTTTTTACCACAGGCCCTAATTTTTTTTCTGAATCCCGCTCTCCCGCAATTTTTACTGTATCGGCCTGTTTGTAAAATACAAAACCTGAAAATAAAAACAACACTCAGCACATGTGTAGCAAACCTCTCTTACCATAGCAAATCCAAATCTAAATCCAAGAACTCAGAGAGCAATATCCCTACTTTTGAAAAGGCAGCAGTGCACCATGTTCTATGAGAATGAGAAAAACCAAACAAATAAGACTGATACAGATCCCTTCTTATTAGTAAAATACCTCACTTCATTCACACATACAGTTCCAACCTTCACCAAATACAGAATAAAAGACCACAAATTACAAATGTGGAGACAAAAACTGGAAAGGAAACCTCAAAAAGCCACTCTGCATGCAGTGCAAAACTGGAGAACTAGAAACAGAAATACATTTCCTCCTACACTAAGCAAAGTACAAAGTTAGAAGAAATACACATTCCCCAAATGACTTATTATGGCTCTTGCTTCCCTTGTCACTTTCCTTCCATGTCTCTATCATCCTTCACTTCTCCCAATTAGAACATAAGAACATAAGAACTTGCCATACTGGGTCAGACCAAGGGTCCATCAAGCCCAGCATTCTGTTTCCAACAGTGGCCAATCCAAGCCATAAGAACCTGCCAAGTACCCAAAAACTAAGTCTATTCCATGTTACCGTTGCTAGTAATAGCAGTGGCTATTTTCTAAGTCAACTTAATTAATAGCTGACTTAGAAAATAGCCACTGCTATTACTAGCAACGGTAACATGGAATAGACTTAGTTTTTGGGTACTCCCTTTCAATCATCTGCTCACACTCACATCCCTGCCAAGCATTCCTGACCCTCCCCCAACATCCTCTTCCCTGTGCTCTCTCTTGCTGCCCTGCTTGATTCTCCCTACCCCCTCTTGCCCAGCTACCCCCAATCCCGTTTCCCACCCCTTCCTGCTCAGCAGGCCCACACTCCCTCTCCCTTCCACTTCTATCTTCCCAGCATCTCCAGCCTCCTTTCCCCCACCCTCCACAGGGTGAAGAGATCATCATCAGAATCACTACCAGACTCAGCAGGGGAAGATAAACTTTATGTCCCATCAGGGAGTCAGGGACCAGAACAGCAGGAGCTGGCGATGCCTCACTCTGATCTGGGTGAAGGAGGAAACAGCCTCCCACTGAGCCAGAAAGAAGGAAGTGAGAGTAACCTCCCATCAGGCCCAATGTAAGAGAAGTCAACCAGCTCCCACCAGGCTTGAAAGGAGACAGCTGGCCCTGGACACATCTCCCAGGACCTCGCGACACACCAGTGTGTCCCGACACACCTGTGCTACATAGTGAACTTAATCCAACATACTCAAAATAAGATGCAACAGGAATCTGAAACAGGGCTTTATTTACTATGTAGGGCTTTTCATCTTGTTACAGCTTGAGACGGAATAAAGAAACAGTGAGAACAGAAAATAATTGACACAAACTACCTTAGATCCTAAAAAAGAACAGTGCCACCTGGTGACCTAACTTTAGATTGCACTCTCTTTAATATAATAAGTTTTAATTTAGGATTATCACCAATAAGGACAGAGGATTCCTAGTTGCAAAGAAGAGAGGAAAAAGCTAGAGGCCAACTAGGGTCTCTGGCATTGCATCTGAAATGAAATTGGAGTGTCTAGATGAGTCTAATGGTCCTTATTTGCTGACATACTCTAGGTCAGCAAAGTGTGTCTGTCTAATAATTTTACAAGTTACTTATATCAGAATATTTAAAATAAGTATTCTCCATATCTTCTCCCCCCCCCCCCCCAAGAGCTAAACTTAGTGGCAGTACATAGGCTTATGTAAAGAGGGACAGGCTGAGCCACCTTGTATTTACCCCATTACATGCAGGCAGTTGTATTCCTATTTGTATGAGGGAAATCAGAACCACTTGTGATGGACCCTACGCTTCCCTTACTATTTTGCCTTGGGCAAATCCTTGTACCAGTTAGTGAAGAATAATTAGGGAAGGATCCATTCATGTGCAGCTCTTTCTATTGAAGGTACTGGAATGGATGTCCCACTTCAGAGAGTTTATAAGAGCTCTCTACTTAGAGCCCTGGGGGGCAGTATAAATTTGTAGTGCAGGAGGAGGGTTGGAGATTTTACATAAGTTGATTTTGGGCCTACTCTTTGGGCTCTGGTCCTCCCCGCTGGAAGTCTATGAGTAAGGTCAGGGATTTCCCTGCCTATCCACTCCCTGGTGGGCAAGTGGTTTCTTCATGGGAAGCTTTTGGAATTTTGAACTTTTACCTGGTAGGAGCCTTGCTGGACACCTGGGCCTTTCCTTGATTCAGGGGACAGGGAATCCTGTGTTTGGGATGCCCAGCAATAGGGAAGACCTGCCCTCTAGGGTGGTGACCTGGTGCAAGGGGCAACTCTGCTATTATTTCCTTTTTGGGGACCAGAAGAAATTGTTTTGGGAATATCTGGGAGGAAGTGGTTTTCTGCCCTTCTTCCTACCTATCTAAGGACATGTGAAGATAGACTTCCAACTAGGATCCCTCCCAACAGGGATCCCCTTTGTGTTTAAAGATCCTGAAGATCTACCAACTGTAAGTGAGTGACTATTGAAAATCATTGAGGATACCCAGCAGGTGTCTTCATCCCCTGAGGATTTACTCTCTGTGCATGGACAGGAATTTAGCCATCGTTTGGATTACCCTGCCCACCGGGACCACCACTTTGCATAATCCAGGAGGGCGGATGGATCCTTTGCCCTTTTAAAAGATTCCTGCACCGATAGAGGATAAAGAGACTGTAATCAAGAGAAGAAAGACAGTGGTCCTGGGATTCGTTTAATTGTGCCATTCCATCTGACTATTTATTCAGTAAAATTTTATTTTGGACACTAACCCAGTGCATCCTGCGTGATTTGTTGACAGATAGCACCCACCGTGAAGAGAATTAACCTCACTCCCAGAGATATTTCAGGAAGGAAGTTAGCCACCCCTGCACTAGGCCCTGAAAGTAACTTCCTCCCCCCACCCCAGGACTCACACCCTGGGGAAAGGAGCACAGAGAAGAGCTTAGCCAGTATTCCTGCCCAAAGAGGTTACAAATTCTTTTATGGCCCCACTCGAGCACGACAAGCACTCTGTAGTGGGGTTACCCACCTCTCCCTGCGTGCAGTGGGCTTGAATGAAGCACAGACTCAGCATGTCCCTTTTGGCATGGAGCTATAGGGTTGCTATAATAAGATTCAAGGTTTCTCTACCTCCTAAATCCCTCTCCAAGCTTCCTATAACCCCTGTTGTGCAATACTGCTCAAGCATTTCTTGAACCTGTAAATTATTCGGCTTCTTCTGAAAATCTGAGTGTGGTTTGATGTGTGTGGTTTCCAGCTGCCAGAAGAGCTCACAAAGCCACAGATTGTCATCTGCCAGAACTTTACCACATACCACACACTGAGGCCTCAGTGCTGGACCCACTCCATGTAAATAACTCTTTTAAGTAAACCATATTTTTGGCTGGTTGTGGGAACCTCCTCTGCTGCTTTCACTTCATCTTATGGTGCACGTTTTCCTCCTTTTGTCGCTTAGCAGTTTATTTCTCCTATAATACATAGAAACATAGGAAATGACAGCAGATAAAGACCAACTGGCCAATCGAGATTGTTCAGTTTTCTCCTGCTATAGTTTTCTACCACTTTTGTTTTGTATTTCAGCATACAAATTTCTAGAATTAAACCAACACCAGTTCCTCCCCCCCCCCCTCGCATTTTATCCAGTCTCTCCTTCTGGTACCAACACCTGCTTCTATATAATCTTTTGTATAATTAGGGCTTCTGCTTTTCAGATAGAACAAAAAAGCAAGTGTTGCTTACCTGTAACAGGTGTTCTCACAGGACAGCAGGATGTTAGTCCTCACATATGGGTGACATCACAGGATGGAGCCCTGTTTGGAAAACTTTTCTGTCAAAGTTTCTACAAAGCTTTGACTGACACTGGCACACTGAGTGCACTGAGCATGCTCAGCCTGCAATTATCCCTGTGAGCCACAGGTGTCTCCCTCAGTCTTATCTTATAGCTAAAAGCGCAAGCGAAACTAAAATAAAAGTAAAAATGTATACAGACCCAACTCCGCAGGGTGGTGGGAGGGTTTTGTGAGGACTAACTTCCTGCTGTCCTGTGAGAACACCTGTTACAGGTAAGCAACACTTGCTTTCTCACAGGACAAGCAGGATGGTAGTCCCCACATATGGGTGAGTACCGAGCTGAGGATGCCCGACAGTGCACCAAATGCACCCAAGACGCGCGAAAGGCACAATGACGGGCGTGGAATTTGGAACGGAGGGCATCCTGAAACCCTTAACGGGTTGGTGGAAGGATGTTGGGTAGTTAAACCGAAAAGAATAAGAGTAGACGGACTGGCCAAACATGGAGCATACCAGCCAGTCGTATCTAAGCAATAATGGGCTGCGAAGGAATGGAGAGAACTCCAGGTTGCAGCTTCATAAATATGTACAAGCAGCAGCGGCCAAGGGGAAGCTATTAAGGCTGGGAAGGACACAACAGAGTGTGGTGACACACAGTGTTGTAGTGAAATGCCTGCTTGTTAAGTAGGAAAAGAGATACAGACCGTCAATTAGGAGGAATAGGTCTGTTTGCCCACTGGAACTCGCAGGTTGACTCTTGCCACAGAAGGAAAGAGTTAGGTGGACTTCCTATGGAGTGTAGTGTGGTCTAGATAGAATGCAAGTGCACTATTACTGTCCAAGAAGTGGGAAAAACCCTCTCGCTCTGATGAGAGAGCGGTGTTGGGAAAAATGGGCAGAGTATATCCTGAATAAGGTGAGATACAACATCTACCTTAAGAAAGATAGGAAGTTGAATGCATAAAAACCACTCAGTGTGTAACTCACTGACCCTGTTGGCAGAAATGACATTTATGAGGGAAAGTATTTCCCACGTCAAACTGTGAAATGACAGGAATGGAAAGGCTTGAATGGAGAACATATGAGACTTATAAGGATAAGATATAGGTTCCATTCCGTGGCTAGTGAAAATAGAGACAGCTTGATCAGTGGATAATCCAAGGTAAGCTGACTCAGAAGGGGTTTACCGTAAATCGGGTATACCCACTCCCAAACCATACACCAATTGGAACAGAGGTGTACCTATGTGGAGGATGTCTGGGGAGCAGAATCCGAGGGAGCAAGAGAAGAGAGTGGTGTAGAAAAAGAAAAAAGGGGAATACCCTTTTGTATGCATCATGTGGTAAATCATGCCATTTTGAATAGTAGGATTTATATGTGGAAGATTTTGTGATGCTACCAGTACCTGAGAACATCAGTGAGTCTACGATTTGAGACTGACTTGTGAAAAGGCAAATTGGTTACTGGTGTGATAGATTGAGAAGTATGGGAAGCATACTGGTCTCAGCCAGGACTTGGGTCTGAGGAACAGTGAACCCCGTCCAGGTTCAACATTTGAAGAGTGCTGGCTATGAGAAGCAGCAGAAGAGACACATTTAAGAGGCCCTTGATGGAACAAAGGCGCCTATGGGAACGCATTGGAAACATGTGTAGGGAGTAGAATCTGTGCACCGTATGGTTCGATTCGGAAGCAGAGGACAAGTTCAGTTGACCTCAGCGTTAGAAGATTTTTCCCACTACACATGTAGTCCGAGACCATTCGAGAGGATGGAAACCTACATGGAGAAGGTCTGCTAGTGCGTTCAGTAAATCTCTTAGATAAGTGGCCCGAGGATGCATGAAGTGAGCAAGGGCCAAGGGTAGAGCTGCACAGCTTCCTTGCAGAGCAGCGAAGAGGTTGTGCGTGCTTGTGTGTTGGAAAGCACATTGTCCCTATGCTGTGTGTCTGTATGCACAAAGATTTGTTGCAGAGGCAGTATTGAAAGGCATAAGGGTATAACTCATGGCTACAAGCTCCAGGAAGTTCATGTGAAACTGTGTCTGGAGTGGAGTAGACACATATTGGGTTGAGAAACTTTTAGGCCAAACTTTACAACCCTGAGTAAATGCAAGCATGAGCAGAATCAGACTAGGTTTTGGTTCTAGATCTGCAATATGGATGAGGGATGAAAGCCGTTGAACAGCTTAGACCCACTAATAATGGAATTTCACTGAATCTAACTCAAAGCAGTTTTCTATGAGGAAAGTGCATAGTGAAAAAACCCCATGGCCCAACAATGAAGAATTGAGGGGCTGAGGTTATGGAAAATGCATAAGGGATTTATGGCAGTGACAGTAATCCCAGTTAGTAAATGTATAGTGAGTCATGAAGAAGTTAGAGCTCCTTGCGTGGACTGACTGTGATTATGCAGCTGTCCATGCAAGGAAAAGCGTGAATGATGTTGCACTCCGCAGAGAAACAGCAGTCACCGATAGTGATTCAATGAATACCCCAGTTGCCGAAGCGGATGCAACCGGCAGAGCTTGGGATTGTAATATTGTTGACTCACCATGAAGCACATAGAAAGATTAGAGGTAATGTACTTACTGCGATATGGAATCATGGTAACGAGAGATACCATTTTACCTGTGCCTTCTAAAGAAAGTTGGAATTTCTGAGGTCCAGGAGAATAACTACTTTCTGCTGAAAGAAAGAATAGTGTAATTAAAACTCCCCAACCCTCCCTCCCCCCTCTGCGCTTTGTAGCATCTGGGGGAGAGTACCGGGAACTTTGGTACAAGGTGGGGTGGCCGCTCTGATATCCGGCCAGTTGGGAGACCAGGCGGTGTCCAACTGGAGGGGCTGATGTAATCTGGATATCATGTAACCTCCCACGGGAGCATGAGCGGTAAAGTCTTACCCGCATTTCTGTGTGCTGTACAAGGAGACATCGAGACCTGTCATCAGGCTTCGAGGTGGACTTGCACTTGAGGCAATATTTGCTGGATCTCGTGTTTAGCAGATCAGCGAATGCACCTGGAACTTTGGTTCTGAAGCAGAAACCAGAAGCCAGAGTATTAATCAGTACAGAGCCTCATTGCTGAAAAAGGGAGGAAGCCCTGATGCAATCCCAAAGAAATGACAGAGAGGTTCTTCTGGTATTGTGGCTGACATAGCTGGCATAGCGATATGTGACACTAATACGGTTCTTGGAAGGTACATGACCTAGAACTTTTTCGAACCATGTGGCTCGAATTAGAGAACACATCTCAATGGGAATGCTGCAGAAGCGGGTACTTACCATCTGACGTGGATCGCCAAAGGACAAGCCGGTGAAGATTGCTGGCTCCATGGATTTCAGGAGTCATCGAGGGAGTAGACGCCCGTCTCAACTCTGATGCCTAGTATGGTGGCGCAGGTATAGAGGAGATAGGCTGAGCGTGGCTGGCGCTACCATGGTAGTATTTTGTGGAGGGCCACAATCCCCCACCGATGTCGGTGGGGCATGCCTCGGGAACAGGGGAGCCAATTAACAGCTCGTGAACCCGGCCCTCGTCGCAGCGGCTCGATGTCTTGTGACGCCAATGCAGAATTCTTCAGAACTCATTCCGGTGTTTCTGGAGCACCAAGGACTGCCAATACTGTGCTGAACAGTGTTGATGGCAGTGGTGATGTTGCTCAGCCCGAGCATTGTCCAGCATCGAGAAGGATAGCACCAATGTGCTGGATGGCGTCGGTGGCGGATGGTCACCGTGTCAGTGATGATGCATGCCACTGTGCTCGGCCTGGTCTTTCCCCAGCGCAGAGATGGATGCCCTCGCTATCTTGGATGGCGACTGATGATGGACTGTCAGCATGCCTGCACTGGTCCTGGCACTATGTAGTGTCGTAGGCTAATACGGGGCTTTAATAAGAACCCAAAGCATGGAGCACTGTGTTTAGGTGAGGGCATTACATGGCGGTGCTATGTCGGTATTGACGGTGTTGATGGCGGCCGAAGCGGCCTCGAGGGTATCGTCAAAAATATATATGAAAAAATGTCGATGTCTCGGCCAGAGCAATGATGACAGTGACAGACATACTGATGGCATTGGCGTAGGTATCTATGGGAACAATGTGGCATCGAATAATCGAAAAAACATCGTTGGCATCGGAAAAATGATACTGGCATCGACGGAGTCATTGACCGCATTAATAAGAACGTCGAAGACACCGATGGAAACAACGTGAGCATCGATGTATGGAGGCGGGTGCCGACAGCATCGGTGGCATGGCCATGGGCATCGATGGTATCGATTGGATCGACTCGGGCACCAATGGCATCCATGGCATTGATGCCACCAACATGGGCATCGATGGAATGGACCCGGGCATCGATGGCCATCGATGGAATGGACTCTGGCATCGAAGGAAATGTCCTGGGCATCGATGCCATCAAGAAAATAAAGGATGGCATCGAAGGAAATGACCCTGGCATCGATGGAAGTGCCCCAAGCGATGGTGGCATCGAGCTGGGCATGGATAGCACCGACAAGACAAGGTGAATGTCGATGGTATCCATCCGGGCAATGATGCCACCGATGAAACCCAAGGAAAAATTCAGTGCCATGGATGAAAAACATGGATGGCACTGATAGAAACGATGCAGGGACCAATGGCATCAGTGTACCGAGGGGGGGAGGGGTACCGATGGCATCTAAGAATCCAGGACGGTCTGAAGGGGGTACAGACGGTAGCGATGGGAGCATCGACTATGCGAGGGTACCGAGGAAATCGAAGGACCTGAATCGACAGATACCCTGCCGGCAACGGAAACCGTGGAAGTCCCTGTCCCATTAGCGCTAATAACCAGGCAGAGTGTCACAGAGGGACACTCGCAGGCTATGTGTGGCTAACTGAAAACATAGGGAGAGGGAAGGCCGTAGTCGGTTGGCAGGCCAGGGAGGTGACAGGAACCGACCGAAAAAACAGGGCATAGTACTCACCGAGCTTCAAATAAACGTACGCGAAGGTAGACCCGTGCAGGGAAAAGTGTTTGTGAAGTAAAAGTTTAAGTGTTTCTGTAAGGAAAAAGTGTTAGAATTTCTCACCGCTATGCTTACTGCAGAGCAGAAAAAAGAAGACTGAGGGAGACACCTGTGGCTCACAGGGATAATTGCAGGCTGAGCATGCTCAGTGTGCCAGTGTCAGTCAAAGCTTTGTAGAAACTTTGACAGAAAAGTTTTCCATACAGGGCTCCATCCTGTGATGTCACCCGTATGAGGACTACCATCCTGCTTGTCCTGTGAGAAAATAAATTTCCTCATTGGGAGTGTTTGATCTGGGCGTTTTGAGTTGTAACTGAAAAAAAAAAACAACCCTCCAGAAATGGATCTGCCTCAGAGGCAATGGCACCTGACTTCTGCTGCTGCTCACATCTGAAGAAGCAGCACAGCAGAAGCCAAGTATCCCAGAAGTAACAACAACATCAGGCTGCTGCTGCCTACCCTTCCCAGTTTGTCCCCCATTCTCTCAAGAATGGAAACAGAAAACAAAGAAGGGAGTGGGTTGTGAATAGCAGCAAACTCTGTTAGTTTTTGCCTTCAGCAAATGCTGAAGGGAACTGAAAATTAAGAGTCAGCAGACTCCCTCAGCAAGCGCTACTAGCAACTGCTCCTCCTCAGCTGATAGCAGAACCTGAGGGAATGAGACCGCTGGGGCGCTGGCAGGGGCTATACTGGGAGGGATGGAGAGTGCTGGGACTTGAGGCAATCCTTCTGGGGATGTGCTGGGAGTGAGCAAGAAGGCTGGGGCTGTGCTGAAAGGGTGGGAACATATTAAGACTCTACGAGATAAAAGTCAGAATGCATGGGATGGGCAGTAGGTGTTTTTGTTTTGCTCTGTTTTCACATTAATTTAGCGGTTGGGCTTTGAGGAAACTGCGCCCTGAAGGAGTGAGTGCTGGGGCTATGGGTTTTTAAAACTATTTTTACACACATTCAATGAATTTTTAATAAAGACATGTAAAACCTTGAAGAAAAATTGAATTAGGTAGATTGAACGCAAATGAAAAAAAAATGGACCTACATGTACTGTCCATGCTATGATACACTTATTTATAGTACCCTCCAAAAACACTAAACTGGCTGAAAAATAAACATCTAAACTTACAATTTTTAAACACCTAGGATCAAAAGCCCTCTGTACAATGAACTGTCTTTTAGTTCATTTCTGTAGCTGTAGAATAAAGCAGAGTGCATCTGGAGTGTAAAGGTCATTAACTATACATTTTATGTAGAACTAAAGAAGCCTACCTTATGGCATGCATATATATGTGTGTACGCACATATTCATGGATCATTTTATATTTTTAAACACCATTGTCAATCCTCATTTCTCCTGTGACATATTTGAAAATTTTCATGTGGATAGGACATCACAATTAAACTTAGGAGGGAGACACACCCATATACAGTAAACTGATAAGCCTTTTTTGCCTTTTGGAAAATAGGCTAAAAATAAAATAGTAAGGGGGTCCAAGCTGGTAGCCACATGAGAATAACTTGAGTTCTACAAATGGATTAGACTTACTTTAACTTTGTTTTCCTGGCTCCCATGACTCTCAAGTGTAAGGGTAAGGGGAGGGAGCTTCCTTCCACGCTTGCTCCATATAACTTTCAGAAAAAAATTAAAAACTTGGCTGTTCACCCAAGCATACCCTTGAAGAAACCTTAGGGTCACCCACACAGTCACATACCCCACGATTGCGTCCCTTTCCGGAACTCAAAGGAACTGTATTTCGGCTAACTGCACTTTCATAAAACTTGCTTAATCATAATACACTATGTAAATTTGTAGATGTAAGCGCTTGCTCCTACTTACATGCCCTGCTCTTCCAGTTAGAAATTGTTTAACCTATCCTTTTTCTAACAGCCCAGTTCCACTTTCCCTGTTATAATGTAACTTTTTGCTTTCATTGTTTAACTGGTTCCCCCTAGTTTATTGTAAACCGGTACGATAAGACCTGGTTCTTGAGCATCGGTATATTAAAAGAATGTAAATAAATAAATAAAATAAATTGTGTCACATGACAATGGTGGACCATCTGTCTCCATTTCTTTATGTAAAGGGTCTATTTCCAGGGCCAGAATAGAAGCTGTGGCTCGGCTGGAGGCTAAGGTCTCTCTCAGTCTGAGCCAGAGCTGTAGCTCTGTTAGATTTTGGCATAGTGGCCCTGTTGGATGTACCACACAGCCCAGAAATGGTGCTGTATGGATCCTGAAAAGAGAACAGTGACTGCAACTGCCACAGTTTCGAGTGGGATACCAGCTCACATGCAGAAACCATGGGCGATGCCCCAGCCTGCACATGGAGGGGTGGAGTCAACAGGGAACCCCTGGCTAGAGGGCATTAGATTAGCTTCAAAGATTTGAAGGAAGTGGTGGAATTCCTTTGTTGGGGGGGGGGGGGGGTGTTCTCCCTCTGTTTTGCGCTTGGTAGAGCAACTTCCCCTTTTGAAACCTGCCATTGTAGCAGTTCATCTGGTCAGCATGGCCTCACTCAAGAAATAGAGTTCCTTGTTAGCAGCTACTACCACTGAAATTTATTTAAAGTCCAGGCTCGGATTCCCGGCTTTGGGTCCCATATTGAGAAACTTGGGAGCTTGACATCCAAGAACTAATCAGTGCAAGTGGAAGATAAACTGGCTGTTCACGGGAGGTGAGAAAATCTTGAGAACTTAACTAGACAACTTAAATCTCCAGGTTTTGAACTTTTACAAAGCTCCCTTAAAGGGGAATGTTAAAAGCCCTGCATGCACCAAAACCAGGAGATATGCGAATATGAAGGGCCGGCATGCGCCAAGCAGATTTTAAAAGGCATCCACAGACAGATGTATTTCACACTATGCACACAAATGAAAAGTTCCACAAAAAGGAGCGGGGTGTAGTCTGAGAAGGGCATGGGTGTTCCTGGATTTCAAATTAAAATATTTACATGCACAAGCATGTCCCTGCCGGGTAGCTTTACTTCTGTAATGGAGGATTTGTAAATAATAAAAAGAAAAATAGATAACCCCTACTTTAAAACACCACCTAACAGGGGAGTGCCGCAAGGATCGGTGTTGGGACCGGTCCTGTTCAATATCTATGTGAGCGACATAGCGGAAGAGATAGAAGGTAAGGTTTGTCTTTTTGCGGATGACACTAAGATCTGCAACAGAGTGGACACGCCGGAAGGAGTGGAGAGAATGAGACGGGATTTTAAAAAGCTGCAAGAGTGGTCAAATATATGGCAGCTGAGATTCAATGCCAAGAAGTGCCGAGTCATGCATATAGGGTGCGGAAATCCAAAAGAACTGTATTTGATGGGGGGTGAAGGGCTGATGTGCACGGAGCAGGAGAGAGACCTTGGGGTGATAGTGTCAAACAATCTGAAGTCGGGGAAACTGTGACAAGGTGATAGCTAGAGCCAGAAGAATGCTGGGCTGCATAGAGAGAGGAATATCGAGTAAAAAAAAAAGGGAAGTGATTATCCCCTTGTACAGGGCCTTGGTGAGGCCTCACCTGGAGTACTATGCTCAGATCTGGAGACCGTATCTCCGAAGGGACAGAGATAGGATGGAAACGGTCCAGAGAAGGGTGACCAAAAAGGTGGATGATCTTCATCAAATGACTTATGAGGAGAGATTGAAGAATCTAAATATGTACACCCTGGAGGAAAGGAGGAGCAGAGATGATATGATACAGACTTTCAGATACTTGAAATGTTTTAATGATCCAAATACAACAAACCTTTTCCATTGGAAAATAATCAGCAGAACCAGGGGTCACGATTTGAAGCTCCAAGGAGGAAGACTCAGAACCAATGTCAGGAAGTATTTCTTCATGGAGAGGGTGATGGATGCCTGGAACGCCCTTCCGGAGGAAGTGGTGAAGATTAAAACTGTAAAGGACTTCAAAGGGGCGTGGAATAAACACTGTGGATCCATAAAGTCTAGAGGATGTGAAGGAAGAGAGGGAGGCTTGCGGGAAAGACTGCTACTACCTGGAGATAATACCCTTATTCAATAGACGTACACATGGTAAATGCGACTCAGACTGTGCTCTATGCTTCAACGGCAAGAGGAAATGTGAAAAAAAAAAAGGATTTGCATTCACAAAAATTGCGGGGAGTAGCTTGCTTGTTACGGTAGTTACTACCCCAAACCAAACAAGCCTGATACTTCACTTTCAATGCATATCCAGTGTTGCTCTCTGCTTCAACGGGAGGGGGAATGAAGAAAAGATGATTTTTATATTCCGACAACAACCATCAAAGACTGAATTCCACAGTCTGGGTAAACAAATAAGTATGGGTATAGCTTGCTTGCTAGGGCGGTTACTACCCAAATCAATTAAGCCTGATACTTCACTTTCAATACATATCCAGAGAAGCTCTCTGCTTCAACGGCAGGGGGAAATGAAGAAAAGTGGATTTATATTCATGTAACAATCAACAAGGACTGAATTGCTAGTGCTGGGTAAACAAATAAGCATGGGAGTAGCTTGCTTTTTGCGGCGGTTACTACCCCTAACCAATTAAGCTAGATACTTCTCTTAGAAGCAGTCAAGCACTGCTCTCTACATTAATGGCAGGGGTGGAAGGGAAATAGAACCAAAAGGTTACATTAATAGTGGGTGTGGAAGGGAAATAGAACCAAATGGTTACTAAAGGCCAAGAGTAACATGAGAGAGAGAAAAAAAAAAGTGTGAAAGCTTGCTGGGCAGACTGGATGGGCCATTTGGTCTTCTTCTGCCGTCATTTCTATGAAACAGGAGGCTATTAAACTAGGGTGGTGTGGAAGTCCTATCTCTTATCTGGGCAAACTGGGAAAAGTGGAAATGGCCTTAGCGCATGTCTACTAAAATCCCCCACTCTCGCAAATGCAGCTTCTACTTAAAATTGTGGGCACATGGGTGCGTGGTCAGTCTATTTTCTAACATGCGCCTGTCATAAAGGAAACAGGACAAAGAATGTGTGCATATGTGCATCCACACAACAGTTTAAAAGTTACTATCATAACCTCACCTTTGGAGCTTAAGAAATATCTGCAAGAGGTTTTGGGTAATCCAAGAAGGTTTTTTCACCAGTTATATTATACTTGGGATGGCCAGCTGTGGTCCTCAGGAACCACAGACAAATTTGGTGTTTAGGATATCCACAATGAATAAGCATGGAGGTACAACATGCAATCTAGCTCATGAGCGTTCATTTTGTATATCCTGAAATCTAGATCGGCTTATGGCTCTTGAGGAGCAGAGTTGGCCACCCCTGCAATACATATTTTCTGGCCCCTGGTAAGAGAGCAGAAGCTTAGGGAGGAGGTAGGGTGGAGAAATTAGAGGATATTCTATACTTGGAGGGAATTTTGGAAGATAGCATTGCTGTGAAACATGAAAGATCTAGATTGCTAGTTTCCTTTGTTTTTTGTCAAGAGCAAGATGCTGTCCTTTGCTTGTTCTTTTGAAATTGTCAATAGTTAGTTCTGAGCCCTAGTGGAATGAGTCCTAATCTGACTAAGCAACAGCTGCTCAGCATCCACATACACGGCCATGACTACCTCCTTAATCCAGGGAGCATGTGTAGCCTGCACAGCTGGCTCGCCGTTTACTTCCACCATGGAGAACAAATAGGCGATCCGGCTTTCTGAGATATTTAGAAACCTCATGAGATGTCTTGCTATCCAAGGGTCGCAACAAGCGATATTCCTCTGTATCTCTTTCTCTGTCCAGGAACAGCAGGGAAATGGACTGATTCAAGTGAAAATATAAAACGACTTTTAGCAAAAAGGAAGGAACAGGTCGCAGCTGTATCGCCCCTGGAGTCAATTGAAGGAACGGCTCTCAGCAAGACAAGGCCTTGAGTTAGGATACTCTACGTGCCAAACAAACTGCCACATGAAACACAGTTTTCAAGGTCAGTAACTGCAAAGAGGGCATTTATTGGTTGAAAAGTAGGGCCCACTAAAAAATCCAAAGCCAGATTAAGACTCCACAAGGGAGGACAAAGATGTTTCACTTCTTTCAAGAAATGGGCCACATCTGGATGAGCCAACAAGGGTCAACCATTCACCTGACCCCTGAAACAGGCAAGAGCCGTCACATGTACCTTTAATATATTAAGGGCCAACCCTTTATTCAAGCCATCCTGCAAAAGTTCCAAAGTGAGCAGGATCTTAACCAAATGAGGAAGAACTCCTCGATCTTCACACCAAGCCTCAAACACTTGCCAAACCCACACATAGGCTAAGGAAGTGTAGAACTTTCTCTCGCGCAGCACGGTAGAAATCACTGCAGTAGAATATCCACACTTCAGCAATTGATCCCTCTCAAGGGCCATACTGTAAGACAAAATTGAGTCAGACCTTCGTGAAGAATAGGCCCTTGCCGCAGCAGATCCCTGTGCATCAGAAACTGGCGCGGGGGGGGGGGGGGGGGGGGGAGAATTCCACCAGGAGCCTTCGCAGATCTGCATACCATAGTTTCCTGGGCCAATCTGGTACCACTAGAAGCACCATCCCCCTCTGACTCTCGATCTTCCGAATCATGCTGCCCAACATGGGCCACGGGAGGGGGCGGGGGAGCATTCAGCAGCTTGCCCTCCGACCACTCCTGCATGAAGTCATCGATGCCCAGGGATTTGGATCTCTCCTGCAACTGAAGAAATGGGAACCTTTGCAATGTATGAAGTTGCAGCATGTCCAGAAACGAAAGGGCTCAGCAATCCACTATCAGATGAAAAGCCTTGTTTGACAATTCACATTCTCATGCATCGGGACTCTGGCAAATGAGAAAGTCTGCTCTTACATTGTCTTTTCCTGCAACGTGTAAGGCTGAGATCTCCAGAAGATGCACTTCCACCCATTCCATAAGTTGGCCAATTTCCTGCCACTTGCTGACTCTTGGTTTCTCCCTGCCAATTGCTGTAAGCCACTGTAATTGCATTGTCCGACATTATTCGGACCGCTTGACCCTGTAAGTGATCACTGAACTGTAAGCATGCCAACCAGACAGTACAGGCTTCCAGTCGAATGATGCTTCTGAAAGACTCTTCTGTATTCCAGCACCCTTGTGCTGTCAGTTCCTGACAGTGAGTTCCCCAACCATGGAGACTCACATCTATTGTGAGTACTAGCCAGTCAGGTGATCTTAGAGAAACCCCTCTCTCAGATGACCCGCTTCTAACCACCACTGCAGGTGTATGCAGAATTACATCGGCAGGTGAAACCGAATCAAATAGTCCTGAAACTGTGGGCTCCAACAAGACAGCAGAATGCGCTGAAGAGGACGCATATGCACCCTCCCCTAGAGACCACTTCCAGGGTTGCCCCCATCAGAGCACTGTAGATAAGACCACATTGTGGGGCGTATGGCGTTCAACAATAGACACCTGAGCTATCAGCTTCTGAATACAACCCTCTGGCAGGAACACCCTGCCCTGCTTCATGTTGAACCAAACAGATACTCTAGCAACTGAAATGGTTGAAGACTGCTCTTGGTCAGGTTCACCACCCAACCTAGCTCCTGTAGCAGGGAGATCACCTTGCACAACACCCAGAGGCTCTCTTTCAGAGTCTTGGCCTGAATCAGCCAGTTGTCAAGGTATGGGAGGACCAGAATCCCATCCTCTCTCAACACTGCCACCACCACCACAATCTTGGAAAAAGTTTTGGGCACGTGACCAAAATAAAAAGGTAGCGCTCAAAAATGATGACACTACTCAAACTATGAAGTGCAGAAATAATTGATGCTCTAGTTGGATGGGAATATGCAGGTATGCCTCGGACAAATCCAAGGAGTTCAAAAACTTCCCCAACTGCACTGCCATTATCATAGAGTGTAAGGTTTCCATGTGAAAAGGAGTCATCCATAAATGACTGTTGACCCCCTTGAGATCCAGGATGGAGCGAAAGGAGCCCTCCTTCTTGGGCACAATGAAATAAGAAAATACAGGCAGGTATTCCATTTGAGACATGGACACTGGGACCACAGCACTCAACTGAGAAGTCTTGAGAATGTACTCTCCACTACCTGCCTCTTCTGCAGGATGTTGCAGGGAGACACCTGCAAAACTCCAGCGAATATCCATCTTGTATCACCTCCAGGACCCACTGGTCTGATGTGATTTCAACCCTTCAATAAAAGAGAGGGTCAGTGCAGATTCATTGGGAGGCTTGGGGGGGGGGGGGGGGGGGCTCCACTACCCAAGCTTGTGTCCCATCTGGGATGAAAGGATGGAGACCTACTGAAAGGCAGAGCCCTCCCAAAGGCCATTCCTCTGTAGGATCGAAAATGTTTTGATGCCCTAGTCCGACCTCTGGCTCTTATCCTCAAGGAACCTGGGACTCGACCCACTTTATTGGCCATTTCCTCCAGCTTGCTCCCAAACAAGAGCAAGCCTTTAAAGGGCAATTTCATAAGGGTTAGACTTGGCAGTTGCACTGGCCGACCAATTTCTCAGTCATAACAGAAACTGGCCGCTATTATCGAAGCCACCCCTCTGCCTGAAGTGTGGACAAAATCGCAGCCCGCATCTGCCAAAAAGGCAGCTGCCAGTTCCATCACTGCCTTGGAATTCACATCAGATTCATCGACCTCCTGAGAGAAGTAAACAAGAGCGAGCCGCCACAGAACAACAAGAAGTTATTGACAGTCATTGCCATTGCTTCAAAGGCTTGCTTAACAATGACCTCAAATCTCCTATCATGTGCATCCCTTCAAGGCCACTTTTCCCTCTATGTTAATAGTCATCCTCTTGGTGATAGCACACACAAGCACATCCACTTTCGGAAAACATAATTGCTCTCTTGCTGCTGGATCCAGGGGGTATAGTCCTTCCAAGACTCATTCCCCTTTGAAATTAGCTTCTAGGGTGCCCCACTCAAGATCGATCAATCAATTCTTGAATGGCTTCCATAATTGGGAAAAAGAACCATGAGGCTTTATGCAAAGAAATCAAAATGGGTTCAAACTTCTGCTCAGGCATGGATTCAGCCCGAGGGAACTCCCAGCATCTTCAAAATCTGGGAAATCAGAGCCGGTAACTCATCCCTATGCAAGAACTGCAACATAGTTCTATATGGCTCCAATCCCATAGGAATTTCCCCATGTTTCAGGGAGTTATAATAGACTTCATCATCTGTGCCATCTGGATACCTATTGGGAAGACTGGCAACCAATCTAGGCATACTCCAATGCTTAGCTGCAGCACCAGGCTTGCAGGATTTCACCACCTGAGACTGACCTAGTAAGATTTTTCTTCGGGCGCAGGCCTCTGCCCTGACCAGACTGCAATCCTTGATAAAATTCCACCCAAGAAAAGGCAGAGGGAGCCATGCCAAAACCAGGGGGCATCTGTCCTGTGCCTACTGATCTATCTTCCCTCACTGACAAACCAGTTAGGGGAGCTCCAAAGTCAGGCACTGCTTCTGGCATCTCTTTACCCAGACCCACATCAGGCTGGGAAGAACCAGGCTTAGTAAAATCAGATGAAGGCAATGCCCCCTGATCTTCTAAGCAGCTCTGACACAAGTTAGAGTTAATGCCAAGTTGAGATGCCCAAATATGTCAAGCCGCACAGAGAGTAAGGCCTTAGGTTTCTTCACTATAGGCACCAGTCTATCTGAACGCTCTAACGGAAGACTGAAAAGTGTGCATCTAACTGTATCCACACTGCAAAACATTAAGCATCCAAAATTTAGGCATACAACCCTGTGCCTCTGAGTGCCCAAAAACTCCCACAGGGCCACTCAGATTGTGCATGTAGGTAAGCATGGGTGTATAAATTCTCTGATGCCCCTAGCAGTGGACACCCAAGTAGGTACCCATCTAGGTGCACAAACTGCACGCACAGCTGGATGCAATTGCACAAACTGCTGGAACTGAAGAGGGCAGCCTAATGAGCAGGAAAAAGGCGCAAAATGCACTGCGGCCTACCATGCAGTGAACAAGGGACACCTGAGAGCGGGGCCTAGCCAAGATTGGCTGTTCAACTTATCAGGCTGCGCATGTCCGCCAAGCTCCTCCAGAGGCATGCCGAGCACGGAGATTGAAGGAAAGAGGAATCCCTGCAAAAACCCCCTTCTCTGCCTTTTTTTTTTTTAATTATTCTTTACCTGTACTCAGCCCATCCTGGCAGAGTACAGAGTCTGTCTCCTTCTGCAGAGGGGAGAGGGTATATACCCTCACCACTGTGCTGGTTCCCGCACCCTCTTGCCTTTCAGCTGTTTTACAGCTAAGTCCATGCTGCAGAACACCAGCTATCGGACCAAGGCACTCATCTGAGGGAGGGATCCAATATATATCACCTCAGGAATTCTGAATGGAGGGAGGGACATATGGTATCACCACAGGAGAGCAGGGCAAAATACATTTCCTTCTTTTCTCCTTCTAAAAACTTTAAGCAATCCCCAATAGGGAGATGGAGAATACGGGTGGGCTGATGGCCGTGCAGGGATATATATACCATGATGTCAGTTTGCTCAGTCCCATCTTCTGGTAGGATGTGCATAAGCCACGTTACTATAGTCATTCCTAAACCTGTACTGGGGATCTCCAGGTTTTCAGGACATTCCCAATGAATATGTATAAGATACATTTTGCATGCACTCTCTCATGCATATTCATGCCTGGCTAAGAGTCCCTCAGAACAGACTTAGAACCAGTGAGCTACTGTATTTAATTATGCCCCAAACCAGTCCATGTCGGCTACCAACAGCTCAGATCTTCAGAATACTCCTAATGGATCTACATGCATGCTGCGTCAATTATATGCAAATCTCTCTCATTTATATTGAGTAGGAATATCCTGAAAATCTGACCCTTTTGCAGGCCTCATGGGTTAGAAATGAATACTACTGTGTCTCTAAGCATAACTGTTGGTTTGAATTTCATAATACCAGGGTTCGTGAAGCAACATCGGCAATTTTACAGGAACAGAATGTCAACTACAATGACTAAGGGGCAGATTTTAATATCTACGCCCGATTTTATAACATGCGTGCATGTTATAAAATCCATGGTTAGCGCACGCAAGGGGGTGCACGCCGAGCCCTAGGGGAGTCCCGATGGCTTTTCCTGTTCCCTCCAAGGCCGCTCCGAAATCAGAGCGGCCTTGGAGGGAACTTTCCTTCCGCCCCCCCCTTCTCCTCCCTAACCTGCCCCCCAGCCCTACCTAACCCCCCCCCCCCCCCCCCAATTCCTTTGATTTGAAAGTTGTGCCTGCCTCTGGGCAGGTGTAGGATGCGCATGCCGGCCACAAGGCCCTACGGATGCCTCTGGCCACGCCCCTTTTTCAAGCCCCGGGACATATGCCCATCCCGGGGCTTGCGCGCATAGCCGGGCCTATGCAAAATAGGATCGACGCGCATAGGGCTTTTAAAATCTGCCCCTAAATGTTTTAATTCAGAAAAATAAATATTACTCCTTATTTTGTGCCTAATAAAAGATTGCAACATAGACTCAACACAAATGACTCTTTCCATCAAGAAAGAAACTTTGAGAAGGACAAGATTCTGCACCCATTTTATGTGATTCATTTTTCACATCCTTGATGTAGTTTATTATAAAACCCTCTTACTGTGTGAATAGCCAAGCAACTCAAGTTAGACAGGACTGATTTGGGTCTAAGCTCTTGTTTTCTTATAGATCAAGCCTGTTCCATCAGAAAACCATTAAAGATGGAAAATTGATACAATTATTTGAAAAGAAGTTGTTCTGCAGATAGTTTGTGCTATCAATAAAATACAGCTATAATATATACGTGAGCAAGTTTGTGAGTGAACCTCACCATTAAACAGATTAGATTTGTGCAGAAAGAAGATAGGGCAGAGTTACAGTAATAGGTTTCTGTAACATAGTACCCATAATCACCAAATTTTGTCATAATCTCCCACAGTGGGACTACATAAGAACCGTTGTGCTAAAAACAAACATTCATTGTAAGATGGAGTGTGTCGGCACCTGTTTAAACAGTTTCAAACTTGGCCAAACAGGACAAATGAGAAAAGCTTTAAAAGTTTATCAAATGTAACATCTCACATTTCAAAAAGCATTCAAAACCCTGCATGTTTTAAGAACTGAGTTTTTGTCTGGTTAGTACTGGAACAATGTCACATAGCAGCTTTTTTTTAATAAAATAATGAACAGAATAAACAACTGTATTAAAGCATCAAACTTGGCAGATACCTTGGCAGATACCTGAGTCTTTTTGAAAAAATACAAGTTTTTTTGCCCCCAAATATGTTAATCTGGCTTGCAATAGCTTACAAAGCCTCATTTTAAAACTTAAGACTGCTCTGGCTACATACCCGAGAAATACCAACACAAGCAGTCGTGGGATGAAGATGATGTAATGCACGCTGCCTTCATTCTGTATTTTTCCCTTCTGCCAAGAAAACATAGGAATCCAGTGGCCATGGAACTCGCTTTGATACTGGACTAAGTTAGTTCGAGACAAAAAAAAAAAAGTGTGTAGCGAAAGGCTCCTGCTCGATACCAAAGAATGTTCATAGACAGTCTCGCCTGCATATGTGGAATCTTCCGCTGTCTTCAAACAACTTTGGATTTGTAGGAAAAATAAATATATCAAGTGCACAAATTTTTCCATTAAAATGTGTATGATAGGTGCAGGCAGACATTATATTTGAAAGTACTACATTTGTTTAATCCTAAATAAACACTGTAATGACATTCTAGAAGTGCCATGTGTTATAATGACCTGACTTGACATGTATATATTTTCTCTCAATACAATCAGGGAGTAGTTTGCATGCAAAACAAATTCTCAGTAAAAAGGTATATAGCGCTATCAGTTAGTACTGTGCAGCACATAGCGATATACTTAAAGGACAAAAAATGTTTAACCTGCCCCATCCCACATTCAGCTAGGAAGAGCTGTTAGTCAAGTTCGTCCTTCCATGTTGTCTACTTAACTGGGGTATGAAACTGGAAGTCTGAGCTGCCTGTGCCCACCCTATAGCTTTCGGCGACAATCCATAGATGGATTCTGCAACAAAGGTTCGGAAATTTGACAGCATGTTTACATAAATTTGAATGAGTTGGCATAAAAAATACAGTAAATTTATTTTGCAGAATAAATCATCCAACCTTGCTTTGTCTGTATAAAGTGTATTTTGTTCTCCAACTGAGCAGGAGAAGAAGAGATCTCGGGGATGAAGGAGGAAGAGAGGTGCTGAGAGAATCCGGGAGGGAAGGAAGAGCATAGGAATATAAAATATGCCATATTGGGTCACATCAAAGGTCTATCAAATCCCCATCCTGTCTTTAACCGTAGCTAATCTGGGTCAATAGGAAGTGCCTAGCAGATCCCAAAGAAGAGATCTTGTTCACGCCCAGGAATAAGCAGTGTCTTTTCCAAAGTCTACCTGATAGTTTGGACAAGTTGCAGGAGGAAAGTGCATAAACACCTTTTAAACCCAGTTATGCCAGATACATTGACCACATCCTCTGGCAACAAAGTATACAGCTTGATTGTGCGTTGAATGAAAAATAAATATCTCCAATTTGTTCTGAATCTGCTGCTTGTTAGCTTTATGGAGTGGCCCCTAGTTTTAATACTATTTGAAAGGGTTAAATAACCTTTCCTTATTTACCTGTTTACCCCACTCATTTTATAAACTTCTATCATACCCCCTCTCATTTGTTTTTTCCTTTTCAAGGTGAAAAGCCCTAAACTGTATAGCCCTTCTGCATAAGGGACCCATTCCCTTACCTTTATCATTTTAGTTACACTTGTGTACCTTTTCATGTTTCACTATATCTTAAAAAAAAAAATTAAAGCAACCACTACAACACAATACGCATGATCACACCATTGATCAGAGGCATTATGCTATTTTAAGTTTTATTCTCCATTCCTTTATGAATAATTTCTAACATGATATTTGCTTTTGTGACAATGCCTGCACACTGAACTGAAGATGTCAACATATTGTCCAGGACTCTACAGTTCTGACTGACAATTCCTAACATGGAACCCAACAGTGCGTACTGACAGTAGCATCATTTTTGCCCAACGTGCATCACTTTCTACTTTTTCCACATTAAAATTTCATCTGCTATTTAGATGCCCAGTGCCCCAGCTTGGCAAAGTCCTTCTGCACTTCTTCCTCCTCTGCTCCTGTTTTACCAAGTTTGGCATCTGAAGAGTAACAAATCACCTGGACCGGATGACACATTCCAGGGTTCTGAAAAAACCTCCAAAATGAAATTTCCGACCTACTATAAGCACTGATTCACCCTTACCTAAGTTTATTTACATCTTAAAAAGGGTCTCATATATTGGGTTAAGACAAGACTCCCAGGTGCCGAATTCAAGGTTGGCTCATCCCAATTAAGTCATGTTTATTCAAATTCCCACTGACGGTCAGCTTCTCTTCTGTCCTCTTTGCACATTCCCTACGTGCAACGATATAGACAGCATAGCCTTTTCTTTGCAGGAGGAAGCCACTTCAACTTCAAATGTTATTAAAAGGTAAAACTGGCATAGAAAGTCTTACTGTGGATAAACTGGAGGAGAAGAGAGCAAACGCCACAGTCCTTGGTCAGAAAAATAGAGGCCAGTAAACAAAGGATTGTTCTGCAGGGCGAGGGCAGCCCCGCTGCTGAAGCATAGAGGTTGAAAAGAACGGACTGGATCCCCCAAGGAAAACCTCGCAGGTTTCCCTGCTTTCAAATCAGAGGTTAACCCTTCAGAGCCAGTTGCACATAATACAAGAGACATTGAACATAGCAACTATTTTATTGAACTTAATTTAGCACCTGTAAAAGCAGGTTGAACCAGGCAGTTTACACATGAAAACTTTATGGGGCAACAAATAGGTAACGATGAAATAAAATACAATATAAAACAAAAATGCACCCATACTCATCTCTAATAAGTCTTCTGAATGTTAGTAAGGAGTGTTTGTTCAACTATAGAATACGTTATTTATCAGAGGGATGGCATAGCTCAGGGCACATTAAATTGCTTTTAACAAAATAAAAGAACAGGGGCCTGTCTCAGAAAGTGTGCCTCCTTTCTGATCTCATTAAATCAGGAAGAGGTGCTGGAAAACACCAAATATTGGGGAAACAATATGCATTTCATACCCTTTTTTCTATGTTAGCTAAAATCTATAATTCTTTATAAGCATTAACAGATATATGCAGCATAAAACTGTTTTCCAACTTTGTCAAGCCCAAGGCACTCCTACATTTAACAAAAATGTTGTATGGCACCCCAACCTCCACACAGCAGGTGGTGCAGACATGGAGAGGACTCATATGTTTAAAAGAAAAGCTAGGGAAGCACTGGGAGTCCCTCCAATCTATCTTCCAAATTTTAAACAAAGGCAGAGACCCAAATGAACTTGCCACAATGGGCCAGTTCCTTCTACAAGCAAGAGAAGGGAAAAGTTGGTGTGATGTGGGCAGACAACTCAGTTTATTACCATACCATGGCTGCTGCTCCCCACACCCAGAATAAGTCACATTCAGTGCTCAGTTCACGTTCTTCCCGTTGCACTTAGCCTAGGATAAGACACAGGCTTGAAAGGCTCAAAGGAGGAGACTCAAGGAAGGGGGAAGATGAGGAGGTGCTGTGTACATTGTGCTCACCAAATAAAGCAAGGCTCAGCTCTTCATCCTGCCCATTAATTTCCCCACTCCAGAGCTCATGCTGCAGCTAGGAAGAAAAAGCGTACAAGATTACACATGTTCTCAGAAAGGAGATGCTACAAGAAAAGACTCTGCTAGTGTAGTTATGGTGAGATGCGGACAGCAGAGTCCAGGGGCTGGTCTGGATCTGAACATCAGACAGTGGTGACTTTTTTCTTGGTACATTTGATCACAGATGAAGACACACTAGTTGGAAAATACTGTCCTATAAGCATGAACAGCAGCATTAGCAAACAAATAGAAAAAGGGCAACAGTAAACAAGAAAACACCTGTAGACACATCACAGCTTCTAGTATTTTGCCTGGCAAGGACTTCAAGAGTGCTGGTCTATAGTTTCCTGGAGCCCTTTTTGAAAATTGCTTTACAGTAGCCTCATTCCAGTAATACAGGTACAGTAGCCAATTTTAATGATAGGTTAGATTACCAGTAGCAGGTCTGCAATTTCAAAGTTGAGTTCCTTCAGAATTCTAGGGTGAATACGATCCATGGCAGGTGATCTGTTAATCTTTAGTTTTAAAGCTGCTCTATCATATCTTCCAGTTTCTCAGGTATTTGCTTCATTTTATCTCAGTCATTTTTAAAAGTTAGTTGCTGGTGTGGGGGATTCTCCACCATCCTCCTCAAAGGCAGAAGCAAAGATCTCTTGAAGGTAGATGAGACTGGGGTAGACATTCACCTTTCAGCACAACCACCACCTGAAGTACACAGGTAGAGCTGCACTGAAGAGGCCAAGGAAAAAAATGGTCAATGTCCTGGAGTGGCTGAGTCAGAGTCTTGACTTTACTCCAATCAAAAATCTGTAGCATGACTTGAAGATTACTGTGCATCAACACTTCCAAAGAACCTGTCAGAACTTCAACAAGCTTGTAAAGAATTGTTAACATCAGCCCAATCTAAAATGTGCAAAGGTGGTGGAGACCTAGCCCAACAGACTCACAGCTGTAATGGCAAACAGCAGCACTGCCACAAAGTATTGATGTGGGGGGGGGGGGGGGGGGATGTGGAGCCTTATCCAATCATAGGATTTCAGTTTTTGTTTAGGGATGTGTTTGTCACCCAATAAAACATTTTTGGCCTTAGAGGTTATGTTGAACGGTGCATTGATGAAGGAAAAAAATCCTAACTTAAATGCAATTGTGATACACTGCCAACAAAAAGCAAATGTTGCTTTTGTTTACCTTTCTCTTTTTTCCATAGTTGTTATCCCTTGTTAACAATTTTCATTGTTAAATGTATTTGACAAAGGTAACTTTTTTCCTGCATCTCCTGTTTTAATGTAAACCGGTATGATTTGTATATTATACAAGAATGTCGGTATATAAAAATTAAAAATAAATAAAATGTTGCTTACCTGTAACAGGTGTTCTCACAGGACAACAGGATGTTAGTCCTCACATATGGGTGACATCATCAGGATGGAGCCCAATCACGGACAATTTCTGTCAAAGTTTCCAGAACTTTGACTGGCCCCTACTGGGCATGCCCAGCATGGCATTAACCCTGCAGCCAGCAGGGGTGCCCCTTCAGTCTTATTTGAAAGCTACAGGCAGTGCTGAAAAATAAAACAAAACATTACGAACCCAACACCGCGGGGCGGCAGGCAGGTTTCGTGAGGACTAACATCCTGCTGTCCTGTGAGAACACCTGTTACAGGTAAGCAACATTTGCTTTCTCACACGACAAGCAGGATGGTAGTCCTCACATATGGGTGAGTACCGAGCTGAGGATGTCCGAACATGCACCAAATGTACCCAAAAGCATGCAACAGGCACAACAACTGGGATGGAATTTGGGAGAGAACACCTGAACCCCACCGGGCAGGCGGAAGGGTGTAGGTATGTCACGTTATAAATAAGTTGTGAAGGACAGATTGGCCGAAGATGGAATCTTGTCTTCCGACTTTGTCCAAGCAATAGTGGGCTGCAAAGATATGGAGAGAACTCCAGGTTGCAGCCCTGCAAATGTCAGGAAGCGGCACTGATTGGAGGTGTGCTACTGAAGTTGCCATGGCCCTCACAGCGTGTGCTTTAACACGGTCTTGAAATGGAATTCCCGCTTGCTGATAGCAAAAGGATATGCAGTTCGCCAACCAGGAGGAGAGAGTCTGCTTACCCACAAGCTTTCCCAACTTGTTAGGGAGGAAAGAGATGAACAATTGAGTGCTTTCCCTGTGGGCAGCTGTACGGTCTAGGTAAAACGCTAGAGCCCGTTTACAGTCAAGGGTATGCAGAGCCTGTTCTCCTGGGTTGGCATGGGGCCTGGGAAAAAATGTAGGTAGTATGATGGATTGGTTTAGATGAAAATCCGAGACTAACTTAGGTAAGAATTTAGGGTGAGTGCGGAGTACCGCCCGGTTCTGCAGAAGTTTAGTGTAAGGTGGATAGGTAACTAGAGCCTGCAATTCACTAACTCTGCGAGCTGAAGTGATAGCCAAAAGGAAAATCACTTTCCATGTGAGATATCGAAGTTCACAAGAGTGAAGAGGCTCGAAAGGCGGTTTCATGAGCCGACCGAGAACCAGATTAAGGTCCCAAGAAGGGGCCGGAGGATGTAATGGAGGCTTGATGTGGAGCAAGCCTTTTAAAAAGCGTGTTACAAGGGGTTGCACTGATAAAGGGACATCCCCGATACCTTTATGGAAGGTGGCTACCGCACTGACATGCATTCTGATGGAAGAGGTCTTTAGACCTGATTCTGACAAATGTTGGGTTCCATATTAGGTGCTACAACCCAAGAAAGAGATCTAGGCGTCATAGTGGATAACACATTGAAATCGGCGGCTCAGTGTGCTGCGGCAGTCAAAAAAGCAAACAGAATATTGGGAATTATTAGAAAGGGAATGGTGAATAAAATGGAAAATGTCATAATGCCTCTGTATCGCTCCATGGCGAGACCGCACCTTGAATACTGTGTACAATTCTGGTCGCCGCATCTCAAAAAAGATATAATTGCGATGGAGAAGGTACAGAGAAGGGCTACCAAAATAAGGGGAATGGAACAGCTCCCTTATGAGGAAAGACTAAAGAGGTTAGGACTTTTCAGCTTGGAGAAGAGACTGCTGAGGGGGGATATGATAGAGATGTTTAAAATTATGAGAGGTCTAGAATGGGTAGATGTATATCTGTTATTTACTCTTTCGGATAAAAGAAAGACTAGGGGGCACTCCATGAAGGCACATTTAAAACTAATCAGAGAACGTTGTTTTTTATTCAACGCACAATTAAACTCTGGAATTTGTTGCCAGAGGATGTGGTTAGTGCAGTTAGTATAGCTATGTTTAAAAAAGGAATGGATAGGTTCTTGGAGGAGAAGTCCATTACCTGCTATTAAGTTCACTTAGAGAATAGCCACTGCCATTAGCAATGGTAACATGGAATAGACTTAGTTTTTGGGTACTTGCCAGGTTCTTACGGCCTAGATTGGCCACTGTTGGAAACAGGATGCTGGGCTTGATGGACCCTTGGTCTGACCCAGTATGGCATTTTCTTATGTTCTTAAAGTAATTTGCAGATTGTATTTCCCAAAGATTGGCGGTTTCCAATCTTGAGATCGAATTGCCTGCGATCTCCCCCCCCCCGAAATAGGTTGATTAAGGCAGTTCAGTTGTTCCTCAGTCACCTGAAGTAAATTTTTTCCGTCACAAAAGGACTCCTCCATTGAATATAGTTGGCCATAGAACCATTTCAGAATTCCAAGAATTTATTTATTGGACCTCTCTCTCACTCCCTGTTCATCCTACATTAAATGGAATAAATGTCAACCCCTCCATAGTTCTAATTAGTCTTGCCAAACCTGTCCCCACTTTGTTTCCAAAACGAAAAAAATGTGTTTTTGATATAACAAGGTGTTCAAAGTACGCTGTTAGATCAAAGTATTAACCTGCCCCTGTAACACAAAAAAATTAACCTGATTTGCTTCAGTCATATCTCTTTAGTCATCGAAAGAAACAAATGACTAGAGTAAGAATTTCCCCTCTCATAACAACTTGCACTGTCTTCTAATATAATTGTGGGGTATCCCTGTGTTGGGCATTATGCTGAGCAAATTCTTCCTACCTACCACTCAAATTTTTTAAAGTCAGCATCTTCTAGGAGACAAGAAGGTATGTGCCATAAAATATACTCTATCCCTCTAGTAAAAAGATTTCTACAGATTGTACCTTTGAAAAGTATTTCTCCAATACCTAGATATAGTCCAATCTACTTTGACACTTATAAGCCCTAGATATACGTGTAAAGTCTTTAGTTGTAGGATGTAGGGCTCTCCAAGCTTCCACCAACTCCAATGTGCGATAGAAAAAAAGGGAATCCCCCTTCGTTGTCCCAGAGCCATGCCTTGAACCAAACTATCATTATCAAGGGATACTTGATACTTCACGCATAGCCAGCATAGCTCTCTGCTTCAACGGCAGGGGAGAAGAAAAACTGATACTTCACGCATAGCCAGCATAGCTCTCTGCTTCAACGGCAGGGGAGAAGAAAAACAACCAATAAGGGCTGAATAACATAGTCTGGGTAAAACAAATAAGCATGGGTGTAGCTTGCTTATTGCGGCAGTTACTACCCCTACTACCCCTAACTAATCAAGCTTGATATTTCACTTGGATGCAGCTCCATCACTGCTCTCTACATTAATGGTGGGGGTGGAAGGGAAATGGAACCAAAGAGCTAAGAGAAACAGATAGGTATGAGAAAAAAAATGTGTGAAGCTTGCTGGGCAGACTGGATGGGCCGTTTGGTCTTCTTCTGCCGTCATTTCTATGTTTCTATGTTTCTATAATAGCATAAAGTCTCCATAAGTCAAACCTTCAACATTAGAAATGAGACAAAACTGTGTCCCAGTTTGAGTTGCATCATTTTCCATACTTTATTATAGTGTTGGAAAAAGGAGCATAGAACAGCAAGCATAAAATGCCTCAGATTCCGGCATATTACAAGCAGCAAGTATGAACACATCCAGCACTGGAAAATATCAATCGTTCTTCTCATGATGTGAGGCATGACTGGTATTACCAATAGATGCCAGTGATGGTTTATCTTCTCCAGAAGGTGCAATCCTAGTGTATTTAAAAGCAATATTACTGCACATATCTGCTCTCAATAAGCAGGGTTCAGTCATACATGGGACAAAGGATGATATTGTACAACTCCTGTACAGAACAAATAGGAACACAAACATCAATCCCAGGCCCAACCACCAGGATGCTCGGAATAAAAGTAGGAAACATCCAGTATGTTTACCACCATACTAAGAGCTCAAAAATGATAATAGCTGAACTTCCTCCATGTAAGCTTCCTTACAATTATTATTACTGCTTCAACCAGTTCAGATCTTTAGCGTCCAAAAAAGCTTTTGCTGCAGCAGCTGAGTCAAATGTTTTCTGCTCTCCATTCCACTGGAACCGTAGTACAGCTGGGAAAGCATAAACTCCACTTTTTCCAAGCTAAGTATGAGCAACATGGTGCCATTTCCCACCACCCTTGCTAAGTAGTTGCTGAAGATAAGTATTCATGTGCCTTCATATTTTAGCTCCAGCTTAGCTCTCAGGATATGCTATTTGTAAGTAAAGTACAGGACTTTCATTATTGGGAGAGGTCAGTCGTTCAAATCACCTCTAGCTCCCACATGGTGTACCAGCTCAAATTTAACTGGCACCACATTGTCAGCAAGCTGCAGCTCTGTCAACAACCATGGCCCAAACACCTCCATAAGCAAGGATTCATGAATATTTTCAGTAATGTCCAATACCTTTAGATTATTCCAATGACTTTGGTTTTCCAAGTCGTCTATTTTTAATTGCACCACTCGAACAAGATTGCTGAAGGGTTGCACCTTAATATCGGTCTCGTGTGCCCCGGCTTCAATTTCTGTGAATCGCCATGCAAATTCTGATAGTTTGGCATCAATGTCTACCAGTGAGGTTTTTAATTTGTCAAGCTTGCCGTCCATTTCCTCAATAATCCAGGAAGTGACTGCAGGTGGTATTTCTGTGACATCATTCTCAGCCTTTTCAGCAGTCGCCGCTGCCATGATGTTTTCCGGTTTGAGTTTCCCTCATTTTTCTTGGGCAAACTAAGAAGTGGTCAGCTCCGCAAGCATCAAAGCACCTATTTAGGTAATTTATGCAAGTTATTCTTGAAATTTAGCCTTCTGAGAGACAAAAAGCAGGGTGGCACCTGGAGCCACTGTAAAGCACGTCTTAATGGCTCACTACATCTCCGGTTTGTACACTTTTGATTGAAAACAGTTGCCCCAACAGGATTGAATACAGATGTGGATTGGAATGTTTTCTTGTGAACTATTACTGGATTGGAATTTTTTTTTTTTATATTATGTTGTATAATTGAACATTTGATGGTGTTATGGCAAACAAATAGCAGTATTTTTCAGTTTCTTTCTGTGCTATCAACGAGATGAGAGAAGGTGGAATAAGTAGAGATAATAAATCTGGTTGAAGAATTTCGGTAACCAAACAGAATCAGACAAGCTACGATTGAAAAGATTATTGCTGTTTTTCTTTCAATGTCATTCATAGGCTGGCAGCAACTAGAAAGCATAATGATACATCAGGAAAGCATTAAAACAAACCACTGAAACAAGACACTGCAGAGCACACATCTATGTAGAGTATACAGACATCTCAGTAACAAAAAGCATACACTAACAAATAACACAAAAATAAGTTGCTCTAAATTCAAAAAGAAAAAGTGTGACTCAGGGATGTGATGATTAAAAAAGTGTAAGGTAAAAGCTCGCACCTATACAAAGAATCCATTGTAAATTATGTATTCATATAATCAAATTGTCACTGCAACACCACCCCTTATGCAAATTTTTTTTAACCCTCAACTGCTCCTTTTAGTTTTTTTTTTACTAAGCTCCTCTTCCCCCCCCCTCCCAGTTGTCACCCTCTTTAAAGTTAAATGCTACTACAGTAGTTTTGATTTCTTCTTTGCAGTGATTATGTAAAATTAGATTGCATTATGACCACTATTGTTAAGTGGCTCCAGCACCTTTATCCTTTGTACCAGGTTCTTAGCTCCAGTGAGAACCGGGAGGTGAGGGGAGAAGCAGAAAGATTAATTATAGGGGCTGGGAGAGGAGAAAGATTCTGCAGTCTGGGAGGGATCTGATATTCTGGGATCTTTTAAAGGTGGTGGTGGGGGGAGGAAATTCAAGGATCTTTGGGAGGGATATGTGGAGGTGAGACATGGGAGATGCCCCCTTGCCAGCTGCAACCCTACTCCCCATACCTGTCCTCACATCCCCAGTCATCTCCCAAAACACACACACACTCCCTCCTAGCCCTCTTTCACATATACCTCCAGCCCTCTTGCCTCCCCCTCCATCCTGTGTTGATTGGGCCAGCATGAAGGGGTGAACAGCAGCACATTAGGTCTCTCTTCCTCTTTTAGTACTACTCTGAAACGTGTGGCACATCAGCAGACTAGACCACATCCTTCTCTTCTGACAGGGGCTGAAGTGCTACTGCTCACTTCTGTCAACCTGATCAGTACAGCAGGAGGGAAGGAGATGGAAACCCACCACTTAACCCAGCACCTGAATCCTGTGGACCAGCTAACTCAGTGGCAAGGGCCAAATTGTGCTGTCCTCTCTGTACTATCATGGGAGACTGAGGGCCCTAATTGTTTTTTAACCGCAGGTGTGCTAGTTGGTATAGTGGTATATTAGAAGTCAGATTTAAAAAGTGTTTAGATGTCTAATTTTGGGAGTCAGGCTCCTAAAATTGGCCTTTTTGAGTTTACTAAGGCTTAGTTTTTAAAATTAGCAGCCTAAAAAGTGGAGTGGCCATGGAGGTGGAGCTAGGGCAGGGGAATAAAAGTTAGATGCTTGGGACTGATTTTTTTTTTAGCACTGGGCATCAAACTTTGGATCCTATATTCAGGCAAATAAATAGCAAGCTTTTGTGCAGAAGCCCAAGTTTTAGGCTGAAAATTAAGAACTTAAGTTAGGTGTTTCTAATTTAGGAACTCTGCTTTTTTGGAATATTGGTCTCTTCATATCTACTAACCAATTGTGTGTACAAAATTCATAGAAACATTAAAAGTTTCAATTTAGGACCATCTGTAGATTAGGCAGATGAGACTATAAATCATTAAGCTCAACATCAATTGTTAAAGGTCTACAGAAAGAAGAAATTAGACATAACTGAATAGCTTGTAATGCTCCAATTCTGATGCTAGCTACTAACAGTTTACTTAAAAAAAAAAAAAAAAAAAAAAAAAAAAAAATATTATTTTTTTTTTACTTATTCACATCACATACTGCAGATTTATTTTTATCTACTGGATCAAGAATGAGGCATGACGTAGAAAGTATAATTTGCTATTGGGTTGTATGAACTGCTAACTAAAACAGTGGTCAGCGTGCGGCATACATACAGCCTTATCAAGATTCTGCCATTCCCTCTGTATTTACCAAGGCCACACTGCATCCTTTTGTTTAGCAATATTTATGCCCAAGCCCTTCTGGGCTAGTCAACAGGCCAGCACATCTATGAATGGAAATGGAACATGACAACAGAAAAAAAAAAAAAAGTTACAAGATCAACATGATCTAGCAAAAGGAATACATTCACCCAAGCCATCCTTATTTAATCATTTATTTTGTACTTACATGGGTGCAAGTGTACACAATCAAAATGAACCTAATTTGCATTTCAGCCTCTTCACTGGGGCTAACTGGTTCACATTTCACTACCTCTTTAACAAAGATGCCTGTTTCTTTTAGAAATACGAGTACACAGATTTTCCATTTCCATGAATGGTGGCTATTCAAAGACTTGAGTTTTATCTTTGAAAGTCACTCCCCCTGCTGGAAAAAAATGAGTATGTACTTTTTTAAGCTAAATTGTATATAACAATAAAAAGACAGGTCACAAAGAAAGTTTTGTTCTCTTTAATGTGGATATTTGTATTCTCGCAGGTACAGTTAAACATTAAAAAGTATAGTGTAAATCTGCACAATTAATTTTTTTTTATTAAGCATATTTTAGTCCCTTGTTTGCCATCTGAATGTGTTGCAAAAGATTTTACAAAATTTAGGTAGCCTTGAAGGCTCTCTAATTGTAATGGTCCCCAATACTAAGTAACACAAGGTTACAGAAGTGCAAATCTCTTACATTTTCCATTCTTTGTACTTACTTACAAATGCATTTTCAGCTTGTATCATTAGTAGCTAAAGATTAAAATAGAGCGGTTCTTCTGGGTATGTAAACATTTTTAGCTTTCACCTTTTGGAGACAGACAAACCCACAAGCATGGCAATGTAAAGGTACAATCTGCAAAGTAAGAAATACAAAGTCTAGATAAAAATGTGAAAAGGATCCTCAGAAAAGATGGGGAAAAGTGCATTGTGTCATCTTGTCACTGTGGGAATATGACAAATTTATGTTCACCAAATATACAGTTCAGGCGAGCCCTACTACAAAGAAAACACATTCTAACTCTAATGTACATTTGTTCTAACTAGATTATGTTTGCTCCTGCCTACGGTCACAGTTATAAATGTAGTTTTCACATATGTAAGTATCTTTCAGGAAATTACAAATTTTCTTCAAGCTCAAAATAGCTCTGAGTGTGACACATTGGCTGGGCAAAGTGCAACACTTAATATTCCAGAATGTGATGCTTGAATAAGCCAACACCACCTCTACACTGCATGGAACTGACAGAGAAAATTTACAAGATGCTACAGTTCAGTAACAGGAGAACCACCACCCCCTACCAAAACAAAAACCAGCATTTTTCTGGCCTTTGGCTCTAAACTAAGTTTCCATAGTAAATCTCTCCACTGTCCATTGGCACCCCTTTGCCTTCGAAAGGTCCGCAAGCATAGTCGGAACTTTAAACATTTTGTGAATCAACTGGAAATTTTCTGAACCTAGGGCCACCTCCATGCTTCCAACGGCAATTTGTTTATAAGGTGACTGAAAGGCTCGACCTGCAGGACAGGTCCCGAAAGCCTGCTGGGACAACTGATCGGTAATGTCACAGAGTCATGACATTGCTGATCAGTGATCTGCACACCCGATAAACAAGCGAGCAACAAAAGAGCAGACCCAGTTCCAAGCTTCAAAACTGAAAAGGTTCGTACACACTGGGCTCCCCTTTGCCTATTTTTAAAAGACACCAAGGAAAGTCCACTTACAGCAGAGGGAGTTATGAAAGAATTCTGACAGTGTAGAATGCTACCCTAAAAAATATTCAGTTTAGCACTAAGTTTTACACATTTGGGTTAGAATTTTGAGTGTTCAACCCAAAATACCATGGATAGAAGTGTGAAAACAGATTTGTAGCAAGTTGCTGAAACTTTATTGAAAAATTTTAATGCTTGGATATTAAGCCTATGTAGTTGCTCACCAATATTCAGCCAGAAAAAAATGCAAATGAATTGTTTTGGTCTTTAACTAAACTAATCTTCTGGTAGAACAGCTCATCTAAATTCTTTAATATTGAGCAGAATAATTCCTTGTCCCCTCCCCACCAGGTTATAGCAGATTTGCATAACATTTTTAGAAGGCGATCATTGCAGTTTTACCCACTGATTCCTTGCCTAAGACATCATTTTTTTCTTGCACTCCACTGAGCAGAAGACCATTTTTTCAACTGGCATGAACTTTTGCCCAATCAGACACTTGCTGCAGCAGGAGCAGAGAAAGCACTCAGGGGTGGCATGCCAGTGGAAGCTGTTGTAGCTCACACGTTGCACTTCTGGGTCTATAGCATTATTACAGCCTTGACACATCTGAAAAGTATAAACAATCAAATGAAAAAGTTAGGAACTTGATTTTTTTTAAATCATTTTATACACACACACACCACACACCCCTTAAAAAAAAAAAAAAATCAAAAGGAATTCTAAACATTAAAATAAAACACGACTTACAAAAAGAAAATGGCCACAACTCATTCTCCCCTCCCCTACAGACTTATTCAGCAAACCTCAATTTTTCTAAGCTGGTGTGACAGCAATAGAAGCAATTTCTAAAACACTGTACAAATACACACACGACCGTCCCTGCTCCATGGAGCTTACAATCTATTTTTAAAAAAAAAAACTTTTATATTCTGCTTCTTCCAACTCTTTGCTCAGTGCAGATTACTTATATTATACATTCATAATTATATCAATATATAAAATACACACAAACATCAAATAGTCTAGACAAGCAAACATAAGAGTCTCTGGGAAGTATTTATTGTAGAGAAGTACTTAGGACTTAATCTTTTTTGAAGCTGCTTTTAATCTGGATTTGAATAAGGGCAGAGAGGGAGCATGACAAGTACTCTGGAAGTCTCTTCCAGACAAATGTCACAGCAAGGTGGAAAGCATGGAGCAGGGCACAGATGGAGTTCATGAGAAAAGGTTACAGGGAGAGAGAAGTTTAAACTACTGAATATTCCCAGTAACTAAATTATTTTGAATTTACAATAGTCTCAGTAAAATGGCATCTACTCAGAGAGTCAGAGCATAACAAGAAATGCAATGGTGATTCCTGTGGATGTTTCTCAGATATCTGACCCTGTCTTTTCCTTAACTAACAAATTTAAACTAGATACAGTATTACCAAGAAATGGCTTTTCCATAGTTTATTCAAGAAAAGGATTGAGTGCATATTTTGTAGAACGCTTGTTTTAGATGTCTTGGTGTTGCTGAATTCCACTTTAATGTTAAGTGGATGTATGAGATCTGCACACAAGTGCTGACCTGCGAGTTTTGCTCATGCTCACCATGCCGGCAGCTAGCAGAATGTTGAGAAATGCTATAAAATCCCCAAGCATCTGCTTTTGCACTTTTTTTCCCCTCAGATACCCAAGTAGATCTGAAAGGAGCAGTTTCTTTAGCTGATTGGGACACTTTTCATAGTTATCAGATATTGTGAGAAAGCAGAGTTGCTTACCTGTAGCAGGTGTTCTCCTAGGACAGCAGGATGCTAGTCCTCACACATGGGTGACATCAGATGGAGCCCAGTATGGAAAAAAAAACTTTTGTGAAAGTTTCTAGAACTTTGACTGGCACACTCAGCATGCAACACTTCACATGTCTACTTGGGGTCCCCTTTCAGTCTTATAACATAGAATTACGAAAAAATAAAAACATAGGAGAAACCCAACTCCATGGGGTAGTGGGCGGGTTTTGTGAGGACTAACACCCTGCTATCCTAGGAGAACACCTGTTACAGGTAAGCAACTCTGCTTTCTCCTAGGACAAGCAGGATGGCAGTCCTCACACATAGGTGAATATGTAGCTACAGGCTGTTCTTGAACTTTACTAGGCCACAGGCACCTAACCTGGTGCCAATAGGCACAACAACTGTGGTGCTGTGGAGAACAGGGATTCAGCCTGAACCCGAAAAAAAGAGGCAAGAAGAGTTGGGTTTTCACAGCTGAAAGCTTCCAAAGAACAGATTGGCCGAAGCAGCTGTCGTGTCAGCCATCTCTGTCCAAACAATAATGGACAGCAAACGTATGGAGAGAACGCCACCTTGCAGATCTCTGCCATGGGGACAGCTCGCAAGTGGGCCACCAAAGCAGTCATGGCTCTGACGGAGTGAGCTTTGAAGTGGCCTCCAAGCTGAAGGCCTGTCTACGCATAGAAGGAAATACAATCCGCCAGCCAGTTTGAAAGCATTTGTTTGGAAACTGCAATGCCCAATCTATTCTTGTTGAAGGAGATAAAGAGCTGCATGGACTATCTGTGGGCTGCTGTCCTCTCGAGGTAGAAAGCCAAAGTCTCTTGCAATCCAAGCTGTACAGAGCCTGTTCTCCCTGGTGCAAATGAGGCCTGGGGGAAAAAAAGTGGGCAGGACGATTGCTCGGTTAATTTGAAAAAAAAAAAAAAAAAATCAGTCACCACCTTAGGTAGGAACTTAGGACCAACCTATCATGAAAAAACTTAGTGTAGGGTGGAGACTTCACCAACACCTGAAGCTCGCTTACCCAGTGTGCCAAAATAACCACAACCAAGCTGACCTTGGTGGGGTTGGAACGCTCGACTCAGCCGGTTCGCCACCGCATTCTCTGTACCGGCCAGGTATATGGCCCGGAGCAGCATGCCCCGAGACTGAGCCCAGGACCAAGTCTGGACAGCCTCCTGACACAGGAGACATAATCTGGTACCTCCCTGCTTGTTGAAGTACCACATCACCACTTGGTTGTTGGTCTGTAGCAGGACCACCTGGTTGGGCAAGCAATCTTGGAACGGCCAAAGTGGGTATCTGATCGCTCGAAGCTCCAGAAAGTTGATCTGGCATTGAGCTTCTTGGTCAGACCACCAACCTTGCGTGCAGAGGTCGCCCACATGTGCACCCCAACCCAAGGTGGAAGCATCTGTGGTAAGCACACCATGGGTTTGGGGGGGGGGGCCTGAAAAGCAACCCCCTGCTCCCAATTAGGCAGACTCTCCCACCACAACAGGGAGGTCTTGAGAGGTGGCGTGATGTGAATGCGTACACAGAGGTCCTGGGTGGCTTGCTGTCACTTAGACCATAGGTTCCACTGAGCCCTCCACATATGTAACTGAGCTAAGGGAGTAACATGGATAGACATGGCCATTTGATCCAGCAAGCAAAGCAGAAACCTGGCCAACACCTGTCGCCTTCTGTGGACTAGACTCAGAGACACCAGAGCAAGTGCCCGATTATGAGGAAGAAAGGTCCGGCCTTGAGCCATATCTAGCCTGGCACTAATAAAGTCCAAATGAGGCGATGGGGTGAGATGGGACTATGGGTAGTTGATGACAAACTGGAGAGACTCGAGCACCTGAATGGTCAAGCATAGGGAGCAAATTGCCCCCTCCTGGGTGGTGCTCTTGACCAGCCAATCGTCAAAGTAGGGGGAACATGTGCACCCCCTGCTAGAGGTGCAAAGTAGGGGGAACATGTGCACCCCCTGATGGAGGTGCAAATCCCCTGCTGCCAGGGATTTGAAGACCCATGGGGCTGAACGGCAACACCCTGTATTGAAAGTGGCTCTCGCCCACGAGGAATTGTAGATAATTCCTGTAACCGGGGAAGATCTCGACATGGGTGTATGTGTCTTAGGTCGAGGGAGCACAGCTAGTCCCATCTTTGCAGGAGGGGAATCAGAGTGCCCAGCGAGCCCATATTGAAATTTGCAGAAATTTGTTCAAGACCCTCAGATCCAAGATGGGGTGGAGCCCCTTGTTCTCTTTGAAATCAGGAAATTGTGGGAGCAGAACCCCTGCCCTTGCTCGAAAAGTGATACGGGTTTTACTGCTCTGGCCATTACAAGGGCAGCAAGCTCTACCCAGTGATGTGTGTGTCTGAGCTGGAGACCAACATGGAGAAGGAAACTGACCCAGAATCCTCTGCTATCTTAGCCTTCCTGGCTATGTGAACTTCAAATGCCTTACTGAGCCTGAGCTGGAGGAATTCCAAGGACACCTGGACAGCAGTTGAAGCTGGCGACACTTTGTGATGCCTAATTATAGGGTCACAAAAGCAGAAGGAACGGTTGGAACTTCAGGCTATACTGTCACTATAGAAGCAGCATTTTCAGGGGCATCTGTAAACACAGCCTAAGATATGATAATTGCCCTGACCAACAAGATTCTAACAGAACAAAGGACTATCTAAAAAGTGATAATAAATGGGCCCCACCTTGGAGAAATAATCAGGATAGTTTAGGGATAATCAAATCATGCTGTTGACATGACAATCAATGTAAATATTTCTCTGGGTAGTCACGCTCTTCTAGAATTTCTAACCTAGTATATTGTATTTTACCTATAAAAGAAGGATCAGTTCATGTATACAATGAGATGCTGGTGGTCAGTTTGTCAGAGAAATGGCATCCTGCATCTCCCAAGAAAACTTATATTGATCAATAAAAAATCATACTTTCTACAAAGTCTAATTGTTCTTGTATCCCTGGGTAAGTGTCATAAATAATGGCTTGGTGCTTAACACCAAAGAATTTCCTGATGTGGGGTCTGGCCCCATGACGTGCAAAGGGGAATAGTCCGTGGGGGACATGTAGGTAGTTCAACCAATACCCTCGACAAATGATAGGTCACCTCAGACCAGTGGGTCCTGTCTGAGGCCAGCAGTCCAAAAAGGACCGTAGCTGACCTCTGATCTGACCAGGGACCCCAAGGTTGAGGGTATGGTACCAGGGCTTATGCTCCCTTGCAGCCAGTCAAAACCCAATAGCGGGGCTCTGCTGGGGCACCGACTAAGGTCTGGGGGTTCGTTGCTGTCTAGAATGAACCCTAGAACCCATTCATGGCATATGGGCATCCGAGGCCGGAAGGTAATATTTCCTCTGGCGTTCTGATGCGAGAAGTTTCTGCTAGAGGACGGAGGGTCCGACATACTGGCCAAGAGATGCTGGAGGGTCTCATGATCCTTCAACTGAGTCACAGCATCTCTTACCTTGACCCAAATAGATTCTCGCCAGTACAGGGCAGGTCCATGAGCTTCTCTTGGACCTCAGGCTGGAGATCAGATGCCTGGAGCCACGCCATCCTACAGGTGCCAATGCCCACCACCACCCTAGGTGCTGTTTCAAACACATCATAGGTGGAACGCACCTAATGTTTGCCATACTCCAAAGCCTTGCTGGGTGACTGCCAGGTGGCTTCCTGCTGTTGCTGGGGGGAGGCACTCCGACAACTTCTGAATCTGCTTCCAGAAGTTCTGAGTGTATTGGGTCATATACAGCTGGTAGGAAGCAATTAGGGTGATCAGCATAGCACCTTGGTACACCTTCCTACCCAAGGCATCCAATACCCAGTGCTCCCGACCCAGAGGCGCAGAAGCGTGCAGAGGCGCAGAAGCGTGGGTGTGTGAATACTTGGCCTTCTTGAGGGCAGACTCCACAACCACTGACTGATGCATGAGTTGATGCCTCTCAAAACCCAAGGCCTGCTGTATCAAGTAGACTGCATTTACCTTCCTGTTTACCAGAGGCACAGAGATGGGGTATTTCCCAAATCCAAAAGGAGTAATTCTCTAAAGATATCATGGATGGGAAAAGCTACTACCTGCTTTGGAGAATTTTCAACATTCTGCAACAGGCATCTTCCGTTAGAAGCTGGAAAGGAATGCCTCTGTCATAGCCCGCAAAAAGGTTAGATCCTCCGGTGAGGATCGGCCCATCTTATCTGGAGGGGACGGGTCCGAGGGAAGATTCTCTGAGTCATCAGAAGACTACTCTGAGGCATCATCCCCCCAGGGATCATATGGGGCTTCCTCCTCATTGAAGTCCCCTAGAGACCCTTGTGGAGGACCCTTGCCCAAGCATTTCAGTTTTGGTATGAAAAGGCACCAGCGGCACTGACAGCATAGAGGGCACCAAGGATTGGACCAGGCAAAACCGGGTGCAGTACCAGAGTCCCCAACTGTGACCCCGGCCATGAAACATCACCCTCCTCTGAGGAACTCACAATGGGGATGACTCCAGAGGGAGGATGACCCGGTGGCCGCTGGAGTATCAAGGGACCTCCAGGCACTGGTAGCTGCTGCATGGGCAAGACGGCCAGGAGGATGTCGAGGCGCTCCAGCAGCAGTGCTTAGACACTGGGGGAGGCACCGGTGGGGGCTCAGAACACTGCCCATTGCACCCTGCAGTCCAACTTCTCTTGAAAATCTGCTGAAGACAAGATGGTTAGCCGGAGGAAGAGAAAGAGGAAGAGGCTTCACCAGAACTTCCTCAGAGCCCCGAGGAAGCTCAGTGCTTGGTACAGATATCAGTGGGGAATGCCTGGGTTTAATATAGGTCAATGCCTCATTTCCAAGGGGGCGCTTGGGGGGCACCATGGTGGTCAATGGTGCTGGCAAGTCCGACACCGTGCAATGACGGCAAGTGGTGATGATGTTTCCGAGGTTTCCCATGGTGCTTGGCCTGGTCTTTCCCCAGTGCCAAGGAGACGATCCTGACAACACCGATGACAGCCTCTCTCAGTGGAGGAGTGGAGAACGATGGATCCACATCCATCGATTCCCCCCGGCCCTTAGGCATCAATGCATCCGACGCCAGAGTCAAAGGATCAGACTTTAGATCCAAAGAGCTTCGCCATCTTGTCTAAATGGCCCAGACGACCCTTGGGGGTCCATTAGATCACAAAAATGTCACCCCAGATGACGTATGATGCCCCCAGGCAGAAGATACAGACCTTGTGCAGATCCATAATGGACATGGTCCACGGGCATGGGGGGCATTGGTGAAACCCCGATGACGCCATGAAAAAAGAGCCGGCAAGCAGTCGATGACCAGTGGCCACTGAAGAGCAACACTGTCAGGAATTGACCGCAAAGAACAAAAAACTTAACACGCTGCCCTATAGAAGAGCCGATGGGGAAGAGGGGGGCCTGGCACAGATAAGTCACAAAAATGGCCAGAAAAAGCTATGGAGAGAGAACTCCACAACTGCGATGTGAAAGCTGCGCAGAAAAGAGACTGAAGGGGGACCCTGTGTGGACGCGTGGATAGTGGCATGCTGGGTGTGCTCAGTGTGCCAGTTAAAGTTTCTAGAAACTTTGTCAAATGTTTTCCGGGCCAGGCTCCATCTAATGATGTCACCCATGTGTGAGCGCTACCATCCTGCTTGTCCTAGGAGAAAACAAACATTTCCAGGGAATATATTTTTTTTTGTTTATAGATTTTGCAAATACAAACCAAGATACATCTTTTAAAGAAATAATAAAACTCTGAAATAATATTAAGGAAAATCCAAATATAATCGTTAGTCCACTACCTTGAGGAGATGCATAGATGAAGGAAATCAATTTACCCTGGCACAAATGCATAGCTACAAATCACACTTAAGGGTGTCAATCTCTAGGAGAAGGTGCTGAACTCTGACAAGAACTCAATAGAACATTAAGCAATTGCCTCTGGGATATAAAGGTGGTTGCATGTTGAGGGTCAAAAAATATATTTAACCCCTTGTAATTTGACCAAGAATAGGACTCCAAGTTGTAATATTGTACGCTGATGATGTACAAATTCTTATTCCAGTAACGGAATCCATACCCAAAGCCATTGAAATCTGGGACACTACCCTCGCTTCTATCAATAATCTACTAACTTCCTTACAACTTGCCCTAAACTCCACAAAAACAGAACTCATGATCATTTCTCCTCCCACCCCACTACATGCTTCTCCCACCTCACCAATAACATCGACGCACATACAATTCTCCCACCAAGTCCGAGACCTAGGAGTCATTATTGACGACCAAATGACCCTCAAAAAATTTATCAGCGCAATCCTTAAAGAGTGTTTTTTCAAATTACATACACTCAAAAAATTGAAACCCTTACTTCACGCATCTGATTTCCGGACAGTTTTACAAGCCATGTTTTCCAAAACAGATTATTGTAATTCTCTCCTCCTAGGCCTACCTAAAAATGCCATCCGCCCCTTACAAATCCTGCAAAATACTGCAGCCCGCATCCTTACTAATACAAACTCAAAGGAACATATTACGCCAGTTTTGAAGGATTTACACTGGCTCCCCATTCAATCTCGCATACACTATAAGACACTAACACTTATCCATAAAGCCCTCCACAATCCTGAAATGAAATGGTTTAATAATACACTACAATTTCAAAATTCTATTAAACCCACCAGAAATCAATACCTTGCCACATTACAGACCCCCTCGCCCAAACTATATAACTATGCTTCTACCAAAGCGCGAGCGCTTTCTTTTGCTGGCCCTTTGCTGTGGAATACCATTCCCACCGAACTGCGCCTTGAGCCATCTCCCAAAACATTCAAGCAAAAACTCAAGACATGGTTATTCACACATGCTTATACTTGAAATACATATGTCCTCCCCTCCTTTACCTGCCCTACCTTTCTACCCGACACCCCCTGTCTATATACCATCTCTAACTTCCCCTATTTCTACTCCTACTATATGATCTTACCATATAATTGCTCCTAATCTAAGATTAGCACAATCTCTCCCCTCTTACCACTTCCAATTTAGAACTCCATTACCTTCTAACCATCTCCCTTAGCTTTTACCTATTCCCCTTGAACCCTTTTACTCTATAGTATTGTTTTTAATTCAGCTCAGTTAAGTTACAACTAAATGATAGTTCTGTTTTTTTAAAAAGATTCTACTTGTTTTATGTTCAAATATTTATATACCTACCTTTTTTATTTGTATAACGCTTATATAACCCTGTTAAATGTAAAATGCTCCGGCGTAAGTTCCTGTTTACTGTACACCGACGTGATATCTTTGATGAGCGGCGGTATATAAAAACTTATAAATAAATAAATAATAAATAAATATCCCAGATCTCAGGAGCAAGAATCTCTTCCTTCTTTAAAGTATTTTTGCGACATCTGGAAAAATATTGACACTACTCCAAAAAGGGGGTCAATCAATGTTAATGGAAAAAATATTTCATAATCAACTCTGAGTCCACAACAAATCACAACCAGGGCTGAGGGAACTATTTCTTCAGAGACAGAACCTTCCAAATAATCAGCAAGATTCAGGATGTCCAAAGACACTTGTAGTCCTGGATCAGGATGTGGAACTTTTTTGGTTTGCGGTAAATAAGCCCTAGCAATAGGAGGTAAAATATTATCAGGAATCTTTAAGATGTCCAAGAAATATCTCTGAAGCATTCGTATAGAAGAAATTAACCACTGCTTAGGAAAAGTAATCAATATATCTTATATTTCTAGATCTAAATTCATTTTCCAAAGATTCCAGGTTATTTTGCAAAACCAAGTGGCCTTCAGACAACATTCTGACATTTTCTTCTAAAGAAGTAATCTGGGGTTGAACCTCTTGAAGTTTAAACAGAGTTCAGAAAGCTCCTGTCTTGATTTTTGAAGGGATTCAATGAGCTCTTTGAGAAACAGCATGCTATCTTAATTGTAATGAGAGTACCGTATTTTTCGCTCCATAAGACACACTTCCCCCCTCCCCCCCCCAAAAAAAAAGGGGGGAAATGTCTGTGTGCCTTATGGAGCAAATATAAAAACAAACAAAAAAAACTAACTCAACCCCCCACCTTCCTGACGCTCCCCAAGACTTGCCAAAAGTCCCTGGTGGTCCAGGAGCGATCTCCTGCACTTGGGCCGTCTATTGCCAGTAATCAAAATGGCGCCGATGGCCCTTTGCCCTTACTATGTCACAGGGGCTACCAGTGCCATTGATCGGCCCCTGTCACATGGTAGGAGCAATGGATGGCAAAGGGCCATCGGTGCCATTTTGATTACTGGCAGCCGATGGCCCAAGTGCAGGAGATCGCTCCTGGACCCCCGCTGGACCACCAGGGACTTTTGGCAAGTCTTTGGGGGGGGGGGGGGGGGCAGGAGGTTGGGGGTTTGTAATTAACTAAATTTAAAGGGTTGGGATGGGGGGTTTTTTTCTTTTGTTTTTTCCCCACAGAAAGAGAATGATAAAAGTTTTCTGATCCGGGGAGAGGACCGAAATGGCCCTCCCCAGAGCTGAAAACGAAATGGGGACCAAAAAAAGAAAATTTTATGCACTCCCCTAATTTGCTCCATAAGACGCACAGACGCCCAGTAACAGAGCCGGTTTAGCACACCATTTTTTTTTTTAATTTTTATTTTCTCTCTGAATCCTAGGTGTGTCTTATGGAGCGAAAAATATGGTATAATCGCCTCTCAAATAGAATCCAAAGTTATTATAGGTGTTTTGAGAGGAAAGATTCTCGATTCCCATATTGAGATACCTGTGTCAGCAACAAGGAGTCCATTATGGTCCAAAAGGAAAAAACAGAGGGAAATCGCCATCTTGTGCTGTTCCTCCTTCCTGTCCTATTCCCCCTCTCCCCCAACAGACGCATGCAAAGCATCTAGAATGGAAGGGGATGACACCTTCTAGCTCTAATCCACACAGTGTATGGATGCCACTTTGCATGGCCACAGGATGGTTGGGGGCAAGGGAAGTGCATCCCTCTGGAGACAACATGGTGTCAGCATCCAAGGAGTTCAGAGCTGATCCTTTGCACGCTGTGGTTCCCAAGGACATAATTTGCTCCATTTTCAATGAGCTGTGCAGGAACCACCATGCTGATGGCAATTTTGTCAATAGAACCCAAAATAACTAAAGAGGAAACCACCGGGAAGGTACGAGTTTTCCCTCTCTCTTGTCTATCAATATGAGGAACTTTTATACAAGAAAATAACATTTTTAGTGGTAGCGACAAGCAGCTTCAGTGGGGAGAAAGGTGCCGGCGGCCATCTTGAAACACTTCTTTCTAGGGAATATATTTATAATGGGAGAATGTACTTCAGTTTAACAAAAACATCACACTTTTGTACCAAAGCATCTGAAATATGTCCATTGATATCACTGGATTACTCTACAAGATATACTACAAGACAACTGGAGGAAAACCATTTCAGTTTAATGAAACTTGACTAATTATAAAATTCCACAGCTAAAGACAAGACCAATGGTGTTACTGGCTGTTGTCTGCGCAGAAGTAAAGATGATCAGAACAGAAGGAGACACACAGCAGGGACTGAGAAATTGTTAGTGTCACCAAAAATTCACTTTAATCAAAATACAGCAGTTAGAGACAGACACTGGTGTTCTGCCAAAAAAAAAAACCAAACAAAAAAAAAAAACCCCCAACCCATTTACATGATGAAATTAATGAGCATGCAATGGCTTCTAGTCTTCATGCTCACAACAAAAATTGTGCTATTACAATTTTAGAATACAATAGTAGAAAATATCAAATACAGGCAGAGAAGATAGAGAACATTTTGGGTGAGAAAACACATGTACTTGTGCAACACTCAAATGGCTTTAAATAAGCTATACACTTTTTGTTAATGTTTTTAACTTTGCTGTGATTTTTTTTAATCTAAATTTTTAACTCTAAAGAGGAAGTTTATAGCTAGAATTCAAATCCTAATGTAGTAACAAGCAATCATTTAAAACTTATGGGGATTACTGCATGCATGTTACAGCATCGTGTGGCTAAATTTCTAAGTCAGAACATGATCTGTACTAAAACAGAACTGGCAAAACAATTTGGGGTATCAAATTTTTATGAGATCAATGTGTCTTTTTGTAAGTGGCATTTGGTTTAAATAAAAATACTGGCTTACTTATTTTATATTAAATGAGGACAAAAAAAAAGACAGCCATTGAATGCAACATGATATAATAGAAAATAATCCTTAAATGGTAGATCCAAATAAAGTTTCTAGCCTGAAGTCTGATACCTCCTGGGGAATGTGCGGCCACCAGCCACTTCTGGATTAAAACTAAACTACTTAAATTCTGAAATTGGAATGTCAGCCTAATCTGCAGATGAGAAAAAAGGTCACAAGGAATCTGTTAAAAAAAAAAATAAATCACAAGTTATATACTCTAATGATCTTTTATCTGAAATTATCGAATGCGTACACATCCAATTTTATATTACCCATCTCAAAGCCCTCTCTGCAATACAAAACTAAACTATAGTAGGCTTTATAATCGGCCTTCAGGGCTTAAGCAATCACACATGGCTTGGTATCCTACTACAGCAACAGAGTGGACGATGACAGAAGACCAATTGACCCACCAAAACCATTTTTGTTGGCTTTGTATCCTGAGTAGATAAGCATACAGATTTCCATATGTAATCAACCCTCAGCATCTCTTCCCCACCCCACCTATTTTACCACCAAGATTTGTAATAATTCAAACAGGAAATGTAAACTAGACTCCTATCTAACAAGATTAAAAGACATAATTAAGAAACGTGTTCATTTTTGTAGACAGGGTAAAGATTCTTTAAAATCAAGAGAAAGGATGCAATTGCATCAGATCTACCCAACTAAGGGGGTTATTTTCTAAAGCTAGCACACGCGAAAAGAGCCTTTTTGCATGCGATAGCTACATCGGGGCGGAGTCTGCGACGACTTCGCTGACGGCGAAAGGTAAGCTTCCTTATCGCTGCCGTTTTCGCGCCGAATAACTACACCTTTTATGGTGTAGTTATTCTGCGCAAAACCGGCAGCAATTGCTGCCAGCTATCGCAGGCCCACTCTCCGCTTCACCACCCCGCCCCCCGTTAGTGCGGGATTTTCTAAGGTCTGCGACCTTAGAAAATCCCGGCCTAAGATATGAAAATCAATTTAAATCCTGGCCTAAGATTTGAAAATCAATTTAACTTATGACCACATGAAAATATGAGTGCTGAGAACATCCAATTTTATGCCGATTTTAAAATTTCTAAAAGAAAATGTGTTTAAGATTCATAAAATCTTTTTTCCTGGATTTTATTTTTTGAGTCTCATTTCTAAAGCGCTAAGAGGTCTATTCATAGATGCCAGGTGATGCATTGAAAGATGATAAAAACAAGAGAGTCAGTTTTTTCTCTCTTGATCTATAGTAGACTAGCGGAAAATGCAATTTGATGTGGTCAACCTTACAAGCAAAAATGGATGTACAGAATTTAAGAGTTCTGGAATACATTAGTAGAAGCTGATTAACAGGAACTTGGCATGCAACAGTCACTAAGATGAGATGACATTTTGCTCCCACCAAGAGTTTATCCAACCACCATAACCCGTCTCTCCACCCCCAACAGCTTCCCAGGGACTCAAGCTGCTGACAAAATCCGATTTAGATTAGTGCCTATGACGTAACTATTGTTTATTACATTAAAATATAATACTGCATATCCAGACTGTACTTTGTAATAGACTTCAGAAATCTAAGAAATGTTTTTATATAGAGTCTTATTAAAGTCAGCTTCAAATAAATTATACATAAACACTTTCTCATGGATAAAACTGGCAAAGTATTAAGAATGCATTTGGATACTAATGTGATCTAGTGAAGGAAGCAAACAAACAATGCGCAGTAAATGTAGAATATGAGAGCAGAAAGAGATAAAGCTCCTCTAGTATGTATAAATGCATCTGCATGTTTGGTATGGGCCGGCAGGAAGCCAAATTTGGAGGGAGCAAAGATGAAATAAAATCTCCATGAAACAGAACTGAATTTCCCCGAAGCAGGACCCAGTCTCTTAACTACAGAACAAAGAAAAATACAGAAAGTTGATCACCACCTGCTACTGGGACATTTACAAAAGCTCAGATATTTTTAAGAATGGAGGAAAGGCATTTTTGTGGTAATTGTGGGATGGGGGGAGGGGGGGAGAGTCTGGAACAGGGGTGATCAAGTTAGGTCTTATGGGCTCCCCAACCAGTCAGGTTTTCCGGATAACGCTAATGAATAAGCATGAGATTTGTTTGCATGCACTACCTATGTATGCAAATATCTCTCTTGCATATTCTATTAGGTATAGCCTGAAAACCCGACTGGCTGGGGGAGGGGGGTCCATAGGACCGGTTTTGATCACCCCTGATCTAGAATTAGGTGACAAAATGCTTCCAAATATTGTCAGAACATTAAAAGCTAGACATGCTTCAGTTTCTGCTAGGAAAATTAAAGTGCACTCAAACTTCTCGACCCACAGGATGCAGATATAGTATTAGCACCAAAGGGGTTAATACCCAATTCTATTACGGCTGACCTGAAATAATTCCAAAAGCCGCCCTGCAGGACAGGGTGCTGCTTCTGTGAGGACATCTCAGCGGTCGGGAAACGTGTGCCATCTCTCGCTACAGCCACGAGGGGGGAGTTGGCTAGCTCCCAGTTATTGCTAAAATGCCTGCAGGTTTGTTGAAATTCAGACCTATTTTTGGGATAGGAAGGGCTTTTCTCACTTGTTATGAGGATGATAATATATAAAACATCCCTGGATGGATCTATGTAATGAAGGGTCAGCAATTCATGTGTACATTTACTTCTGTAAATGTACGCACATCTCTTAAGGTAAGAAGGTAGTAAAAACAAAGGTGGGAAAATTCCTCAGCTTCACTCTCCACTGCTAGTGTTCCAGTTGCCTTCAAACATGCTGTAATCATACCATGCATAAAAAACCCCTACTGGATCCTACCTGGCCTGCCAACTATCATCCTATATCCCTTCTCCCTCCAAGTTACTTGAATGGGTTCACTACCGCTGAATTGACTTTTATATCTCAAGCCATTCTTGATCCATTCCAGTCTGGTTGTCACACTCTACATTCAACTGAAACAGCCCTTGTTTCAGTTGAATGTAGCCATAAACAGGTTTTTACCCTCTAAAGCCAAAATGTCTTTACTCTGTTCTTATCTTCCTTGACCTGTCCTTGCTTTGCTTGGTTCTCTTCTTACCTCTTCCATTGCACTTTTAGCGTTTCTTCTGGTGGTTCCTCTTTTACTGCCAATTCCACTACCAATTGATGTGCCTCAGGGATCCAACCTGGGCCCTTTTCACTTCTCACTATATACTAATTGCCTTGGTGCTCTGATTTCTTCTCATGGCTTTCACTACCTCTCCTCTCTCTCTACACCCTTCCATGTACATTCCGCCCATTGGATAAGTCACTCCTATCCATGCCCTTCTCCTCTACTACCAATTCCCAACTCCATGCTTTCCACCTAGCTGTGCCATGTGCGTGGAATAGTCTTCCTGAACTGGCGCATCATGCTCCCTCTCTTGCCATGTTTAAATCTCATCTAAAGACTCACCTTTTTGAAACCACTTTTAAATCTTATGCCTCATCTGCTTTTAGTCTTATACTAACCTTTTCTTTTTAACCATTGTCTTGTCCTGTATGTTTTTCTTACTAGATTGTAAGCTCTATTGAGCAGGGACTGTCTCTTTGTATGTTTGTACAGTGCTGCGTATGTTGTGTAGCGCTATAGATATGTTAAGTAGAAGTAGCAGAAGTAGAAGTAAATATTAAATTCTTACTTTGTACCAAATTCAGTCTCTACTGATAAAAATAAAATTTACTCTGTTTCTCCTCAATCTCCCTGTACACCTGGGAAATGCCATGTGAATTAGAGTCTCAGATGTCATGTCATCATACAGGACAGTATTTGGACTCTATAGCCATTAGAAATTCTCTAATATGATCATAGCGACTGACTGAATGGTGACCCTTTTAATAGATACAAGGTCAATACAGAAGAAGGCGTGAAGGAATATTTGGGCAAGAGTCTAAGAGAAATGTGATCAGTGCCCAAATACAAGAGTTTGGAAATCGCCCCACAGGCCAATTATTGTATCTGTTTTCTCTTCTTTAGAATACAAAGACCAGGGAAAAAACATTACACTATGTCAAAAGCAAGTTTGCTTACCGTAAACGGTGTTTCCGTAGATAGCAGAATAAAATAGCCATGCTGTCATGGGAATTGTCATTCAGGGCCCGGGAGGCGGAGCTTTACCAAGCAGAGGTTAGAATTTTCAGTCTCTGCAGCTGCGCGAGTGTTCCCGCGCAGGAAAGTAACAGATTCTCCTCAGTCTGTAATTAAGCTTACGTGTAGCAGAATAGCAGGTCAACTACCAGGGAGGGTCAGCATGGCTAATTCATCCTGCTATCTACGGAAACACCGTTCAAGGTAAGCAAACTTGCTTTTTCCCGTTGATAGCAGGGCTGAATTAGCCATGCTGTCATGGGAGTCCCAAGCTCCCTATCACGCCCTGTGAGAAAGGTTCATTGTTCTTGCGTGATCAATTCAATGTGGTAGTTGACTTGGTTAAGATTTATTTATTTAAAAGCTTTTATATTCGGTATTCATGTGATCATATCGGTTTACATGGAACTTGAAACAGTAGTACATTGAACAGGGTGCAATAAACTGGGGGGGCGGGGGGGGGGGGGGGGGAAATCAACCAAGTCAGGTAGGAACATTGCAGATATAACTTGATGATAATTGCACAGGTGCATTAAACTCAGAAAGGGGATACAAAGTTTGCATGGCATCTTACAAGTATAACTTGCTGATAAAGAGGTAGATGTTCAAGATCTTAAGTAGATGTTCAAGATCTTAAGGGGGGAAGGAGATGATGATAGTGCAAGCAACCCTGCAGTCTCTATCTTCGCATCAGCGGCTGCCTGCTGGTTCAGGCAGTAGTGGGATGTGAAGGTATGAAGAGAGACGACCATGTAGCCGCTTTGTAAATGTCCACATGTTGTACATTTCTGAGATGTGCTACAGAAACCGCTACTTCCCTGACCTAGTGAGCACTGGGAACAGACTTTAGATGTAGTTTCTGTTTCTCATAGCAGAATTGGATACACTGCACTATCCAGCTTGAGATGGTGCATTTAGCTACTGGTAGGCCAGGTGCATTCGGGTCGAACGAGGCGAATAGTTGAGAAGCACGGGAGTCAGCATGTGTTCTTTCCTTGTAGTATGCTAACGCCCGTTTGCAGTAAGCATTCCCTAACATTAGAATGAGGCTTTGGGAAAAAAGTTGGTAGTTCTATTGACTGGTTCAGGTAGAACTGTGAGATTACCTTTGGGAGAAAGGCTGGGTGAGTCCTGAGAACTGCCTTGTTGTGGTAAAATTTTAAATATGGAGCATAGTGAACTAAGGCTTGCAGTTTGCTAACTCGTCGTGCGGATGTCACTGCCACCAGAAATACTACTTTCCATGTCAGGTACTTCATGCGTGCCAAGCCAAATCCATGGATTCGAATGGTGAGAGCATGAGTTGTTCCAGAACTATGTTGAGGTTCCATGGAACCGGTGGTTTAGAGATTGGCGGACGAAGGTGATTCAAAACTTTGATGAAGCGCGAAAGCAAAGGGTGAAAGGAGATAGGATGATTGTTAAATGGCCTACGATATGCTGATATGGCACTAAGGTAAACTCTTATAGAGGATGTTGCCACGTCAGACATGTATAACGAATGGAGGTAATCCATGAGCAGCTCTGGTGAGCAGTCCAATGGTGGATGTTCACCAGGTAGAGTAACGTTTCCATTTGAAACTGTAATTCTGTCTAGTTTATTGTTTCCTGCATTCCAAAAGGATCAATTGGGCTGCAGTGGATACACCTTGCTCAGACAAGAGGAATCGTTCAACCTCCACGCTGTCGAATGGAGGGATGAGTGGAGCAGGTGTAGGAGCGTTCCCTGCTCCTGAAGCAAAAGATCTGGTTGATCTGGTAGTCAAATTGGGTTTTTGATAGAGAGGCGTAAGAGGTAACTGTACCACGGTTGCCTGGGCCAGGCTGGGGCTATTAGGATCAGTTGAGCCCCGTCCGCTATGCATTTTTGAATCTGTTACTTTCCTGCACGGGAACACACGCGCAGCCGCAGAGACTGAAAACTCTAACCTCTGCTTGGTAAAGCTCTGCCTCCCGGGCCCTGAATGACAGTTCCCATGACAGCATGGCTAATTCAGCCCTGCTATAAATGGGAAAGTACCCCGTTGCAGGGCCAACAATATGGAACTCCCTACCGATGATCTGAGACCGAGCCCTTGCAGTAAGATGTTTAAGACTATGCTCAAGACTTTTTCTGCAACAGGCCTTTTAGAATATTCTGACATTTCTCAAATGTATTTGATACAGATGATTTAATTAACTAAGAGCTTTTTGCAACAGGCCTTTTAAAATAATTTGGTTTTCTCATATATATTTGTTGCAGATGTTTGAATTATTTATTGGATGTTTTTATAATTTTGTGTATGTAAATAATTTTATGTATTTTTTTCTACATTGCCTTGGCCTTTTAGTATGAGGTGATTAATAAATTTATAAAAACAAAAACAAGATTATTCTCTACTATGGCATCAGTTCTTGGGAAAAAAGCAGAGTTGCTTACCTGTAACAGGTGTTCTCACAGGACAGCAGGATGTTAGTCCTCACATATGGGTGACATCACAGGATGGAGCCCAATCGCGGAACACTTTTGTCAAAGTTTCTAGAACTTTGACTGGCACCTACTGGGCATGCCCATCATGGCACTAACCCTGCATCCAGCAGGGGTCCCCCTTCAGTCTCGTCTTATAGTAAATAGTACGTGCGAAAAAATAAAATAAGAAAACGTAAACGAACCCAACTCTGCGGGGTGGCGGGCGGGTTTCGTGAGGACTAACATCCTGCTGTCCTGTGAGAACACCTGTTACAGGTAAGCAACTCTGCTTTCTCACAGAACAAGCAGGTTGGTAGTCCTCACATATGGATGACTACTGAGCTGAGGATGCCCGAGCAATACACCAAATGCACCTAAAGATGTGCAACAGGTACAACAACAGGGGTGGAATTTGGTTAGGAGGGCATCCTGAATGGGTCGATGGAAGGATGTTGGGAAGTTAAAATTGAAAATAAGTTGCGTAGAACAGACTGGCCAAAGATGGAATCTTGTCTGCCAGCCTTATCTAAGCAATAAATGGGCTGCGAATGTATGGAGGGAACTCCAGGTAGCAGCTTTACAAATGTCAGCAAGTGGCACCGAACGGAGGTGCGCTACTGATGTCGCCATGGCCCTCCTAGAGTGTGCTTTCACACGGTCTTGCAGCAGAATGCCTGCTTGCTTGAAGCAAAATGAGATACAGTCCACTAACCAGGAGGAGAGGGTCTGCTTTCCCACAGGATTTCCCAATTTGATGGTGTCGAAAGAAACAAACAATTGAGTGGATTTCCTGTGGGCCGACATGCGCTCCAGATAGAAGGCTAGAGCACGTTTGCAGTCCAAGGAATGCAGAATCTGTTCTCCTGGGTTTGAATGGGGCTTGGGAAAGAAGGTAGGTAGGATGATGGATTGATTAATGTGAAATTCCGATACTACCTTTGGTAAAAACTTAGGGTGAGCGCGGAGCACTACGCTGTCATGCAGAAGTTTAGTGTAAGGCGGGTAGGTGACTAATGCCTGCAACTCACTAACTCTGTGAGCGGATGTGATAGCGAGAAGAAAAACTACTTTCCAGGGGAGATAGCGGAGTTCACAGGAGTGGAGAGGCTCAAACGGATGTTTCATGAGCCATCCCAAAACCACGTTAAGGTCCCAAGCAGGGACCGGAGGGTGCAGTGGAGGTTCTAAGTGGAGCAAGCCTCTCATAAAGCGTGCTACTAAGGGTTGTTGAAATAGAGATATCCCCCATGCCCTTATGAAATGCGGCTACCGCGCTGACATGCACCTTGATAGAGGAGGTTTTCAGGCCTAACTCAGACAGGTGCCAGAGATAGACCAGAAACTTCACAGTGGAACAAGTGAAGGGGTCTATGGACATAGAAATGCACCAGACCCGAAACCTCTTCCACTTAGAACGATAAGATCGCCTCGTGGAAGGCTTTCGTGAAGCTACCAGGACTCGGGACACAGACTCTGAAAGAGTAAGAGGCTGAAGTATTAACCTTTCAACATCCAGGCAGTCAGGGGCAGGGCCTGGAGGTTGGGGTGGCGCAGGTACCCTTCGTTCTGAGTTATCAGAAGGGGATCCTTCCCCAGAGGAATGTGCCGATGTACTGATAGGTCCTGGAGGATTGGAAACCACGCCAGAATCATTAAGCCCTTGTCCTTCCATAACTTCATGAGAGTCTTTGATATAAGTGGAAGTGGAGGGTATGCATAGAGGAGACCACTGGCCCACGAGAGGGCGAAAGCATCCCTCATTTGCGAGTGGTGGCTGCGAGTGAGAGAGCAGAAGTTTTCTGCTTTGCGGTTGTGGACTGACGCAAAGAGGTCTATGTGAGGGTAACCCCAACGTTGGAATATTGTGTCCGCTACCGTGGGGTTGAGAGACCACTCGTGCGGATGAAACATGCGACTCAACTTGTCCGCCAACACATTGTCTATGCCCGGAAAGTAGGTGGCTCTGAGGTACATCGAGTGGGAAAAGGCCCATGCCCCTATCTGTGCAGCTTCCTGACACAGAAGGTAGGAGCCCGTTCCCCCTTGTTTGTTGATGTACCACATCGCCACCTGATTGTCGGTTTGAATCAGGATGGTCTTGAGAGGCAATCCTGAAAAAGCCTGAGGGCATATCTGATTTCCCGAAGCTCCAGGAAATTTATCTGATGTTTGGCTTCCTCTGGAGACCAGGTTCCCTGACTCTGCAGGTTGGAGGAGTCTGTTGTCAAGGTAATTTGAGGTTCTGAAGCCTGAAATGGAAGGCCTTGAAGTAGATTGGAATGTTGCATTCACCAGGCCAGCGACAGGCGGAGCTGCGTGGTAACTTGGACAATGCTGGACATTGGCTAACAAGATTAAATCCACTGGGATTTTAGGGTCCACTGCATTACTCTCATGGCTAGGCAGGCCATCGGAGTGACATGCACCGAGGACACCATGTGACCCAGCAGTATGAGGAAGTGATGAGCAGTTGAAGATATGCAAGTCTGTAAGTGATGCACCAGAGAGGCTAGGGTGAAAGCCCGATCCTGAGGGAGGAAGGCTTTCGCCTGTATAGTGTCTAGGTTGGCCCCTATAAAAGGATAGGGTTTGGGATGGAACTATCTTGGATTTGGGATAGTTGATTAGAAACCCTAGGGAGATCAGTGTATGGAGAGTGAGACGTAAGGATGCCAATGTGGCTTGTTGAGTTGGAGCCCTTATCAACCAATCGTCGAGATAAGGGTAGACATGGACACCCTGACTCCTGAGGAAGGCTGCGACCACCACGAGGCACTTGGTAAAGACTCGTGGAGCGGACGTTAGGCCGAATGGTAGTACATGGTACTGGAAGTGACGAGGGCCGACCAGGAATTTGCGATGAGATGGAGTATTTGAGATGTGTGTGTATGCATCCTGGAGATCCAGAGAGCAAAGCCAATCTCCTCTTTGTAGAAGAGGAAGTAGAGAGCCCAAGGTTACCATCTTGAACTTTTCCCTTTGCAGATACTTGTTTAGGGCGCGAAGGTCCAGAATTGGACGAACGCCACCTGACGTTTTTGGTATGAGGAAATACCGGGAATAGAACCCCTGCCCCTGTTGGGAGAGGGGCACTGGTTTTATTGCCTGGGATTCGAGGAGGGTTGAAACCTCCTGTTCTAGAAGGGGAGAGTGGTCGGACATTCCCCACTTCAACCGAGGTGGGGAGTCCGCCGGTTCAGTCAGGAAGTTGAGGTGGTAACCTTGAGTGACTACCGCAAGCATCCATTGATCTGTGGTGACCGTGTGCCAAATGTAGGTGAAGTGGCACAACCGGCCGCCGACCGGTACGGATGGAAGAGGAGTTTGGCATATGCTCTCCAGGGAGGAGTCAAAATCCTGATGCTGGTCCCGGCTGAGGAGCTGGTTGGGTCTTCTGAGGCCAGGATTGCCTAGATTGACCTTTTTGGTAAGGCCTGGAAGGGCAACCTCGGGAAGCCGGAGGATAGTATCTTCTTGGCTTGTAGGCTGGTCGCTTAGAGTCTCGCCTGAATGTCCTCTTGGAGGTGGACGAGAACTCAGCAGGCACTGAAGAAAGTTTACGCAGCGTTTCATGGTAGTCCTTTAGCTGCGCCACAGTCTCCTGGATTTTGTCCCCGAAGAGATTATCACCAGCACAGGGAAGGTCAGCCAACCTGTCCTGTACCTCTGGTCTTAGGTCGGAGGATTTCAACCAGGCCCACCCTTCTTGCACTAATCCCTGCTGCGGACACCCTAGTGGCAGTGTCAAATATGTCGTACGCAGCACGGACCTCATGCTTGCCAGCATCCAGGCCTTTTTGAGCCAGAGCATTAAGCTGATCCTGGAACTGGTCAGGTAAAGATTCAGAGAAATCCTGGATCTTCTTAAAAAGGTCTCTATTATTCTGGGTCATGTATAACTGGTAGGAAGCAATGCGGGAAATAAGCATTGAGCCATGGAAGACATGTCTGCCAAAAGCATCCTCCTCTTAGTTTATTTCAGCTCTCTCATTAGCCCACTTTATAATCATTAGTCTTATCTTCCCTCAACCTATTTCATCAACATTTTAAAATATATTCAATTAAAATACTTTTACACAACAAAGTTATATCTTCCAAACCAACATGCAGGAAATCAGAGAGGAAATAGAAGTAGCTCACCACAGCATGGTTCTTCACATAACAGGGCTTACAGACAGGCTTATCGTTCACCATGACATAGATCTCCCCGGCCAGCACACAGTCGCAGTCAAAACAGCAAAAATGCTTCAAGTGCCAGCTCTGACCCTCTGCCTGTGTATACTCATTGCTGAATATCAGCTGCAAACAAATCAAAACAGAAATTAGTGGTCCTCCATTCATGAAAAATATTTCTACAGCAAATGACCGACCTTTTTTGTGTATGTGCAGTGCAATCTTGAGACATGAATGCACATGACCATGCTTTCGTTCAGTCCTGGAGTAACTACATTACAAGTTAAACACATGGTAACAATGCATTTTTCAGTTTTGCATACTGGAATCTTTTAGAAAGTCTAGGATAGTTTTTCAAATAATCAGGCTGCATCTAACCATAGAGCAAAATAATGGAAGCAGTCATCCTGTCTATTTGACTGAGCACAGTCTTGTCTTAACTGGATAAATTATACACACACCAGTTACCAGTTTTTATTGCAAGTTACTATGGGGATTTCTAACTCAGCAAAGCACAGTTTTGCTTTTAACACTGACTAATGTTCAAGAAAAGCTTTTGCTATTTTATCCAGTATGAATGAAAACTATATAATAGCATGAAAAACTGGATTTAGCATATAGCAATTTTAAAGAGGTCTTCATTTATGCTAAAGCCTGGGATGTTTTTTTCTGCCTTTATAATATAGTACATATAGATTCCATACTGCTCTTGGTTAAGTTACAGATAAACTGAGAATGCAGCAGCTGATTTGGATCATATTGCACTGTGGAGCTGTATCATCCCAGTGTTCCCAAAAGAGCACTGGTGGAACTGGAACCATATGGCCATACAGTTACATCAAATTCTCCAAGGAAACCAAGATCATTATGAAAAAGTGAATAGTCCAAAGCATCCTCTTTACTTAGCCTCTGAGAAGCTAGAAGGAAGCGGACTTTTCATTAAGGTGTCAGCCCATAAGTTGTGATTTATGAAAGGTTTCTATCCTCTGATTTTTTAACCTGAAAGTAACAACTTGTCTTAGATGCTTGTTTAAGAGATTGGGGGGGACATGGACAGGTCAGTTTGTACTAACTCGTCCCAGGAGCACCACAAAATGTCTGTCCAAGTGAAGAAAAAAAAAATGTTACAAATGTACATCCTCTCATGCTTTAATACAAGAGTGAGCAAAAAATTAAATAAAGGGGGGGGGGGGGGGGGAGACTTGACCAATCCTGAAGGGGGGCACAATGGCTGCCCAATCAGGGAAGGGAAAAAAATGGCTGCGCTTTAGAATCTGTCCTGCAGAGGCACTGCAAAGCTCAGGAGAGCGAGAGCTGCCAGGACGTAGTGACATCACTAAGCCACAGCCTAACTATGCATACATTTCGGTGGGCCGGGGTAGGAAGCTGCTTCTGCTGTGGCAGAACTGGACACGGGAACAGCCACTGAGGAGAGCCACAACTTAGGAAGACCTGCCACCCTTGGATCTCAGCCCAGGAGGAATTCCTGCTGCTGGGTTCCTACCCAAGGAAAGCGATCACAGCTGTTGCCTGCCAGGGAAAAGAGAAAAAAAAGAGGAGGTGAGGTTGGTGAGAGGAATGGGCAAAGAGGCCAAAGAGAAATGAGGTAAAAGAGGTGGGGAAGGGAGAATAAAGGCAAAAAGTGTAAAACAAAATAACAAAAACAAAACATGAGAAGATATGAGCAAATTAAAAAAAATACAAAGAAAAATAGTAAAAAGCAAAAACCGTTGGGCAGGATGGGAATCTTTCAGCTCCTAGAAGATTTGGGCTGGTTCCTAAGTTTTTTGAAAAACTTTTCAGCCCTTCCCATTGAGATGTGGTCTGCCTGCTTGTCTTTGTTTCTCTCTGTCTGTGATGTGTGCACTTTTCTGTCTAGGCATTGTATGTCTGAGTCCCTGTGCCTGTCTTAGTGTTTTCTCTCTCTCTCTGTCTGAATATGGGGTTACTGTGTGTCGGGTCTCTGTTGGTCTGTATGTATGCTTGTGTGAAACAAAAATGGGGGCTCTGAACCATTGGTTGGCAGTGTGGACCTCTGGTGAACACTCTTCATGTACGTATGTGTGTGTATCTCTCTCTCTATATCTACAGTGCATTCAGAAAGTATTCAGATCCCTTCACTTTCACATTTTATGTTACAGCCTAATTCTAAAATGGATAATATGCATTTTCCCCTCCTTAATCCACACACACAAAATACTCAATGACAAAGCAAAATCAGGTTTGTAGAAATTTGTGCAAATTAAAAAAAAAAAAAAAAAAAAAAAGAGCAAATTTCACATTTACATGAGCATTCAGACCCTTTACTCAGTAGTTTGTTGAGGCACCTTTTGCAGCGATTACAACCTCAAGTCTTCTTGAGTAATACAGTACAATTTTCATTGGGGATTTTTTTTCCCATTCTCTGCAAATCTTCTCAAGCTTTGTCAGTCTGGATAGGGAGCGTCGATGCTATTTTCAGGTCTCTCCAGAGATGTTCGATTGGGTTCAAGTCCGGGCTCTGGCTGGGCCACTCGAGGGATGTTCACAGACCTATACCGAAGCCACTCCTGCATTGTCATGGCTGTGTGCTTAGGGTCACTGTCCTACTGGAAGGTGAATCATCGCCTCAGTCTGGGGTCCAGAGCCCTCTGGAGTAGTTTTCATCAAGGATCCCTCGATCCTGACTAGTCTCCCAGTTCCTGCAGCTGAAAAACATCCCCACAGCATGAAGCTGCTGCTACCATGCTTCACCATAGGGATGGTATTTGCTGGGTGATGAGAGGTGCCTGGTTTCCTCCAGACATGACATTTGGCATTCAGGCCATAAAGAGTTCAATTTCTGTTTCATTAGACCAGAGAATCTTGTTTTTCATGTTCTGAGAGTCCATTAAGTGCCTTTTGGCAAACTCCAAGAGGGCTGTTATGTGCCTTTTACTAAGGAGTGACTTCCGTCTGGCCACTCTACTATAAAGGCCTGATTGATGTAGTGCTGCAGAGACTGTTGTCCTTCTGGAAGGTTCTCCCATCTTCCACAGCAGAACTCTGGAGCTCTGTCAGAGTAACCATTGGGATTTTGGTCACCTCCCTGACCAAGGCCTTTCTACCCTGACTGCTCAGTTTGGGTGGGCGGCCAGCTCTAGGAAGGGTCCTGCTGGTTCTGAACTACTTCCATTTAAAAATGATGGAGGCCCTCATGTTCTTCGGGACCTTCAATGCTGCAGCACTTTTTTTGTACCCTTCCCCAAATCTGTGCCTCCACAATCTTGTCCCGAAGATCTACAGACAATTCCTTCGACTTCATGGCTTTGATTTTGCTCTGACATGCACTGTCAATTGTGGGACCTTATAGACAGGTGTGTGCCTTTGCAAATCATGTCCAATTGTATTTACCACAGGTGAACTCCAAGCAAGTTGGAGAAACATCTCAAAGACAGTCAATGGAAACAGGATGCACCTCAGCTCAACTTTCAGTGTCATAGCAAAGGGTCTGAATACTTCATGTAAATGAGATTTTTATTTTTTTTTAATTAATTTGTACATATTTCTACAAACCTGATTTCACTTTGTCATTATGGGGTGTTGTGTGTAGACTGAGGCGGGAAAAGTGCATATTATCCATTTTAGAAAATGGCTGTAATTTAACAAAACGTGGAAAAAGTGAAGGGGTCTGAATACTTTCTGACTGCACTGTTTATCCATATAGTATGTATTATAGATAGTGTCTTGGAGGGATCCAATCAATTGAATGAATAAAAGATTGGCCACATCTCAGAACATTTGCTCATCTTTACTTTAATGTAGTTAACATGAGCAGTTGATTTAAAATAAATAAATCCCTAAGCCCTAACGCAATTAGAAATCCAACACAGGGGCCACCTCAGAGGCAGGTACAGAATACTGCCATGCAGAGGACTGGGGTTTTAGTCTCTGCTCTTCACCACCAGGCTGGCAGGAACTGAGGATGCTGTAAAGGCACTGTTCACAGCCCCTGGTAAGGGGACCGTGCATTAGTGCAGAAGCAGCACTGATGCACAGTCCCCAGACCAAAGACTCAGTACAACGATAATGGAGCTAGCTTTGTTGGGATAGCATAAAATGGGGGAAAAGGGGTAGTTGCAAATAAAGGCTCATGGCATCAGATCCGAGACCCAGTTCTAAGTAAGTTGGAAGCCTAAAGGAGCAAGAGGATATTGCCAAGACCATCCCAACCCCAACCATCCCCACCCTAAAAATAAATAAATAAATAAAATCCAACCAAATGTTGTTCCACCACCACCTCCAGAAGCAGCTGCCTCCTGGAAGAGCACTAATCAAATTCATTTCTTTGAGAGCGTTTATTTTGTTGAAAAGACTGGATAATTTACACAAAAGTCTGCCTATAGCTGAAAACCTCCCTCTTAACTATGACCTTGCAATACTAGAAGGACATTCTTGACACAGACATGGGGGCTGATGCAATATAGTGTGCTCAGCTGAGTGCACTGTTTAACCCATGGTTGGATGTGGGTTTTGGACATGCGCCCACAACCCCTTATTCTACAAGGGGATTATAGCACATCCAACCACCCTCCCTCCCCCCTCTAAACTAATAGCCTCATCAAAAAGTATTTGCATGTGATGAGCGCTAATTAGCTATTCTTCCCAGATTAAAAAAAAAGTGCACCTGACCTGCACATTTTTATGCTAAGCAGCTCAAAAAAAAGCGTACAGAAAAGCAGAAAATACTGCTTTTCTGTACTTCCTCCAACTTAATATCGCAGTGATATTCTGAGGAACCAAAAGGACAAAAAAAAAAAAAAAAAAGTGTGCAGTCAGGTTAGGAAAAGGGGCGCTTGTAAAATTGAGTGTCTGTTTTCCTAACCCACTGACAGCCACCTCTCCTGGGTGTCCGCTGCCAAGGAGGGCACTAGGGGCACACATTTGTCCCTGGCGCCTCCTTGGCAGCATGGCCCCTCATTTAAATATTCAGTCGCGGGCCCAGGTGGCACTAGGAAAGCGGGCACGAAACACTGAGAACCTGTTTTCTGCGCCGGACACATTGTGGGTAAAATTAAGCTGCTGGAAAGTACTTGTGGCATGGAAAAGCCACTAAAGATTTTCGTTTTTTCTACCTGCTAGGTTAATTTGTTTTTATTTCAATAGGAAGGTGTGGGTACTATTGCATGTGCTTAAGAGTGTCTGAACCATGCTACTTCCAGTCCTCTAACTGGGAACACAAATGAAGTGACATTTCTTGAAAGCTCCACCGATTACTTATATACGGTTATAAACATCACAAGTCTTTTGTCCAAGTACAGGACAGAGAACCATACAATGAATTCATTCACGTTAGGCTAATCTGGGCCGCTTTTATTATTGCCAGATTGAATCTTCTAAAATTTCAAACATAAGAGCCCAGCCAGATCATTCTAAAGCAAGGAATCCGGCCTACCTCGTCACAGCCGGCACAGCGTGGTTTCTCGCTATCGCAGTAATGCCTTCCGCAGTACAGCTTCCCACCCTTCCAGAAGTAGATCATGTCCACCAGTAGCTCATGGCAGATGCAACAAACAAAGCACACAGGGTGCCAGAGTTTGTCGAAGCCAGCCCGCTCTGCGTACACCGCAGGATCGCCCTCTTTCATGGTCAGTTTGCAGCGGTAGCAGGACTGTAATAAAGCAGGATCTCTTTAATCACAAGAAAAACCACAAATGCAGAATAACTCATAAGGAAAGAACAGTGAAAGATTTAGGATTTAGCTGCCATCAGCCCCCATTCCGCTGGTGAGATCAGGCAACAAGGAGCAAAAGGGCTAAGGCACAGCCACACAGCTGCTTTCAGCAGCTCAGTGGTAGACTCTGCTGTAAGAATTGGAAAATTTGGAAGCACACTGCCAAACATGTCCATCTTATTTTACATTATAAAGAAGTTAAAAAAATTTTTTTTCCAACTTTGCTTGTGTCTCTAGTTTTTGTTTTTAATCGGGGGAGGGAAGTATCCGTGAGCAAGGCAGTTAGATTGGCCCCATTAAAAATTAAGTAATGCTGAGTGACTAAATTTAGGAAGCTTCATTTAGCTGCTTAAAAGGTGGGTGGCACCAGGGGTTTAGTTAGGTTGGGGAGCAAAAAAAAAAAAGTAAGAAGCCACAGCTGAAATTCAACTCTTAAATTTATTTTTCTAGGATGCCCCATATTTTAAGAACTATAAAATGGATTTATTTCCTCTGGTCCCACCTTTGCACAAGTCTTTTTGCATGCAGTATGCAAGCCTAGACACTTCAGGCCATTGCAAGTCTAGCTGGCAACCTAATATGCAAGGTTTTCCATTTTCAAGGCTGCAGGGTTGTGGTATTTAATCTTTCAGACCCTCCTGTTTGTACTTTTTTTTTCTACATTAGTGTTGGTTGCTTGATGAGATTATAGCGTTAGTCCTCGTAGAATCCCTACAATGTGTAGTCATTCTGCGAGGCAATAAGCCACCATGGATTCCTGCAGTCCATGCAGTTGCAAGACTCAGCATATGGGAAGCCAAAAAGATAGAAGAGCTGACAGACACCCTGGATCAGAATCAGTCTAATTAAAGTTAAATTTATGCTTAATACCTGCATTAAGAGAAGAGAATTTTTTTAGGAAAAGAAAGTGAAAGTCATGTTTTTTTTTTTTTTTTTTTTTTTAGTTAAGCTTACTCATAACTTGTCTTTTGATTAATTTATGTACCATTTTGTTACAATAAACATCTATAATTAAAAGTAACATGTAGAATATAAGACTGTAAATAAATGTACTTTTAATATGTAGAAGGCAAAGGGACCCAGCACTCTTATCCACAACCTCTGGGATTCCAAACAGAATCCTTTTTTTTTTTTTTTTTTTTTTTTTTAATATAGCAAATAGTGGATAAAGGAATTGATTGAAAACTCAAACAAGCCAAGTACTTCACTTTCCAGTGGCATGGATGAGTGGCCCAATGGTTAGATTAGTAAGCTGCAAACCAAGGTTCAAAGCCCACAGCTGTTCCTTGTGCCTGAATGTATTTAAAGTGCCAAAAAAGATAGAATATAAATAAAACAATTCTATATATTCTAACACACAACTGCCAGGTAGCATGTACCAGAGACTCCATTCTCCCCAAATATGCCTTTAACATTTTGCTGGGCCTAATAAAGGAACTTTTGTTCCAACTCTCAGATAAGAGAAATGCATGGGGGAAACGTGGCACTCAAAATTAAGCTAGTAACACGTGGAACAGTAGCATGTGAGAAATGTGTTTTAGCTGTGAAGATTAAGCATACTGGAAGCGTTTAGCATCAGGAAAGGTACATCTGAGCCCGCTCAGTTAGTGGTCTAGAGTGAAATGCAGCAAAATTGCAGCTCTATTACACTCTTGGAAAATGCTTGCAATAGAATTCATCTCATGTGTGTGAGCCAGTATTTGTGTTGATATTGTAAAGCCATATTTGAGGTTTTGAACGGCTATCTGTTAAGAGAGAGAAAGGGGTCCAAACTTTTAAGCATAAATGCATTTATTGAACGTCGTGTCAAAACCCAACAAGCCATGTACTTTGCTTTCCAATGCCCAAATGTAGCTGAAGCCTGATGGGCAACTAAAAGTCCCCATTTCTCATAGTATGGAGTTAAAAAATGAGCCAACAGCAAAGTTAGGATTTTCCTCAGAACTGGAGAACCAAAAAAATAATTAAAAAAAAAAACTTCATGGAATCATTAAGTGAAAGTGCTTCCAAAGCTGAAGTGACCAAATTTTCCGATTATGTTTTTTTCTTTAAACACACTAGCACATTTTGCTGTAGTTCAGCTGAAAATACAGTAAGATCTGGTCTCCCTAGTGTGTTCAGTACCATGGAGCAGGGTCTACCTTTTCCTCCCAGAACATAAAATGTAGATTTCTTAATAAGAACCTCTCTTTTTTATTGGGGAAAAATACTGTGGTAAAGCTGCAGTTAATTATGATACATCCCTCTCCACATTGAATTTTTTCATCATACACATCAATTTTGGAGTCACCTTGACAGCTAATTAACCTATAAAATTGTGACATTGCTTGGATCACCAAACTACAGATGTCGCAGACATCACGATAAAATAAGTTCCCAGCTTGCTTTAATACTGGCTAAGGAATCGCCAACAATATTTCAGCATAGCTCACCACAGAGAGCTTCGAATCCACCAGGGTCTTAATATTAATGTGGGGGTGGAGGTGGGAGGGCACCAAATTACTGGAATACAAATCGTAAAACTAAAATCTCTAGACAGCAGGTAAAAATGACAAAAGTCCCATTTGTAGTGCCGCCCTCTCCTGTATGTAACTTTATTAGCCCTATTCACCTGCAGGGGGACAGTTTAATACCGCCGACTAATGAAATGGTACTAAAGGGGGAGGCTCCAGTCACTTCTGACCATCGAGCTCTGCATGCATACCTAACCCTCAGACTGCGTATGGTGTTTTTGTTATGTATTTTCTGCTTGATTTGTTTTAACTCTGCTTCTGTTTTATGCTATGTACATTGCTTATGAGTTTTTTGGGTTTTTGTTTTGTTTTTTTTTATTGGAAGTAGGTTTAAAATTTGAATCAAGAAATATTGTTGGCTGCACTAGTTAAAGTCCCTTGCTATACAATCCAGACTGTTTAGGTAGCTTGAACTCTGCTTTGCTTATATTACTAGGCACAAAAAGGAGCAGTGTTTCCTTCCATGAACTGTCCCTTTGGCAGTCTCTATTTAAAAAGTACAGAAAAGCTACCGACTGCCAACATAAAATGTACACTTCCATTTCTACTCCTATGTTTTTATTGGTCCTAGTGATTACACAACAAAAAAATTATGCAAGAACATACTACTTCAGTTTCAAAGTAAAAGAAAAAAAAATTATAGGAAGTCAATATTCAGTGGCATTTTAGTTAGATAAACTTGAGTTATCCAGCTAAGTGCAGACACTTGCATATTTCTCTCAACTTATCTGACCAAAGTTTACATGGATATCTCATTCACCTACATTTTAGACAGGTTATAGAGGGGCATTTCGGGGTGGAGTTAAGTTAGCTGGATAAGTTAGCTGGCTAACTCTGGTTGTGCCACAGATTAGTCCTTAAGTTAGCCAGATAAGCTTTATCTGGTTAATTTTAAATTAGTCAGGTACATTCAATAGGGCAGCTGTACCACTGAATATCCTGTTAAAGTTAGCTGAGTAAGCATATTTGGCTAACAATGCAAGCTGGCCAGTGGCTGAATATTACCTCCATATGTGTATATATTATTAAAAATATATATATAGAGCATGGATTCTGCTCCCATTTTCAGACCATATTTTCTTTAATAAATGGTAAACAAGTTATTTTATTTATCTACATGCACCCCAGGGTTAACTAAGCAGAATAATGTGTGCATTACTGGTTTACCCTCTATTAAAGAAAAGATAGGACCTAGAAATGAGAGCAGAATTTATGCACAACTGTTTGCAGACTCATTTTACAAAGCGGCAGTATCAGAGGGTCACTTTAGTGGGGTTCTTCTGATTGTACAGTTCAGTGGTGCTTAACCCTGGGTGTCATGAACCATCAACCAGTCTAGTGTCCAGTTGAGCCATGAGAAATATTCATGAGATGCTGCCATACATCTGATTTGTGAACCAAGTTGGTCTGTTTTGTCCTCCCCTGTTTAAACTGGTGTTTCACGATTCCAGTCCTGGATACAGATTAGCTGCCATCTCTTGCACTGGTCCCCATGCTGGCAGCACCTCCAGCCAGCAGCATTTCTACAGGGAGCCCCGCCGATGCCAAGCTCATGAAAATTCAAAATGCAACAGTTTACAAAATCCTTGCTTGTCAAGTGCCCTTTTGGCATAAGAAATACCTTTGAAATCCTTCACAGATGAACAAGGACAATACTACAGGTTGGTAACAATCCGTCTTATAGTTTTAAAAGCTTTCAGAAACTTAAAACTGAACTGGATGTTTGGGCACATATTCAGATCTGGTTACAGAGGTGGCAATACTTGCCGATATACATCACATCGTCAAAAAAAAAAAAGGTTGTGCTTCACAAGTGATGTGCTGTTTAAGCGGATTTTCCATTACAACTAACAATGAATTAACATGCTTTCTTAGGAAGCGTAATAATTCTAACACACATCCCTCCAGGGAAAACAAAAATATTGATAAAGTGTGAAGTCTGAAGTTTGGTCAAGAAATCAATTATCTCAGGCAGGCAAACACAGTGTATATAATTACATATTTTCAGTACTGAAATATTTGTGCTGTGACCACCTCAGGTTTTAAGAAGATGGAGACAGCAGCGCAGAGCTATCTCCGCCACTCCCTTCACATAAATTCTGATACCATGCTCGTTCAATTAGCATTCCAACCAAATCCTTTCCAACATCACATGCAGACTTGTGTGATATTAGGTGTAAGGGCAACAGTGTAGAGCCTTGGGTATCCATGAATAGCAATGCACTGCAAATAAGGTAAGAACGAGTCAATGGACATTTTCTCCATAACCAGATATTGGCAGGATATACATTAAATTAAAAAAATAAAAAAGTGTTAAATAAGACGACAGTTGTAATATTCACTCTGGTACTTACATATTGGGCTCCCTTTGGAGCTCCCAGTTTGTCATCCAAAACGCCAATGACTGCAGTGGAACTTTTGTCCCCGTCACTGGACTTGCTCTTCTCGGCGGCAGGTCTAGCCACTTCTGTAGGAAGCTTGACGTCGCCCACCCCGAGCACCTCGTTTTTGTACTTCTTGACAAACTGTTCCATCTGCTTCACCTCGTTAGGGGACAGCTCATGGCACCTGGAAGGGTCCTGGTCGTGAGCAGGCAGCTGCTTAGCCAACTGTTTCTTCCTATACTGAGCCCCTTCTGACCCGGCCACCGGCTGCTTCTCCTTTGGAATCATCTCCATGTAGCGCCTAGCCTAAGACAACGGGGATTAGCAGCATTAGACATCTGATGCAGTTTCAATTAGCAAGTCCAGCTCTTTAAACAAACAGGCTTGCCGAATCAGCCTGTGGGTTTATTGCTGAAGCTGTCATACCAACAAAATAAAAAGTCTCTTCCGAATTGAGACTGCAGTGAATCACCATGTTTGAACAGACGCAAAGAACTGCCAGGGTGGGTTAACCTGTTCCCCCCCCCCCCCCAAACCCAGTGTTATAACATTAAAAGAAAAAGCTTTAATGATAACTCCAATTTTCCCCATTGTTAGGAATGAGCAGGATGCTTGCTTTTTTTTTTTTTTTTAATTTAAACCCATTACTATAATCTAAAAAAGTTATACCTAAATTTTAAAACCATCACACTTCCCCGCCTAAAAAAACAGCAACAAATAACCCACACATCACTGTCAAAACAAACAGCAAAGTAAGAAAGATAGCACATGACCATATTCACGGGTTTAGCACTAGGTAAGTGAAAATTAAAGTCTCCTGCATCATAGAGACAGAAGGTTAGATTGCCCTTCTCAGGTTATACATCATGCTGAACTGATATACACATGGTGACTTGTTTTATTTTTAAAGCAGAATAGTCTTAAAATGTCTCATCCTCTGTCTCCATATGTACTGAGGAGGCTTTCCTTTTTCTGAATCCTGGATCTGACCCCTGTGCTACAGTCCTTACCATATACAGTAACAAAAACTCGTGCAATTTGGAATGCTTTCTTTGGCTCGGGAGCATGACAGATTATGCAGCCTTCTTCAGCAGCCGAAGCTATCCTAAACAAGCACTCAATTAAAGGCGTTTGTAAAACCCTCGGACAGGCTGTCTGGTTTTCAGATTTTATTCCTACCTGCCCTCTCAAGCAGATCACCCACAAAAATCAGAAGGAATTAGCTGCAAACCAAAATGTGCCCCTTTACAACACCAAAAAAAACAAACACACTGCTCAGAAACCAAACTTTGCAAAATGAGATGCTGTGCAACTTAGCAAGGCTGCCCTTCAGAACAATGTAGCACATGCACAAGTTTTTCCTGGAAAAAATGTGACAATTTGACTGACCTTGAAATTAGGATTTTTGGTTTATTTTTTTCAGGGAAAAAAAAACAAAACAAAAGCTAAACTAAAAGAAGCAATTTACAAGGTTAAAAACTTGCAAGTGGTGTGAACATTGTTTAAAATGACCATCCTTGAGGACCACATTGTATTCCAAGCATTAAAAAAGATCAAAGGAAAACCAAATGACTACTTGTATGGTTTAATAGTGAGGTGAGAGACAAAGCCAAAAGGGCATCATTCAAAAAAAAAAAAAAAAAAAGTGAAGCAGACACAAAATGAGAAAAAAATAGGAAGAGCATAAGCACCAGCAAGTTAGATGTCAAAACATAATTAAGAGGCTAAGAGAGCATTTGAAAGCAGTTTGCCAAAGGTAAAAGCAAGTAGTAAAATCTTTTTTTTCGAGTGACTCGTGGGCTTTTTGCTTCAGATGTAATTGACCCACTAGATGACCAAAGGGTAAAAGGGGCTGTTAGGGAGGACAAGGAAATAGGAGAAAAGCTAAATGAATTTTTTTGCTCCGTCTTTCCTGAAGAGGATGTCAGTCATATGCACATCAGAAACGTTTAATGACAACTCTGTGCAGCTAAACAAAATCACTGAAACTGGGAAGATGTAATAAATCAGACTGCAGACAAGTTATCGGGACTGGATGGCATTCAGTCCCCAGAGTTGTGAAGGAACTCAGTGAAAATGCAGACTTATTTCTGGTGATTTGTCACCTACCATTTAAAACAGCCATGGTACGAGAAGACTCAGGGTGACCACCTCGGTGCCAATTTATTTATTTATGCTATTTTTAAACTAAGCATACTGACAAATTTGTTGCAGAAATAGGAGAAAAACAAATGAAAAAAAGGAAAATAAAAGTGTCAGAGTAGAACTCAAAACCCAAGAGATTTTACATTTATGCATTTAGCTGTAATTACATATTTTAGGTAACTAAAAAAAAGTGTTAGCCTCATAATACTGAAGAAAAACAATGGAGAAGGAGGATGAAATTTAAGGGAGTAAAAGGAAATGAACAATAAAGCAAAAGCTATAGCAGGTATAGGAGCCCGAACAAACTAAATGCAGATCCTATTATAAGGCTATGAATTTGTGAGAACTGGTGAAGATGTAATAATCTTCCTAGCATTTAAAGAGGATTGCAACTGCTCAGGAGCAAAAAAGACAAAATGTCCCAGAGTGAAACTACACCAAACATTTACAAGGATAGCGTAATAGGAAAGTTGCCCCCAATTCAAGAGTATCCTTCCTAAGAGCCAAAAAGCCTTTCCACCATTCCTGAGTTAACCTTGAAATGTCGGGAAAAATTCTAAGGTTCTGCCCATAGAAAGCAGAATTTACATTTTTGAAATATAGTGATATCACTTTAGATAAATCTGTAAGAGAGAACCAAAAAAAAAAAATTAACAAATTCGCATGATGGACATGGCACTACTGGAGCGAATGGACTTTCCCAAATCTCCTAAGCCTGTGGACAAGAACTGTGCAGGGTGCTGAGCTCACTACTGTTCTCTTCTCTCCCCATAGTTACAAAGTCACTTGAGTACAGCAGGCTACCGCGTCACTTGGTACTCCACTACTCCCGGAGCAAATAACCCCCGAGTGGGATCATGCTGCACATCTTTTTTTCTTTCTGATTTTCACTTTTTTCTCCCTGTTTTGCTATTTTGTTAAGGGTCCTCTTAACGTATATGGGCAATGGGGCTGAGGTGGTTGTATGGGTGGGACGTGTGAGGTGTGACTGGTATGTATGCTTGAATGGGAGGGGTGATCGGTTTGGGGGTTTAGTTTGATTACAGAGGTGGATGATGTTTAAAAGAAGATTTACATAACCACTGATTTATCCTGTTGGTATCGTTTTTCTTGTATACTTCTTCGTGCTTGTGGAAATGCACATCTTTGCAATAAAAATGATTTTGCAAAAAAAAAAAAAAAAATCTGTAAGATTCAAAGGAAGAAACGGAGATCTAGAAGAGGAACCAGCAGATATTTGAGGAGATAAAGACAAAAAAAGGGATTTTTCTAATCAAGGGGAATTCACCAGAAGGTATACCAAGAACTTGCAAGAAATATTGTTTAAGTAACCTCAGGGAGTTCACCCAAAATTTTAAGAAAATTAAGAATCCAAAGATTCAAACAGCGAAAAAGACTTCTCCAACAATTTAAGCCTCCGAGACAGTGCTCCTCTATCATGTACAAACGTGAACTGAATCCCCTGAATATTAGTGATATCCTGATGGACTGCAGAGAGCTTTCTTGAATGATCAATTAAGATGCTTCCATGCTGTTCCACAAGAGGATTCAATTTAGAGCCACAGTGTCCACTTTACAAATAGAAATGGACAAAATCTTAGAAACCTTTTCCATAAAGTTCCTACAGAGATTCCAGCGTGAGAATCGCCGGTTTCTTGGGCATCTGAAAGGGTTCTGACAGAGTAAAGGCAGCGAGAGAAGCAACTTCCAAGTTTAAAGTCCTCGACCCTCTTACCGGCATACTTCCAGAGGGAGGAGGAAGAGAAGCTGTTCCTGAACCCTTTACCAAGGATGGTAAAGACGATGCCACAGCCTCAGGGGCTCCCACTGGCATGAATGCCGGCGTCCTTGCAGCCACATCAGGGAGAGGATGCCATTCCAATGGTGGAGTAAATCTGCTCTCGAGGGCTGGGGGACACCTCGTCTCGAGGAAGCCCCGATGCTCCCTTCACCAGCGGCTTCAAACGGGGAATTCACCCCCGAGAAAGACGGAATCTGCAGAAGCTGCAAAGGAGGTAATTCTCTGCTGACCGGGTAGTAATGGGGGTTTGGCTGGGAAAACCCTTGCTTTCCCTTTCCTTTTAGGAGCCATAGCACTGAAAGAAAAACAAAATAAGGGAAATAACAGAGCTCAGCAGAGTAGCGGCTTCTGACTCGCGGCCATCTTGCCCCCTGTGATGCCAATTTTTAAAAAGGGTTCCAAAGGTAATCTGGGAAACTATAGACTGGTGAGCCTGGCATCAGTGCTGGGAAAGAAATGGTAGAAGCTATTCTTAAAAACAAAATGACTCACCACATAGATAGATATGGTTTAATGGGGGGAGAGAGAGCCAACATACATTTTGCCATGGGAAGTCTTCGCTTACCAAATTTACTAGATTTTAAGAAGGTGTAAAATATGCAGATAAAGGTGAATCAGTTGATCCAGTGCATTTGGATTTTCAGAAGGTGTTTGACAGTTTTTCATGAGACTTACCAGGAAATTGGGAGGTCATGGGACTGGAGGCAGTGTCCTGTTTATTGGTAATTGGATAAACAGGAAACAGAAGGTAGGAATAAATGGTCAGTTTTCCAAAAGGAGAAAGGTCATTCCATCAAAAAAAGGCCAGAGGGGCCCCTACCTCCTAGTTCTGGTAAAGCACCTGCCTGGTCATGCTTGCTTCCCAATGAAGCTAGTGGTGGTGGGGGGGGGGGGGGGGGGGGGGGGGGGAGGGACTCAGTGGAATCCCTTGAGACCTCAAAGCCTATGTTGTAAGTTCCCATCTGCTGCTGCCATATTCTTTTCCTGGAAGATGCCTGGCTCCTCCTGCTGCCCTGGGATGAAGGAAGGTAAGAGGGCTTGTCTCCTGCTCGCCTGAGTCTATAATCACATAGGGGGCAAGTTGAGCCGGCCACCATAGGGATTCTCATGGTCCCACAGACCAGGCACCTCCATCTTCAGGGTCCCCCGCCTTGCCTGTCAGCTGTCATGTGCTTTGTTTTTCCCGCTATTGGGTAGACTACAGTACCTCCGGGGAAAACTAAGTCCCTGGAAAGCACGTGGCCCTCAACAGTACAGACTCTCCTCAGGCAAAGATGTGCAGGAACATGACCACTCAATTCCAATGTGGCCCATTCTTCAAATGCAGCCGTTGGTGGGAACATGGCCCCTTACTTCAAGTATGGCCGTCTGCGGGAACACAGCCCTTTACTTCCAGTGCAGCCTTTGGTGGGAATACGGCTCCTTGCTTCAGGTACAGTTGCAGCCTACCTCATTAGTAGGGCAGCAGCCTGCAACAGAGTCCTGGCCATTAGCAGGAACATGGCCTGCTACAGGAGCTGCTCTGTCTGGTCCCAGACTTCCTCCTGGAGAAGGGAGCCTCCTCCCTCTCAGCTTACCTCAGACCTGGAGGGGGCCAATCCTAAAGGTCCTCTGAAGGGAGGAAGTGGAGAATGGCGGGGGGGGGGGGGGGGGGAAGCATACATGAGAACACCTTCTGATAATGCCAACCTTACCCTTGCTGGGAGCACTGCTCGAGGGGCTCACTCAAGAAGCCAGAGGATCTGCAGGGCTTGGGAGCAAGCTATGGAACACCTCATGAGGAATCTCAGGTATCCAGATGACTGACCATCAGACTTGATCCAGCCTTGAAGACAACTCTGGTCTACACTGCAGGAGACAAAGAACTACTGCCTCGAGCAACACCTCCTTTATAGTAAACCTAACATCGCATACGAAGTCAGGGAGAGGAGAAATCCTTAGAGTCAAGGCTTATCTAGCAGGAGGATAAGGAAAAAAAAAAAGAGGGCTGGACAAGCTCCTGAAGGAAAGGTCCAGGTAGCTTATCCCTGGGAGTGAGATACAAGCAGTAGATCAACTACTGGGTATCTACCAGTTGGTGGTCAGACTGGGACAGAAGTATTGGAAAATGGGATACTGCATTTGATGGCCCTTGGGTCTGACCCAGGATGGCATTTTTTTGTTAGTTTTGAAAAACTCCCTTTTACAGAGTATTTATAAATGTCTTCTAAAATGAGATCTGCTTACACGAGTTTAAAGTGATAAATACATCTAGCTAGCTTCCCCCACCGACATGTTTATAGCATTGTTTTCAAAACAGAAAACGTGGCAGAGCATGTGTCAGATAAAAAAAAAAAAAAAAAAAAAAAGATTCAGACTTGTAGGAGTTCTAATACAGTTTTGGTAGCACAGCAGCAATGCAGTTTTAAGAGAAGCAAAAGAAACCCAAAACAGGGCAGACATACAAAACCAAACCTCCAAGAGGAGGCAAAAAAAAAAAAAAAAAGAAGAAGAATATTGAACAAGCATAAAGAATCCACAGCAATGGAAGCAATGGTGGTCAATGAGAAATTACTATTTACCTGATAATTTCCTTTTCTTTAGGACAGTCAGATGAATCCAGACAAGTGGGTTATCTACCAGCAGATGGAGACAAAGCAAACTGATGTCACAGTACATATACCCCTGCAATGACATCAGCCTGCCAGTATTCTCTTCAAAAGCAACTGTGGACACACTAGCAAAACTTAAACACAAAAAAACCCCACATTTCAATACTCAGCCAACACTCAGCTCAGACAAGAATGTATTGACACTAGTCTAGGGACTGGACTAACACTTACCAGTAATCCCTGTAACATGTGGCCACGCAGGAGGACCACACTACAATCATTCAGTAGCCAAGGGAGGGAAGCTGGATTGATCTGACTGTCCTAAAGTAAAAGGAAATTACCAGGTAAGTAGTAATTTCTCATTTCTTAGCATCTAGTCAAATGAATCTTGAACAAGTGGGATGTACCTAAGCTACTCCCAAAAGAGCGGGAGGCTACCTGCGGTCCAGTCAAAATTGTACGTGCAAAGGCTGCGTCCTCCTGGGCTTGCACACCCAGACGATAATACCTGGAAAAAGTGTGTAACAAGGATCATATCGCAGGTCGGCCAATGTCGACAGAAGATAACTTCACTTCTGCCCATGACACTACCTGAGCCCTAGTGGAATTAGCCCTGAACTGACTAGGTAACTGCTTCCCAGCATCAACATATGCAACCGTAACTGCCTCCTTAATCCAGCGAGCTATGTAGCATTTAACAAAAGTGCTTTTCTGCACTTTTGTTAAATGGTAAAGTTTCACCCCTGTTTCTTGTGAACCAGCATGATGGGACCACCGTCTTGAATGTTGGTATATAAAAAACTTAAATAAATAAAAATAAATAAAATAAATGTAGCCAGTTATGCCTAGTACTGCTGTGAAGGACAAAAACAGGTGATCCATCTTCAGTGAGGCTTAGTGACCTCCAGATACCTGACATTATGTCTCTTGACATCCAAGGATAGCAACAGACGATATACCTCTACACCTCTCTGTCCAGAGACGGCAGGGAGATTGACTTTCAATTGAATTAGTCCATGACCACCTTTGGTAAAAAAGAAGGAACAGTACATAGCTGTACCACTCCTGGAGTCACCCATAGGAAAGGCTCCAAGCAAGACTAGGCCTGCAGTTCAGAAACCCTACATGTAGAACAAATTGCCACAAGAAAAAAAAACCCAACTGTTTAAAGTCAGTAACCTCAAGGACAGGGTACACAGCAAACTAAACTTAGGGCCCACCAAGAAATCCAACACCAAATTAAGACTCCATAAGGGCATTGGAAACCACAAAGGAACAAAAGAACATGCCATACTGGGTCAGACCAAGGGTCCATCAAGCCTAGCATCCTGTTTCCAACAGTGGCCAATCCAGGCCAAAAGAACCTGGCAAGTACCCAAAAACTAAGTCTATTCCATGTTACTGTTGCTAGTAATAGCAGTGGCTATTTTCTAATTCCACTTAATTAATAGCAGGTAATGGACTTCTCCTCCAAGAACTTATCCAATCCTTTTTTAAACACAGCTACACTAACCACATCCTCTGGCAACAAATTCCAGAATGTAATTGTGCGTTGAGTGAAAAAGAACTTTCTCCGATTAGTTTTAAATGTGCCACATGCTAACTTCATGGAGTGTCCCCTAGTCTATTATCTGAAAGAGTAAATAACCGATTCACATCTACCTGTTCTAGACCTCTCATGATTTTAAACACCTCTATTATATCCCCCCTCAGCCATCTCTTCTCCAAGCTGAACAGTCCTAACCCTCTTTAGTCTTTCCTCATAGGGCAGCTGTTCCATCCCCTTTATCATTTTGGTAGCCCTTCTCTGTACCTCCTCCATCGCAACTATATCTTTTTTGAGATGTGGTGACCAGAATTGTACACAGTATTCAAGGTGCGGTCTCACCATGAAGCGATAGAGGGGCATTATGACATTTTCCGTTTTATTCACCATTCCCTTTCGAATAATTCCCAACATTCTGTTTGCTTTTTTGACCGCCGCAGCACACTGAACAGACAATTTCAATGTGTTATCCACTATGATGCCTAGATCTCTTTCTTGGGTGATAGCTCCTAATATGGAATCCAACATTGTGTAACTATAGCATAGGTTATTTTTCCCTATATGCATCACCTTGCACTTGTTCACATTAAATTTCATTCGCCATTTGGATGCCCAATTTTCCAGTCTCAAAAGATCATCCTGCAATTTATCACAATCTGCTTGTGATTTAATTATGAACAATTTTGTATCATCTACAAATTTGATTACCTCACTCGTATTTCTTTCCAGATCATTTATAAATATATTGAAAAGTACTGGTCCCAATACAGATCCCTGAGGCACTCCACTGCCTACTCCCTTCCATTGAGAAAACTGTCCATTTAATCATACTCTCTATTTCCTGTCTTTTAGCCAGTTTGTAATCCACGAAAGGACATCGCCACCTATCCCATGAATTTTTTCTTTTCCTAGAAGCCTCTCATGAGGCTTCTAGGATGTTTCATTTCTTACAGGAAATGGGCCACATAAGGATGAGCAGACAAGGAACATCCATTCACCTGACTCCTGAATTAGGCGAAGGCTGCAACTTGTACTTTTAAGCAATTGATGGCCAAGCCTTTATTCAAGCCATCCTGCAAAAATTCCAAAATGAATGGGATTTTGTGCCGAACAAGGAAGAGCACCTCGATATTCATACACCTCAAAACACTTGCCAAACCCGCACATAGGCCAAGAAAATGGGAAACGTTCTAGCTCTTTGCAAGGTGGAAAACACTTGCCACAGAGTATCCACGTTTCAGCAAGCAAGCCCTTTCAAGGGCAATACCGGAAGACAAAATAGAGTCGGATCTTCGTCAAGAGCCAATCCGTGTCGCAACTAGAGATATGATTCTGCCGAACCTTTTGGTTTGGCCTTTGTTATCAGTCCGCTGCGGGAAATTTCGTTTTCCCGCAGTTCGGGCCAGTTTTATTTCAGCTGCCCCCCCCCACCCCGAAATGAAACCCACTCCAACTCTTCAAATGTAATTAATTGTGACCCCCCCCCAAAAAACTTGCTGAAATTCCCTGGTGGTCCAGCCGGGGTCCCAGGAGCGATCTCCTGCTCTCGGGCCGTTGGCTGCCAGTAATCAAAATGGCGCCGATGGCCCTTTGCCCTTACCGTGTGACAGAGGCTATCGGTGCCATTAGCCAGCCTCTGTCACATGGTAGGAGCAATGGACGGCTGGTGCCATCTTAAAAAATGGTGTGGGGAGGGGGAGATCGCTCCCAGGACCCTGCTGGACCACCAGGGAATGTCGGCAAGTTTTTTTTTTTGGGGGGGGGGGGCTGCAATTAATTAAATTTGAAGGGTTGGGGTGGGTTTGGGTTTTGTTTTTTTTTAAATGTGCCCTCCCCCCCCTAAAAAAGGATAAGAAAACCACACGAAATTTCGTTGGTTTCTTTATCATTTCATTGCCCCCCCCCCCCCCGAAACGCGATGAAATAGGATATAGAGACGATATTTCCTATTTTGTCGCAAACGAATGCACATCCCTAGCCTCAACAGGTTGCTGAGTGCTGGAAGTTGAAGGGGCAAGTCCACCAGGAGCTGCAGCAGATCTGCATACCACGGTGTCCTAAGCCAATCTGGAGAAACCAAGAGCACCATCCCTCTGTGGTGTTTAATTTTTTTTTTTCCAATTTGCCTAACATAGGCCATGGAGGAAAGACATACAGCAACTTGTCTTCTGGCTACTTCTGCACTAGGGCATCGATCCCCACTGATTTTGGATCTCTCCTGCAACTGATGAATTGCAGAGCTTTCCCATTTCAAGAAGTCACCAACAGGTCTAGCAATGGAAGTCTACAGCGATCCAGAATCAACTGAAATGGATCTGACAATACCCATTTTTCTGGGTACAGACTCTCCCTACTGAGAAGTCTGCTCTTTCACTGTCTTTTCCTGCTATGTGCGAGGCTGAGATCATCTGGGAGATGATCAATAAGTTGATCTATTTCCTGCAACACTCGATTCCTCCCTGCTGATTGATACAAGCCACAGTCATTGCATTGTCAGATATTATCCGGACCACTCAACCCTGAATATGATAGGCAGAACAAAGAGCAAGGCGCTTAGGTTTGTTAAGCTATAGGCGTCATTAAGCCGTCAGTGCGCTGATCTGTGACTGAAGGCATGCAGTTAAAGACTTCCAAAATTCTAGGCATCCACAAATTAGGCGTTCAACCCTTAGGTGTCTCATACCTACGCGTTCCAATGCCTAGGCATCCCTAAGATAGGCACCATAAAAAGCTTAAGCGCACAGCAAAGCTCAACTTGTGCATACAGGTAAATGGATAGCCACTTAAGGTGACGCTTAACTTGGATGCACAGACTACTAGGCCCACCTAAGTATCCTAAAACTGGTTGCACAACTTGGATGCATAGCTAGACGCACACACTGAACAGACAATCCTGTAGATGGCAGCCTAAAGAAAGCGCGCAAAACGCCATGGAGACCAACCACGCGTCATGCAGCAAAAACGCCTCGGAGCGGGGAGCAGCCTACAGAGGCTGATCAACCCATCAGGCTGCCCACGTCCCTCGACCTGCCACGGAGCGAGACGAATGTCAGAATGGCGCACGAAGCAGGGAGACCGGGGGAAGTTAGCCCTACACAAAAAAACCCAAAAAACCCACAAACCCTCCTCCATAATTTTTTTAGTTTAAAAAAAAAAAAAACCAAAAAAAAAACACTTACCTGAGCTCAGCCTTACCTGGTTGACTACAGAGACTGTCTATGGCTGCGGGGGTAGAGGGCATGTGCCGCACTCTGCTTCCTGTACCTGCTGCCTTTCAGCAATATATCAGCTAAGTCCATGCCGGCTGAAAACCAGCTACCCGACCAAGGCACACCTCTGAGGGACCACAGAAATCACCTCAGGCATTCCCAACTGGGGGAGGGACCTTTTAGTATCATCGCAGGAGAGCAGGGCAAATTAAATTTTCCTTATTTCTCCTTTTTAAATCGAAGCAATCCCCAGTGGCGAGATACACATCCACCATCTGCTGGAGATGGAGAATATTGGCAGACTGATGCCACTGTAGGGATATATATTGTGACGTCAGTTTATTTTGTCTCCAGCAGATGGTAGAGGTGCATAACTCACTTGTTCTGGATTCATCTAACTGGATGCTAAGAAAACATGGTTTAGGCTAAAACAGGGAAAATGGGCAAATGGAAAGTGCCAGGAGATATTTAAACACTACCTCTATGTTCATTTAAATAAACAAAAAATATATATTTTTTAAACTCAGTTCCAAGTTGCTTTTCAATTTTATTTTTTTAAAGTGTGTGTCTTACCAGGGCCTGATTTTGGACAGGAGGAGCCCATTCATATGTGACAGTGTTGATGGAGACATCTTTCCTGGCTGCTATAGGATTTGTCAGGATCATCACGTTACGCTTATATGTGGGGATTCCATCTGTTTTCAGTTTTGCAATAAGGGTTGTATATTTTGTATCTTCAAATAGTTTCCCCACTTTCCGATCATCTTCATTGCTTGAGAGGATATCATGCTCTTCTTGGCCACACTTGCAGTTTCGGCATATTTTTCTAGGAAAATAAAATGAAAACACTTTTTTTAAAGTGACTATGCACTGGGCTATGGTCTAGTATGGTCATATCTGAAGAAGGGATCCTTTTGAATGCAAAAGCTCATATACATTTTGTCTGATTCTTTAAAAAGTTGTCACAATCTACAAAGAATTTTCTAAGACCTATAAGGCTTCTAGAATTCTTCATTAAAAAAATATATATATATGTATGTGTCTTACAGAGTAAAAAGCAAGAAAGAAGACACCAAGAAAGACTTTCTATTAGGAATAAATATATTTTTATTTCCCCGTTTCCCAATCAATTCCTATAGAATCTGGTCCCATGACAGCTTTTGAACATATTTAAACAGGACACTAATGACTTAAGTGTGGGCAAGCATTTTTTGGGCAGTCATCCTCTCTTATTCTGGGGCAAACTGGGAAGAAGTTGGAAGGATGGGCAATCTGGAATGGAGGGCATCACAGGCTCTAACTGCCTCCCACAGTAAAACAACGGGGGTGCGATTGGGAGGGTTCAAACTCACTTGCGATAGTCCCATTTTTTTTCAGCAAGTCAAATTTGGAGACTGTGTCCTTTTTTTTGGAGAGGGATTTTGCTCCCGGAGAAGGTCCCTTTTTATCTAATTCTTTCCAATATTCCATATGTTGAGAAACTAACAGTCCTTAATACACAGACAGCCAGTAATATGGGGAAGTATTCCTAAAAGTACTAAACTGGGAAACTACAGACCAGTTAGCCTGACTTCAGTGCCAGGAAAAATAGTGGAAAGTGTTCTAAACATCAAAATCACAGAACATATAGAAAGACATGGTTTAATGGAACAAAGTCAGCATGGCTTTACCCAATGCAAGTCTTGCCTCACAAATCTGCTTCACTTTTTTTGAAGGAGTTAATAAACATGAAGATAAAGTTGAACCGGTAGATGTAGTGTATTTGGATTTTCAGAAGGCGTTTGACAAAGTTCCTCATGGGAGGTTTCTAGGAAAAGTAAAAAAGTCATGGGATAGGTGGCGATGTCCTTTCGTGGATTGCAAACTGGCTAAAAGACAGGAAACAGAGAGTAGGATTAAATGGACAATTTTCTCAGTGGAAGGGAGTGGACAGTGGAGTTCCTCAGGGATCTGTATTGGGGCCCTTACTTTTCAATATATTTATGAATGATCTGGAAAGAAATACGACGAGTGAGGTAATCAGATTTGCAGATGATACAAAATTGCTCAGAGTAGTTAAATCACAAGCAGATTATGATAAATTGCAGGAAGACCTTGTGAGACTGGAAAATTGGGCATTGAAATGGCAGATGAAATTCAATGTGGATAAGTGCAAGGTGATGCATATAGGGAAAAATAATCCATGCTATAGTTACACAAGGCCGCTCCTCCTTCCACGGGAACAGTGGTCTGCTTGGAGACTGCACACACAAGTGCATCTACCTTTGGAAAATGTAAGCACTCTCTCTCTTACCAATGGATCCAGAGGGTATAGGTCTTCCAAAACCCGACCCCCCCTTTGAAATTAGCCTCTGGGGTGCCCCACTCAAGATCAATCAATTCTTGAATGGCCTCCATCATGAGGAAAACACAAGAGGAAACCAAAATGGAATTTCTTTTTGGCTCAGACACTGAATCTGGCCTAGGAAGTCCAAGCATTTTCAAGGTCTGGGAAATGAGAGCTGGCAGTTCATCTCTATGAAAGAACCGAAACAGTTTTATATGCTTCTAATCCGGGGATAATTTCTCCATCCATAAGAGTCAGGATGTGCATTATCATCTGTGCCATCCAGATCTGTAGCCGGAGGTCCCGCTGCCACTCTAGGAATACTCCGGCGCTTAACACAAGATCCAGGCAAGGATCCTACCTGCACCTCTACTCCGGGAGCATTGGACATGGCTGATGACTACCCATGAAAAAGTAGAAGTATCCAGAGCAGGAGGTACCTGAGGTGTACTCACAGAGCTACCTTCCCCTGCTGAGTTACCAGTTAGGGGAGTTCCCAAATCAGGCGCCCCGTCTGAGTCGTCTTTACCCAGACCCACATTTGGCTGGGAAGAACCAGGCTTAGTGAAATCTGAGGAAGACAATTCTCCCTGAGCCTTCAAATAGCGCTGGCACAAATTAGCAGGCACTTGTGCCTGAGACACCTGAATATGACAAGCAGTGTGAAGAGAAAGACGCTTAAGTTTCTTAGATACAGACACCATTATGGCAGACAGTGCGCTGAGCAGCTGCCAGAGGTATATGTCTTGCTGGATTTTTTTTTTTTTTTAAATATGGACACTCAACTTAGGCACCCAAAAACTGTGTTTCCATCATATACACCTAGGCATCATACACCTAGGCACCCCAAAAATAGGCGCACAAAAAAACATAAGCGCACAGTACTACTTGTGCGCAGTGGAAGGCGTACGGCCACTAAGGTGTTGCTTAACATGGATGCAGACTACAAGGCCCGACTGTGCGTCGAAAAACTGGGCTCCCAACCTGGACACACAGCTACACACACGCCGGACCAACAATCCTGTAGAGGGCAGCCTTGGGAAGCGTGCGAAATGCCGTTGCGGCCTACCACACGGTGTGCAGCAAAAGCTTTGGAGCAGGGCCTAGCCTAAAGAAGCTGCTCAACCTGTTAGGCTGCCCACATCCCTCAACCTCCCATGGAGTGGGACAAACATCAGACTGGCACACCGAGCATGGAGATCGGGGGAAGGAAGAAACCCTACTCAACATAAACCTTCTTCTAGGTTTCTGCATAATTATTTTTTTTAAACTTGCTGGAGCTCAGCCTTACCTGGCTGAGTACAGAAATGGTATCCAGCTGCGCATGTTCCATCATTGCCGCGCTCAGCTTCCTGTGCTCAAGCAGCTAAGTCCACGCCAGCTGAAACAAGCTACCGGACCAAGGCACTCGGCTGAGGGACCATGAAAATTACCTCAGGAACTCTGAGGGGAAGGACCATTTGGTATCACTGTAGGAGAGCGTCACAAATGAATTTCCTTAATTCTCCTTTTCTTTAAAATGAAGCAACCCTCAGCGAGGAGATGCAAGTCCACCATCTGCAGGAGATGGGGAATACTGGTAGGCTGATGACACTGCAGGGGTATATGTACTGTGATGTCTGTTTGCTTTGTTTCCATCTGCTGGTACATGTGCATAACTCACTTGTTCTGGATTCATCTGACTGGATGCTAAGAAACAGTAGATTTAACAAATACAATGAAGAAGACCAGAGAAGAATATTCTATCAGTGACTAATCTTCTATTGACTAAGGCTGACAAAATATGAACCTGGTGCTTTCCGGGATGCTGAAGAGCCCCGAGGACCATGAATCGTAGACTGTGTGGGAAGGAAGAAATATGACAGCGGAAATTAAAGTGACTCAGTTCAGTGAATGCCCAGATGCAGCTGGATGCATAGCAAGTACTTGTGAAGTTACGTGGTGACCTCTACCTTTATGCTCTGAGTCAGAGTCTGATAATTCACTCTGGTGTTCCAGCAGTAGTAAGAAACTTTATATTTGAACAAAGCAGAAATGCACATGTATAATTAAACTGCTACTAGATTTCAACCTTTATTAAAAAACTGAGCAGACAGGGCTTTCCCCCATTTTACTCCTAAGTCTCACAATGTGTGCGATTTGAGAAGGGTGAGATTGAACACAGACCTAAATCAATTTGCTTAAGGAACATCAGGTGGAAGACACAGAGCAATGGATGTTTAGGGTGCATATAGAACCTTGCCTATAAAAAAAGGCACAATAAATTCTCTGAAAAATGTAAAGGTATACTATTAGTTGAGAGTTCACACTATTACTTAACACAGTTTTATGCTGAAAAATGCACTTTGGCCATCCTTAGCTCTTTGCATCGTGTCTCAGTTGCAGGTTTTAGGTCTTATATTGCCATCTAGTGGGGAAAATATGACTAGAATCCTAATACAACCCAATATGGATTCCAGTGGTATAGTCTTTTGATAACAGCAGCTACTAAATTTAGGAGTGAATTTTCAAAGAGAGTTACATAACATCTTTCGTAGCAATATTCAAAAGCCCATTTTACAAGTGTAAAACTTTTGAAAATTCAACCCTATGGAGTGAAGTTTCAAAGGAGCTGTGTGTGTAGAAGTTGCAATTTTCAAAAGTCATTTTAAACATGTAAATCCTTTTGAAAGTCACCTCTTCAGAGTATGAGGCTGATGCCACAGACCTTGCTGATTTAGTGCACTGAAGTAAGTCCAGCTGTGTGGTTACCAAGGCATAAGTCACTGTAAGTCTAACTGGCCTCCTAATCATTTAAGTTCTCCCAATTTGATATCTGGAGACTTGGGTGCTCTAAAGAGTTAGATTATAAGGTATATTAATGCCTGTTCGATTATAAATAAAACAGAAAAAATTTACTCTACTGCTAAACTCAAAGCCAGATTTGCTTTTCATAACTGAATCTTGGCACTCTGATGCAAATGCAGTGACTTTAAATCAGATTTGCCCCCCTCGTGCTTGCATCATGCTAGATCAAGGCAGAGGGGTGGAGGAGTAGAAGTATTTTTCCAGTCTAGTTATGTAGTTAAGGTAGCCCCCCATAAGCTGAGTACTGGATGTGATAGTTTAGTAATAACATATGGGCAATGAGCTTCTGAGTGATTTAATATTAATCAAAGAACCTAGAATTGCCAGGCTAAGAGCAAATTTGAAATGAAGTTGACCATAGAGACAAAAACTCATTGTAAAAAAAACCTTAAATATATCTGAAGCAGGAAACCTGTGAGGGAGTCAGCTGGACCGTTAAATGACCGAGGGGTTAAGTGGCTCTTAGGGAAGATAAGGCCATTGCACAATGACTAAATTAATTCTTTGCTTCTGTGTTTATTAATGAGGATATTGAGGAGATACTGTTTCTGGAGATAGTTTTCAAGGGTGATCAGTCAGATGAACTGAACCAAATCATTGAACCTGAAAGATGAAGTAGGCCAGATTGACAAACTAAAGAGTAGCAAATTACCTGGACCAGATGATTTGCACACCAGGGTTCTGAAGGAACTCAAAAATGAAATTTCAGATCAATTAGTTAAAATTTGTAACCTATCATTTAAATCATCCATGAACCTGAAGACTGGAGGATAGCCACAACCCCAATATTTAAAAATGGCTCCAGAGGCGATCCGGGAAACTATAGACCAGTGAGCCTGAATTCAGTGCTGGGAAAAATAGTGGAAACTATTCTAAAGATCAAAATCACAGAGCATACAGAAAGACATGGTTTAATGGAACACAGTCAGCATGAATTTACCCAAGGGTAGTCTTGTCTCACAAATCTGCTTCATTTTTTTTAAAGGGGTTAAAACATGTGGATAACGGTGAACCTGTAGATGTAGTGTATTTGGATTGTCAAAAGGTGTTTGACAAAATGTCCCTCATGAGAGGCTTCTAAGAAAACTAAAAAGCCATGGGATAGGAGGTGATGTCCTTTCGTGAATTACAAACTGGTTAAAAGACAGCAAACAGAGTAGGATTAAATGGTCAATTTTCTCAGTGGAAAAAAGAGTAAACAGTGGAGTGCCTCAGGGATCTGTACTTGGACCGGTGCTTTTCAATATATTTATAAATGATCTGGAAAGGAATAAGAAGAGTGAGGTTATCAAATTTGCAGATGATACTTGCAACCAAATGGAAAACCAATCCTGATATTAACTATTAGAAGGCCCAGGGAAGGAGCGTTATGGATGTAGAAAACTTTGTTATGATTTGGTCAATAAAGGATTTAAGTTCCTTCAGATTTGGGGGCCATTTCTTACATATAATAATCTTGATCATTTGTAAAGGGATAGTTATGTGCACGGGTATATACATACAAGTTTCCTTGATATTGTTTTTCCATAAGGGCAAGTTCGTTTCCCAATATAGGTCGGCTGACTTTTGTATTTGTATGACATTGTTTCTGATTCTACTATTTAATATCAGTGCTATGTCCTGTATTTTGTTCTGTATGCCTGAAAATGGATACATTAAAAAAAAAAGTTACAAAAAAAAATTTGCGGGTGATGCAAAATTATTCAGAGTAGTTAAATCACAAGCAGATTATGATGCATAGCAGGAGGACGTTGCGAGACTGGAAGATTGGGCATTCAAATGGCAGATGAAATTTAAATGTGGACAAGTGCAAGGTGTTGCATATAGGGAAAAATAATAATCCTTGCTGTATTTACACGATGTTAGGATCCAAATTAGGAGTTACCACCCAGGAAAAAGAACTAGGCATCATAGTGGATAATACTTTGAAATTGTCGGCTCAGTGTGCTGCAGTCAAAAAAAGCAAACAGAATATTAGGAATTATTAGGAAGGGAATGGTTAATAAAATAGAAAATATCATAATGCCTCTGTATCGCTCCATGGTGAGACCGCACCTTGAATACTGTGTACAATTCTGATCACCGCATCTCAAAAAAGATATAGTTGCAATGAAGAAGGTTCACAGAAGGGTGACCAAAACGATAAAAGGGATGGAACAGCTCCCCTATGAGGAAAGGCTGAAGAGGTTAGGGCTGTTCAGCTTGGAGAAAAGATGACTGAGGGGGGATATGATAGAGATCTATAAAATAATGAGAGGTCTTGAACGAGTAGATGTGACTAGGTTATTTACTCTTTCGGATAATCAAAGGACTGGGGGCATTCCATGAAGTTAGCAAGTAGCACATTTAAGACTAATCTGAGAAAATTCTTTCACTCAACGTACAATTAAGCTCTGGAATTTGTTGCCAGAGGATGTGGTTAGTGTAGTTAATGTAGCTGGGTTTAAAAAAAAAAAAAAAAAAAAAAAGGTTGGATAAGTTCTTGGAAGGGAAGCCCATTAACTGCTATTAATCAAGTTGATTTCGGGAATGGACTCTGCTATTATTGGCATCAGTAGCATGGAATCTTCTTAGTGTTTGGGTATTTGCCTGGTTTGTCCTCTGTTGGAAACAGGATGCTGGGCTTGATATACTCTTGGTCTGACTCAGCATGGCACTTTCTTATGTTCCTATGAAAGGCTAGAGGTTAGGGCTGTATAGTTTGGAGAAGAGATGCCTGAGGGGGGATATAATAAAGGTGCATAAAATCATGAGAAGATTAGTACAGATTAATGTAAATTGGTTTACTCTTTCAGATAATACAAGGCCCAGTTGTATGTGTTCTCAGTTATAGTGGGATTAATAGTTCAATGAAAGTGGAGCAGTCTGAACACAGGAGTGGTCTTCTAATAGAGGAGAGAGATAGCATAGTCTGAACAAAGTGAGTCTCTCACTATAGGAGATAAGTAGCATAGTCTGAGCACAAAGTCTCATTTTGGGAGGGTGAAAACACAGTCTGACGCAAAGGGTGATTTGTTAGAAAATACACTGAGGGGCAGATTTTGAAAGGGTTACGCGCGTAGGATACAAGCGCAACCCCCGAAAAGCTGCCCCTGCCTGCGCCGATCCTATCTTGCATAGGCTTGGCGGTGCGCGCAAGCCCCTGGACTTACAAAAAAGGGGCGGGGCCTGGGATCGCAGGCCGGCTGTCGGCCGGTGTAACTTCTTCAAAGGTAAGGGGGGGTTCTAGGTATGGCTGGGGGGCGGGGGGAACGGAGGCAGGCTGCATGGCTTGGCGCGCGCAAGTTGCACAATTGTGCACCCCTTTGCGCGCATTGACCATGGATTTTATAACATGCGTGCGGCTGCTCGCGCATGTCATAAAATCGGGCATAGATTTGTTCGCGCCGGGTTGCACGAACAAATCTGCACCCGCGCACTGATTTTAAAATCTGCCCAAGTGAATAAACTTTTGCTTTACCTTGTGATGAGCTGTGAACAGTATCACACTGCATAGAAGTGCATTAAGGGACGCACAAAGGGGCACACCCAAAAAAGGTGCCATCAGGCTGGCCCACCTCAGCAAGGTGTTCGGGGGAAGGAGGGGATGCCAAGACAGCCCCTACTCACGCAGCTGAAATTATTTTGTTATTAAATTTCTGAATTTTGTTGTATCTGGTTATATTTGCTTGTTGTTACCACCAGCTTTTGTAAGAGGGAATTAGTTCTAGGTGGTAACAATGTTACAATATGCAATCAGACTTGGAAATAAAACCAAATTATTCTTGGAGGCCAGAAAGTTACCTAAATAAGCTGTTTTATTACAGTATAAAAACTACAAAAACTAGAAGCCAATCAGGTTATAATATATACATTTCTTTAGTATAGAAATTTAGTTAAATTTGCAAGGAATCTCCCAAAGGTTATATGCAAACAGACTTGCTGATTATTCCTACAATGGAGAAATTACTTACCTGATAATTTCGTTTTCCTTAGTGTACACAGATGGACTCAGGACCAATGGGGATAGTGTGCTCCTGATAGCAGTTGGAGATGGAGTCAGATTTCAACCTGACGTCAGCACTACATATACCCGTGCACGAGGCTCTGCTCTTCAGTTTTCTCTTCGAAGAGCAATTGTGGATGTGTGCGTGTTTGGATAACTTGATTAACTTGGAGAACTTGATTAACTTGAAATGGTTGACATGGTTTCTAGCTGGAGATCGCCAGAGCATTCAACTGAGAAGCGCCGACACCCGGTCATCGTGTGTGTCTTACTAGGGGTAACGGCTGGTTACCCGTGCTTGTCCTGTTCTCGGGGATTGTCTTCAGAGGCTTCCGTATTACGGGGCAGCCATGGGTGGGATGCTGAGTCCATCTGTCTACACTAAGGAAAACAATTTTCAGGTAAGTAATTTCTCCATTTCCTAGTGTGTAGCAGATGGACTCAGGACCAATGGTATGTACAAAAGCTATCCCCGGACTGGGTGGGAGGCTGCCCGTGTCATTTCTGGCCTGGACATCTAGGCGGTAGAACCTCGAGAAGGTATGGATTGAGGACCATGTCGCCGCCCGACAGATCTCGGCGGGTGACATCTTGGTTTCTGCCCAGGCAGTGCAGGAGGCTTTCCCGCCTCTATGTAGGCTGCCTTGATTTATTTATTTATTTATTTAGCACTTTTATATACCGACTTTCCAATAACAGAGTTACTGATCAATTCGGTTTACATTCTAAACAGAAACATTGACAAGTTAATGTCTTACAATGAACAGGTAGCAGGAACTTGGATACAGATATATGGGGTTAATAACATAACGTAAATGCTACGGAGCCAAATGTTGGCTAAGGAAATAGGTGATAGGTATAAGGCTGGGTATTTGATTTTTAAGACTGGGTATTTGATTTTTAGACTGCCAAGGATTTGATTGTAAGGCTGGGTATTTGATTTTTAGACTGCCAAGGATTCATAGATGACCTGATAGTTCTTTGGGGGTACTAGAGAGAACTAGAGATGATTTATATAGTTCTCTACTGGTTACCAAAGAAGGGATCCTTGGCAGGGAAAGTTCCGCAGATTGATGATTATGAGAAAGCTTGGTGTACGTCTTTGATCCAGCGAGCTATGGTTGCCCGCGAGGCCGCTTCCCCTTGCTTCTTCCCGCTGTGAAGGACGAAGAGATGGTCCGTCTTTTGTACGGATTCCGATCTTTCTGGGTATCGGACTAGGAGTCTACCGATGTTTAGGTGGCGAAGCAGCCGTGAGTCTTCCGAATCCTTATCCTCCTCTGGAGTTGGTAGCGAGATGGTTTGGTTTAGATGGAAGAGAGAAACCACCTTTGGAAGGAAGGAGGGTATAGTGCGTAGCTGTATGGATCCAGGTGTGAATCTGAAGAACGGTTCCTGGAATGATAGTGCTTGAAGTTCGGAGACGCGACAGGCTGAACATATTGCCACTAGGAACGCCATATTCAAGGTCAGGAGCCATAGGGACAGACCGCGAGTAGGTCTGAAGGAAGCTACCGCTAGGAAGTCTAGTACTAATTTGAGATTCCATAGGGGTACCGGCCACTTCAGTAGTCGGATTTGTTTGACCCTTCTCAGGACGCGGGAGACGTCTGGATGGGAAGATAGACCAATGCCATCCCCTTTGGTTCTGAAGCAGGCCAGCGCGGCCAGGAATTCCAGGATCGTAGAAATCTTGACTGTCCGCAGCAGGATGTTGCAGTCTTCACACCAGGCTTCGAATATTATCCATATTCGTATATAGGTTAAGGATGTGGAAAACTTGTGTGCTCATAGCAAGGTGTTGATCACCACCCCCGAGTATCTGCTATTCTTCAGGCGCGACCTCTCAATGGCCAGACCGTAAGAGAGAATCAAATTGGGTCTTCATGGAGGATCGGTCCTTGCTGGAGTAGGTCCCTGTGTGGAGGTAGACACAGAGGGTTCCCCGCTAGAAGTCTCCACATGTCCGTGTACCAGGGCCTTCTTGGCCAGTCCGGGGCCACTAGAAGTACTAGCCCTCTGTGGTGGTCTATCTTGCGGATGATTCCCCCCAGGAGTGGCCATGGGGGGGGGGGGGGGGGAAGGCGTACAGCAGGACTTCTTGTGGCCAGGACTGGACGAGGGCGTTGATTCCCTGGGATTGTGGTTCTCTTCTACAGCTGAAGAAATTGGGGACTTGGGTGTTGGACCCGGTTGCCAGGAGATCCATGGCTGGGGTTCCCCAGCAGTTTACTATCAGCTGGAAGGCTGTTGTCGAGAGAGTGTCCATTCCACTGGATCCAGACACTCTCGGCTGAGGTAGTCCGCAGTGATGTTGTCTTTTCCCTCGATGTGTGCGGCTGAGATCCCTTGTAGATTTGCTTCTGCCTACGTCATCAGGGGTCCTATTTCCAGGGATACCTGTTGGCATCTGGTTCCTCCCTGGCGGCTGATATAGGCAATTGTTGTGGCGTTGTCTGACATGACTTTGACCGACTTGCCCCAGAGTTTGTGGCTGAACCGTAGGCAGGCAAGTATGACTGTTCGTGCTTCCAGTCTGTTTATGTTCCATTCAGACTCTTCCTTGCCCTATTGCCCCTGGGTCGTTAGTTCCTGGCAGTGGGCTCCCTACCTTCGCAGGCTTGCATCCGTGGTGAGCAAGATCCAGGATTCCCTCCTGATATAGAAATGCCGCCATCACCTCCTTCTTGAGAGCTCAAGGATTTGATGTCAGACTTAACGATAGGACATTGTGCTGAAAACCCACATCAGCCACTCCAAATCTCAGAAACCTCTGCCATCAGTTTTAATGTATTGCTTTAAACAAAAAAAAAAAAGTACAGACTTCCACCCAGAGGAGGCTGTTCAAGCACAATACAGTACAGCACAAAGTACTCTACATTAGCAGATTTCATATATAAAATTAAAAAAAAAAATCATAAATGCTCAAATGGTATTACATAAAACTACATCATAAAATACCAAACCCAGAAAGCCTGCTTAGTGGCTAAATACAGTATGACATCCAACATAAGAAAAAGCAAGGCAACTGCCATGCCAACTAAGGAGGAAACTGCTTCATGTCGATAACCTCAGTCTTAGATATTATATGGCATCATAACCAGCTGGAGACAACTTCCAAGTCCGTTAGAGTTCCTTCAGAATACAGATATATTGCCCTCTTAAAGATGATTATCGGCAGCAAAAGAGTAAAAATCCAAGCCAACGTCTTTTAAAAGTACCCCCTAAAGGCTTTAAATAATAAAGTTTGTATAGGTTTGAAAGTAGTTTGCGTACCGGGGGAGGGGGGGGGGCCTTACTTGTATATTACTATTTTATTTTAAAATGTCCCATTTCATGAAACATCCAACTTTATAAACACATATCCTGTCTCCTGTAAATAAGAACTATTGAGCTTGTACTAAATCCAATTAATGCAAGTTCAAATTAAATCTGCCTAAAATAACAACTTTAAAATTCCAAAAGTTGATAATCAAGTATTTCAGAATGGTAGAAGAAAGTGCTGCAAGGTAGTACGTATTTCTCACTTACTCTCATAGATTAAGGTTCAAAAGGGCCAGCAGGAATATTTCCTTTTTCAAGTGGTCCTAGGGAACTCCATAGCTGATCTGGTGTCAGGCTATTCCTAATGAGTATGCATGAGGGAGATCTGCAAGTTTTGAATATCTTGACCTGCTCTTCCCATCCCACCTCCTTGGACTATCAGTATATTTAGAATATACCCAGTGCTTGGCTGATATATCACATGCTTTCTTTAAACAGAAGATATAGGAACTGAAGAAAAAAAAATCAATTTGTCATCAGTTGGTAAAGATTCTTCCAGGGCAATCCATCAAGGGCATAGCTTTTTTGGTCTCTGTGCTCCGAGAGCCTTGGGAGAACAGATAATTGAATCTCCTTTCTGGATATGTGCGGCTGCATCTCCTTCGATCAATGATATCTTGTCTCTCCTCAGCAGGGGTTAACTTCATGCGTTTGAATCCCTTTCAGAAGCTAAGAGATAACTGCTTATCTTTAAAGCAATAGAGCCACTGGCTCGTTTCCAAACAGATATTAAGTTTCAATTCTTGTCCATCATTGCTAGTCTGGAGGCATAAAATCCGAAGAGGCACAGGGCTTGGTGACTTCCAATGGTGATGAGCGTTAACTTTCTCTATATCCCAGCCAAATTGGTAAAGTGAGTGGTTGACCTACAGCTCCAAAATCATCAAGACCTCTGAAGCTGTGGCAAATTCCAATCTGGCCTCTACTCCAGTCATAGTACAGAGTCAAGTTTTGTATCCTTAACAGATTAGTTGCATTGTAATTTTGACCAGGAAAAGTGTACATTGCCAATACTAGAACAGAGGTGGTCAACTCTGTCCTCAAAAGAGACAGAGCTCTGGTTTTCAGAATATACATAATGAATATTCCTGAGAGATGTTTACCTGCACTGCTTTCATTGTATTCAAATATATCTCATGCATATTCATTGTGACTATCCTGAAAATCAGTTGTTTGTGGCTCTTGAGGAACAGAGTTGGTCACTCCTGTCCTAGATTTTTCATCTGTATTTGATATTATAGACTCTAAAATCTTGCAGAGAAAACTATAGGACTTAAGGACACTGAAACAGGTACACCACTGGTTTTATTCATTTTTAGAGGGGAAAACTCAGATTATTCTTCCTGTTATATATCTAAAGAGGATGTTGGGAAGGTACCCGTACCGGAGGTGGTTTTCATAGGTAATGATTCAGATGGACTGAACCAAATCACGGTGAACCTAGAAGATGAGGTAGGCCTGATTGACAAACTGAAGAGTAGTAAATCACCTAGACCGGATGGTATACACCCCAGGGTTCTGAAAGAACTCAAAAATGAAATTTCAGGCCTATTAAAATTTCTAACCTATCATTAAAATCATCCATTGCACCTGAAGACTGGAGGATAGCTAATGTAACCCCAATATTTAAAAAGGGCTCTAGGGGCGATCCGGGAAACTACAGACCGGTTAGCCTGACTTCAGTGCCAGGAAAAATAGTGGAAAGTGTTCTAAATATCAAAATCACAGAACATATATAAAGAAATGGTTTAATGGAACAAAGTCAGCATGGCTTTACCCAAGGCAAGTCTTGCCTCACAAATCTGCTTTACTTTTTTTGAAGGAGTCAAACATGTGGATAAAGGTGAACTGGTAGATGTAGTGTACTTGGATTTTCAGAAGGCATTTGACAAAGTTCCTCATGAGAGGCTTCTAGGAAAAGTAAAAAGTCATGGGATAGGTGGTGATGTCCTTTTGTGGATTACTAACTGGCTAAAAGACAGGAAACAGAGAGCAGAATTAAATGGACAATTTTCTCAGTGGAAGGGAATTGGCAGTGGAGTGCCTCAGGGATCTGTATTGGGACCCTTACTTTTCAATATATTTATAAATGATCTGGAAAGAAATACGACAAGTGAGGTAATCAAATTTGCAGATGATACAAAATTGTTCATAGTTAAATCACAAGCAGATTATGATAAACTGCAGGATGACCTTGTGAGACTGGAAAATTGGGCATCGAAATTTAATGTGGATAAGTGCAAGGTGATGCATATAGGGAAAATAACCCATGCTATAGTTACACGATGTTAGGTTCTATATTAGGTGCTACCACCCAAGAAAGATTTAGGCTTCATAGTGGATAACACTTTGAAATCGTTGGTTCAAAGTGCTGCGGCAGTCAAAAAAGCAAACAGAAAGCAAATATTGCTTACCTGTAACAGGTGTTCTCATAGGACAGCAGGATGTTAGTCCTCACATACGGGTGATATCAGGATGGAGCCCAATCACAGAAAACTTCTGTCAAAGTTTCCAGAACTTTGAAAGGCCCCTACTGGGCATTCCCAGCATGGCACTAACCCTGCAGCCAGCAGGGGTCCCCCTTCAGTCTTATTTGAAAGCTACAGGCAGTGCCGAAAAATAAAACAAACGTTACGAACCCAACACCGTGGGGCAGCGGGCGGGTTTCGTGAAGACTAACATCTTGCTGTCCTGTGAGAACACCTGTTACAGGTAAGCAACATTAGCTTTCTCACAGGACAAGCAGGATGGCAATCCGCACATATGGGTGAGTACTGAGCTGAGGATGTCCGAACATGCACCAAATGTAGCCAAAGGCTTGCATCAGGCATATCAACTGGGGCGGAATTGTTTTGGTACATCAAGTTGTAAACAGGTTACAAAGGACAGACTGGCCGAAGATGGCATCTTGTCTTCCGGCTTTGTCCAAGCAATAGTGGGCTGCAAAGGTGTGGACAGAACTCCAGGTAGCAGCCCTGCAAATGTCAGGAAGCGGCACCGATCGTAGGTGTGCTACTGAAGTCGCCATGGCCCTCACAGAGTGTGCATTAACACGGTCTTGGAATGGAATGCCCGCTTGCTGATAGCAGAAGGATATGCAGTCCGCCAACCAGGAGGAGAGAGTCTGCTTACCCACAGGCTTCCCTAACTTGTTAGGGAGGAAAGAGACGAACAATTGAGTGCTTTCCCTATGGGCAGCTGTATGGTCTAGGTAAAACGCTAGAGCCTGTTTACAGTCAAGGGTATGCAGAGCTTGTTCTCCTGGGTTGGAAAAAAGGTAGGTAGTATGATGGATTGATTAAGATGAAAATCCAAAACTACTTTAGGTAAGAATTTAGGGTGAGTGCAGAGTACTGCCCGGTTCTGCAGAAGTTTAGTGTAAGGTGGATAGGTAACTAGAGCCTGCAATTCACTAACTCTGCGAGCTGAAGTGATAGCCAAAAGGAAAATCACTTTCCATGTGAGACATCGAAGGTCACAGGAGTGAAGAGGCTTGAACGGTGGTTTCATAAGCCGACCCAAAACCAGATTAAGGTCCCAAGAAGGGGCCGGAGGACGTAGTGGAGGTTTTATATGGAGCAAGCCCTTCAAAAAGCGTGTTACAAAGGGTTGTACTGATATAGGGACATCCCCAACCCCTTTATGGAAGGCGGCTACCACACTGACATGCATTCTGATGGAAGAAGTTTTTAGACCTGACTCAGATAGAAGCCAGAGATAGTCCAGAAACTTCGGGATTGGAGAGGAAAGGGGGTCAAGGGACTGAGAAGAGCACCATGACGTGAACCTTTTCCATTTGTAAGAGTAAGATTTTCTCATGGAAGGCTTCCGTGAAGCAATCAAGACACAGGAAACTGGTTCAGAAAGGTTAAGTGGTTGAAGGATTAACCTTTCAACATCCATGCCATCAGGGATAAGACGTGAAGATTTGGATGGCGTAGGCTCCCGTCATTCTGAGTGATCAGAAGCGGGTCCTTTCCCAAGGGAATGTGCCTGCGGATGGAGAGATCCTGAAGTATTGGAAACCACACTTGGCGTGGCCAGTGAGGTGCTATCAGGATCATGGTTCCCTTGTCCTGACGTAACTTTGTAATGCGTAGAGCAGACCAGTTGCCCATGAGAGACAGAATGCATCTCTGGGTTGAGGGTGTTTTCTGGGAATGAGAGAGCAGTAGTTTTCCACTTTGCGGTTTTGTGGGGACACAAAGAGGTCTATTCGAGGATATCCCCTCTGTTGAAAAATGGAGTCCGCTACTGAGGGGTTGAGAGACCACTCGTGTGGTTGAAAGACGCGACTCAGCTTGTCTGCCAGCACATTGTCCACTCCTGGTAAGTAGGTGGCCTTGAGGTACATCGAATGGGAGAGAGCTTCCGCCCAAATCCGTGCAGCTTCCTGACACAGAAGGAAGGAGCCTGTATCTCCCTGCTTGTTGATATACCACTTGGCCACTTGGTTGTCCGTCTGAATCAGGATGATCTGATTTGATAAGCAATCCTGAAAAGCTCTGAGAGCATGTCTGATTGCTCGAAGCTCCAAGAAATTTATTTGGTGTTTGGCTTCCTCTGGAGACCAAGAGCCTTGTGACTGCAGATCGGCTACGTGGGCTCCCCACCCGAGGTTGGAAGCGTCGGTGGTTAGAATTGATATGAGGATTTGGAATGTGGAAGGGCAATCCCTGGAGGAGATTGGTCTGATTTTTCCACCAGGCGAGAGACAGACGGATTGAGTCGGTGACGTGGACAATGGCCGACAGAGGCTGAATAGCTTTAGTCCATTGAGACCTCAGAGTCCAGTGCATGAGTCTCATGGCCAAGCGGGCCATTGGTGCGACATGGACTGAGGACGCCATGTGTCCCAGGACGACGAGAAATTGGCATGCAGTCGCAGAGTGCCGAAACTGCAGCTGGTGAGCAAGAGAAACAAGAGTTAGTGCTCGTTGTTGAAGCAGGAAAGCCTTTGCCTGTAAGGTGTCCAAGTCTGCCCCAATGAACGACAAGGTTTGAGATGGGACTAAGTAGGATTTGTCGTAATTGACGAGAAATCCTAACGAAATTAGAGTGTGTAAGGTTAGATTGAGGGACGACAGAGCAGCTTGCTGAGAGGGAGCCCTGATTAACCAGTCGTCCAGATAGGGGTAGACGTGAACACCTTGCATCCTGAGGAAGGCTGCGACGACTACGAGGCATTTTGTAAAGACTCGTGGTGCAGACGCTAGGCCGAATGGAAGCACTCGGTATTGATAGTGCTTGGGTCTACTAGGAACCTCAGATACTTGCGATGAGCTGGATTTATCACAATATGGGTGTATGCATCCTGGAGGTCCAGAGAGCAGAGCCAGTCTCCTCTTTGTAAAAGAGGTAGAAGCAATCCCAAGGTGAACATCTTGAACTTTTCTCGCTGGAAGTACTTGAGGGCCCGTGTGTCCAGAATAGGACGGACGCCTCCCAATTTTTTGGGGATTAGGAAGTACCGGAAATAGAACCCTAGGCCTTGCTGAGAGTATGGAACGGGTTCTATTGCTCTTGACTGGAGAAGGAGGGAAACCTCTTGATCCAGAAGAATGAAGTGTTCGGACGTTCTCCATGTCTGTAGAGGTGGGGAGTCTGGTGGCAGGGTGAGAAAGTTCAGATGGTAACCCTGAGCAATGATTGCTAATACCCATTGGTCGGATGTGATTGAATGCCATATGTTGTGGAAGTGGCACAATCGACCTCCCACTGGTATGTGCGACAGAGGAATCTGGCTGTTGCTTTCTAAGTGGAAGTCAAAAACCTGAAGCAGGTCCTGGTTAAGGAGCTGCTTGTGGTTTTTTGTTTACGGGCTTAACGAGACTGCGGTTTTTGATAAGGTCTCGTGGCATGGGATCTAGTTGGTGGCGGGTAAGACTTCTTCGGGTGGAAGAATGACTTCTTGGAGTCCTTTCTGAAGGGCTGTTTGGAGGAGAAGTCGGAAGGCATCAAAGAGAGCTGTCTCAGGGTCTCATGATGGTCCTTTAATTCTGCCACTGTCCGTTGAATCTGTTCACCAAACAGATTATCTCCGACACAAGGCAGGTCGGATAACCGGTCTTGCACTTCTGGGCGAAGGTCAGAAGACTTGAGCCAGGCCCACCGTCTCGTCGAAATAGCAGCTGCAGACACTCTGGTAGAAGTGTCAAAATTGTCATAAGATGTCCTAATCTCATGCTCACCTGCCTCAAAACCCTTGTTTATTAGGGTTTGTAATTGCTGAGGCAGGGAATCTGAGAAGTCCTGTATCTGCTTAAAAATGACCCTGTTATATTGGGTCATATAAAGCTGATAGGCAGCAAATTCAGGAGATGAGCATGGCCCATTGGAATACTCGGCGACCAATGTTATCTAGGAACTTGTGTTCCTTTCCAGGAGGAACAGACGAGTGAGGCTTTGACCTCTTTGCCCTCTTTTGTGCAGACTCTAGCACGACAGAGTAGTGATCAAGAGAGGATTACCTGGGGGCATCCAGGAATTGGAGCAACTCCATCATCTGGTGCCTATCATCCTGTTCCATCTGCAATTGAAAAGGAACCAATTCAGCCATTTCCTTCACAAAAGTTTATAAAGGAGAGGTCCTCTGGAGGAGAACGCTTCCTACTCTCAGTGGGTGAAGGTAAATCATCGGTGTCTGTTGAGGTATCATCAGCCCAGGTATCATAAGGATCAGCACCCGTCCCTCTAGGAACTAGAGGGGGGCAGGGTGGTTGGATACCTGAAGGTCCCGGTCTAGGCTCCGAAGGAATCTGAGGAATTATCGGAGGCACAGATGATGGCATCGAAGGCACCGGTGCAGGCAGAGGGCATGGATGGATGACTGTGGCACAGACGGACGTATCGGCACCAATGGATGGGTCGTGGCGAGGGACATATTGGCATCGATGGCTGAGGCAGAACTCCCGATGGAAGGATGCGGAATGGTGTTTCTCCTCCCGATGATGCTGTCAGTGGGGAGGGCAACGGAGCCATCGGAGACCCGGGATCCATCGGTGGAAAAGCGGCCATAAGCGCTTCCATCCTGGATAGCAGCGGTGCCAGCGCTGCTGAAATCGGGTCGATGATCGGTTCCACAGGCGGTGCCGGAGGAACCTGAAGACATTGCATTGCCTTGTCGATGGCCTCCTGAACCATCTGGTCCAGTTCTTCTCGGAGACCTGGAGCAAGCAGCCCCGGCTCCGGAACAGAAGAATGAGGCAGAGGCATAGCCGGAGGGACCACCGTTAAAGGCGGAGTCACAGCTCCCGATCCCCGATCGGGTGAGGATTGCCTTGGTGACCCGGTCGCAGGAATGGTCGGTGCCTTTCCTGGACGGGGTTTCTTCAACAGCAGCTCGGTCAATGATTTTGCTCCCTCGATGGTCCGAGTCTTACGGTGTCGATGGCGATGTTACTCCCTGCAATTCCCTTGATCCTGAGGGGGAGCAGAGGGTGTCGATGGCCAAGAAGTTGTCTATGCTGGTCGGCCACCAGTCAGTGGGTTGATGCCAATTCTGACGTCGATGCAATGGAGGGAGTCGGGGTTTGAGCACGGAAGAGAAGTTCCATCTTCTCCATTCTGGCCTTGCGACCCTTCGGTGTCATTAGGGCACATTTGGTGCAGGTCAAGACATCGTGCTCACGTCCTAGACACATTACACAGACTTTAGGGTGGTCTGTGATAGACATGGTGCGGGTACAGTCCGGGCACAGACGAAACCCCGACGCCATGGCAAAAAATTGAGCCACGGTACGATTGATGGCCAGTAGGCCGTGAGAGCCAAACTGGACGGTAATCGACGGGAAACGGGTAAAAACTTACCGGACTATCGCGGACTGACCCCTATGGGGCAATTTAACTTTTAGTAATTCCGTGAGGAAAATTCCTGTCAGGAATCTCTTCAGAGATCCTTTACCGCGAGGCTACTGCTGCGCGGAAAAAAAGAAGACTGAAGGGGGACCCCTGCTGGCTGCAGGGTAGGTGCCATGCTGGGCATGCCCAGTAGGGGCCAGTCAAAGTTCTGGAAACTTTGACAGAAGTCTTCCGTGATTGGGCTCCATCCTGATGATGTCACCCATATGTGAGGACTACCATCCTGCTTCTCCTGTGGGAATGTTGGGAATTATTAGAAAAGGAAAGGTGAATAAAACGGAAAATGTCATAATGCCTCTGTATCGCTCCATGGTGAGACCGCATCTTGAATACTGTATACAATTCTGGTCGCCGCATCTCAAAAAAGATATGGTTGCGATGGAGAAGGTACAGAGAAGGGCGACCAAAATGATAAGGGGAATGGATAGTAGAAAGACTAGGGGGCACTCCATGAAGTTAGCATGGAGCACATTTAAAACTAATCGGAGAAAGTTCTTTTTTACTCAATGCACAATTAAACTCTGGATTTGTTACCAGAGGATGTGGTCAGTGCAGTTAGTATAGCTGTGTTTAAAAAAGGATTGGATAAGTTCTTGGAGGAGAAGTCCATTACCTGCTATTAAGTTCACTTAGAGAATAGCCACAGCCATTAGCAATGGTAACATGGAATAGACTTAGTTTTTGGGTACTTGCCAGGTTCTTATGGCCTGGATTGGCCACTGTTGGAAACAGGATGCTGGGCTTGATGGACCCTTGGTCTGACCCAGTATGGCATTTTCTTATGTACAGCTCCCCTATGAGGGAAGACTAAAGAGGTTAGGACTTTTCAACCTGGAAAAGAGACAGCTAAGGGGGGATATGATAGAGGTGTTTAAAATCATGAGAGGTCTAAAAAGGAAAATTAGTTTCTTACCTGATAATTTTCGTTCCTGTAGTACCAAGGATCAGTCCAGGACACCTGGGTTGTGACTCCGCACCAGTAGATGGAGACAGACTAAAACTTGTGGGCGGAGCCATATATGCCCCTGTGCCAGTCACAGCCCCTCAGTCTTACGTAATGTCAAAGTAGCATAGGACAGGAAAACTAACTACAGAACCTATCCCCCTCAAAACGAGAAAACAGAACAGCAACCGAACAACACAACGAGCGGACTCTCCGTTTCTTCAGAGCAGCTTGGGCGGGATCCTGGACTGATCCTTGGTACTACAGGAACGAAAATTATCAGGTAAGAAACTAATTTTCCTTTCCCTGTACGTACCAGGATCAGTCCAGGACACCTGGGATGTACCAGAGCCAACTTACCGAGGGTGGGAAGCTGAGAGTCCCGCACGGAGTACCCTCTCTCCAAAACCCCCGGCACTGGGATCCTGAACATCCAGCCGGTAGTGTCGTGTAAAAGTATGTAACGATTTCCAAGTAGCCGCCCTACAAATCTCTTGGGACGATACTTGAGCAGACTCTGCCCAGGAAGCAGCGTGAGAGCGGGTGGAATGTGCCCGGAGACCCTTCGGCACAGACTTTCCTCGAACTATGTACGCCGAACCAATGGCCTCCTTGAGCCATCGTGCGATAGTAGTCCGGGAAGCCGCACCCCCACGCTTTGGACCTGAGAACAAAACAAAAAGATGATCCGTCAATCTGAACGGATTGGTGACCTCCAGATAGCGAAGGATCGCCCTCCGGACATCCAACCTCCGCAACTCATGTCTCTGTGGCAGTGACTCATCCTGGATGGGAAAAGCTGGAAGCTCAACCAACTGATTAAGGTGGAACGCCGAAACCACCTTGGGCAAGAAAGAAGGCACCGTCCGTAAGGAGACTCCAGAGTCCGATATCCGTAAAAACGGTTCCCTACAGGACAACGCCTGTAACTCCGAGACACGTCGCGCTGACGTAATCGCGACAAGGAAAACCACCTTTAACGTAAGATCCTTGAGAGTTGCCCGTTTAATGGGCTCAAAAGGAGACGAGCACAACGCGGAGAGTACCCAATTAAGAATCCAGGACGGACAGGGATGGCGTAGTGGAGGACGAAGATGTTTAGCCCCCCTGAGAAAACGCGCCACATCGGGATGCAGAGCCAAGGAGCCCATGTGCCCCTCAGACACCCAAGAGCCGCCACCTGGACCCTCAGGGTACTGTACGATAGGCCTTTAGCCAAGCCGGCCTGCAGAAAAGATAGCATATCGGATACAGGAGCCGCGGTAGGATCCACATTGCGCTCCGCGCACCATTCATCGAAGACTACCCAGACGCGAACATAAGCCATAGAGGTAGACTGCTTTCTGGCCCGCAACAACGTAGCGACTACCGCATCCGAATAACCTTTCCTCTTCAAGCGCTGCCTTTCAAAAGCCATGCCGCGAGACAGAAGTGATCCGCATCCGCCGAACAAACGGGGCCTTGACGGAGGAGGCCCGGAAACCCCTGGAGGCGAAGGGGAGACGCTATCGACAACTGGATGAGGTCTGCGAACCATGGTCGCCGCGGCCATTCTGGCGCTACCAGGATTACACTCGGACGCAATTCGATGCGCCGAAGAATCTTGCCGATCATCGGCCAAGGAGGGAACACGTATAGCAAGACATTCGTCGGCCAAGGAAGGACCAACGCATCAACGCCTTCGGCCCCTCTCTCTCTCCCCGACGGCTGTAAAACCTGGGCGCCTTGGCATTCTGCCAGGTAGCCATGAGGTCCATATGAGGCGTCCCCCACTTTTGGCAGATGAGATGAAAAGCCTCCGGTGCCAGTTCCCACTCTCCGGGATCCAGATGATGACGGCTGAGAAAATCCGCCTGAACGTTGTCGACTCCGGCAATGTGGGACGCTGCTAGGTCGCTGAGATTGCGCTCTGCCCAAGCTAGCAAGAGCTGCGCCTCTTTTGCCACGAGAGGACTTCTCGTTCCCCCCTGACAATTGATGTAGGATACGGTGGTGGCATTGTCTGACAACCCTCGAACCGCCTTTCCCCGTAGCAGCGGCAGAAAGGACTGTAGGGCCAGACGCACCGCCCGGGTCTCCAGACGATTGATGGACCACCGAGTCTGGGTCGAGGGCCACCTGCCCTGTACTGACCTGCCCAGGCAGACTGCTCCCCAGCCGAAGAGACTGGCATCCATGGTTACCACCGTCCAGTTGGGCACTAGGAGGGGCAGATGAAACTCCTCCGACACCGGCTTCCAACGGGAAAGCAACGCTGATTGCAAAGGACGCAGATGAGCAAAAGCCCAAGGGACCAATGCTAGAGTTGAAGCCATAGAACCCAAAACCGTCAGATAATCGGAGACCAGTGGTAGCCGAAGAGACAACAATCGACGTACCTGACCCTGAAGCTGGCGAACCCTGTCCATAGACAGGAACACTTTGCCCTTCCTGGTATCGAACAGGGCCCCCAGGTACTCCAGAGACTGAGTGGGAACTAGGTGACTCTTGCTGAGGTTCACCACCCATCCCAGGGATTGCAAGAGGGCGAGAACCCTGTTGACTGCCTGCCGGCACTGGGTCTCGGATTTGGCTCGAATCAGCCAATCGTCCAAGTAGGGGTGTACCAGCAACCCCTCCCTCCGAAGCTGAGCTGCGACCACCACCATCACCTTGGGGAATGTCCGGGGAGCCGTGGCCAGGTCGAAGGGAAGCGCTCGGAACTGATAATGTCGGCCCAGGATACAGAACCTGAGGAACCAATGGTAGGACGGCTGGATGCCGACGTGAAGGTACGCCTCCGTGAGATCCAAGGATGCCAGGAATTCGCCGGGCCGGACCGAGGCAATTACCGACCGAATTGTCTCCATTTTGAAGCGTGGAATGCGAAGGCATCTGTTTACACCTTTCAGATCCAAAATGGGCCTTGCGGTGCCGTCCTTCTTTGGCCCGATGAAGTAAATGGAGTAACGGCCGAGGCCCCGCTGCCCTATGGGCATGGGGGAAATCGCCCCTAAGGATTGCAGGCGTTGGAGGGTTCCCCCCTTACCGCTGCGCGCTTTATGGGGCACTTGCATGGCGACACCAGGAACTTGTCGAATGGGGTAACCGTGATTTATCACGTCGAGGACCCACTGGTCCGACGTTATTTTGGCCCATTCCTCGGCAAACAACTGCAGCAGAGCTCCCAGGTTTGGGACGAACGACCGCAGCTGCTGCGAGGGATGGACCGGCCGCATCTCATTGGGAGGATTTTGGCCCCGCGCCCCCCGGGGCTCCCCCCTGACGGCCAAATCTTTTCCCTCGAAAGGACTGGGACCAAGAGGACGACCGTGAGGGCCCCGAACGGTAAGAAGAGCCAGCGGCCCTCTGCGGACGGGATCTCCTGCCGCCGCGGAAGCGGGAGCGGCCCGAGAAAGAAGACCGAGACCTAGACTGATCCTCCGGCAGCCGAAATGCCCGATTCTCACCGAGGGACAACATTAACTCATCCAACTCCTTGCCAAACAACCACTTTCCTTTGAACGGCAGGGCCCCTAGATGGGCCTTGGATGATCCATCCGCCGCCCAGTTGCGAAGCCAGAGGAGCCGACGAGCCAACACCGCCGAAACCATGGATCTAGCCGAGCTACGAAGGAGATCATGGAGAGCATCAGCCCTATAAGCAATCGCCGCCTCAAGCTGATCAGCTTGCCTGGCCTCCCCTTCCGAGAGACCTGCGTTAGCCTGCAGATTCTGCGCCCAGCGCAGGCTGGCCCGCATAGCGAAATTAGTACAGATGGCTGCACGGACCCCTAGAGCGGACACCTCAAAAACTTTCTTCAGCTGTACCTCCAGCTTCCTGTCCTGCATATCCTTGAGAGCCGTGGCTCCCATAACAGGAATAGTCGACCTCTTTGTCACGGCGGACACCGCCGAATCCACCTTCGGTAGACGGAGCAGTTCCAGTGCCTCTTCAGGCAACGGGTAGAGCCTATCCATGGCCTTGCTCACCTTTAGGCCCAACTCCGGAGTGTCCCACTCTCGGAACAGGATGTCCGAAGCCGTGAAAATGAACGGAAACGCCACTGCGGGCCCCGTGAGACCCAGCAGCACTGGGTCCATATTAGCTCCTTGTCTGGGAACCACCGCAGGTGCTTCCACCCCCAGCTCCTGGAGTATAGCCGGGATAAGAGGGGACAGTTCCTCCCTACGGAACAAGCGGACCACTTTAGGGTCGTCCCCCTCGACGGCCGGGTTACCTTTTCCCGCCGCCGGCTGAGAAGGACCTTCATCCGGCGCACCATCAACCCCCCCCCCCCAGGGGCTCCTCGGCCGGGTCATCCTCCCTTGGAGAAGAGGAGCTGGAGTCCGTATCCTGCGGGGCATCCCGCAAGGGCCGGCTGCGTCGTACGGCGCCCCCAAAGGGCCCGTGGACTTCCTCTTCCGGGCTCTGGCTGACTTGCCAGACCCCTTCGCTGCACCTGACTTCTTTGATTTACTTTGCCGCTTACATTTTAAAATTTTTTTGTGCAACAAAAGCACGAAATCCGAGTAAGAAGATCCGGAACTGGACTCTTCTGAACCGGAGCGCGCGGGAGATCCAGCTCCCCCGGGGGCACCCCCCGCGGGCCGCTGCTGCGGGGAAAGCGCGGGAGGCACGCCGCCATCTCCAGCTGCCTCCCTCGTGGTTTCCCTGCCTGCAGCTAAAATGGCCGCCACTCCCGCGCTGAGCGGGAACGGGTCCCCCGGGCCTGCAGAGACAGAAGATTCGCGCGCTGGCGATCGCGGCGCCCGGGCCCCCGGAGCGCCCCCGGACAGACCCTCGCCGCCCGAAACACACAGAGCAAATTCCATCCCTAGACAGCCGCGCGCGGGCCGAGCCGCAGGTGCGGCAAACAGAGCCTCTCGGCATGCCGGGAGCCGCGCAAGTGAGGAGAAAGAAAAAGTAAATTAAATTAATTAAATTAAAACGAAGCGGATGCGCGCCAAACAGCCCCCCCCCCCCCCCCGAAGGAACGGAGAGCCGGCACTTAAACAAAAGGAGCCGCAGCAAAAATAAAACTCAAACTTTTTTTTTTTTTTTTTTTTTTTAAACTGCTGCCGCTGTCCTCGGTCCTGAGGCTTCTGTTCCAGTGGGGGTGAGTGAACCGGGCTCCCCGGTGTCACCCCCAACGCTGCTACTACAAAAGGTGGGTCCTCAACCCTAGCAGCGGCCTCAACCAGGGGGGGATGGTCCCCTCAGAACCTTGCAACCCCCCTGGGAGGCAGGACCAGTGGGAAACCAAAAATAGAAAGAATCCTTAACTTCAAAAAAGTTCCTTGTTTTAAAAAACGAAACCAATTAACCCTGACCACTAAAAATCCCAGGGAACCAGGGCTGTGACCAAACCTGCACCATCTACTGGAGACAGAGTAAGACTGAGGGGCTGTGACTGGCACAGGGGCATATATGGCTCCGCCCACAAGTTTTAGTCTGTCTCCATCTACTGGTGCGGAGTCACAACCCAGGTGTCCTGGACTGATCCTGGTACGTACAGGGAACAGATAGATGTGGATTGGTTATTTAATCTTTCAGATAATAGAAAGACTAGGGGGCACTCCATGAAGTTAGCATATGGCACATTTAAAACTAATCGGAGAAAGTTCTTTTTCACTCAATGCACAATTAAACTCTGGAATGTGTTGCCAGAGGATGTGGTTAGTGAAGTTAGTGTAGCTGTGTTTAAAAAAGGATTGGATAAGTTATTGGAGAAGATTGTTAGAGATGCCACTGCTATTACTAGCAACAGTAACATGAAATAGACTTAGTTTTTGGATACTTGCCAGATTCTTATGGCCTGGATTGGCCACTGTTGGAAACAGGATGCTGGGTTTGATGGACCCTTGGTCTGACCCAGTATGGCATGTTCTTATATCACTTAATTCAAAATATGTGGTTTAAGATGTTAGGTGATCAGTGGTCCTAAGCCTGAAATTGAGAATGTAGAATCCTGCAAGGCTCTATCTTGTTCTAGATTTAGCCAGATCTGCATATCTTTTATTCTAATTTGATAGTACAGAACAGCTTTTTCATGTTGAGACTTCACCTTCCTCAAGAAACGCAGCACTCCCCACATCACACTGATAAAATAGGACTCTATTCTCGTTTGTATTTTGTCATTGCAACTGACTTCCTTTAAAAGGAAACATTAACCCAGAAAAATGGGAAACTTCATTTCATTCAAATTTACAGGAATAAAACTTCCTGAGAAAAGCCAGGGGAGGAGCAGCAGCATTCAGGAAATATTTTTAAAGCTTTCCCACTATGTAGCTGTTCAGCCACACCAGTTTTGGCTCCAAACATACAGGGACACTGGGAGTTCTTTTGTACCCCTGAGGACATTTTAATTAGCCACATCCGAACAGATTAAGCACGTATTTAAAAAAAAAAAAAAAAAAAAAAGCTAGAATGCCTTAAAAGTACTCTGCAAAGAAAGTCTTAAAATATACCTTGGCAACAATTTGATATTAAAATAATATTTAAGAGCTTATCAAAATACGCTTGAAATCAAGTTAGGTATCAATAGCAAAGCTGTTGTAAAATGGATGAAACATTATACAAGGTGTTGCATTGCACTAACCTCCAGAAGTGTAGCTCAAATCCTTCACATTTATCTTTGCATTTTAAGCAGGGGGCACCAGATCCTTGTTCATGGCCCAAAGTTATCTGTTAGATTTAAAAAAAAAAAAAAAAAAAAAGTTAGCAACAAGACATTCTTAACCTAAAATTTACTGAAATCCTTATAGCTGATTTAAACCTATAGCTCAAAATCTACTTTAAGCCTTTGATACTGAAATTTCAGTCTTCCAGAACTAAACAAACAAACATTTTTACTACTGGAATAAACCCATTCAACCCAACTGAAACCTTGAAGCTTCTAGGATTATTTTACTGTATACACTGCCAACACATTTACCAGTAGTCGCTCCAATGACCAGTACTCATGCAGATTCCATTCCTTCTGTGTCCCAATATTATTTAAAGCTAATACCTTCCCCCTCAACTCCTTCGAGCAGGCCCAGCCTCAGTCAATCCCAGAATTTGACGTCTGGACCCACTCCCTTTTAGATTTTTCTTTTTTTTAATGCAATAATGCCACGTGTCACTCTTTTGTTTAATTCAGCATCTTCTCTGCCATAGATTAGCGATATCAATTCTCCTTCACCTAATCACTCATAGTTTGTCATCAATATGATACGGTCCATTAACCAAATGTGCCACGTATATGGTAAAATGGCAGCGTTTGCAAATCTATGATACAGTTTGTGAGAATTGCAGTCATTTTATTTTCAGTTTATCCTGGCACTGCAATTTTGTTTTGGATCTGGCAGTTTCCTCCTGCTCCTTCAGGCTTCGCTCAGTTAGAACCAGGGTTTGGATTTGCTGCAGCGAGCTCCTCTTTGCAACCACCACTTATTTTTGCCCCCATTTTCTATACCTTCCCAACTTATTTTAGTCTACTGTGTGGCCAGGGGCCACACAGTAGACTGCATCCATTACTCTGCAATCAAACCCTAAATCCAGCCACTGGCTGTCACTGTTGTGTAGTGACCGACTGCCCCATCCTCCCGTGAGCTGAGAGTGCTCCCTCTACAGCATCTCTAACAATCAAGGACTTGGCTATTTAAGCCAGCATTTTGCCTTGGTGAGTCCATAGTTCTGAGTAGGAGAGGATCTTCTTTCATTTTTACCTATTTATTCCCTGCTGAATGTGTGAATATATCTACTTTATGATAATGTAATTGTGTGATTTTATGTTGTACAAGTATGATTTGTATTTTGATATGTATGTGTGTAAATTGCGCCGATTTATTGCTTGAAAGGTAGCATAATAAATTTTAAACGAAAGTTAGACTTGACCATCTATCAAATGCAGGTCCCGTTGAGCCACCATGCTGGCCTGACAGGTAATCTCAAAATACACGAATGCCAGTATAGTTGTACAACTAGAAGCAGAGACTTGGGCACACTATAGGAAGTCAATGATACCAGTGAATCGGAGTTTGACCAAGTCACTTTCCTCTCCTTTACATGGACTTTGTTCCAACATGAAGCATCTTTACATCAGATTTCTCTGCTTGTTCTACCAAGTGGGAATATTCTGTCTAGATACTATGCCTTGTATCTATCTCCTGAGCGTAAGACTACTTATGTGTATCATTTGTTTAAGGGGTTTTTTTTTTTTTTTATTAGAGAATTTGTTATGGCAATAAGAGAAATAAAGCTTAAACTGTGGAAAAAGTAATATATATTTTTCCATGGTTTAACCTTTTTGGAATTTCAGGAAGTGGAATTTTCAGGCTCATTCCTTGGGAATAATTTTTCCAATAAGGAGTAATAAAAACATTTCAAATTGGTATAATACAGATTTAAAAAGGCATGTGGCTCTGGATATATTTACAGTACAGTCCAACAATGAAGGAACATAATACACTGCAGCCAAACTGCTTTATCCAAGATTAAACTGAAAGGCAAAGGAGAGCGGTAATGAGCAACATTGACATTCTGAGGCAGGCATTGCACCCACATTGCTAACAGAAAACTAGAATGCCGGTATCACCGTTCCACCTTTGAAATCTAATTTAGCAACAAGCTTTACAATCAATTCAGTAAGAACAAGCATATATCAATAAACAAGGTAATGAGTCAACATATGGTGCAATTAGATCCCATCTAATCTTATGGGAGAAACTATGTATAATTACCAACGGTATAAACTTAGGTGTATTATGTACAATAAAATATACAGTCTATGTATAATTAGATACACTCAGGCAGAGGAAGGCAGATAGTAGTGAGAGGGAAGGGGGGGGGGGGAAGAGAGGCTGGCTGATAGGATGGTGATAGAATGGTAGCAGAGGGAGGTTGTATGAGGTAGTATGACTGATTGGGGGTCTAAGGGCATTATGTATAAGCTTCTCTGAAGAGCCAAGTTTTTAAGTTGTTTGAATTTCTTGGGACAAGGCTCCAGGCACAAGTGTATGGGCATCTTATTCCAGATGTTTGTTCCAGCTATGGTAAACGATCGTTCTCTTGTGGAAACATGTTTAATTTGTTTGGGGGAAATTTTCAGATACCCATTTTAAAAAAAAAAAAAAAAGTTTGATACACAAATGCTTGTTCTAAAGCTGACCGGGGCTTAGCGAGCACGACTGGCAGGTTACATATCTAATCGGCACTTATGCACATACTTTTATATTTTTAAGAACATGCATGCAAGTTACACCTTCCAAAGAAGAGGTGCAAGTTTACCGCTGTGAATGCGCACGTGGACTCTGCCAATCACCCGTGTACACTGGCTTTGACAATACTCTGTAAAGCCCATATGCACAATGTGCACGTGGACCTTACCGCTATGCGAGCTGGTTGAAAAGTTACCCTCTGTACCTCTTAAGATCAGTGTTTCCCCAACCTCATCAAGCCCAAGGCACACACCAAACTCTGAGGAGGCAGCGTGGACACGGAGAGAACTCTATGGCCAAAAGAAGAGCTAGGAGGCACTGAAAGCCCCACCAGTCTCTTCCAAATTTTAAAAGCAATGGGAGAGAGGTAGTTGAGACACAATACAAAGCCTTTCGCAACAGACCAGCTCCCTCCATGTACAAGGGTGGGTTTAAGGGAGAAGGCGGTGTGGCATGGCTAAGTTCATTACATTGCCGGCTGCCAGAGCTCCTTCACGACTGCTACTCCCAGCACGCTGTGCATGCTCTTCCTGTCTCAGCCAGACTGGAGATAAGAGAGTGTGTCAGGGGATGTGGAGACCAAGAGATGCCTTGTGAAATGTGTGTGCTGCACAAAGTGGGGCCCAGCTGTCTGTGCCCTGCATGCTGCCCATTAATGACCACACTTGGGGCTCATGCTAGAGCTAGGAAAAGGTGCTTGTGAAATAAGAGCTCCTAAGCTTTTAAGAGCCACCGCTGGTGTCTCTTGTTGCTGTGAGGTGCTAAGAGCAGAGCCCAGGGGCTGGCCTGGATCACAGCATGAGGCAGCGGTGGCTTTTCCATGGCAAACCTGATCAGGTCTGAAGGCACCCTGTTTGGGACGCACTGATGCAGACGACATGAATTTGCTTGTTGGGAAGATTGTGATAGACAAAACATTCTTGACGTCAATACAAGCTAAAATGTGGTGTTCACAACATTTGGTGTTTAATATTTAATACAATGGGATAATTTTACATACAAAAGCAACATCAATAAAAGGCACTTCCCCACTGTGAGAAGTGTTTAAAATATGTGCAAAGTCCGTTACAAAAAAAAAAAAAAAAAAATAGGAGTGCGTGCACATCTGGCTGAGTTGTTGATACAGAGCAGCTTCTTATGCCGAGCCCCACCCTTCCTCAGGAAGTGCTGCACTCCCTACAGTGCACCAATATAACAGGACTCATTCTGGTTTTACATTGTCACTGCATGGTTAATCAAGCATTCTTTTATACATATTTTTGACCCAGCAGCTTCTTCCTGCTCAGCTAGAACCAGGGCTGGGATCCTCATGCCATAAAGTCTTCATTTGCCACCATCAAGGAATTGTGTCCCATTTTATTGCCTCCCCCCCCCCCACAAAACACAAAAAAAAAAAAAAAAACCAAACCCTACCACCCACAAACAAAATCACACACCCCACTACAGCGACAGTCCTTCAATGGGAAGCCATTCACCAGGGCTCCCCCTCTGGAGCCCTGCAATCATGAGCCCTGAATCCAGCAACTAGGTGACACCATTAAGTAATGACTAGCACTCCCTCTTCCCTGTCTGGAGGTTGTGAGTGCTTCTTCTCCAGCATCCCCAGGCCCAGCCCAACAGGGGTCTTCTGCCTGACAATCCACAGCACTGCCACTCAACCCCCAATCTGGCCCATATTTAAGAGATTTAATCCTCCCAAGTTGCAAAAGATAGTGTTCCTGATGGGAATCGGGTAGCATAGCATTAAGCCCCTGTTGAACAAGCTCTGAATCATGGACCCTACAATCTTAGCCAAGAAGAGGCCGAGAAGCAATTAAACTTAAATTAGCAGGGGCAATGCAACTGGATACCATTTAGGTCGTTTTCCCAATACAGATTTTTTTTTTTTTTTTAAAGAAACTTCGGTGCATACAGCAGCTGAAAATATTTCAGCTGCATCGTGTTCTTTTTAATAAACAGGCAATGCACACAAACATATCATAATGATACAATTAATTGTAAGAAGTTGCTGTAGTAAATACTGGGACCTCACAACAAAATATATTCTATTACATCACTATAGTAACTCTAGTGCATAAAATAGTGTTATATTACAGCTAGACTGTGGATGTCTAACTGGCTAAAAAATATCCCATAGCCAGCCAGATTTAAGCCAACTATCCTTGCACCCAAAACTAAAAATTCAACCCTAGGCAGCCACGTCCCTCCCAATCCTCCAACCATGCCTCCTGAACGCCCAGTTTTTAAGCAGATTAATATAATTTAGTTAAACCAAGCAGCTAACTAGCCCCTCTGCGGGGCTTGATTTTCAAGATGTTGGGTCTAGTCAGATGCCAAGAGCCCAAGAAGTCAAATGCCAGAGCCCTTGGAAAATCTGCCGCTTTGCAACTAAGCAGACCATCTGTGAATTAGGGATCTCGAGATAAGAAAAAGGGCATTTTCCAAATCTATTAAAAAAAAAAACACGACAAGACTGCTAAGTGCACAATGTTTAGACATTTCTTTCCATCAAATTACAGATCCACTAACAGCGTGTCAAACATGCCCAAATAGGAATGGAGTTTGAACTCAAAATAGCTTCAACTACTTTAGTCCAACGCCTGCTAACTATTCCCCATCATTTTGCCAAGACTAAATAGTCTATGGTCTTTATTTTTCCCCCAAGATTGGAGAGGAGTTAAAAAGTAAACAAAGGCATTCTAGTTTATAAATGCACAGAGAGCTTAAGCATAACTATCTTCCAAATGCCATTAGGAAAATGTATTTACTTGAAGGAGCAATTAGGGCTACTGTTCAGTGTTGCCAGATTGCTGCCTTAAAGGAAGAGGAGACTGTGCAGTTATTTATAGTTTCAGCAAAAATAATCTAATATTTGTTTCAAAAATTTCCAATTAGGTTTTACAACACTCAGATTCTCAAGTCAGCAAAACTGATGTTTAAACTTAAAAAATAAATCATTTTAATATGACTTCATTTCTATTTAACTCAAAACAAAGCAATACTTCTTCTGGAACAGACTAGATCCTTCCTTAGACTGGCTGCAGCCAGCTAATGCAATGAAGACTGTAGGTACGTGGTTACAAAGAAAATGAGGAAAGGAAGAAAATTACAAGCAGACACCTACTAAATTAATTATGGTTGAAGAACCTAAAATTCAGTCAGAAGTCAGGTTGGCTGGGGATGCTGCGGTGGCCCTGCGGGAATCATCATTCAGGGCGACAGCCGATGTCTGGGATTTTGAGCCCAACAACACAGGGCTCTGAAAGGAGCCCCTGATGCAAGCCTCCCGGCCAGAGGACCGTCGCTGCAGTGACCAGACTAGGAACAGCGGGAGTGTGATAAAAATTGGGAAAAAAAAATTTCTTCAACTAGCTGTGAAGAAGGCTCATAACTTGGGATTCGCAGCACCTATTCCCACTGAGAAGGAAAAAAGAAGCAAAAAAAAAAAACAAAACCACAACCCCACAACAACCCTTTCATACATCTGGACTTAAAAACTTTCAGCTGTTCTAGCTGACTTGAGCTAAGAATGGCGAGAAGATGATTTCCAGCCCAGGGGATCGCTATGGGCTGTCCATAGAAGACAGAGGCACGCAAGAGGATTCCCCTACCCCAGGAGCAGATATGCACTTAGTATCTGCTCCTGGGACATTCCATATCAAGTGGACCAATCTAGAATGTCATCCATGCTCAACCTCCTTCAAAATTGAATAAGATTTTGTGTGGATATTTGCTAGGGCCTCAAACAAAACTATCCAAAATTATTCGACTGGATCTCTATTGGTTCAAGAACTAGAGGCAGTTGAAAGAAGGTCCCTCAGAGTACTGTGCTCCACGCAACACAAAACGGCCATTTTGTCTGGGCACTGCAGCCAAACAACCTCTGTTAGGGGCCTGACATTTTGTGGATTACAACCACCTCTGGTGCTACGTTCCTATGCAAAGTTTGGAACGTAACGTGAGCTTGCTACCCTTTTTATGGGTCAGCAAAGTACGTGAAAAAGTGTAAACTGGAGTGAAGGATGACGCCAAACTTTGGTATAAAAAAAACATACAAATAAATAAAAGAAATAAACAAAAGAAATGTACAGTCTGCTTTGACGCCTCATTGCTCCTAATGTATATTTCAATTCAGGCTATAACTGGATCCAGTAATCATGGCCTATGACGTACATCTAGGATTTGCACTAGGAGGCTTTGTAGCCATCTGGAAGCAAAGATAGGTTTTCATGTCTAATGTAACTTTTTATGCAAATTTTTGCCATTTTTTGGGTGCAGATATCTGTGTATTTAATTTTTGTTTCTACTGTCATTTGAAAGAGCACCTTTTCTGCAAGACACTCTAGGGATGTGAATCGGGTGCACGATCGTTTCTGCTATCGGGATCGTCTGGCCGTGGGAAAAAATTGTTTTCCCGCGTTTCTCCAGTTTTTTGTTTTTGTTTTTTTTTTTTAGTGAAAAATCGTTTTTCGGGTTAGTGCGCACTAACAAAAATAGCAAAAAATAACAAATAGTAACAAAAATAAACAGTTTTTTGTTAGTGCGCACTAACATGAGTTAGTGCGCACTAACCCAAAAAACGATTTTTACGAAAAATCGGGGGTAAAATTGATCATTTCCTTCTTTTAACTGATTTTTAACGAATTTAGAAATATCATACGATATTTCAATTCGTTAGAAAAACGATTCACATCGTGGGGTTGATAAACCTGCAGATTTCACAAAAATTCACTTACTCTTTTCCTGCCTTGCACATAAACTTTGAATGTCCCATCAATGCGTGACAAAGTGGCTTGTGAAAAAACGTACTGCCTGCCTGATGAAGATGTTATGGGTGCATCAAGGATAGTAATAATGTGGTCTTCCTGAACACAACAGGTGTCTCTACGGGCCAGCCAGTAAAATGACCTAGCAGGACCTTGGGTGTGTAAGAAATTGACCAAGACATCACGTTCCTCGATGGAGACTTCACACAGGAATTATCATAGATGCAAACTAAATACTGACCAGGTTGGAAGCTGGATACTTGAAGGGTGGGAAAATGTTCATGTTCTAGAACACTTACAATGAATGAGGTAATGTCATTTGAAATTTTGCTAATGTAAATTATAGTTGCATCAATGGGCTTGAATTGATTTTCTCTTGATCTTTGCTAAACTTCTCATCCTGAACAGGTCTGATTGCTTCAATGTCCTCCTTTGGGACAAAGGAAAATTTGATACCACAAAGAGCACAATGGTGTCACAGGCATGTTCCCAAAATTCTGCCACTACATACTGCTAACATGACTACCATAGTTCCTTGTGAAGGTACTTTTGCATGTTCAGGCTTGCATGCAGTAAACAGCACAATAAAATGTCCATTTTGAGGGGTTGTTTATAAAATTTCATCACAGCAAAGATGTGTCAAACTACAAGAATGATAAGCACAAGATTCGCTCATTTGCATGTTAAAGAGGCATCTTTGGCGCCCTGCTGTGTAACATAGTGTGCCCATGCATTCAAATGATGTATACCATTGAGGCCTTAATTCTGACCAATGCAAGATCAGGTCCAAAATGAAACAGGGCAACCTTTATAGGAAAAAAAAAAAAAAGATGCTCTTTCAAATGACAAAGAAAAGATTTAAAAACTAAAAACTACACAGTTATTTGTAGTTGAAAATTTGCAAACATTTACATTAAAAAGGTGACCTTGTGTCTTTATGTAATTATATCTTGGCTTCCAGTTGCCTGTAAAGCCTCTTAGTGCAAACCTTGTATGTATATGCCATGGGCCATGACTACAGGTCCAGTCAGTACCTGAATCAAAGCAAAGGTCAGGAGCAATGAGGAGTCAAAGTAGGCCTTATATTTCTTTTGTAACATTCTTCACATACTTTGCTGGCTCATAATAAGGGAGGCAAGCTCACGTTAAGTTCCAAACTTTGCACTGGGACTTACCACCAGGGGTTGTACTAACCCACAAAAGGTGTTGGGCTGCAGCACCTGGACAAAATGGCCTTTTTAGGTTGCATGGAGCATGGTACTCAGGTGACCTCTATTCAACTGCTTCCAGCTCTCCAACCAATGGAGATCCAGGTGAAAAATTTAGTACAGTTTCATTTGAGACCCAAGAGAACATCCATGCAAAATTTTGTTTGATTTGGAGGAGGGTGAGCATGGACCCCTGGTTCACTTGATATGCAATGACCCTACTGTAACACAGGGTGGTCAACATTTTGAAAGACCTCATCCCACCCAGAAAAAAATGGCTTGAAAGATTATTTTATTGCTCCTTTGAAACAACCAGCTGTTGAACTATACAAAAGCAGGGAGGGAGAATAAAAAGCTAACCGTGCAACACTATGGAGACTGTTTGCAGCATAGATCTGCTTTGCAAGAATATATATATATTTTTTTAATTAGGCCAGTGATACTTGAAGTATAAACAAAAGACAATTCCATGCAAGATTCATATCACCGATAAAGGGACACAGCCATTTGGTAATAAAAAGCAACACACGGATGTGCGTGAGCATTTCATGATTCCTAGTTTCCTTCTTTGCTACAGAAGTTTGTGATTTTCTATATAATAAAGCCATCATTAATGGCAATTATTCCTTCTAGAAATCTAGGCAAAAAATGAAGTCAGTGGGTGGGCACAGGAACTAACCAATGGCAGGGCAGTTTTAAAAATGCTTGACAACATAGCCTTCTTGGCTGGATCTCCCTGAATTTCTAGTTAGAACTTTTTTTTTTTAAGCAAATTTTTTTTTTTTTTTTTTAGCTAACCTGGTTGCTTAATGCACCTCAACATTTTCTGGGTGAAAACTCAAGATTTGATCTAGAGTCTCATTCCAGGTCCAATCTGAACTCAACTCTTCCCCGGTAAAGTTGTGGCAGTACTTGATCAACTTCAATTATGGTTACTTGGATAGCAATCAAATTGTAAACATCTACTTAAGAGGACTCTGCAATAAAGCTTAGTGGGCACAATAAGGGCTTTCTGTACATGCTATTTTAAGCGGGCATGTTAAGATGGTCTTTCTATATGCACTCAAATTAGCACATACCCAACTGTACATGAGGCCTTAACAAGTTGGCGTGTGAGCCACAATCCCCCTCCACAACACCAATAGTGGTCCTCTGAACCCTAATCTTCCTACCTCCAGAACCACAAAAAAGGGGGCCTCAGAGCTCTTGCCACATCAAGGCAAAGCAGCATGAGAAAGTCTGCTGGTGACATTTTTTTTAAATCCACTGGCAGCAGGGCAGGATACAGCCAAGTTCTCTCCTGCCATGACCTTTATCATGGCATCATCAGATGGAGTAGATATGGCAGGATAGCACTTGGAAAGAGATGGAAGTCAGGGGAGGGGGGGGGGGGGGGGATCTTCTTCATGGATCCCACATCTCTGTCCAAGAACAGGGCTTAGAGATCTCTTATTCTTGGTGCTGGGGAGGTAATGGGGCACCAAAACTCAGAGGATGCTTGCCCATTGTGGAGAGGGGCAGGGGGAATTCCCTAGGCTAACCAGTCCTTTCATTTTGGGTCAGTTAGCTTAGGGGATTTTGACAGATAGCTAGAGTATATGGCAGAATTTGTGTGGGGTTTTTTTTTTTTTTTAATTTTTATTGCATTTTAATTTTTACACATACACCATTGTGATTGAAAAAATAGATGGTTTACATTAAGATTGTTACACTTCATGAAATCTAAACAAATACAGTAATAATTTTAATCTTTAAACCATTCTAGTTATAATAAGAAATAAATGGGGGGTGGATACTGAAATCTTAAGAGCGAATAACTACAAAGCTAATAAGAAAAAAAGAAAATTACGGTTGCCGAGAGAGCGAGCCTATACATGCCATCTGTACTGAGTCACCTTTGGGTGTGAGTCTAAAAAGAAACAAAGTTGTGACTGCTCGAAGAAAACACACTAACTCTAAATATTTAACTACACATTTGCATGGGTAGCGGAGAATAAATTTAGAACAAACAGTTCTCTCCTGTGTCGTCCGTGTAATATCAGGAAATAGCCAAACTCTTTGGCCATAATAAACTTCAGATCTATTACGAAAAAAATAATCTCAATATATTATTTTTTTCAGTAATGAAAGCGAACGTGACAAATAACACTCCTCTTGTTGAGATGGTATCCTCATGTGATAACTCCAATAACTCAGACATTTAGCTGTAATTGTGGTTCCAAGATCTCTTGGTCATCTACCCTTTTTTGTGGCAAATAGTATGCCTTTGAAATTAAAGGTAAAGCCTCCATTGGTATTTTCAAAATTACATTTAAGTATTTTTTAAATAAGTCAACCGCTGAAATCTGGGAGATGACCGGGAAATTAAGAACTCATATTCGTGCTGCGCAATGTGTTCAATATTTTCTATTTTATTTATTTAATACTTTTTTATACCGGCATTAATGGTTACATCATACTGGTTTACATCCGAACCAAAGGTGGAAAATACATAAAACAGGGCCTGGGGGTGGGACAAAGGCGAAAAGGGAGGCCAAGAGATAGCACACAGAGCAACAAATAATATATAGATAACGAGATACCAGTATCACAAACTATGTACATGGGTTCAGGTCAAATGATGATGCAGCTTCAGGTTAATGGAATAGGGATCTAATCTGGGTAAGCCTGTTTAAAGAGCCATGTCTTTAATGTCTTTTTTAATTTGGTGGTGCAAGGTTCAAGTCGGAGATTTGTAGGTAATGAGTTCCATCATGCGGGACCGGCAATAGAGATGGCACGATCCCTCGTAGAGGAAAAGTGCGCCTTTTTGAGGGATGGCACATAGAGGGGTTCCTTTGTTGTTTGCTCTAGTGGGGCGGTTAGAGTGTGTAAGGCAGAAGGGATCATCAAGACAATTAGAATTGTGACTGTATATGGATTTTTTAGATGATGGTAAGGGTTTTATATAGAATACGTGAGGGGATGAGGAGCCAATGGAGGTCTTTAAGGATAGACATGATGTGGGCTGATTTATGGGCATCTGTGATAGTCCTTGCTACCGCATTCTGGAGCATTTGAAGCGGTTTTATGGTGGAATAGGGGAGCTCTAGGAGGAGGGAGTTGAATTAATCCATTTTAGAAGATAGGGTGGCTTGAATGACAGTGTGGAAGTCATGGGTGTGAAGTAAGGGTTTTAATTTTTTTAGAACATTGAGCTTGAAGAAGTCCTCTTTGAGGATTGTGTTGATGTATTTCTTTAAGTTCAATTGCTGGTCTATGAGGACCCAGAGGTCTCTTACAAATGGTTGAGCGGAAATGGAGCTGAATGCTGGGTTGTTTGCCAGGGAGAGTTTAGGAGTTTGGTGTTGGGAAATGAAGAGCAGCTCTGTTTTACTGGAGTTTAGGGCAAGGTGGAGATTTGAGAGTAAGGTGCTAATGGAAGCAAGGCATGTCTCCCAGAACTTTAGGGAATCAGAGATAGAATCATGGACAGGTATGATGATTTGGACATCATTGGCATATAAATAGAACTTTAAGCCAAGGTCTGATCGAAGCTGGCAGAGGGGTGTGAGGTAGATATTAAATAGGGTGGAGAAGAGGGACGAGCCTTGTGGGACCCCTTGTGAGTTTCATGTTGTACAGCATATTGCTGATAACCTTCCATCATTTTAAATTTCTTTTCCAATTCTTGTACTTTTTCTTGAATTTCAATTCTTTTTTCATTTTCAATACTGGATTTACTTGAGTGTAAGCACGCTTTAGATAACTTAATAACCACTGCCTCAATGGCGGCTAGTGCTTCCCATATCGAGTCCATCATTATTACCGTGGGTTTAACCAGGAAAGAAGTTAGTTCTTGCATTGATTCACCACCTTGCACGGTTCCAGTATCAGTGTCCGGTTCTATTTCCAGCATCGGGGTAGGTAGATGTGTTACCAGCTGAGGTGTCCCTCCTGGTTCGCCCTCTCTCCGGCCTCCAGGCACTATGAGGCTTTCCGAGGAACTCACAGGCACCACCTCACGTTCTCTCTCCCTCTCGCTGGGGTGGGGATGGAGTCTCTGGCGCGCCGGGACTCAGGAGATCTCCTCTGCCAATGACTGAGACGTTCGCTCAACGTCCCTGTCCACAGCGGCACTCGCTCCTGGCTCTCTCAGCAGCGAAGTGAAAAAGGTTTGTATAGTAGCTTGCCTGGCATCAGAAATTTCAGAAGTCGGCTGGCTCTCTCGGAGCTGAGCCTTCCGCTTCATATGAGGCATTTCGTTTTTAAATCTTTGCAAGAAAATACATATGAGGAAATTTAAAACGGAACAACCTTCCCCCAGCACTCAATCGGCAGCAATCTTAAAATACACACACAGGGGGTGGCGTTAACTGTGCAACCAGTAACATGTACACACCTTATTGCATACCACATTAAGCAGGCCCAGATTTAGGCACAGAAACTGCTAAGAGTGCCAAATATCCAGGGCAAAGACAATCCTACTTCTGATTACTTTAGGGCCATGTGCTAGTACAGCTTCAAAGGGCTGCCATCATGGCATAAGCATCTTAAACCTGGCGCCAACACTAAAGGGATGGCTTCCCATACATGTTAGTAAATGTTACCAATTTGCATGCAAATGTATTTTAGCATGCTTTACTGTACAGGCCCCTTAAAGATTATGTTGAAATTATCTTGAAGTGCTGAAAAGCAGAATAGAAATCAAAATAAACCAAGGATGTCAACAATGTATCTGCAGCTGATGTCTTTTTAACACTATGCAGCCACAAAAGGGAACTCTATTCATAAGAGGCAAAACAATGGTACCAGTCCAGCCCCATGCAATAAGAGAACTCAGAGCTCCTAAGAGCAAGAATGTGGTAGAGAATACAAAAATATGTCAGTATATATTTAAAAAGTCTGAACTGGCTCAGAAGTATGAAGAATATGATTTTGACCAGACTGGGGAAATCCCAGCCAAGTACAGGATCCCCTGAATAAGGGAAAACACAGCTACAGTTCAATAACAGACTATTACCTCATCCATCCACAGGTATTTTTCTGCCAACAGCTAAGATATTATACATCCCTTCTACACTGGTCTGTTGGATTCTACAGCAACAGGCTGATTTCAAAGACACTTCCAAAACCAGCTGTCAACATAATTTAATCACTACTATAAACCAGTATGAATTAAGAGGAAAAACTGATTACCTTGTCAAAAGAAAAGCCACCATTATAATAATCCTGTTCATTCTATTTATCCCTCAGTGCACATACAGGGAAGAGCTATTTTGAAATTTATAATGAAGACTGTTTGTACTGAAGTTGGGTTGGCAGCCCTGGTGTCCAATCAGGGGACAGTTTCCATGACGGAACATTCTTTTCAAATACTTCCAATTTATTCAATTGTGTGCATATATCTTATTCTTCAACTGCTGGCCAAATCCACCTTTTACCTCACAGCAGATGAAATGTATGAACAGGGCAGATAATACACCTCCACAGATCTGGATTCTGAATCATCAAAAAAATGTTCCCCATAAACAGAATGAGAGAAAAGCCTTAGCGATTCAGGCCCTTAGTCACAGCAGCTAAGATAGATTTGAGTCTCCAATGTATGCCAATCTCTCTCATGCCTATCCACTGCGGATATTCTGAAACAGACAAGATAAGTGTGCCTCCAGGAGAAGATTGGGAACACTGGTTTAGATGGTTGGCATGCAGTTACTGCAGGTGAAGTTTTGCAAAGTAATGCATATGCAAAACATTCAATGGGGAGGTACAGAGACATGCAAAAACAGCTGTTTTAGAATCTGATACTTTCTACTGGTTTTCGTGCAACACTGAATTCTTGGGAACTCATGCATCTGCCTGTACAAGCTGAAGTACTCACAGTCACCTTTTGGCCACTCCTGGTACTGCAGCCAAAAAGGACCAGAAGTGAGTTCCTTCAATTTTTTGTTACAGCCATACGTTTTCTAGAATTATTTTCAATAACAATATATAGAGAGCAAGGCAATATATCTAAGGCAATGAATCTAATTAATAGTGTTCTGCACGAACATTATGTTTGGGATACCACTTAAGTAGCGTATGCTATCTGCTATCCATGTTCTAAACTTTATATTGGAGACACCAAATTGGCTATCAAAGTCTGTATTATCCCAACATAAATGTTGAATCTGCACTAAAAGTTCAATCACTGCTTGTGCAACATTGGCTAGATAATGCTCACACAGTTGAAGATGGTGGTTCTTTATGATTCAGAACATAAGAAATTGCCATGCTGGCTCAGACCAAGGGTCCATCAAGCCCAGCATCCTGTTTCCAACAGAGGCCAAAACCAGGCCACAAGAACCTGGCAATTACCCAAACACTAAGAAGATCCCATGCTACTGATGAAATTAAAGCAGTGGCTATTCCCTAAGGATAATTGATTAATAGACATTAATGGACTTCTCCTCCAAGAACTTATCCAAACCTTTTTTGAACCCAGCTACACCAACTGCACTAACCACATCCTCTGGCAACAAATTCCAGAGCTTTATTGTGCGTTGAGTGAAAAATAATTTTCTCCGATTAGTCTTAAATGTGCTACTTGCTAACTTCATGGAATGCCCCCTAGTCCTTCTATTATTCGAAAGTGAAAATAACCGACTCACATCTACTCGTTCAAGACCTCTCATGATCTTAAAGACCTCTATCATATCCCCCCTCAGCCGTCTCTTCTCCAAGCTAAACAGCCCTAATCTCTTCAGCCTATCCTCATAGGGAAGCTGTTCCATCCCCTTTATCATTTTGGTTGCCCTTCTCTGTACCTTATCCATCGCAACTATATCTTTTTTGAGATGCGGCGAACAGAATTGTACACAGTATTCAAGGTGTGGTCTCACCATGGAGCGATATAGAGGCATTATGACATTTTCCGTTTTATTAACCATTCCCTTCCTAATAATTCCTAACATTCTATTTGCTTTTTTGACTGCTGCAGCACACTGAGCTGACAATTTTAAAGTATTATCCACTATGATGCCTAGATCTTTTTCCTGGGTGGTAGCTCCTAATATGGAACCTAACATCGTGTAACTACAGCAACGGTTATTTTTCCCTATATGCAACACCTTGCACTTGTCCACATTAAATTTCATCTGCCATTTGGATGCCCAATCTTCAAGTCTTGCAAGGTGCTCCTGCAATGTATCACAGTCTGCTTGTGATTTAACTACTCTAAATAATTTTGTATCAACTGCAAATTTGATAACCTCACTCGTCGTATTCCTTTCCAGATCATATATATATATATTGAAAAGCACCGGTCCAAGTACAGATCCCTGAGGCACTCCACTGTTTACCCTTTTGCACTGAGAAAATTGACCATTTAATCCTACTCTTTGTTTCCTGTCTTTTAACCAGCTTGCAATCCACGAAAGGACATCGCCTCCTATCCCATGACTTTTTAGTTTACGTAGAAGCCTCTCATGAGGGACTTTGTCAAACGCCTTCTGAAAATCCAAATACACTACATCTACCGGTTCACCTTTATCCACATGTTTATTAACCCCTTCAAAAAAATGAAACAGATTTGTTAGGCAAGACTTCCCTTGGGTAAATCCATGTTGACTATGTTCCATTAAATCATGTCTTTCTATATGCTTTACAATTTTGTTCTTGAGAATAGTTTCCACTATTTTTCCCGGCACTGAAGTCAGGCTCACTGGTCTATAGTTACCTGGATCGCCCCTGGAGCCTTTTTTAAATATTGGGGTTACATTGGCCACCCTCCAGTCTTCAGGTACAATGGATGATGTTAATGATAGGTTACAAATGTTAACTAATAGATCAGAAATTTCATTTTTTAGTTCCTTCAGAACCCTAGGATGCATACCATCCGGTCCAGGTGATTTGCTACTCTTTAGTTTGTCAATCTGGCCTACTACATCTTCCAGGTTCACAGTGATTTCGTTCAGTTCGTCTGACTCATCACCCCTGAAAACCAACTCCGGAACTGGTATCTCCCCAACATCCTCATTTGTAAACACGGAGGCAAAGAATTCATTTAGTCTTTCTGCAATGGCCTTATCTTCCCTAAGAGCCCCTTTAACCCCTCTGTCATCTAATGGTCCAACCGACTCCCTCACAGGTTTCTTGCTTTGGATATATTTAAAAAAGTTTTTATTATGAGTTTTTGCCTCTATGGCCAATTTCATTTCAAATTCTCTCTTCGCCTGTCTTATCAATGTTTTACACTTAGCTTGACAATGCTTATGTTTTATCCTATTTTCTTCAGATGGATCCTTCTTCCAGTTTTTGAAGGATTTTTTTTGGCTAAAATAGCCTCTTTCACCTCACCTTTTAACCATGACGGTAATCGTTTTTCCTTCCTTCCACCTTTCTTAATGCGCGGAATACATATGGACTGCGCCTCTAGGATTGTATTTTTAAACAATGTCCATGCCTGTTGAACACTTTTAACCTTTGCAGCTGCACCTTTCAGTTTTTTTCTAACTTTTTCTCATTTTATCAAAGTTTCCCTTTTTAAAATTTAGTGTTAGAGCTGCAGATTTACTTATTGTCCCCCTTCCAGTTATTAGTTTAAATTTGATCATGTTATGATCACTGTTGCCAAGTGGCCCCACCACCGTTACTTCTCTCACCAAATCTTGCGTTCCACTAAGAATTAAATCTAAAATAGCTCCCTCTCTTGTTGGTTCCTGAACCAATTGCTCCATGAAGCAATCATTTATTACATCCAGGAACTTTATGTCTCTAGCAAGTCCTGATGTTACATTTACACAGTCAATATTGGGGTAATTGAAATCTCCCATTATTATTGCACTGCCAAATTGGTTTGCTTCTCTGATTTCTCTTAGCATTTCATCATCTGTCTGACCATTTTGTCCAGGTGGACGGTAGTATACTCCTATCACTATACTCTTACCCAACACACATGGGATTTCTACCCATATAGATTCTACTAAGCATTTAGTCTCTTGTATGATCTTTATCTTGTTGGACTCTATACCCTCCCGGACATAAAGTGCCACACCCCCACCAAGTTGAGCCTCCCTATCATTGCGATATAATTTGTACCCTGATATAGCACTGTCCCATTGGTTATCCTCCTTCCACCAAGTCTCTGTGATGCCAATTATGTCAATCTCATCATTTGCTGCTATACACTCTAACTCTCCCATCTTACTACTTAGACTTCTGGCATTGGCATACAGACATTTCAAAGTGTGTTTTTTGCTTGTTTTAACAACCTGCTTTTCAGTTGTTTGGGATAAGTCAGAAATCATTAGCTTCGGTGATTTTTTACATATAGGTATATGAACTATGTTTGCATTTAATGGAACCTCTCTGTTGGGATGCCCTAACTCTCCTGTTTCATTAGTATCCTTCAAGGATACATTTCTCCAAACCATGCACTGCTGAGTGACTGTCGGCTTTCCCCCTTGTTCTAGTTTAAAAGCTGCTCTATCTCCTTTTTGAAAGTAAGTGCCAGCAGCTTGGTTCCACTCTGGTTAAGGTGGAGCCCATCCTTTCCGAAAAGTCTCCCCTTTCCCCAAAAGTTTCCCCAGTTCCTTACATAACTGAATCCCTCTTCCCTGCACCATAGTCTCATCCACACATTGAAACTCTGGAGCTCTGCCTACCTCTGGGGACCTGCACGTGGAACAGGAAGCATTTCAGAGAATGCCACCCTGGGTGGCATTCTCTGAAATGCCACCCTGGAGGTTCTGGATTTCAGCTTCCTACCTAAAATCCTAAATTTGGCTTCCAGAACCTCTCTCCCACATTTTCCTATGTCGTTTGTGCCCACATGTACGACAACCGGCTCCTCCCCAGCACTGTCTATAATCCTATCTAGGTAACGCGTGAGGTCTGCCACCTTCGCACCAGGCAGACAAGTTACCAGGCGGTCTTCACGTCCACCAGCCACCCTGCTATCTACATTTCTAATAATCAAATCACCAACTATGATGGCCGGCCTAACCCTTCCCTTCTGGGCAGTAGCCCTGGGAAATTTGTTCTCAGTGCGAGAGGACAATACATCACCTGGAGAGCAGGTCCTTGCTACAGGATCACTTCCTGCTACACCAGGGTGATGTTCTATTGGGAGACCTTTCTGATCCAAGGCAGCACTGGGGCTGCCAGAATGGATTTGGGACTTGGCTACTATGTCCCTGAAGGTCTCGTCAATGTACCTTTCTGTCTCCCTCTGCTACTCTAGCCTCCAGAGATCGTACTTGTTCCCTGAGAGCCAAGAGCTCTTTGCACCGAGTGCACACATACAATCTCTCACCGGCGGGTAAAAAATCATACATGTGACACTCAATGCAAAAGACTGGAAAGCCCCCCTCTAGCTGCTGGACTGCTGCCTTCATCTTAGTTTTATTGAGTTCCTAGTTAAGTTTAGGATACTAAGGGAGTTGGAATGAGAGTACTTTAATTACTAAATTCACCTGTAAATTTAATCAGCTAGTGTCCTACAAGGGGATGATTAAACTTTCAATAAGGGCTGGTACAGTATTATGTTTTAGATAAGATCCTGGTTGATTTTTAATGAGAAAGTGTCTTCTGCCTAAAAATCAAGGGTTGAGTGGGTGGGAAAGACAGACACTAGAATTAACTATCTCTGGCTTGCTTTTTACCTCAGACACACACAAACTCTAAAGAATATATCCCTTAATTTCACCTTTCACCAGACTTTTATAAGCCCAAATATTTCTGAAAACTATACTTACCAATCCTCTTAAACCACGGTTAAATTAATCTTCACTCAGTTAATGGAAGGATTCGAGATTCGCGTGCCGTTAGGCGCGCGCTTCCGGTCCTCCTCTACTGCAAACCTTGCGGGGCCTCTGGAAGCTGGGCTGTGGAAGTCAATCCCTGGATCGCTTGCGGTGACCTCTGGACTCCTCTCCCGGGGGATGCTGGGAGCAGTATGCAGATGAGCCTTCCGGTCCTCCTCTTCAGTGTCTGGATCCAGCCAGAAAGGTCAACATTAGGGGTGTGCATCCGTTTTCCACGAATTTGTAATCCGCAGCTTATTTTGTCCTGTTAAATACGTGGGAAGGGGAAACGCATCGCGACTCCCCACGTATTTAACAGATTTCTGTTTTATTCGGCACGCCCAGCAGCGTGCGCTTTTCTTCGCCCCCATTAGCTGCTTGCTACCTAGGATTACCACAAAATGGTGGCGCCCCTGCGGTAACCATGCCAACCTGTCTGACCCTTTCCTGTGAGTCGCAGTGACTCACAGGAAAGGGTCGGACAGGTCAGCATGGATACCGGAACGCAGCGTATCCGCGCTGACATTTTCTGAGCAGCACAATGCAGCCAATAGCGCTGTCATTCAGTGCTCTCTGTGGATTTTACTGACGAGCCAGCAGTATATAAACATCAGCACGAGGAGCCACGCAGTTATTTCCAGCGATGCTGTGGGGAGTTGGGCTGCTGGGTGGAAGAGGGAGCAGGCAGAACTGATAGAGAATAGATAGGCTAGGTAAGGAAAGAAAAATGTTTTGTTTTGCTGTAGTGCCAGGGTCAGCTACAGCCACTACTATTCCTGTTTCTTTCAAGCTGTTTATTTTGGTCATCTCTGACTGAGAAGAGAAGCTGTGCTAGGTCAGCTAGCACTGACCAGTGACCATTTACCATTTAGGGTGTTGGGCTGGCTTGGAGAGATATATTAATTTTCAATTTCATCCATTTTTCTGGAGTGACAAAAATTCCTGCTTTTTTTTTTTTTTTTAATTCCAATTACTTAGTCTCTCAGTGCACTGGGCTTCACTGGGAAGTTTAACAGGCTGGGTCTGTGCAGTCAAGTGCCCAGGGAGTCTGCCTCTTTTGTGCTTACAAGCAAGCAGCTTCTGTGTACACGCCACACACACATTGGTGCACAGCCAGGCAGCGTGACAGTGGGCATTTTAAACAGACAACCTTATTATTGTGGGACAGTGGGCAGTGTTACTACTCAGTGACATAAAATCCATAATGTCAGGGAAAGAGATGCAATCGAGTGATTGGGACTGGCAGAGGAGGCACCCCAAAAGACACTAGTGCAACACCACCAGTACAGCTAAAAAGGCAACTGTTGCAATCTAAACTCTTTGTAGGGGATGGCAGTTCCATGCCAAAAAAAAGGAAACCTGACCTTGATACATCGCCACCACTTGTTTCTGGCCCTGTAATTTTGGAGGAGAGGGAAGGGGAGGCAGAGTCATGCCCAACAAAATGTAGACACCCAAAAGCAGCAGGGGGACAGAAGTCTCGACTAACACTTAGCGTTCACAAGGTAGCGCAGTCACTGATAGCTTCTGATTCAGATGAAGAATCTTCTTGTGTGGGATTCTCATTAGAAATGGAAGAAGTAATAGCCGACGAATCTTCGGTAGAATCAGTTAGTCCTGTCTTAGCCTCCAGAAATGTGCAGCAGGGGAGAGATAACAGTGACATCGAGGACGAGGAAGAGCAGTCAGTACAGGCACAGAGGGTGACTGATGATGCCCCCTCTGGCATTGCTTCTCAGGGTGCACCCACTACCTCAACTCCAGTGCCAGCATCCACCCCCAAGGTTTTAGAGAGGGGAGGATCACGAAAGACATCTCCGATCTGGAAACACTTTAAAGTGACGGAAGACCCGCGTTATGCTTGGTGTAATTACTGTGCCAGGGATATTAGCAGAGGCAAGCAAATGGGACATCTATCTAATTTTGGCATGAACCATCATATCAAGAGGCAACACCCAACAAGATTACTGCCATCTGGGGATGGTGGCAGTTCCAGTTGGGGGACCCCTTCCAACCAGTGTGCAGTGGTAGGAAAGCAGCAGAGTCAGCCCACGCCCTCATACCCTTCTAGCAGTCAGGCGGCAGGCCAGCAACCCCCTGACATGTGGCAGAGGCGACAATCCACCATGGAGGAAATGGGGTGGAGTATGGTAACTCTATCCCGGGGTAGGAGGCAGGCAGCCTCAAAAGTTGTAACCAGGAGCATTGGGGAAATGATTGCCCTTGATGACCAGCCCTTGCAGCTAGTGCAGAATGTGGGTTTCAAGCGTATTTTGAAGGTCGTACTTCCAAATTACAAAATCCCGTGCAGAACCACATTTAGTAGAAAGGTCATCCCCAGCCTGTACAAGCAGTGTCGGTGTCGCATTCAAGCACTGCTAGCTAAGGCAGATGGAAGAGTGCATTTCACCTGCGATATCTGGACCGCCATGAATGCTGCACACTCTTACCTGTCTCTGACAGCACACTGGTGGGACATGGCTGAGGCAGGGGCAGCCAGCAGCTCTATTACTGAAGAAGTATCAGGGTGGAGGTGGGCTTTACTGCACACTCACCTGACGGACCAGGCCCATACCGCAGCCAATATTCTAGCATGCATCAGAAAGATGCTGGAGGGCTGGCAACTACACCAGCGAGACAGGAAAACGCAGGCAGGGTTCTTTGTCACAGACAATGGTACAAACATGGTTAAGGCAATAACCGATGAGCGGTTTAAGAATATCCGATGTTTTGCACACACTCTGCACCTTGTAGTGAAGTCAGCTCTGGGCTTGGAATCCAATGACAAGGAGAATGAATACCTGCATAGGCTAATACAGAAGTGCAGGAACATAGCAGCACACTTCCACAGAAGTGTCAAGGTGGGGCAGGTTCTCCGACAAAAGCAGACTGATTTGGAGATGCCTCACAAGCGTCTCATTCAAGACATTGCCACCTGGTGGAATTCCACCTTTATGATGCTGAAGAGGTTACTGGAGCTGCAGACACCCCTTCATGAACTTTCTGGTAGAATGGACATAGGTGTGCAGAATCCCCTAGGGCATCATGATTGGTTAGTCATGAGTCAGCTGGTAAAAATCCTGCAGCCCTTCAAGGATGTCACGGAGGAGCTGAGTTCCAGAAGTGCCACCTTGGCTGACATCATCCCTATAGTTAATTTCCTGGATGAACATTTGGAGGCCTTTAAACGGGAAGACGGAATGACTGCTGAGATGCTGCAGTGTCTGGACGTTTTGCAGCAGCAGGTGAAAGACAGATTAAGGCCTTTAACAGATGACCGCACATACATGCTCGCCTCGGTCTGTGATCCCCGTGTGAAAGGTAAACTCTCCCTACAAACCAATTGTCTGTCATTTGTGAAGGAGCTGCTGTTAGCAAAGGTCCGTGAACAGGAGCGCCATAGGCGGAGACAGATTAGGCTTGAAGCAGAGATGGAAACAGCAGGCACATCAGAGAGTTGTGCTGCTAGCCCAAGCAGGAGCAGCACTGTGTTAGCGACAGATAGTACCTCCTCCTCCACGTCAGAACACCCAAGGCATGTTGGCCATAAAGATTCATCAGTTGTGCAACGGGCAAGAGAGAAAGCAGCTGGATTGAGTGACTCTGAGCCGGCCATCCAGTGCTCCTACCATGTGACAGGGGCCGGCCAATGGCACGGATACCCTGTCACATGGTAAGGGCAAAGGGCCATCGGCGCCATCTTTATGAGTGGCAGCCGATGGCCCGAGAGCGGGAGATCGCTCCCCGCACCCCCCCCCCCGGACCACCAGGTATGTGTAAAAAGTTTTTGGAGGGTGGGGAGGGGGGGGGGTCGGTTTACAGAGTCAGGTGGGTTTTTTGTTTGTTTGTTTTTTTTTTTTTTAAATCGGGCCATCTGCGCCATTTATATTAGTGGCAGCCAAAATGGCACCGATGGCCCAAGAGCACGCCGGGGACCCCCCCCCCCCCCCCCCACTGGACCACAGGTAATTTAACATTTTGGGGGGGTTCGGGAGGGTAAGGGATTGGTGTGCTGGTTTTCCCGCCCTCCCCCCAAATAATTCCCGTGCCCGATTTAACGATAAATCGGGGGAATTTGTATTGTATCGCGCACTCTAACGATTTTTGACGATTTAAAAATTATCTGACGATTTTTTTAAATCGTCAAAAAGCAATTCACATCCCTATTGCACATGCTTAAATCCTAACCATTTGTACCATTATCCACTGTAGGGGCCAACCCATTCTAGGGAGCCCTTTCCTGCGCAAAGGAAAGGGAACTCTCCCCGGGTGTAGCCAGCCTGTATCTACCCCTCTGACCCGTGTTGAACCACTGTTCACTTGGAAACCTTCTCCGCATCTGTGTTGAAAATTCTCGTTTGTATATCTGCTAACTCCACCAGATTTTAAGAGACCAGCGAGAGCTCACTAGATGCCAACAGAAACACCCCACTCTAGGGGCAAACCCATTCTAGGGAGCCCTTTCCTGCACAAAGGAAAGGGAACTCTCCCCGGGGCCAGCCTGTCTTGCCCCTATCAAAACAGCAACCTGACTACCTCAGCTCTACCAGCCTGTCTTGCCCTATAAACTTTCTGCCATACACCAGACGTCTCACTCAACTCCTTGCGGTTTTCTTGCCACTATCATGGTTCCTCAGTGCGTTGGTGCTAGTTTTTCTGCTTGCTATGTTCCCCCTTCATTGTGCTGTAGGATGTCGATGTCACTTGTCTTGCCACTTTGCCTATCGTGCTGACTTCGAGGGTTCATGCATCTGTTATCGGTGCTCTCTTTTGAAGCTGTGGTGTGTTTTTTACATTCTCGCTGCTGTTTTGCGCATCTGTTAAAGCACTCTTGCCACTCCTGGTACCCCTTTGCTCCTTTAAAGTGCCTTAGGCTATTCATGCCACTTTGGTGCCACAGTCTAAGAACCTTGGAGCTCTTTTCTCGTTTTGATGATTGCTCCCCAGAAGTTTCATCAGAATTGATAAAAAAAATTCCAATTCTGCAGCCAAAAATAGGCTGCAAGTACTTCCCCCATTGACTTTAATGGGAAATCGGAAAATGAATAAAACTAATCAACGAATTGGTTTTCCCCCCTATGAAACGAATGCAACAAATTTGGGTCCTGGCGAAACAAAAACCGAATCGCAACAATTTTTTTTACCTTCTTCACATCTCTAATGGACACGTATAGACACCTCTCCTTTCACAAAGGCCATATTAGGGTGGCACTCTACAGGGGACATCCTTCACACAATGTGCTTTGCTTCGAACAATGGACTGACACACCTAGTTTTAAAATGCTCTGAAAACTTACTCGTATAAGCAAGCTTATAACCAGGTATAAGCTTGGCCTTCTGCCCTTGCGAGCTTTTACTTTACATTCAAGGTATTGCATCATGTGGCAGATGTGGAATTAACACAAGCTTTATTGGATGTTTGTGTCTTGGTACTTTATTATGTTTAGAAGTTTTTGTATGTCTCTGTATTCATTTTATGAGTGTAATATTACTGTTAAGTCATTTCGAACATTGCTGTGATGATTGCCACTGATAAAGTTTCATAAATCCAAGTTTAAATCTTGTTTAGCAAATGGCACTCAACCTCATTTTATGAGTTTTGTCCTTATTTCTGAATACCACAGAAGGCTTCACTGCAGCTTGAAGTTCTTTGCTCAGTTAAACATTTTGTACAAGGTACAATTTACATAAAAAAAGAAGACAAGGAGTACTTTCTACTAGCGCAGTCTCCTTGACAGCGGTTTGCAAAACAGAAAGCAGCATTAATCACTAACAGGAAGTGAATTTCTTAAGTGTTGCTTAACTCTGTGGAAAAGTCATTTGCCCTTTTCTCCAAATACGCAGTTTGTTTAAAATACCAAGAACAAGAATAGAGGCACAAACCAGAAATATTTCTGCATGTTGCACGTGCTAACCTGGAATACTGGAAAATTTAAACTGCATAAAACTCATGCTAGAGTAATATTAGTGTTGGAACGCACAAAAGGAGTGGAGTAGCCGCCTGGTTGTTAGAGCAGCAGGCTACAACCCAGGGAAACCAGGGTTCAAATGCCACTGTCACTCCTTGTGACCTTGGGCAAGTCCTTTACCCTCCATTGCCTCAGGTACAAAATTAGATCGTAAGCCCTGTGGGGATAGGGAAATACATATAGTACTTTAATGTAAATCTGCATTGATGTACACTTTGAAGTGCCGAAAAGTAGAAAGAAAAGTCTAAATAAATAAAAGCCAGAAAACTAAGTTCTGGCTATAAAAGGCTCCATAGCACAGCATCCCTTCGCAGTGTCATCATATCAGGTGAAATACCGAAATAAGCATTTGTTTTTGTACCAACCAGAAGCTATAGCATTAAGGCAGCACTAGCAAAGGATCTAAATGAGCTTGAATGTCTGGGACTATTCAAAGTCCTCCCATCAGAGCTCACCCACTGGTCTTCCATTAACTAAAAACAGAGCTTTGCAAATTCATTCACAAAATCTATGAGTGTAAACTGCACCTGCAACAGGAAGGTAATCAGAGCACTGCAGTGACATCACAAGTAACATCCAGAGAACGTGCTGGGGACAGAAGAAGCCTGGGTCTGGGGAAGATATGCACTAGAAAGAAAATTGACTGTGGGAAGGTCTGAATGGGGATAGCCAGCATGTAAATGACAGAGGAAGGAAAAGGCATGTGTTAAATGAAGGAGCAAGAGAGGCAGGAGATTCAGGGAAAATAAGATACCTGTAGTCAGACTCTCTGGAAAGAATGAGGCAGCTTGGACCTCTATGTATATAGCAGAAGTACACTGAAAAGCAGAGTTGCTTGCCTGTAACAGGTGTTCTCCAAGGACAGCAGGATGTTAGTCCTCGCATATGGGCGACATCCATGTAGGATCCCTCTCCAGTCTTGTAACATAGAATTAAGATTAAAATAAAAAAAACAAAAACACAGGAGAAAACCAACTCCCCTGTGTGGCGGGCGGGTTTCATAAGGACTAACATCCTGCTGCCCTTGGAGAACACCTGTTAAAAAAGGTAAGCAAGTCTGCTTTCTCAGAGGACACAAAAGGGGACCAGACACCCAACCAGGTGCTAACGGGCACAATAACACCTGTGCTGTTGGTAACAAAGGGGGAAACAGCCTGAACCCAAAACAACAGGCCCTGGGTGGGAGAGTTAGGTTGTACACCTCAAGCAGGTGCCGAAGGACAGACTGGCCAAAGCTGCTGTCACGTCAGCCATCCCTATCTAGACAGTAATGAGATGTGAATGCATGCAGCCTTCAGATCTCCATGGGAACTGCTCGCAAATGGGCCTCTGACAGAATGAACTTTGACATGACCCCCCCCCCCCCCCCCAAGATGGAGCCCCACTTGGGCATAACAGGGAGAGATGCAATCTGCTAGCCAATTGGGTAGTGTCTATTTGGCAATGGCAATGCCCAATCTATTCCTATCAAAAGAAATAAGAAGGTGGGTGCACTGTCTATGGGCTTCTGTCCGCTCCAGATAGAAAAATAAGGCTGGCTTGCAGTCCAAACTGTGTAGTGCTCATTCACCTTGGTGCAAATAGGGCCCAGGAAAGAACACTGGCAGGACAGTTGACAGGTTAAGATGGAAGTCCATTACCACCTTAGGCAGGACTACCCTATCATGATAAAACTTAGTGTACGTGGATAGGTCAGTAAGGCCTGGATCTCACTGATCCAGTGAGCTGAGGTGACCGCCACCAAAAATGATCTTCCAGGTCAGATACTTCAGTACACAGGTGCACAGTGGCTCAAAGGGAGCTTTCATCAGCTGAGCTAACACATTGAGATCCCAAGACATAGCAGGAGACTTGGGGGGGGGGGGGGGTTTCAATTGAAGCAGGCCCCGCATGAAATGTACAACTATAGGCTGTACAGAGATGGGAGTACCGTCTACACCAGGGGTGGGCAATTCCGGTCCTCGAGAGCTGCAAACCAGTCAGGTTTTCAGGATATCCTTAATGAATATGCATGAGAGAGACCTGCATACACACTGCCTCAGTTGTATGCAAATCTATTTCATGCATATTCATTAGGGGTATCCTGAAAACCCGACTGGTTTGCAGCCCTCGAGGACCGGACGTGCCCACCCCTGGTCTACACCCTGGTGGTATGCACCAATTTTACTGAGATGAGCCCTAACGGAACTGGTCTTTAAGCCAGCTTCCGATAGGTGTAGAAGGTAGTCAAGCAGTTTTTGTATGAGGCAGGAGAATTGATCTAGGGGCTTCTTCTTACACCTCCTTCACTTAAGTCCATAGGACTTTCTAATGGAAGGCTTTCTAGAAGCCAAACAGGACCAGAGACACATCCTCAGAAAGATAAAGTGGCTGCAGGATTAACCTTTCAACATGTAGGCTGTGAGCAACAGAGCCTGGAAGTTGGAATGTCACAGACTGCCTTGATCTTGTGTGATGAGATCTGGGGAAATCCCCAGATCAGTCTCCGGATGGACAACTCCCGTAGGAGTGGAAACCAGACCTGTTTCGGCCAGTGAGGGGCCATGAGGATCATAGTCTCCCTTATCCTTACAAAGCTTCAAGAGTGTCTTCACCACTAAGGGCATCTAAAGATAAGCATACAGAAGACCTTTGCCTCAATCACAGACAAAAGCATCTGAGGCTGGTTTGCATCTGACATATACAGGCAGAATTGAGGCACCTTCCTGTTGCAGAGGGATGTGAATAGATCTAAGTCAGGCTCCCTCAGAGGAGGAATATCCAATTTTGTTACACACACACACACCCCCCCCCCCCCCCGGTCCAGGGACCACATGTGGGGTCTGAAGACTCGACTCAGCCGGTCCGCTACCACATTCTTCATCCCGACCAGGTACATGGCCCTGAGACCCATAATCAGATCTGGACCACTTCCTGACACAGGAGGTACGATCTCATGCCTCCGTGCTTGTTGACATACCACATGGCTATCTGGTAGACAGTTTGGATCAGGACAACTTTGTTGGACAGAAAGGAAGTTGATATGACAAGAGCAGTCCTGAGCGGACCAGAGGCCCTGGGTGCTGAGCCATCTACATGAGCTCCCCACCACAAAGTGGATGCATCCATGGTTAGGACAATTTGGGTAGGGTGACTTTGAAAAAAGATCCCCCCTTCCTGGATAATAAGTCCCAGAAAGATGGGGTGAGCAATCCCGAAGGCTCTAAGTGGCCTGGCACCACTATGACCTCAGGGTCCATGAGGCTCTGTGTACGAATAAACATGCCAAGGGGAGTGGCAAGGACTTTTGTGGCCATATGGCCCAATAGCCTCAACACGTGTTAGGCAGACACCTGCTGGCTCTGTTGAATCTCTGCTGTGATGATAGTCAAGGTGGCAACCCTCTGGCAAGGAAGGAAGGCCTTGGCCTAAGCCATGTCTAGCAGGGCTCCTATGAAGTCCAGTTGAAGTGACAGGTTGAGATAGGACTTTGGGTACTTGAGAACGAACCCTAGTGACTCCAACACCCAGGTAGTCAAGTACATAGACCTGGCGGCCCCTGCCTGAGAGATGCTCTTGACCAGCCAATCATTCAGATATGGGAAAACATGCACTCCCAGCCTGCGGAGGTGTGCCGCCACCAAAGCTAGGCATTTTGTGATGACCCATGGGGCTAACGCAAACCTGAATGCCAACACCTGGTACTGAAGTGCTGTTTTCTCCACCATAAATCAGAGGTACTTCCTGTGATTCGGGAAGATCTCGATATGAGAGAATGCATCCTTTAAGTCAAGGGAGCATAGCCAGTCTCCTTTTTGCAAAAAGGGAGATCAAGGTGCCCAGGAAAACCATCTTGAACTTTTCTTAGAAACTTGTTCAAGACCCGTAGGTCTTGGGACAGAGTCCTCCTGTTCTTTTTGAAATCAGAAGTACCTGGAGTAGAATCCACACCCTCTTTGCCCTGGTGGTATGGGCTCGACCGTTCCAGCCATTAAAAGGGAGGAGCTCTGCTAGTAGTAATGCCTCCTGGTGCACTACCAGCCCCCCCAAAGATGGGCACGGAGGGCAATTTGGCGAGACACCCAATAGATTCAATTGGTACCCTTGATGAACCGAACCCACTGGTCCGAAGTTATACTGAGCCACTGGTTTGCAAAGAACTGCAGCCTGCCCCTGGAGGTTCCACTGTCCCAGGTACAGACAACTGGCCTACGTGCCCTACGACCCAATCAAAAGCACCGTCCCAGTTGACTGAGGAGCTGGCTGGGGCTTGGGGGCTCTCTGCTGCCTAGGACGGCCATGGGATTCCTGATGGCGTGGACAGTTGTGAGGGGGCAGAGGATCGTACTTCCTTTGGTGAAAAACTCTTTCCTTGGCCCCTGGCTCGCCGGCCTCCTAGAAGATGACAACGAATTTGAAGGGCTGGTGGAGGGTTTCATAGCAATCCCGAAGTTGGGCCACTGCATCCCTCACCCTATCTCTGAAGAGATCCTCCCCAGTACAAGGCACGTCAGCGTGTTATTCTTCTACCTCTGACTGGAGATTGGAGGCCCACAGCCATGCCATTCTGCGGGAACTGATTCCCGCTGCAGAGACTCTCAATGCAGTCTTGATAATATTGTAGGTCACACAGACTTCGTGGTTTACTGCATTCCAGGCCCTTATGCACCAGCGACATGAGGGTGTCTTGCTGCTGTTGAGGCAGCTGCTCAGCCACCTCCTGCACCTGCTTCCAGATGTCCCGCGAGTACTGGTTCATGTAGAGCTGGTAGGCAGCAATGTGGGCAATAAGCATCGCGCCTTGAAATACTTTCCTCCCAAGAGTGTCCATCACTCTATAGTCCTTCCTTGGGGGCACCAAGGAATGAGTGAGTACACTTGGCCCTCTTGAAGGCGGATTCAGCCACACCAAATGGTGGGGCAGCTGACAATTATCGAATTTGGCAGTCTTCTGGATGAGGTAGACTCCCCCCCTCCCATCTGCCTTCTTATTAATGGGAGGCACTGTGAGGGGGTGTTCCTATATTCTCTGCAGCAACTCCTTAAGGATCTTGTGTACCAGGACCGCCACAATCTACTTAGGAGGCACCATGAACTGGAGGATCTCAAGCATTTTGTGCCGCGCACCCTCCTCCATTAAGTGAAAAGGGATGGCTTCTGCCATCACCATCACATACGCTGCAAAGGTCAAGTTTCTTAGGCGGAGGCTTCCTTCCTCTGGAGGAGAAAGGTCTGAAGGGAGACCCTTGTAGCACTCGGAGGACTCGAAAACATCATCCCCTCAGGGGTCATAGTGTTCCTCCTCCTCACTGTAAGTCACTGGGGATGGGTCCCTAGGTGCAGGCACCAGTGAAACCAGATGGAGGGTGACAGACCTCTGCATCTCTGCTGGCCTCAATGGAGCTTCCTCAGAGAAGGAACAAAACGATGACCACCATATTGGTAGGGGGAGGCCTCAGTGCCCTGCCAGGCACCGATGCTGTCTGGAAACTGATGCCAGCTGGGTCTGTAATGCACCAATGAGCATGTTGGGCTTCTCCAGAAGTGGTACTAGGATGGGAGGCACAGAATCCGGTGCAGTCGGTGCCACAGGACCAAAGCCTTGGAGCGCCTGGTCCATCACTAGCTGGAATCAGCGCTCCAGCTCCTCCTTAAAATGATACTGAAACCAACATAGATTGGGAGGAAAGAGGGGGTGGCCATAACTTCTTCGGACCTTTGAGGTGGATCAGTAACCTTTCAATTTCTAAAGGAGGAAATTGTAAGCCTTGCAGTTCTTATCACTGAACTGGTAAGGAGAGGTCAGGGAGACTGCAAGAGTTAAACGAGAACTATAGTCCAAAGATAATGAACAATAGTTTCAAGCAGATTTTAAAATTACAAAATAAAAAAAAAAAAAAGCATAGTCTTTAAGCACTAAAGAATGAGGTTAGCAATTGTTTGTCCTTAAAGTTAAAGGAGGATTGAACTTCAGGAATACAGAGACATGGATATGCATCTTCGAGTATTACCAGGTTAAATGGTGAAGTACTCCCAGAAAGTTGGGATTGTGAATGCTTTCATCAATAGTATGTGTCTTCCTGGCAATCACTTTTTCCCCCACAATCTCTAAATGATCAGTATGGCATGGCAGTACATGCATACAATAAACATATGTCCAGAAGCAGAATTATCAATTAATATTTCATTTATTTGAATATATAAACTGATTTTAGATTAACCATGCAAACCAAAAATGGGATGCACCATTTTGCAATATCAGAGACTAATCTCATTTGAATCCAGGACTGATGATAGGGAAAAATCTCTTGAAATATGTTACAATATTAAAATCAGTTTTAATGCTTTAATATTATACACCATGTCTTAAGAAGGAAATGGATGAAGGGTGATGGTGTTTGGGAGACAGAGGTAGTGCAGCTAGAAGATGGCTAGGCAATGGGGCAGATGGTTAATTTGGTGTGGCAGATTAAACGTACATTACAAAAATATTTTGGTGTATTCTGGCTCTTTGCCTCCATTTTGCATTTTTATGATTTGTTTATATTCTTTGCCTGCATGAGCCAATGAGAAATCTGGAGATTAGATTTCCAATGGTGAGCAACTGTATGCCTTGCACATTATTAACCAATTTGCTAGTCTGAGCAGATTTGGTATTTTATTTATTTAGGGGCTCTTATATACCGATATTCTTGTAACAAGTTACAAATCAATTCGGTTTACATTAAACCAAAAAAACCTGCGCTAATAAGGCATTACATTAAACAAGATATGTGGAGATTTATACCAGTATAAACAAGGTATGTGGAGAGTTATACCAGTAGTGTCCCAGAAGACTAGGTGGATTAAGCATAAAGGATTGAATCTAATTCTCTCAAATCTCATTTACATATTTCAGGATGAAAAATTCTCATTATTAAAAAAAAAAAAAAAAGTCTTTTTTGATGTCCAAAAGTTGCACCCAAACAAGGAAGAGAATGGGTGTAGCCAAAGTACATGAAAGGAGAAGTAATCTGGTGCAAGAGATAACACTCATATTTAACCTCAATTTCTTTTTACCCTCCATGGCATTTTAAAAATAATAACATAAACACAACCAAAATAGCCATGGGTAACACTTTTTAAATTTATGCTTCAGAAGGCTGGCATAGTGTGGGCTGCTTTTTAAAACACTTTATTTCCAAAATACTAAATCAGAAGGAAGTCTGTGGGTGTCTGTACTTCTAGAGAAAAATACAAATAATTTATGAATCTGAGATCATAAGCCAAGAACTGCGCCACAAAAATGCAAGCCATGGATATCTGCGTACTGAACTGAAATCAGGCCAAACAGATTTCCATTTAAGGCCACTTGCAAACTCAGTTTTTTTGGGTCAGTAACAAAGATTTCTTTTCCATTTTTGATAGTTATCACAGAGAAGAATGAAAATAATTGCATGGTGGCTTTGATTTAAACCGTCCAGCCGACAGGCGCTTCAACCTGCTGCATACTATATTTTATTTATTTATTTAACAATTTTTATATACCGGCATTCGTAGGACACATCATGTCAGTTCACAATTAACTGAGAAAGGAAATTACAATGAATGAGGATAGAGAGAGTCAACGATATTACAATGAACTAGGAACAAGGATAGAGAGAGTCAACGAGCAGGGATACAACTTTGTAAAACGAACTGGATGATGATTATCCATGTTAAGAATAGGTATGCATCAGGATGTTAAGGATGCATGTACACTTAAGAACTTAACATATGAACTTATTTACAATATTAATATTAAATGCAGGGGCAGGGAGAAGGGGGTAGGGGTATAGGAGTACGTTAAGGCAATGGCACTTTCAAGGAAAGGCTGTTTGTAGGAAGAGAGGGGTAGGGGAGAGGCAGCAGGGTGCTGGGGAAGGGTGGGGGGAGGGAGCAGGGAGGGAGCTGGGAAGGTGAGGGTATTGTATTATATTATATATATATATATATATGCACCCTGCTGCCTCTCCCCTACCTCTCCCCTCTCTTCCTACAAACATATAATATAATATATATATATATATATATAATAACATATATATATATAATAATATATATATTATATTATATTATATATTATATTGTAGCGTACAGGCTGCGAGCCAACATATTTGTTTATTAGAAAGACTTGATTATAGAAGAATTTGACTGCTGCAAATTAACAAACAAGTATTATCTTGTGGTAAGCATGTCATTAAAACCCAAGATTTATTATTTAAAAAAGGAAGTACATAGGAAAAAATGTCTTTACTTGTAGCAAAAATATTTTAAAAAGCTCTGACATGAATACGAGACCTGTTTTACTGGAATGACCCAAAAAGTTCCATATAGCTCAGCATCCTGTTTCAAAATGATGTAGTTTCTCTAAATGGGTTTGTTTTGTGCAGGATAAAGACCAAGAGTGGTCCATCTCCTGTCACTCTTCCAATTTTTGGAAATCTTAGTTTAGCAGAGTCCTGAAGGTAGGGAGACATTCCTGACTGTGGGATTTATATTGATAATTGCCAAGAAACAATCAAATGTGCTGCCTCTCAGCATTGAGAGGAAGGGGTGCAGGAGACCCCCTTTCTGTGCCCAACTTTGGCAGGGGGAGGGAAGGAGAATTCTTTCTACAGCAGGGGGAGAGGGTGGAAAGTAAGCTCTCTTTGCCCCAGAGGGGAAGCACACTGACCATGTGTTAAAACCACATGCCAAGGACCTATGCAACCATGATTGATGGCAGCCAGAGCCCCAGGTGGCTCTCAAGCTGCCATGCACTGGCTTTCTAAAAATCTGGATTTTAAAAAATTTACATCTGAAGAACAGGAAAAAGGGAAATCATTATTGGCTAATTCTTATGCTTCTCAGTATTTTCTTACAGAACAGGCAATGAAGTCAAGAACAGTAATGGAATTCAAAGGGCATGGGACAAACAGAGAGGATCCCTGCTGGATAGAGAATAGAAATGAAAACATGGGGTAACTTTTAAAATGCCTAAAAGTTCACATTTCTGCTTGGGGGTACCCTGCACAGAATGGCAGTTACTACTAACCCCCCCCCCCCCCCAAAAAAAAAAAAAAAAAAATCTTTGCTGGACAGACTTGATGGACCATCTTTCACTTATGTTACCACAGCCTGCAAATAATCCATTTGTTTTCTTCACAACTAACACTGAGCCTGAAAACTGCAAAGTTTAGTGTATGACAGCAGCTCCTAACCCACAGCTCGATACAGTAAAGTGGGGCCGCGGTTACCCCGCTCCTAACCCGCTTTCTACTCACTTTCCGGCTGAGTTAGCCCTTCCTGCGATACACTATCCCCTTTAACCCATCCTTACCACCTCTTTAAATCCCCGGGTAACCCCTTCCGCAAGCGGCATGTATATCAGATGTAAACGATCAAATTAGCTATTTCCTCCCATACAGTAAAGCGCGCCCCGACTATCGCTATTTTACCCTGCCATTTTGCCCCGCGTTTAACCTGCTAACTTACCGCCTACCCTTACCCCTGCGTTAGAGGCAGGGGTAAGGGTAGACGGTAAACTTTCCCCGAAAAGGAAACCTCTAAAAACCTAAAATCCCCTCCTCCCGAAGTGACTCGACATTACTTTGTTATTTTCTTACCTTTTATTGCTTTTCAGCCCCTTCCCTTCTCTGCCACCCTCCGGAGGGGGCAGCCGGCGCCGAAAGCGGCTCGCAGCGGTCCCCCCCCCCCGCGCAGGTCCCGGTTCTCCTGGCTCGGCGTGAGGTGAGAGCCCACTGTTCTGTGCCCTCTCCGGCACGAGCGGAGTGAAGCGTTCTTTCGTTGGTCGGAGAGCCCGTCGATTTGGGCGCTCTGGTCAATGAAAGAACACTTCGCTCCGCTCGTGCCAGAGAGGGCACAGAACAGTGGGCTCTCACCTCACGCCGAGCCAGGAGAACCGGGACCTGTGCGGGTGGGGGGGGGGGGGGGGGAGGAACGCTGCAAGCCGCTTCACAATTTGTCCAAGCCAGGAAGGAAGGATTGGGGTGGATGGAGCCCTAGCTGTTGTACTGCTGTTGCCGAGCCAGGAGAACCGGGACCTGCGCTGGGGGGACCGCTGCGAGCCGCTTTCGCCGCCGGTTGCCCCCTCCGGAGGGCGGCAGAGAAGGGAAGGGGCTGAAAAGCAACAAAAGGTAAGTTGGCACATGTTGAGCCGCTTCGGGAGGAGGGGATTTTCGGTTTTTAGGTTTTCCTGGGTTAAAGTTGGGATTCACTTCCTGGTGCCTGTCATTTCAAACGTCATTTAAAATGACAGGTACCAGCGCACCCAGGGTACTGTATAGGCGCTGTATTAAGCGCCTATACAGTACAATGGGTTGCGCGGACCTAACGCTTCGCATATGCGGCTTGCATTTGCAAGCAATTTAAATAGAGTATCGAGCGGTAAGTGATCAGAACAGTGCGTGGGGCAAACGAGGATGCGCGCGGCACTGCCACACTCTTTCTAACGTGGCCTTACTGTATCGACCCGCCAGTCCTCCAGGACTACACATGAGAATATCCTAGCACATACTGCCTCTGTTCTATAGAACTAGGATTCATGTAGACTCATTGTGGACATCCTGGAAAACACAACCAGCCAGCGCCCCCTTGCAGCAAGAGCCAATGGAAGGCAGTAGGGCACTACATATACTATGAGGATCCCATGAATACAACCCTGAAATGTCTCTTAAGTGGTATATGTATAGAAATGTAACACCAACCAGGGAGTACATGTCCTTCGGCAAAGAGTTTTCTGACATGTTAAATCTTGTCTATATTGTGTGTGTTAGTCTCATGCATTTAACCTTAAAGCTGAATTCTGACTTTTTTTTTTCAGCCTGCAGTATCTTCCTGCTGCCTTGGGTTTCCAGCTCAACTGAAGCCAGCCTCTACTGGGCTACTCTACTGATGATATGCACCTTCCTTCACACCTACCCAATATTTGTCCTCTTTTTCACATCCTCCCCACAAGAATCCTCAGCAACAGGTAATAAAAAACAAAAAAAAACCAAAAACAACTACAACTCCCTACGAATTCCTCACAAACTCTGGCTATGAGGTTTCATAAGGGGTGAGGACAGAAGTTCACCGTGGTCAGTGAATGCTGCCTCTACAAGTTTTCCCTGTACCGAAGACCCTAATGAAAGGTCCTCTACATGGCAACGCACAGCACTCCTTTTGAGTCCCAAGTCCAACTCCTTACTTTTCAACTTCTACAGGATTTTGGCAATAATAGGAACAGAAACATGTACAATTTACTATATGTGCCTCCATGTAAACCGTTGTGACGGTATATTACTGAACGACAGTATAGAAAAGATTATTTATAAATAAATAAATGAAAAACAGAAGCATCTCTCCAAGACCCAACTTTGGAATTTCATCTGAGTGAATGAGTGAGCTAAAACAGAGCAGGAATACTTATATCCTACCATTTTTCACAGGTAGGGTCTGATTTACTAAGCTTTACCTTTCTCATAGGCACAACACCGATTGAGAGAAAAAAAAGCCTTAGTAAATCAGGGCCTTAGAAAACGTTTCAGTCCTATCAATGACATTAATATGCTGAAAACGATCAACATAAAAAGCAACCCTCATACGGGCCGATACAGTAAAATTCACGGGAGAGTCAGCGCTCCGAGGCAAGCGCCCGCTCTCCCAATGCACGCCCAGACCACTCTCTTGGGCGCGCGATCCAGTATGCAAATGAGGGCCCGCAGTAAAAGGAGGCGCTAGGGACACTAGCACGTCCCTAGCGCCTCCTTTTTGATAGGAGCGGCGGCTGTCGGCGGGTTTGACAGCAGACGCTCAATTTTACCGGCGTCGGTTCTCAAACCTGCTGACAGCCACAGGTTTGGAAAACAGACGCAGACATAATTGAGCGCCCGTCTTTCAACCCGCCCGTCGCCGGCCGATTTAGTTTTTGTTTTTTTTTTTTTATTTTTATTTTGGGGCATCTGATTTAATATCGCTATGATATTAAGTCGGAGGATATACAGAAAAGCAGTTTTTTCTGCTTTACTGTACACTTTCCAGGTGCCGGCAGGCGTTAATTTCTGAAAGTAAAATGTGCGGCTTGGCTGCACATTTTACTTTCTGTATCGCACGGGAATAACTAATAGGGCCATCAACATACATTTGCATGTTGCGGGCGTTATTAGTTTCGGGGGGGTTGGCTGCGTGTTTTCGACACGCTATTACCCCTTACTGTATAAGGGGTAAAAATAGCGGGTTAAAAGCACGCGGCCAAACAGTGCGCTCCACCGGAGCCCACTGTACTGTATCGGCCTGATAATTAGATGTTATAAATGTAGAATGTATTTGAAAACAATGTTGCTAGTGCCCGACTAAGAAGTCATTAACTGACAATTCAAGTCCATTGAATGAACCATTGATGCAGTTTAAGAACAGTTTTAATATATCATCCAAGGATAAAGCAACAATCTCCTTGAAAGGCAGATTCATTCAACAAGTTGTTCTGTTGAGCTTTAGTCCCAATAGACAACTATTCTGTCACCAGTGGCCTTAACATTTTTGCAAACCTAGACAAAAGACACTTCTTGCTACCCCTTCATTTAAAAATCTTAAGGGAAACCATGTGAACAGCCTTATCCTTGAGTTCTACATCGTCAAAGTCTGCAAGTGCCTACACTATTTAAGTGGCACGTAACTTTATTAACTTTTCAGATTCCGGAAGATACCTAGGTAACACTATTTTACAGGAATCCTTGAAACTATTCTTTTACCATCTTGACATTTCTTTTTCCTAACTATATTTTTGCCATTTTCGGATCCTCCTCCCTTCATTTAAGGTCCCTTTACAATTATGCCATCCTTACCCACTGCATTTTTTTTTTTTTTTAAGAATGCTACAGCAGGAAACAGCCTCTTACCATACGAGAGGGGAACTTGTCGCAGCAGCACTCAGTAAGTCTGAGAACTTATTTGATTTGAAAAGTTAAAACCTGCTGAGAAATTTAGGGATACTTTAAAAAAAAAAATTAACGCTAAAGTCCTCCCCCGGGGACACTGGCCCTAAACCCCGTCATCTATTGTGATCTTTATCGCCTCCCAAATAATAAAGCATCACGATTAGGAACCCCAAGAAGTAAAGTATCACCACCTCCAGTCTTATAAAGCTTAACTCTTGCGGTGAGGAGAGAGGACGGACAGCCCCTTCCGAAAAGGAAGCGAGGTTTACCCGGAGCCAGCCCGGGACAGGGCGGCGCTCGCCAGGCCGCTCCCGGCCAGGTACCGCCGGCCCCCGCTGCGGCAGAGGACTCACCTTCTTCACTTTGCTTTCCAGATCCATGTTTTGTCTCGAGCGCCCACGAGCTGGTCGGGCGAGTAGAGGACACGGAGCACTCCTCTCCCCGGGGGCAGCAGCGGATCGGTACCGGTGGGGACGGCTTAACCGTGTGACCATGCGCCTCCGCCCTCTCCAGCGCCGCTACTTCCACTCAAACTTCCGCCGTCCTGCGGCAGCTTTTGCCTTGCCCCAGCCTCTGGGAGACAAAGAGAGAGCCTCAGCCAATCACGGATCAGCTGCGAGGTGATTCTGGCCGTAGGTTTGTGCCGTTTTCGTGAGGCAGTTGTTTAAAAATAAATAAATAAATAAATCAGAAGTGATGATACAAACCCTAATCGGGCGTTTCTGTGCTATTTTAATCGGCTTTCCAGTTATCTGAGTCTCTTGCAGGGCGTCCAGGGAGCGGTTAGTCCAGCCTACCCCCTCCCTCCCCGTGTTAAGAGTCCTGGTGCTGCAATGTGTAAGAAAAGCAAAGAGAGAAGGTCGTAGGGAGGAGTAAAGGCGGTGCCAGGGAGGAGCTCGGATTACTTGAGGGACATCCAGCAGGCAAGTTCGTTTGTTCCTTCCCCTCCTGCTGCTCTCTCCTCCCCCCTCCCTTTCCAGTGTCTAGTGCAGAGCTTTCCAAACTTTTCATGTTGGTGACACACTTTTTAGACAAACATAATTTCGGGACACAGTAATTAGTCTACAAGCAAACCGGAGGTTAATGGTTAAATGAAGGAAATGTATTTTGACAATTTATGTATGTTTCCTTAAATATATACATAATAAAATGTTTCACGACACAACATATCTTGTGAAAACCTTTCATTTATATTAAAAATATATAATATTCCAAGATTAATGTTGTTGTTATAATTTATGAGTAACAATAATAAAACAAAGTTATTGTGTTATTCAATTTACCTCTTTAATGAGATATATGAGCTTGATGGGATGAACACAGCTTTTGAATATTTGGTGTTAATAAAAAAGTCCAAAGGGTCTTCTGCATAATTTTAAAAAGCTGGCCAGTTTCACACTATATAATTATTTGATAGCCTCATTCAACTAATTCTATATGGCTATGAGAGTGAAATCTGGAATTTATAGGAAGGGACAGAATGTCAATATAAATCCTGCACCTCCAGTTCTGTAACTCTGTGCATCCACTGAAATTCCCCCAAACAATGGCGCTTGGATGTTTCCCTTACAGCTCATCATACTAAAAGATATTTTCAAATGCTGGTGTCACCTCACAGTAACAGCAGCACAAACACCTTCCACTGCCAGGCACATTGTGAACTAAAATAAAACCTCGCAAAAAAGACACTCAAAATCTATACTGCAATCCCATTGTAACATAACAGTAATAACACCAAGGACTCAAACAACAATAACCCTACCTGTGAAAAAGCATGGGTAAATATTACACTGGGTCCTAGAATACCAATACACCACCTACTGAGGAAACAAAACAAACCCGATTGCGATAGATCCCTATGCTAGCAGAATCTCTCATCATGGTCACACACACAGAGCAGAGACAGACCCTCACCAAATACAGAATACAAAATAAAGGAGCACAAATTAGACAAAAACTGAAATGGAAACTCCAAGAAGCCAGACTCTGTGTATTAACAATGGAAAAACAGAACCACCATTCCTCATAAAACAAATAAAATCAAGAAACATAAAGCATCAGTTATAATAGTAAAACCATACTAATAAAAGAATATTTTAAAACTACTGATAAATAGAATTTCTATTAATTAAAATCATATACATTTTTTACAATTTCCCAGAGGTTATCCTCTCTCACACAGACTCACATGTCCATTCTCTCTCACACATACACTGTCACATACATACACATTCATGCTCTTATACCCACCATAACCTCTCGCTCTCACAGACACTGACACACTCTCAGGCTCTAAGACACTCTCTCCCCCTCCACACACACCCCACACACAAACTCTTACTCCCCTGGATTTTCTCATACACACTCTCTCTGGCTCCCTCACATACACACAAACACACACACCCAGGCAAGTTCCCAATCATTCTCACACAAACACACACACCCAGGCAAGTTCCCAATCATTCTCACACACTAAAACTGACCCCCAGGCAGGCTCCCATTCATTTTCACACCACTCCCTCACCATCCCCCAGGCAGGCACCCATCCATTCACACACATACACCCCCAGGCAGGCACCCATTCATACACATGCACACACTAGGGATGTGAATCGTTTTTTGACGATTTAAAATATCGTCCGATATATTTTAAATCGTCAAAAATCGTTAGGGCCACGATACAATACCAATTCCCCCGATTTATCGTTAAAAAATCGTAAATCGGGGGAAGGGGGAGGGCAGGAAAACCGGCACACTAAAACCCCCTAAAACCCACCCCGACCCTTTAAATTAAATCCCCCACCCTCCCGAACCCCCCCCAAATGCTTTAAATTACCTGGTGATCCAGCAGTGGTCCAGAACGGCGGCGGTCCGGAACGGCCCCCTCAATTGAATCCTTTTGTCTTCAGCCGGCGCCATTTTGCAAAATGGCCGCCACAAAATGGCGGCGGCCATAGACAAAAACGATTCGACGCAGGAGGTCGTTCCGGACCCCCGCTGGACTTTTGGCAAGTCTTGTGGGGGTCAGGAGGCCCCCCCAAGCTGGCCAAAAGTTTCTGGGAGTCCAGCGTACGGAATCGTTTTCCGTACGGAAAATGGCGCCGGCAGGAGATCGACTGCAGGAGGTCGTTCAGCGGCGGTCCGGAACCCCCGCTGAACGACCTCCTGCAGTCGATCTCCTGCCGGCGCCATTTTCCGTACGGAAAACGATTCGCGGCAAGAAATCGCTTCCTGAACCCCGCTGGACTCCTGACCCCCACAAGACTTGCCAAAAGTCCAGCGGGGGTCCGGAACGACCTCCTGCGTCGAATTGTTTTTGTCTATGGCCGCCGCCATTTTGCGGCGGCCTGAAGACAAAAGGATTCAATTGAGGGGGCCGTTCCGGACCGCCGCCGTTCTGGACCACCGCTGGATCCCCAGGTAATTTAAAGCATTTGGGGGGGGGTTCGGGAGGGTGGGGGATTTAATTTAAATGGTCGGGGGTGGGTTTTAGGGGGTTGGCTCACGATTTTAACGATTTTTCACGATATTTTTAAAACCCAAACGGCAACAATACGATTCCCTCCCCCTCCCAGCCAAAATCGATCGTTAAGACGATCGAGGACACGATTCACATCTGTAGCACACACTAAAGGCAGACCCCCTCTCTTTCTTTTACCAGCAACCTCGGAGCCTCTCTCATTCCTCTGCTGCCACTGATGCCGCATGGCTATTGGGGAGGCGCTGATTGCTGCTATTGGTACTGAAGCCCATTCTGCTGCCTCCTCTGTGCAGGCCCCGTAGGTTTCCACTTCCTCCATGTTGATCTCGTACATTGTGAGATCCGCATAGAGAAAGTGCTACTCTTGACATTAACAAAGATTACATGTGCCAATCAGTAAAAAGTAATTTATTTCTTTTTTTTTTTTTTACCTTTGCTGTCTGATCTTAGTTTTCTAATCGGTTGGTCCCAGGCTTTTTTGTTCCACCTCCCCTTATTTTTTTGCCAATTCATTTCATATTGTCTTTTTTTCTATTTCTTTTCTCTCCATCTATCTTCTTCCCTCAAACATACAGTCAGGTTCTCATTCTCACATGCTTTCTCTCTCTCTCACACACACACAGGCTCTCACTCTCACATGCTCTCTCTCTCATACAATCATTCATACACAGTCTCTCTCTTGCACATGCTGTCTGACTCTCACACACCCAGGCTCTCTCTCACTCCCACATGCTGTCTTGCTCATGCACAGGCTCTAACTGTCACATGCTGTCGCTCTCTCACACACACAGGCTCTCACATGCTGTCTCTGCAAACATTGAGGTCCTCACTCCCACACCCAATCTCTCAACTCACACAGGCACCCAATCTCTCAACTCACCTCATACATGCACACAATCTCTCAATTCAGCCCATCCAGGCACCCAATCTCTCAACTCAGCTCAGCTCATACAGGCACCCAATCTCTCAACTCAGCTAATACATGCACTCTACGGGCCCTTAGCCTCTCTCTTACCTCTGGGCCTCCTCTTCACGGGTCGCTGCAGGATCGGCTCTGCAGCGGCCTTGATCTTCTCGGGCCGATCGCGGCGACTCTGATCTTCTCGGGCCAATCCGATCCGCGATGGGGGCCCTGCTACCGGGCCTCTTCTCGCCCGCTGCAACAACGCGGCTCCTCTTCTGCATGTGGCTGCTTCATCTCCTTCCTGCCCGTGTGGCTCCGGCAACATTTTTCTTCCGGGGCCGCATGGGCAGGAAGGAGGCGGAGCACCTGCGCGTTTAGACGTGCCCTTTTTCTTCGGGCCGTGGTGACGTGAACTCACCACGGCCTTACCGATCTTCCTGCTGTGTGTCTCCGGCACACAGCACAACGATTCTTTACTGCTTAGCCGCCAGTGGGATGAACTCCACCGGCGGCCGTATTGGCTCCCACTTGCCAGTGTGTCACGTGCACCGGGCTTGCGCGACACACCGGCACACCTCAGGCGACACACCAAAGTGTCGCGACACACACTTTGGAAAACTCTGGTCTAGTGAGAGCGGGCCGGAGGCAGCCCCCTCCCCCCCTCTCTCAGCCTATCAGCAATGAGGATTTGGATCCCACAGAGATTTCCTTGAATCTATCTGGGGACTTGTATAACCCCCCCCCCGTGCTGTGTCTGCTCAAGCTGCGTCTGTAGTACGGGGGGGGGGCTAGAATTGCCTGGGTTTGTGTCGGGCAGCAACCTTAGGGCTACCCCTGCTCGGGGTAGGAGTTCTAAAAAAAAAAAAAGCCTGCTGTACGGGGAGTGCAGGGGTCTGGTTTGGCTGATAGAGAAAGGCGAGTGAGCTTCCAGGTACAAGAAGAGCTACTGGTTACTGGTCATGGGGCACCATTAAAGAAAAGAGTCAACAAACCCCCCTTAATGGGGAAAAAATAGGTTGGTGCCAGATGACAGGGAAGGGGGGGCACCAACCAGGGGAGGTTTAAGTTCTATAAGCGTCAGAGGAGCAGTGCGCAAGGCACCTTTAGGGGGGAAGGGGAGAGGAGGCGCCTCGCGTCTTTACCCCGAGAGTGAGATCAGACAAGAGATGCAGAAATTTGCTCCTAGGGATCAGCAGGAGGTCAGGAGTAGTGTGAGGGGATGAGGGGGGAGCGGGTGCAATGAAGGGGTGGTCAGAGCAAGAGATGATTCAGAGGCCCAGCTGGGGGACAAGCAGGGGCGGATTGTGGGAAAATAGTGGCCCCGGGGGATTTTTCTCCATACTGGCCCATGGGTACCCAATTACACATACAGTTTGGTGAGTCACCAAATACAGAATAAAGGGACCATAAAATTATACACAGAAATGCACAGACAAACTGAATGGAAGGTCAGGCAGGTTCCGTAAGGCCTGGACAAAGTAATATGGTGCCAGGTCAAATAGCTGGCACGCCGAGGGTTAAAGCTAGTGGGGGAGGTGCAACGGCCTGTATGCGGGCTCCTGTTGTGTGACGGGGGGGGGGGGGGGGGGGGAGGTGGGAGGTTTATGTTCAAACCTCTGATTCTCTGGGAACCCATTGGTTCCCTCGGGCTCAAACAGAGGGGAATGGGAGGAGCTGAAGGCGGGTCCGGGGGATGCAGCAGACATTTCAGTTTTGCTGCCGTTGCTGCTAGTAGCTGATGCCCGCCCGCTCGTCCCTAATTTTGGTTGATGTTACTGTTCAGGGGTTTTTGGTGTTGTCGCAGCAGGTGGTTGCCCGAGCTGATTGGAGGATTATGCTGTGTTATAAGTATTTGACGTAACAGGTGTTAGGTCAGTGGTTTCTAACTAACAACTGGGTGCAGTTGTTGATGGTACGGCTCCTTGCTTGGGCGGTGGCGGGGGTCGAGGTGGTCAGCCCCTTGCTTGGCGGCGGCGGGAGTCGTGGGGGTAATGTTTATGATGTAACTGCATACAGGCTGGGATAGCCTTGGATTGCCCATCTTGCTTACATGTTGTGGCGGATGGGTGGGGGGGGGGAGGGGCAAGTTGGATGTTATGGTGAATTTGGCTCGGGCACCGGGATATTGTTAATAAAAGCTGCAGCCTGTTAATCCCAACCGGTGTCAAATGTATTTATTGGATGTAAAGGGACGGGCATGAGCAGAAGCAACTGACCTGGCTACCCATATTACTGGAAATCACCAGTTAGACTGTATGTAATGCAGCAATGGAAAAAACAGAAAATACCATCATTCCTCATAAAACAAACAATAAAATCAAGAACTATAAAACATCAATCACAGTAGGAAAATCATACTAAAAATATATATTTCAAAACTGCTGATTTATTTATTTATTTATGAACTTTTATATACCGGCATTCGTAGGACACATCACGCCGGTTTACAAGTAACTAGAAGAAGGAAATTACAATGAATGAGGATGGGGGAGAGGGGGCAGGCTAGAAAAAGGGGAGAAGTGGGCAGGGGGCGAGTAACAAAGCTAAGAGGAAGGAACGAGATTAAGAAGAGAAGGTGGAGAGTAGGGGTGTGCATTCGTTTTGAACTTAAATGAAAAATGCAACTTATTTTTTTTTTTAACTTAAAAAAATGATGAGGCGTAAACGATCGGATTTCCAACTTATTCAACATAGCTATGTTGAATACGTTGGAAATCGCGATTGTTGATCTAAATAAAAATTTAAACCCCTCACCCTCCTTAATCCCCCCCCCAAGACTTACCAAAACTCCCCAAGCTGGCCAAAAGTTCCGTGAGGGTCCCGGGAGCGGACCCGAGGGAAATCACGTGACGTCCGCGTCACTCCGTCGTGACGCCGACGTCACGTGGTCCATCGCGGTTCCGCTCCCGGAACCCTCGTTGGGCCCAAAAGGAACTTTTGGCCAGCTTGGGGGGGGTCAGGAGGCCCCCCCAAGCTGGCCAAAAGTTCAGTTTGTTCAAAACGAGGGCTCCGGGAGCGAAATCCCGGTGGACCACGTGACGGCTGTGTCGACGTGACGCGGCCGTCACGTGGTCCACCGGGATTTCGCTCCCGGAGCCCTCGTTTTGAACAAACTGAACTTTTGGCCAGCTTGGGGGGGGTCAGGAGGCCCCCCCAAGCTGGCCAAAAGTGCCTTTTGGGCCCAACGAGGGTTCCGGGAGCGGAACCGCGATGGACCACGTGACGTCGGCGTCACGACGGAGTGACGCGGACGTCACGTGATTCCCCTCGGGTCCGTGACCACGTGACGGCCGCGTCATCGACGTGACGCGGCCGTCACGTGCTCCTCGCAAAACCACTGGGAGGAATGGCTTCCTGACTCCCCGCTGGACCACCAGGGAATTTTGGTAAGTTTTGGGGGGGATTAAGGAGGGTGAGGGGTTTAAATTTTTATTTAAATTTTTATTTGCACATATGGACATAGACTCAACTTATGGAATTCTCCATATGTCCATATTGACCGCAAATGAGCCCCCCATTCGACTTATGGACTTATGAACATAAACTTTCGGGCTGCACATCCCTAGTGGAGAGTAACTAATTTAAATTACTAAGAAATCACAACACATGCTGCAGAGTGCTGATGAATAGAACCTCCAGTAATTTAACTCATATACAATTTTTTGAAAATTTCCCTAACACCAATAAAATATTTCAAAAACAGCAGACATCAAATAATATTCAATAATTAAAACTAATAAGGATAGGAAAAAAATCCCCTGTTCTCCATACCTGGAAACTTTTAATTCCAGTTACCTTGAGATGGTCATGAATTAGTTGTTGTCTAGCACATAGCACCCTCATATGCTCACTCATGCATACACACAGTCTCCCTCTCTCACTGATGTGCTTACTGACACACATGCTCTCACTCACGGCCTTATGCATGCTTTCACACACATGCTGACTCATTCACTCTCCCTCACACACATGCTCACTGACACACTCGCCCTGTCACACTCACACATGTTCAGTGGCACACAAACTCTGACTCAGCCGTCCAGTCACGCTCATACACATGCTCAGACTTATGCACACTCACACATGCTGTCATTCTCTCCCTTGCACACATGCTCATTAATGCACTTGCACTCTTAACACTCACACATGCTGACATACATACCCTCACTGCCTCATACATTCAGTCATGCTCACTTATGTTTGCTTTTTTCCCCCTCAGTCTGTGAATAAGTAAAAAAAAAACATTTTTACTTACATTGGTGGTCAGGGAAAATCCAGGCAGGGCCCAAGAGAGGAGAGTCTGAGTGGACGTTAGAGCAGTGGTTCTCAACCTTTTTTCTGTCGGGACACACCTGACAGATGGTTCTCATATGCGTGACACACTGAACACATGACCATCATAGGGCTAAATGTAAAAGTACAGTTTGCATCCACAGGAACCTTCCTGATGCACAATTTTGGATGTAAAGCAGAATTATGACATTCCCCGTACAAGTCATCGTACAAAAAGTATATTCTGGTTCTAGTGTCATCTCAGTAACAGCAACACAAACTAACTACCAGGCTCAATAGCTCTACTTATGAAAAGACAGCAGTTTATCACTAATGCATGTCCTCTTGAGAAAATACAACAAATAAGACTGATACAGTAAAATACCTCACCTCGGTCACATACACAGAACCGACTTGACATACTACCAGGATCTGCAGTAATACACATAAACTAATTCACACACAGTTACACTTGTATTATGGAATGCACTCAAACAGTAACAACCCTACCTATGAAAAGGCAACACTACAAATATTAAATCAGGCCCTAAACACCAGTACACCTCCTATTAGGAAAACAGAACTAGCCAAGCAGCTATAGATTCCAACACAGAAATAAAACTCTACCTATACTAATAAGCAGAATAAATGTTTCACAACAACTATGAACAGAATAATATCCAACAATTAAAAACTCATAAAAATTATTTAAAATTCTCCAAACACCAATTAAATATTTCAAAACAGCAGACACATCACATAATATTCAGTAATTAAAATGGCAATCAAGAAAAATAAACTTAAAAAGCCACCTTTACTTAACCCCCTCCAGCAGCTCTCCTACTCCTCTTCCATGCAGGCCAGTAGCACACACCAGAAGCAGTAGTGGCTGAAGCTCTGTACTCATGGTCCTCTTCCTTAGGGCCTACGACCAGTCTCTCTGTCCCTCACACCAGTCTCTCTGTCCCTCACACACACACATACCAGTTACACCCCCATGACCAGTTTCTGTCACCTCTACCCGTTCTAGACCTCATGAGAGGTCTAGAACGGGTAGATGTGAATCGGTTATTTACTCTTTCGGATAGTAGAAAGACTAGGGGGCACTCCATGAAGTTAGCATGGGGCACATTTAAAACTAATCGGAGAAAGTTCTTTTTTACTCAATGCACAATTAAACTCTGGAATTTGTTGCCAGAGGATGTGGTTAGTGCAGTTAGTATAGCTGTGTTTAAAAAAGGATTGGATAAGTTCTTGGAGGAGAAGTCCATAACCTGCTATTAAGTTCACCTGGAGAATAGTCCCTGCCATTAGCAATGGTAACATGGAATAGACTTAGTTTTTGGGTACTTGCCAGGTTCTTGTGGCCTGGATTGGCCACTGTTGGAAGCAGGATGCTGGGCTTGATGGACCCTTGGTCTGACCCAGTATGGCATTTTCTTATGTTCTTAACCAGTCTTTCTCTTACAAACACCAGTCACCTTCCCGATCAGTCTCTCTCGTTCTATCTTACAAATACAGGCTTTTCACTCCCATGCTGTGTCTCACACACACCCAGGTTTCTTACTCCTATGCTAGCTCTCACCACATGCACAGGCTTCTCATTCCCATAATCACTTTCTCTCACACACACATACCAGTCACACTCACATACCAGTTTCTGTCTCTCACACACCAACCATCTCCTGACCAGTTTTTCTCTTATACACACACACACACACGTCACCTTCCCGATCAGTCCCTCTCTCTCATGCACACACAGACACAGGCTTCCCACTCCCATGTTCTATCTTACATATACAGGCTTTGCACTCCAATGCTGTCTCACACACACCCATGTTTCTCACTATCTAGCTCTCTCCACATCCACAGGCTTCTCATTCCCATAATCACTTTCTCTCTCTCACACACACACACACACTCACTCCAGTCATCTCCCTGACCAGTCGCTTCCATTGTCTCTCCTATATACACGCACACCACCTCTCTGACCAGTTTCTCTCAATCACACACATGCTCTCACACACTTTACATAGATGATTTCAATCAAAGGCTCTCACTCACAGTTACACATGCACACTCTCAATCACACATACATTCTCTCACTTACAGACAGGCTGGCTGTCTGTCTCTCTCATTTCCTGCCCCCCCTCCCCCAGCACAAATGGTAGCTGCAGCAGCCTCCTTCTCTAGTCCCCGCATGCCAAGAAAGAAGATTCCTATCGGCCATGGGAGGCTAATTCTGCTGTCTCCTGTGCCGATTTCTGGCTGCTTCTGATTTTGCTTCGGGCCCACAATACTGCTCGGGGCTGCCGCTACTTTTTCGTGCAGCATGGCTCTTTCTTCTTCCCGCACACCCCATTGCACATCACTTCCTGTTCCGGGCCAGGGGGGGAGGTGCAGGAAGAAGAAAAGGCCCAGCCGCAGTTGCCAGCCTCCACTAACACTGCTGCCGTTCCCATCCAGGCTTGAACGTGCTGATTGCCCGGGCGGCAATGGCAGCAGCAATTACAGGAAGAGAGAGAGCTTGGGCGCGTAGCGGGACCCTTCAATGAACCTCCATTTGAAAAAAAATGCATTTATCCCCTTTAGCGGTTATACCTAAAAAGGTTACGGGAAAATTTAGGTTGATTCTGAACTTGTCTTACCCTAAAGGCGAATCTGTTAATGATTTTATTCCCAGGAGCGAGTGTACAGTACGCTATACGTCCTTTGATTATGCATTGGAGTTAGTTCAAACGGCGGGAAAAAGGGCGCTCTTAGCCAAAGCGGACATTGAGTCCGCATTTAGACTGCTTCCAATCCACCCAGAAAGCTTGCCGTTGTTGGGGTTTTCCTTTGAAGGGAAGTTTTTTGTGGATAGGTGTTAATGACAAACGAGCTTCCTTCCCTCTGGGGTTTTAGCTTTTGCTGTATGACAGATGTAAGCTCTCATCTGAAGAGCCCAGGATTGTGTTTGTACTTTCCAGAGTCACAACCCACTCGTGAACCGCATGGTCTGGTCTGCCATAAAAGCTTCTGAAGTATGCAGGTCTATTCTAGTGATTCAGCTGCTATGCTACAATCATTTTACAATTATTTTTAAAAACCTAAATTTATCCAACCGTTATTGGATTCTAGTTTATTTTAAGCTTGTTCTTTTGGCTAATATTGAAATGTAAGGTCTGAACCATGAGCTGGACGATCTCTCTTGGTCTTTTGGCAGATGCTGATAATCTGAATGTCTAGCCACCTGGTCCATTGTGGAGTTGGGTATGTTTATGTCCATTGCCAAATCTCTACCTAAAGCTTCCCCAAATGTACAGTCATAACCCTATTCTTAATGCCCCACACACTCCTGAAGCTCCCATCCACTGACAGTTGGAGTTCTTCCAACAATCAGTGATTAGAGCAGCAGGCTGTGAACAAGGGAAGACAGGTTTCAAATCCCACTGCTGCTCCTTGTGACCTTGGGCTACTTACTTCACCTTCCATCAACTCAGGTACAAATTTGGGGCCTATGTACTTTGCATTTTGCCCATAGACACAGAATGAGAGAAAAACCTTGGGAAATCAAGCCTTTAGATTGTAAACCCTCTGTGGATAAATAAATACCTACCATACCTGAATGTTATCTGTTTTAAGTTTCTTGAAAAAGCATATAAATCAATTAAAAAAAAACCAAACTGAAAACGTAAAAAAATGTGTAACTGCCTCACACAATGGTTTACTAAAGCCACACAACACAGTTTTCCCTTGTTGTTCCATGAAGTCTTCTGCCCTAGCCCTGCTACCAACTACCCTCAGCTCAGCATACCTCTCCTCTGTCCCCCCATCCACCCTCACTGCTCTATCAATGGCTCCCCTCCCCTTCCACACTCTTCTCTCCTGGCTATCATTTCTTTCCTATTGCAGTCCAAACAGCCATTGAAAAAATGTCACAGTGGGCTACAAGAAAGTTGGTCAAGAGCCAAATGCAGCCTTGGTTCATCAGTTGATCCTCACAGCTTTAAAGCATTTTTTTTGGGATTTCTCTGTTGGAAAAACTGAAATGAGCTGGAAAACCAGGACTGAAGCCAGGGCTCTCCCTAATTAAAATCTTACTTAGCAGCAGCAATTTATTTATTTTTATTGTATTTTTTTTTTGTTCATATTTATGTCACCTATTTCCTAAAAATTTGAGGCAGTGAACTACATAAACAATATACACTTTTAGTTAAAAAAGATAATCGGCTTAACAGAGAAAAAATAAAACAGCAATTCAATAAAATCTTCTATCATCCTTAATACGGTAAATAAATCATCATCAGATAATCAGAACTTCTGTCATTCTCAGTTAAAAGCACGACCAAGTTTTACACAGTTTTCTAAAACTTGGGGGTCGATGCAATACAGTGCACTCAGCCGATCACATTGTTTAACCCGCTGTTGGATGTGGGTTAAATAGGCGCTAATCCACCCCCTAATGCAATAGGGGGATTAGCACCTATTTAACACATGCGTCCCAGGTGGAGTGAATGAGTTAGCGCTCATCACATGCAAATGCATGTGAATGAGGCTATTACTTATTCACTCCAAGTGCAAAAAGATAAATGTGCGTCTCAGACACACATTTATCGCTCAGATATTAACGCCTGCCTGGAGTAAAAAGTAAAAAAAAACTTGGCAGACTGCCTAGTTATGAAGACCGACGCCGGTAAACTCACAGGTTATGAACCGCAAGGCCGAGTTTACCGGTGTCTGTCTTCATAACCGGCAGCCGTGGCGAGTTGCACTAGGAAGGAGGCTCCTCCTTCCTAGTGTGACCCCCTAATTTACATATTGCAAGGCACCCCCCCCCCCCCCCCCCCCCCGCTTGTGGGCGCCATGTGTGTGTTAAGAAAGCAGGCACTGAAAAGACAGCACCCACTTTCTGCGAAGATTTTTGCATCGGCCCCTTGGATAGTTCTTTGTAAATCTTATTTCCGTAGTGACTGGATTCCACAGAATTAGACCTGCTGAGGAGAATGTGTGATTCCTAGCTTCCTCATATTTCACTTTGGTCCAGGAGAGAACTAAAAGAACAGCATCCTGGGAGGATCACAAAGAACAAGCTGGCACTAAAAGTTCACTTTGTCTCGCAGATATTGAAGACTTTGCTCAAAAACAGTACTTTAGATAATAATGAAAGCATTTTAAATGAGATCTTAGCAGCCTCCGGAAGCCAATGGAGCTTCTGCAATGCCGGGATAGCATGATTTCAGAATACATAAGAATACTAGAGATTTGCAGCAGGGATGGATACGTTCGATTCGGTATTCGTATTCGTCGGGACCCAAATCTGTTACATCCGTTTTTGGGGGACATCGATTTGTCCATTAGTTACGTATGGTATTCGTTTTCCATTAAAGTTAAAAAAAAACCCAAAAAACATCCCAACCCTTTAAACTTAATTAACTACAACCCCCCACCCTCCTGATTCCCCCCCCCCCCCAAGACTTGCCCAAAGTCCCTGGTGGTCCAGGGGGGCCTGCAGCGATCTCTTGCACTCGGGCCGTCGGCTGCCATTATTCAAAATGGCACCAATAGCCTTTGCCCTTACTATGTCACAGGGGCTACCGGTGCCATTGGTCGGCCCCTGTCACATGGTAGGAGTGCAGGAGATCGCTCCAGGACCCCTGCTGGACCACCAGGGACTTTTGGCAAGTCTTGGGGGGGGTCAAGAGGGTGGGGGTTTTATTCGTTAGTGATACGTTGCATTCGTGGGGGTTCGCCATTCATTCGTGGGGTTCTGAAACGTAACAAATAGGGACCTATATGTTGCGGATTTCGCATTCATTCAAAACAAATGCACATCCCTAAAGAATACATACAGCTCTGTTCTGAATATATTGCAACCTAGGAAGCTGCAATTATAGCTGCTCAAAATATCAACTTAATTGTTTCTTAGCTCTATTGATTTCATATTTGGTCTGATTCTTTGGTCTTCATTCTTATTTTGTCTTGATATATTCTATTTCTGTTTTTTGGGAAATGGGCTCACCCCTTGTTCATAGACATTTTCTACGCTGGGGGAATTCTATTCAAAAAGATTTCTAAAATATGGAGGAGGAATAGCCTAGTAGTTAGAGCAGTGGGCTACGAACCAGGAGACCAGAGTTCAAGCCCTTCTGTCGCTCCTTGTGACCTTGGGCAGGTTACTTTACCCTCCATTGCCTAAGCTTACAAACTTAGATTGTAAGCTCTCTAGGGATAGGGAAATACCTACAGTACCTGAATGTAAACCGATGTGATATCTCAGATCAAATGTCAGTATATAAAAAAAAAAAATAATATAATAGAGATGTGAATCGTGTCCTCGATCATCTTAACGATCGATTTCGGCTGGGAGGGGGAGGGAATCGTATTGTTGCCGTTTGGGTGTGTAAACTATCGTGAAAAATCGTTAAAATCGTGAGCCGGCACACTAAACCCCCCTAAAACCCACCCCGACCCTTTAAATTAAATCCCCCACCCTCCCGAACCCCCCCCCCAAATGCTTTAAATTACCTGGGGATCCGGCGGTGGTCCAGAACGGCGGCGGTCCGGAACGGCCCCCTCAATAGAATCGTGTTGTCTTCAGCCGGCGCCATTTTTCAAAATGGCCGCCGCAAAATGGCGGCGGCCATAGACAAAAACGATTCGACGGAGGAGGTCGTTCCGGACCCCCGCTGGACTTGTGGCAAGTCTTGTGGGGGTCAGGAGGCCCCCCCCAAGCTGGCCAAAAGTTTCCTGGGAGACCAGCGGGGTTCCGGGAGCGATTTCTTGCCGCGAATCGTTTTCGTACGGAAAATGGCGCCGGCAGGAGATCGACTGCAGGAGGTCATTCAGCGGCGGTCCGGAACCCCCGCTGAACGACCTCCTGCAGTCGATCTCCTGCCGGCGCCATTTTCCGTACGAAAACGATTCGCGGCAAGAAATCGCTCCTGGAACCCCGCTGGACTCCCAGGAAACTTTGGCCAGCTTGGGGGGGCCTCCTGACCCCCACAAGCCTTGCCAAAAGTCCAGCGGGGGTCCGGAACGACCTCCTCCGTCGAATCATTTTTGTCTATGGCCGCCGCCATTTTGCGGCGGCCATTTTGAAAAATGGCGCCGGCTGAAGACAACACGATTCTATTGAGGGGGCCGTTCCGGACCGCCGCCGTTCTGGACCACCGCCGGATCCCCAGGTAATTTAAAGCATTGGGGGGGGGGGGTTCGGGAGGGTGGGGGATTTAATTTAAAGGGTCGGGGGTGGGTTTTAGGGGGTTTTAGTGTGCCGGTTTTCCTGCCCTCCCCCTTCCCCCGATTTACGATTTTTTAACGATAAATCGGGGGAATTGGTATTGTATCGTGGCCCTAACGATTTTTTGACGATTTAAAATATATCGGACGATATTTTAAATCGTCAAAAAACGATTCACATCCCTATAATATAAATACTGTTTTTAAGTACTTCCTGGAGGAACTCTGTGCATAAAATATTAAAATTCTGCAGAAGGGAAGGTAGGAGTCAAGATGGTAGCATGTGAGTAGTGTCGACCTGACCTGCTCATTCCTTCTTCTTTTGTTTCTTCGTTTTATGATACAAGATGCCTCTCAAACAATAAGGGAAGAGTTTTGGTGTTTCCCTCAGCACCTCCTCTCCCTTTGGGGCAGCGTACCATCCCCTAACTTGCTACTATCTACCTAGTATCAGGGGCGGCGATCCCTGTTGACGGGACTGGAAGAGGAGCTTCCGTCTCGTCTAGGGAGATTTCTCTCAGCCCCCCTATCCTAAGGATACCGTCGGCGCCTTTCTCCCTGCAGTCTCCGGGTTTGGCACTTGCAGTCACAAAGCCAGTGAACCCTGGATTGGCAGTTGAGGGAGTAGCCGCGGAGACTGGGAGCAGTTCAGCATCGACAGCGGGGAGTGTGGGTTCGATGGCTTTGGCAGCAGTATCCCAGGTGGATTTTCCTGGTGGAGGTGAGCCTGCTATGATTTTGACATCGAGTACTCAAAATACTTTGGAATCTACAGTTATTTCCATGTTACCTCCACTCCCCAAACCACCAGTGGTGATTTTAGATTCCCTATGGGAATTAGTGGCCAAGCTAGGATCTGCTTTTCAAGGCTGTTCCCAGCAAATTTCTGCAATCTCATCAAAGTTGGACACTCTAGCACAAGATTATAACTCTCAGCTCATGGATCACTCTAATAGGATTCAAAATCTAGAAGATCAAGCGAAAAATGCTCAGAATCTTCAGTCATCTATAATCCAGGAATGTATGGTATTGAATAGGAAAGTTGAATTTATTGAAAATCAATTAAGACGTTTGAACTTAAGGGTTTTGAGCTTTCCTAGAAAATTGGTGAACAGCCACGTGTTACTCTTCGGAAGTATATGATAGAGATACTGCATATTTCACCAGAAAATATTCCTTCATTTAATAAAGTATATTTTCTTCTATTTGTATGCTCAAGAAAGAATGCTATACAACATGAACTAGATTTGGGAACTTAACTGAATTCCTGGAAACTTCTACTATTGAGATTTGTGAAAGAGCAACTTTGTTGGTTTCATTTGTATATGAGCAAGATTTAGGTCTGGTTATGTGTAACTATTTCCAATATCTGGGGATTAATATTTTGGGCCATTTTGTCCAAATTTTCCCAGACCTGGCTAAGGCCACCCAAGAGAGGAGAGAGGGCTTTCCTACCCTGCATCAGGAATCTCAATCTCTAGGCGCAACCTTTCAGTTAAGATATCCCTGTAAATGTATTATAAAGTTTAATAATGATACATACATCTTTTTTGTTCCAGAACAACTTAAATAGTTTCTCAAATCCCGTAAAAGGCTGTTGCCTACCTCTTCTCCTCAAGAGAGCCCTATTATGGGCCGATAGAGTACAGTGCGCTAACCCGCAATTGGACACACGTTTTCGATGCACTAGCTTTACCCCTTATTCAGTAAGGGGTCGAAAACGCACGTCCAACCCCCCCCCCCCCCCCCCCCCCCCCGAAACTAATAGGTCCCGCAACATGCAAATGCATGTTGATGGCTCTATTTGTTATGCCCGCGCAATTCAGAAAGTAAAATGTGCAGCCAAGCCACACATTTTACTCTCAGAAATTAGCGCCTACCCAAAGGTAGGCGTTAATTTCTCTCGGCATCGGGAAAGTGCACCGAAAAGCAGTAAAAACTTCTTAACTGTACACCCTCCGACTTCATATCATGGCGATATTAAGTCGGAGGTCCCAAAAGTTACAAATAGTTAAAAATTTTAAAAACATTTAAAATGGGCCAGCGGGTTGAAAACCGGATGCTCAATTATGCCGGCGTCCGGTTTCCAAACCCATAGCTGCCATTGGGTTTGAGAACCGATGCCATCAAAATTGAGCATCGGTTGTCAAACTCGCTGACAGCCGCCGCTCCTGTCCGCAGGCCCTAATTTAAATAAATTAATTTACTGAATCACGCGCACAGCAGTGGCGTAGCCACGGGTGGGCCTGGGTGGGCAGGTGCCCACCCAACTTAGACCCAGGCCTACCCAACTGGCACCGGAACTGCAAGGCTGTCGCGGGATCCCATCCCCGCGACAGCGAACAAGAGAACCCACGCCTCGCGCACCATCACGGCACACATGGGGAAGCGCTGCTGCGGCCGTATGGCCAACCGGTCTTCCTGTTGAGGGGGGGGGAGCGGAAGCGCCGCGCGCAGCTTCCGCTTCCCCCCCCCCAATGCAGGAAGATCAGCTGCCTCTCCTGCTGCCACCCGTTCTCCTGCTATCTTCGGGCCAAACGGCCGGCGAACTTCCTGTTTGGGGGTGGGGGAGCGGAAGCGCCGCGCACAGCTTCCGCTTTCTCCCCCAAAACAGGAAGATCAGCTGGCCTCTCCTGCTGCCACCGGCCTCCTGCTATCTTCGGGCGTCGGGCCCGCCGATCTTCCTGCTTGGGGGGGGGAGGGAGGAAGCGGACGTTGTGCGCTGCACTTCCGCTCCCCCCCCCCCGACAGGAAGTTCAGCGGGCCATACCGCCCGAAGATAGCAGGAGGCCGGTGGCAGCAGGAGAGGCAGCTGATCTTCCTGCTTTGGGGGGAGGAAGCGGAAGCTGTGCAGGTGCTTGAATGTGTATGTGTGGGTGAAAACTGGAGCCTGGGTGTGTATGTGGGTGAGAATGGAAGCTTGAATATGTGGGTGAATGGGAGCTCGAATGTGTGTATGTGTGGTTGAGAATGGGAGCCTGGATTTGTGTGTGGGTGAGAATGGGAGCTTGAATGTGTGTATGTGTGGGTGAGAATGGAAGCTTGAATATGTGGGTGAATGGGAGCTTGAATGTGTGTATGTGTGGGTGAGAATGGGAGCCTGGGTTTGTGGGTGGGTGAGAATGGGAGCCTGGGTTTGTGGGTGGGTGAGAATGGGAGCTTGAATGTGTATATATATGGGTGAGAATGAGAGCCTGGGTTTGTGTGGGTGGGTGAGAATGGAAGCTTGAATATGTGGATAAGAATGGGTGCTTGAATGTGTGTTTGTGTGGGTGAGACTGGGAGCATGGATTTGTGGGTGAGAATGGGAGTCTGGGTTTATGTGTGTGGGTGAGAATGGGTGCCTGGATGTGCGTCTGTGTGTGCATAAGAATATAAGCCTGGGGAGGGGTGAGAAAGTGAGAACTTGTATGTGTGTCTGCAGAGAATGTGAGCTTGGGGGGGGGGGGGGGAGAGCATATGAGAGTGAGAGCTTGAGTGTGTGAGAGGGAGTCTGTGAGAGAAAGTGTGTGTGTGTGTGTGTGTGTGTGTGTGGAAGGGAAGAAGACAGTAATAGAAGAAAGACACTGAAAAGGAATTAGGAAATGAGCTATAAGGGAAAAAGAGACCAGGACCAACTGATTAGAAAAATACAAAGATCAGACAACAAAGGTAAAAATATACATCTATATTTTGAGATGTTAGCAATTTAAATATAAGCAACACAACCGCTCTCTCAAAATTTATGGACAGGTAGGAGCCGTGTATAAAATCATAATAATAAGAAGGCTAAAGTACCACAAATCACCGTGAATTATGTTTGTGTCATTAAGTAAACCTCATACTTAGGCGTAGATGTGAATGCTATGCTGCATAATTTAATAATTTGGCATTATTTATCAGTAAAAAAACAACTAGTGGACCTGCATGCCTACAGCCCACCCATGTTAACCTTGTGCCCACCCAAAAAATCAATTCTGGCTACGCCACTGGCGCACAGGCGAGTGGCCTGTGCGTGCACCGGGAGAGCGGGCACTCACCCGCTCTCCTGTGATTTTTACTGTATTGGCCTGTTACTTAGGTAAATAGTAATGGGTAGTAAAAACATGTTATGCAGTTTTCTTTTTCTAAATTTCTTTTCTGATGTGCTCCTCAACCAGTTCTCCTCTCCCCCCTAATAACACTTGTGGTCTGAAATAATTTATGTTTCTATAAGGATGTAATATTTTAGTCAGTTTCTGATTTTTGCTGTACAAAAATTCTGCAAAATTCTACACAGTTTGTATTGGTCAAAATAACACAATATACATAACAATCTTTGAGTAGTTCATTTAATATGTAACACAGAAAAGTTATTACTCAAAGATTCAGAGTTTTAAATATTTAGAGCAGAATTCCCCTAGAAGTCCACTGTAAGAGTGTCCCTTCCACCTCTCGCCCTACTCTCCTGGCCAGACCCCTTTCACTCTGCCCTCTCAGGTCTCCACTAGGGATGTGAATCGTTTTAGGACGATTAAAATTATCGTCCGATAATTTTAATATCGTCTTAAACCGTTATGGAACACAATACAATAGAGATTCTAATGATTTATCGTTATAAATCGTTAGAATCGTGAGCCGGCACACTAAAACCCCCTAAAACCCACCCCCGACCCTTTAAATTAAATTCCCCACCCTCCCGAACCCCCCCCCCCCAATGACTTAAATAACCTGCGGGTCCAGCGGCGGTCCGGAACGGCAGCGGTCCGGAACGGGCTCCTGCTACTGAATCTTGTTGTCTTCAGCCGGCGCCATTTTCCAAAATGGCGCCGAAAAATGGCGGCGGCCATAGACGAACACGCTTGGACGGCAGGAGGTCCTTCCGGACCCCCGCTGGACTTTTGGCAAGTCTTGTGGGGGTCAGGAGGCCCCCCCCAAGCTGGCCAAAAGTTCCTGGAGGTCCAGTGGGGGTTAGGGAGCGATTTCCCGCCGCGAATCGTTTTCGTACGGAAAATGGCGCCGGCAGGAGATCGACTGCAGGAGGTCATTCAGCGAGGGTTCCGGCGCCTCGCTGAACGACCTCCTGCAGTCGATCTCCTGCCGGCGCCATTTTCCGTACAAAAACGATTCGCGGCGGGAAATCGCTCCCTGACCCCCGCTGGACCTCCAGGAACTTTTGGCCAGCTTGGGGGGGGCCTCCTGACCCCCACAAGACTTGCCAAAAGTCCAGCAGGGGTCCGGAAGGACCTCCTGCCGTCCAATCGTGTTCGTCTATGGCCGCCGCCATTTTTCGGCGCCATTTTGGAAAATGGCGCCGGCTGAAGACAACAAGATTCAGTAGCAGGAGCCCGTTCCGGACCGCTGCCGTTCCGGACCGCCGCTGGACCCGCAGGTTATTTAAGTCATTTGGGGGGGGGGGGTTCGGGAGGGTGGGGGATTTAATTTAAAGGGTCGGGGGTGGGTTTTAGGGGGTTTTAATGTGCCGGTTTTGCGATTTTACGTTTTTTTGATTTTTCACGATTTTTCACGATATTTTACCCCCCCAAACGGCAACATTACGATTCCCTCCCCCTCCCAGCCGAAATCGATCGTTAAGACGATCGAGGACACGATTCACATCCCTAGTCTCCACTGTCTCTGATCTCCACTATCTCTCTCCATCCAGGCTCAATCTCTTCCTCTCTGTCTCCATCCCCCAGCTGTCCACTCCCAGAAGTTGACTTCTCTCTCATACAGCCCCACACACAGGCACCATCTGTCCCTCTCTCTCTCTCTCTCTCTCTCACATGCACACCCTGAGACAGGCTCTCTCTCTTTCTCACTCTCTCACACACACACATATACACACACACACATATCCTCACTCAGGCTCCCTCTTTCTCTCATGGAAACCAAACACCTCCCCACCCAGACTCCTTTTTTTCTCATGCACACATACACACACACACACCCTCACTATAGGCTCTGTCATCCTCACTCACATAAGAACATAAGAAAATGCCATACTGGGTCAGACCAAGGGTCCATCAAGCCCAGCATCCTGTTTCCAACAGTGGCCAATCCAGGCCATAAGAACCTGGCAAGTACCCAAAAACTAAGTCTATTCCATGTAACCATTGCTAATGGCAGTGGCTATTCTCTAAGTGAACTTAATAGCAGGTAATGGACTTCTCCTCCAAGAACTTATCCAAGAACATAGGCTCTTGTTGCGTCCGTTGATCCTAGACAGCTTTGCCCCGTATGCCTCACCTTGTTCACGGCTCTTCCCGTTTACCTTGGGGAAAATGGCTACCGCCGCGTCTGCAAGCCGCCCTCTCCGGCTTCCCCGGAACGGCTGCCATGTTCCTCTCAAAGGCCTACTAGGGTGCTCATGCGCCACCCATGTCTTTATTCCAGCATTGGTGCGAACCTCGGGGGCGTCCCCCTCAAGTGACATCACGCCATCCGGGTATATAGCCTGTACTTGTTTGCTAGCTCATTGAGTTAGCAAGGATTGGTCTCGGCCAGTCTAAGCTACTCTGCCGCTGAAAGCTTTCTCTCTGCCCTTCAGGGTATTGACTAACCTGGGTACCCGCTCCTCGGGGCCCTCTGCTTTATTTCAGGTGCCTTACAGGGATCAGGTACTCGCTCCTCGAGGACCTGCTCTCCCTGCTTCAGTGCCAGTACCATCTACTTCAGCCTGGTGGAATCGCATATCTAAAGCAACCATCTAGTGAGTAATCTAACTCTCAGTCTGTCTCATCTACAGCATTGCTTTGCTGGGAAACCTACACTGGAATTCTCCTTTATCAATGGGATGAGAAGGGTCCCCCTCTGCTGAGGGTCCTGAGACTGCTACTTCCAGACTACCTCACTACTGCCACCTCTGGTGGTATACATCAAGCTGTACAATAAAAGATCTAATTCTGTGTTTGTGCATCCTGAGTCTAGCCCAGTACTGTGGCTCCCCACGGGGCCCCTCCCCGTGGGCGTGGTCACCTGCCACAGTATTTATTTATTTATTTATTTAGGTTTTTTATATACCGGCATTCATGACAGGAATCACATCATGCTGGTTCACAGTGTAACAGGGGTGCATAATAAACTTCAAACTGGAGCTATGGTGCAGAAGAAAGCAGTATAACAAGGGTGGAAAGAACTGGGGGAGGAGAGAAAAATAAAGGACAGGTTAACAATGGCTAACGATAATTACAAAAGTGTAACTTTGAAGTGGCTGATATTTATGTAATGATAGCGAGATGTTAAATTAATTGGGGTTCGGAAATGCTTATTTGAACAGCCAAGTCTTGAGTCTTTACTTCCAAAAATACTACCAAGTAAAGCTGTGCATTTGTTTTTGGGGGTTTTGTTTTGTCATTTTCAAAACAAACCAAAAGGAAAAAAAACATGAAATTTCATGGTTTTCTTCTATTATTTTTAATGCACACTATTTCGAAAATGTAAAAAAAAAAAAAGGCAAAGCAATGATAATCGACCCCCAAACATGACATGACTCAAAATGATATTTTTTAGTCAGCATACCCCTACTATCAGGCAATCTTCTTCCTACAGAATCCTAGAGGAAGTGAGTCTTTTGTTCAGTTCTGGGCAACCTCTATGACTAGTAAAGAATAAAATTCTTTCCAAAAGAAATGATACAAAAAGTGAGAATCAACTCATCAGCTGAAGTTATTCTCAAAATAAATACTAAGAAATTCAGCCTGCAGATTGAAAGCAGAGAAGGAGGAGATCAAAAGTTCTCTTTCTCAGGAACTCTTACTCAGAACTTCTAGTCTCAACACTATGCGTCACTCACTAATATGAAAACTGGATCAGACCATTGTGGCAACCTCCAGGGGGTGCTGTAAGGAAATGTGATATCCCTCTGACTTACACTGTCTAGAAAAACCCATCCGCATGGAAGGTTCCCAATGGGGTCTTACAAATACATATACAAAAAGCACCAATTTTTAATGAAACTAAAAAAGCAGTTGAATTTTCTTGTTTTTGTAATTGCCCTTTCCAGAGGTCGTGGTGATTTATGGTCCTTCTCAGCATCTCTTAGCTGTGTGTGAGGTTTTTTTTTTGTATCTCCTCCCTTGGTATGAAAATATGAAGATTTTGTAGTATCAGTCAATATAGACTAAGAAAAGCATAAAACTAGAATTTACATTGTATAATATAATTAAAATAATATATTTTTATGTGCTGCTTTTTGGCACTTCAAGCAGATTACAATTAGGTACTTCCATCTCCCCAAAGGGTCTCACAATCTAACAGATTCATCAAAAAGTGTTACTAATGCATTGATAACAAAAAGGGGTGTGTTTATGGAAATTTTTGAATGATCATATTATGTAGAAACTTACTGCTTTGCATTGGTATTATTGCATGGTGTGGTAAACTTAGCATACCCTGTGCTGAGTGAGAGAGAGGGAGAGAGATTCTTGCTTGCTTTCTCTCTATCTATATGGCCCTCATAGTAGTTAAGTATTTATATCTCTATAGGAGGGCCATCTAATTGGTCGAGGTGAAGTGTTGGTGGTTAGGGTTTAGAAGCCAGTTTTGCATGTAGAGTACGAACAGTACAATACACCTTGGCTAGGGTGAGAGAACATAGTAGAAATTTTATCTTTGTGAGAGTTTCCTCACTCCAAATGAATTCAAATCTTCACCAAGGTGTACTGTGCTGCTCCTACGTCTCATCTACATGTGGATCTAGCCCCTAAACCCTAAACCACCAACACCTCACCTCGACCTATTAGTTGGCCCTCCTATAGAGATATAAATAGGTGTGCACAGTAAGGGCCTCCCCAGAGCCTCTCTCTCTCTCTAAGCCCAGAAAAGGGATGTGCATTCGTTTGCAACAAAATAGGAAATATAGACAATATTTCCTATTTCGTCATGGTTCAGGGGGGCTGCCGAAACAATAAGAAAACCCACAAAATTTCATGTGGTTTCCTTATCATATTTCGGGGAGGGGGAGAAAGGGCACATTAAAAAACAAAACCCAAACCCACCCAAATCCTTGAAATTTAATTAATTACAACCCCCCCCCCCCCAGACTTACTGAAAGTCCTTGCTGGTCCAGCGGGGGCCCGGGAGCGATCTCATTGGCGCCGGCCGTCCATTGCTCCTACCATGTGACAGAGGCTGGCCAATGGCACCGATAGTCCCTGTCACATGGTAAGGGTAAAGGGCCACCGGCACCATTTTGTTTACTGGCAGCTGATGTCCCGAGAGCGGGAGATCGCTCCCGGGACCCCCGCTGGACCACCAGGGACTTTCAGTAAGTTTTTTTTTGGGGGGGGCGTTGGGAGGGTTGGGGGTTGTAATTAATTAAATCTGAAGGGTTGGGGTGGGGGTTTTTTTGAGTTCGAGACAGCTGAAAAAACCCCAGCCTGAACCGCAGGAAATGAAATTTGCCGCAGTAAGCAACAAAATTTCCCGCGGCAGGCAACGAAATTTCTCACGGCAGGCTGATAATGAAGGCCGAACTGAAAGGTTCGGCAGAATCACATCCCTAGCCCAGACATGGCCAAAATACAATTGCATCATGGCCATTTGGGGCATATCACACAACCTAACACCAGGAAAAAAGGTGTAGTTATTTCCAGCATTAAAACTGGGCAATATTGCCCATTTCCATAAATCCCGCCCCTCCAAAAAATTTGCATTCGCACTATGCATTATGAACAATAACACATTTTGATGAATGACCCGGTAAGTTTGTACCTGAGGCAATGGAGGATAAAGTAACTTTCCTAAGTTCATAAGGAGTGGCAGTGGGATTTGAATCCTTATTCATAGCATTCTGCCCTAACACTACTGAAACCATTATATGTTTCTATTCCATATTATACTATAACATATCACTATGCCATATCATTAGAATGTTGTATTCTGGTGTGGCTATGGTATAAGTTTATTGATAAATGAGGCACAAAATTAATTCTCCAAAAACACCAATATAGACCTACACAGAGCAAGGGAGAAATATTTGCCCCACCGCACTACCATTAAGTCTGATGTAGAACCAAGTAGATTTGTACTGGCTCAGTGCAGTGACTTACCTTGGATGTGAAACATAGCATTACTTTTATGTAAGCAGGGAAGAAAGAATCATTGAGAAAGTCCCATAGCACCTCCATATCACTGAGGTGATTTGGTCTAGCTGTCAGTTGTCCCATTGTTGTATGACTTGGAGGTTTTTTGGGTTTTTTGGTTTAAATAAATTTGCTTGTAGCTTTTTTCTCTGCACTCCTATGAGGTTCAGAACTTGGCTGCAGTTTATTCACCTTTGCCAAGTAGCACTACATTCATTATCAAAGCTGTCTGTACTGCACAATGAATTTGGCATGAGTTTGCAAGCCCCCAAGCACAAATGTTGAATTCTTTAACCCACATTTAATAACCTGTTCAAAGTAGAAATAATGTTTACATGAAAAGATTCTGTTTAGATGTGACTTCTGCATAAAGAACAATTTTAGTCTTCTCCAGGCTTGTAAAATGCCATTACATGCACATTAAACTTTATTACCTTCATGTAGCTTTCCTCAAACATCAAATATCTTGAAAGTGTCACATACATTATTAATTTAACTGTCACAAAAAAACTAGCAAACAGTACCCATCAGAAAAGATAATGTGAGCTAGTTATTCTGCCTGTTTATTTAATTTCATTTTATTTACCGTGTCACTGTCTCTTAAAGAACTGGTTCTGAGCAGGGTTTATCTTGCATTTCTGCAGTAGGTAGGGCCACATGATGAACTGCAGGGGATTGTGCCATAAGGTGGGAGCCAGATCTGGGTGAATGTCACATCAGGACCTGCTAGAGAGGTAAAGTTCCTAGATGAAATAAATGACTGCTTCATGAAGCAGCTGGTACAAGAATCAACAAAAGGGGGAAATTATTTTAGACTTAGTCCTTACAGGAACACAGGATTTGGAGCAAGAGTTAACAGTGTTGGAGCCACTTGGCAAAAGTGATCACAACATGATCAAATTTGACTTAAGTTTTAGTTTTTGTCTGTTATTTAGTTTGTTTTATGGAGGGGAAGTGATTGTAACGTTTTAAGATGTAATTTTAATGTTTTTAATATTGTAAACTGCTCAGGCTAGCTTACGGATTGTAAACTGCTCAGGCTAGCTTACGGATTGTCCTGACCTTACTTCCCCCTCACCACACCTCTCACCATCTCAACAGATTGACCAAGCAATGGAACCCATCTTACCTCCAAGCAACCAAACCAACACATCCCCATTCCCCATCCCCATCCTACAATATCGCTCTCACCGCCACAACACCCATAATCCCGCTATCCCCTCCACACACCCCAAATCACTGATACCTATCATGATCACCCCATTCACCCAATTCCTTGGTCTCACCGCCCTCTCCATCATACTATTCAGTTCCCAATCATTAGCAAAAAAAGCACCCATCCTGAGCGACCTTCTAACAGACTGCAAACCAGACATCTGTGCAGTCACAGAAACCTGGCTTAAACACACTGACCTAGTTCTCCTGAACCAGCTCCCCAAGCAAACAAACGACCTCTTCTCAATTCCAAGGCCCAAGAAAAGAGGCGGAGGCCTTCTCCTAGCCGCCAAGAAAGATCTTAACTTAAGACCTATAAATACCAACACCCCACCTAGACTGGAAATAGGCCTTTTTAAATCGCAACACCTGCAACTCTGCCTTATCTACGTACCCCCAGGCGTACTAGAGCACAACCCCTCCCCCATCATTGAATTTATTTCGGAAAACCTTAACATAGAAATCCCTGCCATCATTCTGTTGGACTTTAACCTCCATGTGAATGCCACCCCCCTCTCATCATCCTGTTAATCCCTCCTAAATGCCTTTCAAGCCATAGGCTTTCAACAACTCATCAATTCCCCTACCCACAAAGCCGGACACACGCTCGATCTAATATTTGTAAACTATTGTATACTCTCCCGCAACACCCCCTCCTGCACCCCAGTACCATGGTCTGACCACTCGGTCATAAAAGCACATCTAACTGTGAAACATATCCCTACACCACCCCATAAACACAACACTATACACTTCAGGAAACCCTGCAACAAGGATGACTTAATCACTTCCCTCACTGACTCTCTCCATAACCTTGATCTAACAAACCCCGACTCAGCACTCACTTCCTGGAACAACCTCACAAACACCATCGCCAACAACCTATGCCCCCTCAAATCCAAAACAATTTGTCATTCACTCCACGCAAAAAAACCGTGGTACACCCCCGAACTAAAGAAACTAAAACATGATCTTAAAAAAGAGAATGTGGCGCAAACAACCTTCCCACAAATCCCAAGCCGCCTACCAAACCTCCTTACATTACTATAGAACCACCATACTTAAGACTAAATGAGACTATTATGCATCCAAAATTCACCACTACTTATACAACCCCAAAGCCCTTTTCACATTCGTAGCCGATCTCACCAAACCATCACCCCCCCCACTTATCAGAAGAGGACACAAAAGCCAAATGTGAACAGATCGCCGGCTTCTTCAAAGACAAAATTGCTAAAATCCTTCAACGATTCTCCTCTCCTATCCCCACCATTCACTCCTCCACTAAATATACAAATGCCACACTAGAATCACTCGACACTACTACAGCCTCAGAAATATTAACCATACTAAAGAGACTACACCCCTCTTCACACCCTGCCGACTCTATTCCCAGCAAAGCCATACTACCCTTAGCCGAGATAATCAATTGCTTACTCACCCATGGCAAAGTCCCTGATTCCTTAAAACATGCGATCTTGAAACCCATCCTAAAAAAACACAACCTTGACCCTGCAGAGCCAGCAAACTACAGACCAATCTCTAACCTCCCCTTCCTGACAAAAGTCTTGGAAAAAATTGTCAACAAGCAACTAACTGACTACTTGGAGATCCATAATATCCTATCCCCATCCCAATTTGGTTTCCGCAAGTTCTTCAGTACGGAAACACTCCTCATCTCTCTCTCAGATACCCTCCTTAAAGGTCTTGACCAAGGGCACTCCTGCTTACTCGCCATGTTAGATATCTCCGCTACCTTTGACACCATTAACCACAACATACTAATCAAACGCCTCGCAGAAATTGGGATCTCAGGAACTGCCTTACTCTGGTTCATATCCTACCTGGAAAACAGACAATACACAGTCCACATCGCCAACAGAATCCAAGCCCATCCACCTCTCCCAAGGAGTCCCCCAAGGTTCATCCCTTTCATCCACTCTCTTTAACATATACCTCCTGCCCCTCTGCCAACTCCTCTCTGACATCGGCCTTACTCACTATATCTACACAGACAATGTACAAATCCTCATCCCCATACAAGAATCCCTACACAAATCCCTCAAAACCTGGGAAACCCACCTCAACTCCATAAACCACCTCCTCATCAACCTCCAACTTGCTCTTAACACTGCAAAAACGGAACTCATCATCATTTCCTCCCCCAATGATCCCTCACCCCCTCCCAACGCCAACCCCCAGCCCTTCTCCACTTCCCTCCAGCAAAATGTACGAAACCTTGGTGTTATCATTGACAACCAACTCAACCTAAAAACCTTCATCAATACAACCATAAAAGAATGCTACTACAAGCTCCATGTTCTCAAAATGCTCAAACCTCTCCTCCACTTTAACGACCACCGCACAGTCCTCCAATCCACTATTTTTTCAAAAATTGATTACTGTAACGCCTTATTACTAGGCCTCCCCGCCTCATCCCTTAAACCCCTCCAAATGTTACAGAACGCAACTGCGAGAATTCTAACAAGCTCCCACAAAACAGACCACATCACTCCTGTCCTCAAAGAACTTCATTGGCTCCCTATTGCCTTTCTTATCACCTACAAAAGCCTATCTATTTTCCACAAAACCATCCACAACAACGACATTCACTGGCTCGATTATTCCCTCTGCCTGTGCACACCCAACCGCCCAACAAGATCGGCCTACAAGGGTACTCTCCACACCCCCTCCCCCAAATCCACACACTTCTGCTCCACAAATGACCGCACCTTCTCCCTTGCTGGACCTACCCTCTGGAACTCCATGCCGACCGATCTTCGGCTAGAGCCAAGCACACAAACATTCAAATAAAAACTCAAGACGTGGCTATTCAAACAAGCTTTCCCTGAATAGTCACTACCCCCCTCCTCCTCTACTCTCGACCTGATTGTAATTCTGAAACCTGCCCCTTAATGATCTATTTTTTTTCACTTCCATTTCTCCCCTCCCCCCTACTGTACCCTTAATAGAACCCCCTTAGATCGCCCACCCTCTCTCATAACCACTTACTCCCCCCCTATTCATTCCCCCCTTTTCATCAACCCCTCCTTACACAAATATCACCGTACACTTGTATATTGTACTGTACACCTGATTATATTGTATATACCGTATATCCTTTGACTCTGTACTAGTTATACCCTCCCAAGTTCTTTACTCCCTGTTTAATGTATTTCCACTGTTCTAGTTCCTTGTAAACCGATATGATGTTTCGACGAATACCGGTCTATAAAAAATGTTTAAATAAATAAATAAAGTATAGAAAAGCTGAGACATAAATAAATAAATAATAATAGCTCACCAGTTCACCCAGTCCTACAGCTCATCGAAACACTCCTGGTTTTTCAGCCTGAAGTCCTCCCAAGTTCACCTATACCTACCACCCAGCCACTAGTACACAATAAACATGTTTATTATTAGCAGGTGTAAAATTACACAAGTGAGTGTGCAAACATACATGTGGAAGTGTCTTTTAAAATAGCAACTTTCAAATGTAAGTGCTGGCCCACCCCTTTTCACACTCATATTTGTGTGCATGAAAGCTGATATACGCATGCATATTCCACTTTTATAAAATATGGAATATTTATTTATTTATTTATTTATTTATTTATTTATTTTAAGTTTTTCTATACCGGCATTCGCAATAGATATCGCATCATGTCGGTTTACAATTAACAAGTGGATAGGTAACAAAAAAGGTAAAAAATAACATTTATCTTATTAATAATAATAATAATAATAATAATAATAGTAGTAGTAATAATAATAAAACATTAAACAAGAGAAGGCTAAGGTATGCAGTTACAATAAAACAAGGGAGTAATACAACTTGGAGCATAGAAAAGAAGCAGGGGATTAAATAGAGAGAACGTAATAAATAGACGTAATAAATAGAGAGAATATGCATGTAAAGGCTACTTATGTGCATATACAGGGTATCATCAAGCTAGGGTGAGAGAATATAGTACAAAATTTCATCTTTGTGAGACTTTCCTCACGCCAAATGATGTCAAATCTTCACCGAGGTGTACTGTGCTGTTCATATGTCTCACTCTACATGAGAAACTGGCCCCTGAACCCTAATGCACCACCAACACCTCACCTCGACCTATTAGATGGCCCTCCTTTAGAGATATAAATAGTTGCACACTGAAAGAGCCTCCCTAGAGGCTCTCTCTTTCTTTCTTTCTCTCTCTCTCTCTCTCTAAAATTCATCACAAACCCCATTATGGGCATATTGCACAGCTTAACACCATATTGCCCCTCATTTTCATAAACTCCTCCCTGATCCCACCCCTTCCAAAAATTTGCATTCATGCTATGCGCTAGTGTTATTATTGCATGCATTAACACCATTACGCATTTTGATGAATGACCCGGTAAGTTTGTTGCCTGTGCTTAAAATCTGTGTAATCCACCTTCAGAACAGGGAAACTATAAATGCCTTTGAGCCACAGACCTCAAATATCAACCTGCCTGTTTTTGGTTCTGTTCTACTTTCTCTTAGTCTTATTCCTATCTCTCTCTCTCTCTCTCTTTTTTTAAAGATATTTTGAGACATATTCTTGATCTCTAGTCTCACAATCAGTTGCTGCTTGAGCACAGAAGGTAGATTACCACAGAAGTGAATATTTTTTCTTATTTAGTCAAATTGAATTGGAGTAGCATTGCATGTAAAAGAAATGTTTTCCAAACCTCAGAATGTCAGAGTGCTTCAGGCCTGAGCAACTACTCTTACATCAAATGTGCTGCCTGCTTGGGGCTTATAAACTGCATCTGAGAGTGGTGGTTAAGTGTTGCCAGATATCTTCTAAGGCTTAGCTTATATAAATCAACCCCCAGTCCTGCCAGAGTGTGGATTAGCCATATTAATTTAGCTTCCAAAAGTCAAATCAGACCTAAAAAAGGATGGCTTTGCTTGTCTGTGAATGTAATTGAAGTGCAACATGTCAGACTAATGAACTGCATGAGCAAATGGAGCTGCTGCTTCAGTTTGGCTAGTGGAGGTCTGGTGCTTGAGCCTAGTGATTAAATGCTGGCAGTGCAAGGACTAGCTAGCATTGCCCTTGCTCCAGATGTAATAGGAATTATGCTGTAAAAATATTTTACAGTATAAACAAATATGAATGGCCAAAACATAAGTAAGGAAAATACCAAATAAGGCTGTATTTACTTCATGGTCCTCCAACAGGTCCCTTCCCTGATAATATGTTCCCTAACATTTTGTGTGGTATTTAACAGCCTGAAGAGTTGTATCTACTTCTCAGTAGACTAGATTTTTTTTATTCTGCTTTTTGCAGCACTTCAAATCAGATTATATTTAGGTACAATAGGTATTTTCCTATCCCCAGAGGGCTCACACAATCTAAGTTTGTACCTGAGGGTAAAGTGACTTGGCCAAGGTCATAACAAGTGAGAGTTGGACTTGAACCCTGATCTCACGGTTTATAGCCCACTGCTCTAACCACTAGGCAACTCCTCCACTCCAACACCCTGTGGTTTATAAAAAGGCCAATGAGCTTCCTTTTGTTGCCTAGGTCCTTTGCAATTTTATATTCCTGTACTCCTATCTTTTTTCATCAGTCCTTCATCTTGTTTTCAGTTTTGTGAGTTTCTCTGTCACTTTTTGCAAATTAATTCTGGGTGCTTTACCTTTGAACCTAAGCTGACTTTTTTTTTTTCCTCAACAGAAACTCATAAACCTCTGTTTTTCAGTTATAGCTCTTCTAATGCATCAGTGCTTCCTTTTTGCTGCAAGAACTGCATTTGCAGTTAGGAGGAAGCTGAGGGACAGAGAGAATCAAAAGAAAAATTGTACTGGTGACTCAATTCAATAATGGGCAGCCACAGGACTTGGCATCTTGCACAGGTTCCCACTCAGCCCCTTCCCCTCAGTGACTAAACAGAGTATTGGCTGCTAATCAGGAACTCTAGAAGCAGCACCTGGTGTAGGGCTGACCTAGGAACCTCCCAGCCAGTCAGGTTTTCAGGCTATGCCCAATGAATATGCATGAGATACATTTGTATATCATAGATAATCAGTATATGCATATTTCCTATACATATTCATTGGGGATAGCTTGAAAACCCAACAGGCTGAGGGGTCCCCAGGAAAGATTTGGGAAGCCCTGACCTAGTAGGTGTTCCAGCCTCTAGTCACTGAGGAGAAGGCAAGATGAAGCTGCCCCAGACTATGACTGCTTGCTTATGCTTGAAGTCAGTTTTATATATTTTTTTTAATTCAAACTAAACTTTATTGATAGAAAATTGAATATTTAATAATGGTCATTAGATATGTGGCATAATTTTTTTTTCTTTTCATTTTTGTTCAGTATGTGCTAAAACAATTTAGTGTGTGCTAAAGTGCAGAAAGAAATCAAACACAATTTTGTTTTTTTGTGTCATTTCAGATGGGAAACAAGACAAACAAAGCAGATATTAAGATGACTCTGTCATTTAAAATGATAGCACATCCCTGAAGCACAAAGTTAAAATAACATCAGGTACATGCTGTTTAAAATACAACTGAGGCATTTAAAATACATTACAGACATTGCATGAATTCCAGCTCAGGGATAGGCAACTCTGGGCTTGGAGTGCCACCAACGGGTCTGGTTCTCAGGAAAGCCTTAATGAATATGCATGAGATACATTTGCATACAATGGAAGCAATGCATGCAAATATACCTCGTGCATTTTCAAGGTGGGTATCCTGAAAACCAGACCAGACCAGAGTTACCTAGTCCCGTTCTAGATATTGCTAGGCCACCTTCAACTTGCCAGACAGACCCGACTAGTTTCTGAGGGGTTATATCCTGCTGGTAATGAGCTGTTTACCATCTGCCAACACCCCAAGACTTCTAAGTTCAATAGAAATATAATTAGCTGTTCTGCTGATTATAAATAAATAAATAAATCGGTTTGAAACTTCTGATAAGATATGCTGGGAATCATAATAGATTAGAACAGAGAAAATGATGGCAGATAAAGACCAAAATGGCCCATCCAGTTTGCCCAGCAAGATATCTAGGGTTGTAATTGCTGCTCCTTGCAGGATACCCCTGTGCCCATTCTATTCAGGGTTGTAACTATATAATACAGCAGGAATGGCCAGCTCTGGTCCTTAAGAGCCAAAAACAGATCTGGTGTTCAGAAGATCCCAATGAATATGCATGGGATAGATTTACATGCACTGTCTCCATTATAGCCAGATATGTCTTGAATATTCATTATAGAAAACCTGAAAGCCAGGCCTGTTTGTGGCCACCCCGTTAATATGAAATACAGATTCAGTATAGAGCACAAGTAAAAAGTACTGCCATTATGATTCTGGAAGGGAACAATTATTTGCATGCCCAAGTTTGGCCATCAGGTTTTCTACTAGAATAACAAATATCACACATTTATAATGTTTCTTTGAGCGATGACTGAGGAAATTAAGTGTATTTTTATTGGCTGAAAAAGGGGTAGCCAACTCCAATCCTCAAAAGCTACAAACAGGCCTGCTTTTCAGACATCCACCTTGAATATGTATGAGAGAGATTTGCATGCACTGCCTCAATTATATGAAAATCTATCTCATGCATATTCATGGTGGATATCCTGAAAAGCAGGCCTGTTTGTGGCTCTTGAGGACCAGAGTTGACTACCCTTAGGCAAAAGATGCAATTGAAATATTCAGATTATTAAAGGACCACAAGATAAGAACATTATTTATATTTCTATTGAATTTAGCAGGTATTTTCAAATAAAAATAATCAGTTTGTCAGCTTTGATATAGGCTCCCAAAAAGAGTCATTTCTCTTGGTAAGCCGTTTTACAAAATGCCCATATCTGAGCTGATTTGGAGATGGCTTTATGCTGCTGCAGACACAGAGGATTATAATTTATTTGTCTTTGCATTATAGATTACCCTTCCTGGGGATGTGTGTGTGTGTCCCACTTACAACTGATATACAGCTTACTCTTACTTGTCCTCTTCATTATTTATTTATTAACATGCCAGTTGTCCCTGTCAGTGTTTTATGGTTGCCAGTTCATCTGGATATTACTGTATTTGCATGAGAGTTTGTGTATATGAATGGCTAGATAAATGTAATAATGGGTGTGTCGTAGCTTATAATGTTTAAGAATTAGTGGTTGGTCTTGAATTCTTTAAAGGATTAGTGTTTAGACTATCTTTTATATGATGTTTTCTTACTGACAGTGAATTTAAATGTGGTTTGAATGTAGAATCTAGTGTAAATAGATGTTAGACAACAGGGTGTGTTTACATTTCATTGCTGGAGATTACATTCATGAAATATTTATATAACAATATGTAACCTTTTTTTTAGGAGGTCTCTATATCCTGAAGGTCCATAAAAATATTCGGCTGGAATTTTAATGGCCAGCGCTCATAAAACACAGGGGTTATGTGTGTGGCTGGCCTTGCATGCGCCGTGTGCATTTTAAAAGGGGCCCAACCGAGCGCGTAACCCCTATTACGCGCACAAGAGACGGGCCTCGGCAGGGGGCAGTCTGGGGGGTGGGTCAGGGCTAGAGGCGCCTGGTACAGCGGCCATTTGCCGCTGTGTTGGGGGATCTCACGCTGGCAGGGTGCGTGCACCAGCGCATGCATGTTCTAAAATCGCACGTCCATGTGTGCACGCTGAGTAGCGCGCACACATGGAGTGTGTACACATTCTTTTTTTAAAATCTACCCCAAAATATTTATTTATTTCTTATATTCCACTCTCTGGGGCTAACACTTCTGCCACTTCCATACTCTCAGGGTCTGAAGAATTGAGTCCTTTCTGTGGGGGGAAGACTAACCTAGGCCCAGGCGGTGGTGTGGATTTTCTTTCTCTGTGGGTGCACTGCAGAGTCTCTCATTTATGTGATACTGTGCTGCATGGACTAGAAAGGACACAGTGTGGGTGTTAAAAAAATTAAATTTACTGATTCTTCATAATTAAATAAATGACCAATCAAATAGTTAACTGTCCTCTGTACATCTGTGCTCTCACTGGGATATTTACAATGTGGATTTTTCTTCCTGTCCTCAGTACCAGATCCTGGGCTATGCCTTATCCATCAGGGAGTGAGCTGATAAGCAAAATCCCACTTTGGCAGGGAAATCCCTATGTGTATGGGGGATCCCCTGAGTCTCAAACTCATACCTGAGGTCCACATAAGACCAGTTCTTCCCCCCTGTTGTGGTAGGCAGCAACACTGTCAGAGATGTCAATGGAAAAAGGGACCATTTCAGAGCACAGAAGTGACAATAACAATTCAGGGCAGCTTATAAAATTTGAACTGTTAGAGAGTAATTTTCAAGGCCATTTCCATGGGGTAAACATGGAAACGGCTGGTCACACAGTAATAGGCTTTTGATAATTGCCCTCCCTCTGTGCTGATAAAGTTAATCACATAGTCACACTGATCATGTAACTTTACTTGGAGAAGAGGGAGGGATTCCTGGGTGCAAGGTAGAGGAAGAGTTTGCACTTAACGCACATAATTTTTCCAAAGTATGAACGTAGTTTTTCTTGGGAAAACTACCTGCACACTTTAGCAGATGTGCAGGCAATTTTCCTAGGTAATTTTCAAAATGAAAATATGTGTATAATTTCACTTTGAAATTTAGTGTAAAATCCAAAGGTAAATACCAGCGGCCTTTGCCCTAACGCGATTGGTTACAAAACCTCCTGGAATAAATGGAAGTAGAGAAACAAGAACACGTGGCTAAATTGGATAAAATTATTTGTAATTTTCTAAGTTGTTGCTTCATTATAACTGAACATAAGAAATTGGGTCAGACCAAGGATCCATCAAGCCCAACATCCTGTTTCCAACAGAGGCCAAACCAGGCCACAAGAACCTGGCAATTACCCAAACACCAAGAAGCTCCCATGCTACTGATGCAGTGGCTATTCCCTAAGTAAACTTGATTAATAGCAGTTGCCAGTTAATGGACTTCTTCTCCAAGAACTTATCCAAACCTTTTTTGAACCCAGCTACACTAACTGCACTAACCACATCCTCTGGCAACAAATTCTAGAGCTTAATTGTGCCCTGAGTGAAAAATAATTTTCTCTGATTAGTCTTAAATGTGCTACTTGCTAACTTCAAGGAATGCCCCCTAGTTCTTCTATTATTTGAAAGTGTAAATAACCGATTCACATCTACTCGTTCAAGACCTCTCATGATCTTAAAGACCTCTATCTAGCTGAACAGCCCTAATCTCTTCCATCTTTCCTCATAGGGGAAATGTTACATATATAATATGAATTATTAAATTTGCAGGTTAGAATAGGATTGTAACCATGTTTGTCTATTGGTGGATATGGAAACCAATCATTTGTTGAGCTTGTGATTATAGGGTCTGTACACTAAATCTTACACCAAAACATTTTTTTAAAAGTGCGACTTAGCATGTTAAATTTTATGTACCCCATACATGCTAATTGCCCATGTACCCAATTTTATCTTTCACCAGCAAACAAATTAGTCTTCAGAGCAATCACATATGGTCAATCATGTCTCCTCCCCCTACATCAATATACCAAAGACAAGACCTTCCAGTAAAGACAGCATTCATTGAGTTTGGTGATTTTTTTGAGGGAGGGTTCCTACTTTTATGGTGGGGCAGGCCTTCTTGGAGAGGTCCTTGATATTCAGTGGAACCTTGATATTTGGAGAGTTCTTTAATGTTCAAGTGAAGGTCCTTGATTTTCAGTGGCTTTGCAATCTTGATCTCAGGGAGGATATTGGCCTTCTGGGGCAGGACCAATGTTGATGAGGGGGTGACTTTGGGGGATGAAATCCCTCATGCTAAATGGCTCTTTTAATTTGGGCTGGTTAGCAAAAATGATTTTGTGATGCAGTATGCAGTGTACACAAAACATTTAACACCTGTTATGAGGCAGATGTTAGATTTAGGACTTTGTAGGGATGCAGAAAATATTGCGTAGACAACAGCATACTTTGTAGGGATGCAGAAAACATTATGCAGAGAAAAGCATACCAAACTATTTTGTGTGTGCTGCTAAAACCTAATTTGTATGTGATGTATGCATACTAAGCCATTTGTGTATAGCATGCTATTTTTTGTGTATACTGGAAAGGAATACAACGAGTGAGGTTATCAAATTTGCAGATGATTGAAAATTATTCAGAGTAGTTAAATCACAAGTGGATTGTGAAACATCGCAGGAGGACCTTGTGAGACTGGAAGATTGGGCATACAAATGGCAGATGAAATTTAATGTGGACAAGTGCAAGGTGTTGCATATAAGGAAAGATAACCCTTGCTATAGTTACATAATGTTAGGTTCCATATTAGGAGCTACCACCCAGGAAAAAGATCTAGGCATCATAGTGGATAATAAATTGAAATCGTAGGCTTAGTGTGCTTCAGCAGTCAAAAAAGCAAACAGAATGATAGGAATTATTAGGATGGGAATGGTTAATAAAATGGAAAATATCATAATGCCTCTGTATTGCTCTATGGTGAGACCGCACCTTGATTACTGTGTACAGTTCTGATCTCCACATCTCAAAAAAGATATAGTTGCACTGGAGAAGGTACAGAGAAAGGCAACCAAAATGATAAAGGAGATGGAACAGCTCCCCTATGAGGAAAGGCTGAAGAGGTTAAGGCTGTTCAGCTTGGAGAAGAGACGACTGAAGGGGGATATGATAGAGGTCTTTAAAATCATGAGAGGTCTTGAACGAGTAGATGTGAATCAGTTATTTACACTTTTGGATAATAGAAAGACTAGGGGGCACTCCATGAAGTTAGCAAGTAGCACATTTAAGACTAATCGACGAAACATTTTTTTCACTCAACGCACAATTAAACTCTGGAATTTGTTGCCAGAGGATATGGTTAGTGCAGTTAGGTTTAAAAAAGGTTTCAATAAGTTCTTGGAGGAGAAATCCATTAACTGCTATTAAGTTGAGTTAGGGAATAACCTCTGCTATTATTGGCATCAGTAGCATGGGATCTTATTAGTGTTTGGGTACTTGCCAGGTTCTTGTAGCCTGGTTTGGTCTCTGTTGGAAACAGGATGCTGGGCTTGATGGACCCGTGGTCTGACCCAGCATGGCAATTTCTTATGTTCTTATGTTATTATCCACACGAGAAACTGATAGATCCAAAAGAATTCTGTGATTGCTATATGATTAAAATTCCCCGAAGAAAGGTGTGATGTCAGAGTACTGAGCTGTGTTTTTTGTATATGGAGTTGTGAGTTTCTTGTATTGGTTTATTTTTAGTTGCACTAAACTAATTAAAAATGAGTTTTATCTTTTATAATTACACCATAAAACAGGGAGCGTTATGAAATATGATTATATATGCGTATTAATGATTTGTATATGATTGCCTCTCAACCCACCCCATCAGGAATTAGCATATATAAGAGTCATATGTACTGTCTCCATAACATGCAAATTTTCTCTCATGCATATTCATTGTGGATATCCTGAAAACCTGACTGGCTGGGGGGGGGGGGGGGGGGTGTCCCGGGGGGGGGGGGGGTGTCCCAGGACAGTTGGGAACTACTTCTTTAGTACATCAGACCCTTATGCTGATACATCTGAAGTCTTCAAATTATTAAGGGACTATAAAATACATTTGTATCAGCAGAGAATTATCTGTGTATTTTTATGTTTGAAATGTGCAATTTATCTGCAGTGGTATAAGCTCTACAAAAGAGTCATTTCTCCAGACATGCAGTTCTACAAACTTACCCCTGTGAGAGCTTTGTTGACATGGCAAAATGTCATTGTAACAGGTTCAACTGAATTGCCCTCTGAATTATTTTAGAAAAACGCTGTCTGGTTTCTCCTGGTCACATCTACTGTGCTGAGTTCTAGTAGCCGTATTGGAATCCAAGTAGGTTCTGATACCTTTTAAAGGACCAGCCAAAAAATGTAATACATTGGTCCCTGCTCTCAGTTTCAGATCTGCTGTCTCGAATACTTCCTGAACAACTCTTGTTAGATAGAGAAGAGTTCTGCTACCATCTTGTGGATTAAGGAGGTATTTTGTCTTTTTCTTATTTGTGTTCCTTGTGGGTGCTCAGAATTTTTCTTGTTTAAAATGAATATTGATGACTTGGGCCAATGCACTAAAGCACAATAACAGTATCACACATTAATGTGCGTTAAGCGCTGGCGTTATCTATAAATAAATAAAATCACATGTAGTTAATGCACATTAAAAATGCTCTTAGCACATGGAAACTAGATTGCATTAGTGTTAATGCAAAGTTTATGCTAATGAGGCAATAAGATGCAGAGCTATGCAAACTAGTTCGGTAGCTATTAGCCCATCAAATAACTATGCGCATTAAGAATGCAATTTTCCAAAAGCCACATAGTGGTAAAGTCTGCATGTACATTACCCACGCAGACTTTACCAAATATTTTCAGTATTTTTGAAATGCAATTTCAAGGTTCCCAGGGCAGAAGTATCCCTATTCTCTTGCCCTACCAGCAATGAACTTCATCTCCCCTTTGCTGCTCTTTAGGGAGATGGGTGACTATCTTATTGTGGAGAGCTTGCATATTTTGGCTTTGCTTGTCCCTTTCTTGATTGTGAACCCTGGGTGGGGAGAGTGGTAATGCATGTTAGTGTAGCTGGTGACGTATGTATATTACTGCTGCTGGTAATGTACATACTTAACCACAAACATGGTGTGACCCAGCTTTGCCTGTCACTAACATTTTCCCCAGTTTTTCCATCTTGGGCAGTGGGAGGGGGTTTTGATGTTTAAAATCCTCTCCTCAATGTAACCCCACCTTTCTAGGGGGGAATCCTCTTTGGGGTATAAAATCCCCTGGAGCATGTCCAATGATTTACCGGGAAGGTGACTGGAGAAGGAGTAGGAGCTTGGCTGTTGGATCGTTTCCTCATCCCTGGAGACTTGATCAACCGTTGAGATTTTTGGAATAGAGGGAAGAGAAATTTGTGGAAGAAGATTTGATTCAGTCTTGAGGTAAAGGTGTTCCCACGGGATTCTGAAAGGCTGAAATCAAAGATCATTATGCTTCTGCGAATAGAAAAGCAAGGGTAAGAAGAATTTGGGACTCTTGACCTGAAATCTTAACAGGCCTGCAGATTTTTTTAAGAGTTAGATTACAGTGAGTTTTGGGGACTTGTTGGACTTTAAGATTTTTGAGCTTGGGGATCCTTTTCCAGTTTTTGACCAGTGTATGCTGGAACTGCACTTCAGTTATCTTACTCTACAAGGGGGAAGATATCTTTTGTCACAGATGTGAGCCCTTGGGCTGTGGCATGGTTGGCGCTAGGGATGTGAATCGTTTTAGGACGATTAAAATTATCGTCCGATAATTTTAATATCGTCTTAAACCGTTATGGAACACAATACAATACAGATTCTAACGATTTATCGTTATAAATCGTTAGAATCGTGAGCCGGCACACTAAAACCCCCTAAAACCCACCCCCGACCCTTTAAATTAAATCCCCCACCCTCCCGAACCCCCCCCCAAATAACTTAAATAACCTGCGGGTCCAGCGGCGGTCCGGAACGGCAGCGGTCCGGAACGGGCTCCTGCTCCTGCATCTTGTCGTCTTCGGCCGGCGCCATTTTCCAAAATGGCGCCGAAAAATGGCGGCGGCCATAGACGAAAAAGATTGGACGGCAGGAGGTCCTTCCGGACCCCCGCTGGACTTTTGGCAAGTCTCGTGGGGGTCAGGAGGCCCCCCACAAGCTGGCCAAAAGTTCCTGGAGGTCCAGCGGGGGTCAGGGAGCGATTTCCCGCCGCGAATCGTTTTCGTACGGAAAATGGCGCCGGCAGGAGATCGACTGCAGGAGGTCGTTCAGCGAGGCGCCGGAACCCTCGCTGAACGACCTCCTGCAGTCGATCTCCTGCCGGCGCCATTTTCCGTACGGAAAATGGCGCCGGCCATACGCGTATGGCCGGCGCCATTTTCCGTACGAAAACGATTCGCGGCGGGAAATCGCTCCCTGACCCCCGCTGGACCTCCAGGAACTTTTGGCCAGCTTGTGGGGGGCCTCCTGACCCCCACGAGACTTGCCAAAAGTCCAGCGGGGGTCCGGAAGGACCTCCTGCCGTCCAATCTTTTTCGTCTATGGCCGCCGCCATTTTTCGGCGCCATTTTGGAAAATGGCGCCGGCCGAAGACGACAAGATGCAGGAGCAGGAGCCCGTTCCGGACCGCTGCCGTTCCGGACCGCCGCTGGACCCGCAGGTTATTTAAGTTATTTGGGGGTGGGGGATTTAATTTAAAGGGTCGGGGGTGGGTTTTAGGGGGTTTTAATGTGCCGGTTTTTCGATTTTTCGATTTTTCGATTTTTTAACGATTTTCACGATTTTTCACGATATTTTACCCCCCCCAAACGGCAACAATACGATTCCCTCCCCCTCCCAGCCGAAATCGATCGTTAAGACGATCGAGGACACGATTCACATCCCTAGTTGGCGCAGCCTAGCAGACAAACCTGCTAGGCCCACACTGACAGCCGCTGGACTCGCTCTTCCTGGGACACAGGCTTAACTTGTACCAATCCCATTCCCCGCAGGTTGAACCCTTGGGATCCAGGGGCCATCAGGGCTTAGGCGGAAGTCTCCTAAGGAGCATCAGACACAGTTAAGATAAGCAGTCTGGGCAGGCAGAAAGCAGATGATATCCTGGTCCAGGCCAAGGTTCAAAGCAGGCTGCGATCCAGGAGCCAAGTCAGAATCCAAGGCAGAGGTCAGAACCAGAGAACCAGGCCAAGTCAGACAAGACACTGAGTGACAAGAAAGAGCAAGATGGACAAGGCAAGACAAGACAAGACACTAAGGCCCAGGACAAGGCAGGTGGACAGGGCAAGGCAAGACAGCAGCACAATGAGGCACGGCACCAAGAACTAGCAACACACACTGCAGACAAGACAGGGAGACCTGTTGCTGAGACAGAGTCTGGGAGCACAGTTGGGATTTAAATCCCAGCCCACGCTGACATTATCACTCGATGCCACAGAGGATTTCCTGCTGTGGGGCCTATGAAGGCCAGTCTGTTGTACGCGTGCCCTAGAGAGCAGTGTGGTGCGACTGGAGGAAGAGGAGATGGTGGTGTTCCTGCTGTATGGAGCTCCAGGCAGCTTTGGGGAGGGTCAGCAGCCAAACATTACATCTTTAACATGGATGGTGATGCAGGAGTAAGGAGACCAGCAAGGAGCCCTAGAATGGTTTTTCTCATTATAATATTTTTAATGCTGCTCCTAATTTTCTCTATTTTGGCTTGGATGCTCATCTTTAAGTGAAAGTAAACAGTTCTTTTGAAACACCAGTTGAACTTTCTCTGTTTTATTTTTTCCTGCCTTGCCCTTCTGAATGGATGGTGAGTAGGCTGATTGCTTTTGGACCCTTTTGCTGATTTTCACTTCCTTGCTCCTGTCTTAGGATTTTTCTGCAATTTTTTAGCATCATCCAGCTGGTGTGAGCCATTGGACTTAAGAAATATTGACAACCCCAGAGGCCCAGGAAGATAACTCTCCTCTCCCCCCACCTGCTGGATTTGAACCCTGGCATCGTAGCTCCCCTGGATGATGTACACAGCACAAACTGAGGACCACCTCCATAAAATGGTACCTGAACAGGGACCCTCTGGCGTGGATGTTGTGAAAAGTACTCTGAAAGAAATTCCCCATTTTGAAGGTATGTGTGGACTTGGAATAATTTTACAGATTTTGAGAAATTTGACCAAGATGACAGATTTCCCTGCTAGACTTAAACCCGACATTGTAGTTCCCCTAGATGATGCACATAGCACAAACTGGGGCCTGGCTATAGTGGGATATACTAAGGGCTTTGTGCCAATTAATAAACTTCACATTCTCCATTCCTAACAAGTGTTTTGAATGTGCTTTAGTAAATAGACCTTTAAATACATGGGATGGGAGTGGAGATAAGATGGATAGAATTACCTTAATTATGACTTTTGCTAAGTGGTATTTTGGGTCTCCAAACAATGCAGTCTGAAATTTGCAATGTGTAAATTTTCCAAAAGTGGTCTTCAATTCGTATTACTTTTATGACTATTCTGTCAGGATTGTGTAGATTTTTGGTTAGTAATGGAGGGACATGCAGGTCTGGTTTTGCCAATCGGCCTGTGCCTAGGGTATTAAAAATCTAGGGGTGACAGGCTAGCTGAAGATTTGCTGCTTCTCAGATGCCCTGAATTCCACTCAGCAGAGCACAGCCCTCTTCTTCCTGCTCCACTCACTTTCCTCCCTTGCAATGTGCAGAGAGCAAGAAGAAGGGGATGAGGCTGGAGTAGAGGGAGCAAAGAAGAGCTGCTCTGCTCTCTAATCCAGCCCCTCCCTTCCTGTCTGTCTTGTGTAGTGGGTGGACACCTGATATGAAATGCTTTCTGCATTCCATATACAGCAATATGCTAAAGAGAATTTTTCAGATTTCTTAAAATTCTGTTTGCTGAGGCAAATCCCACTATACATTTTTTTTACTTTATATATGTATTTAACCCCTAGATGGTACGGATCCTTTACTTGTACCCAGGGGCACATAGAAAGAAAATATAGAGACAGACCTTTTCTGTACAACTCCTCTCAGTCTCTAATCAACTCTTTCTCCCTACCGAATAGCTTTCATCTGAGTCCAAAATCTCCAATATGTGGGGATGAATAATAACTCTTATACCTTGATTTTTTGCAATTAACCTCTGTTTCCATCCTTAGTTCACAGCAGTAATAATTATACAGTCTCAGCATCCAATAAACCAGGGGTCAGGAACCTTTTTGGCTGAGAGAGCCATAAACGCCACATATTTAAAAATGTAATTCCATGAGAGCCATACAATATGTTTAAAACTAAATACAAGTAAATGTGTGCATTTTATGTAAGATCACACTTTTAAAGTACAATAAGTCTCTGAAAATATTACACCAGGCCTTAAGACACCAATACATCTCCTATTAGGAAAACAGACCAAGTCAGGCTGCTATAGAGTCCTACACAGAAACTACATGCCAGCAGAAAACCTCACCTGAATCACGTGCTGTCCCTCACCTAACATAGAATAAAGAGACCAAAACGCATAACAAGAAGCATGCAGAAAAAACTGAATTGGAAACTGCAACAAGCCAGAGTCTCTGTATGCAGTGTAACAAAGGAAAAAAGAAACATCACCCATCCTTATAAAACAAATCAAGAAATATAAAATCATCAGCAGTAAAACTGTACTAACAAAAAGAACATATTTCGAAACAGCTGATGAGTGGAATATCCAATAATTAAAAACTCATATAAAACATTTCCAGATACCAACAAAATATTTCAAAATAGCAGACACAAAGACCCAGTAATGAAAAATAATAAGGATACAAAAATTTTTTTGCTCTGCATACCTGGGAACGTTTGATATCCAGGTGTCCTGAGATTGTTCTGAATTAGCAGGAGGCGGGGTGGTTTGCTTGGAACTTTCTCCTCTCTCAGTCACATACCAGCGCTCTCTCTCACACTGGCTCTCAATGACACACCTATACACACATGCTCTCAGTACTCACATATACACATGTTTTTTCTCTCTCACTTATATAGGCTCTAAATTACACATTTACACACATGCTGTCTATCTTTTCACGCTTACACACACACACAGGCTTTCAATCACATAAATACATGCTGTCTTTTTCTCTCACACACAGACTCTCATTCACATGCTTACAAACATGTCCTCTCTTTCTCTCATTTACACACAGGCTCTCAATCACATACTCACATGCTCCCTCACCTAAATCAGCTCTCAATCACACACAGACACACATGGTCTCTCTCTCTCATTTAAACACAGGCTCTCAATCACATACTCACATGCTCCATCACCTAAACCAGCTCTCAATCACACACAGACACACATGATCTCTCTCTTACTTATACACACAGGCTCTTAATCATACATACACATGATTTCTCTCACACACAAAGGATCTCTATCATACATACTCTTTCACACAAACAGGTTTTCAATCACAAACTTACACATACAGGTTCCCAATGGTAAACTTACATTCATGCTCTCTCTCTCTCACAGGCAGGCTCTCAATCACAGACATACTCTCTTTCACATGTACAGGCTCTCAATCATTCACATACATGCAATCTCTCACTCACACACACACACACACACACACACATTCATACACACACACACACAGGCCCCCCCCCGTGGCCCGGAAGAGGAAGTGGAGAGTATCGTGTGCGTGCGCGGCAAGAAGAGGCCACGCTAGTGTGCTCGGCATCGGCCCGAAGAAAAGAAGACTGCAGCGCGGCTCGGAGGAAAATGAAGAGGTTCAACCGCGGCCGATGGGACTCCGCCTCCGCGAGGGCTGAAAATGAAGGAGGTTAGCGTTGGGAGGAGGCGGCTGCTGCCGCGAGTTCCCGGGGTGGGGGAGAGAGAGAGTGAATGAGCGAGCAAACACACATGCTTGCTCGCTCATTCACTCTCTCTCTCCCCCACCCCCATCCTGGGAACTCGCGGCAGCAGCAGCCTCCTCCCAACGCTAACCTCCTTCATTTTCAGCCCTCGCGGAGGCGGAGTCCCATCGGCCGTGGTTGAAGCTCTTCATTTTCCTCCGAGCTGCGCTGCAGTCTTCTTTTCTTCAGGCCGATGCCGAGCGCACTAGCGTGGCCTCTTCTTGCTGCGCACGCACCCGATACTCTCCACTTCCTCTTCCGGGCCGCGGGGGGGGGGGGGGGGCGGGAAGAAGAGAGCACGCAGGTGCCGCTGACTCCAGCTGTCCTGCTGCGTTCCGCCCGGGCTGACAGCATTTTAAGCCCAGGCGGAGGAGGACCGGGGAGCAGCTGGGTCAGTGGGAAAGTGTGGCGACACTTGTCTGTGAGCCAGATGCAGCCCTCAAAAGAGCCATATCTGGCTCGCGAGCCATGGGTTCCCGACTCCTGCAACACACAGAAGAGGAATGGCAATTTCCAGCTTCCAAACTGATAGTTTTGTTAGATGATTGAATAATATTTGTCTCTCATTTGATTGATTAGCAGCAATAAATAATAAGACAGAAGACAGAATAAACTTGTGACTCCATTTTCTTTACCTCTAGTGGAAGCTCTATATTTACACAGAATTCCTCCTTGCATCCAATTCCTTAGATTATGGAAACCAAGATGGCTGAACTGACCTGCCAATAGTGAGACGCCGACTGGAACCTGGTCGTTGTTTTCTTCAACATGCCCTACTTTGGTAAGAAGAAAAGGGCCAGATAACGGGCTTTCCCTGAACAATTGCCATCGTTGGAGATTTGGGGAACGGGGATGAGCTTGCTGCAGCAGAGCTGGCAAGCAGAGGAAGCTGGTTCGCTCCCAGAGCTGTCCATCACAATCTCCCTAGAGAAGTGGCGTCCCTCCTTCAATCTAGCGGAAGCACATGCCCTGAGCCGGCCACAGGGAGAGTTGACCGAGAGAGAACATGGAGAGTTTGCTGTGCTGCCAGGCTCGGAGTCTTCGTGTAAAACGTCAGACCTGGAACCAGGAAAGCAGGAGGCTTCACCTGCCAATGGAGAAAGAAAGCAAGAGGAAGAACCACTGATCCCTCAAGCCATTTTTCAGTCAGTAGCACTGGTAAGACCTGCTTCCATTACTCTGGATGTACTGTGGGACGCTATTCAGGTCTTGAATTTAAATTTGACCACCCAATTTAAATCAGTTTCAAACTCATTTTCAATGGTGGATACCCAGATTAAAAAAGTGGAGGTAGAGGTGGCAGAAGCAAAAGAAATGTGTGAGTTAAATAAAGCTGAAACAGGAAAACTGATGAACTTTCAACAAAATTTGATTAAGGAAAATCAAGTGTTGGCATATAGATTAGAAAATTTGAAAAATCAACACAGGGCAAAAAATCAACGCTTTATTAACTTTCCAAGGGATCCAACAATTCCCCCACTAGAAATGTGGAGAAAATATCTGATAGAAAGTTTGAAGATATCTGAGAAATTAATTCCACCTGTTTCTCGTATATATTACATTCTCTTTTTCAAGAAAAAGGGTTCTGGTCAAATAAATGGAGTCAATGAACTATCTCCTATTGCAAGTTCTCCTTTAGATGTATCTGCTTTATTGGAAATCACTCAAAAAGAACTCTTAAAACCTACAACATTATTAGTTTCCTTTTTATTGGAATCGGATAAGGATTGGGTTCTTAGGCAATTCTTTCATCATAGATCTGAGCTTTTTTTTGGATATGAGAGTATCAGTGTTTCCAGACTTCTCTAAACAAACCCAAAAAGGAAGAAAACAATTCTTGCTCCTGAAACCTAAGGTTTTGGAATTGGGAGGCTTTTTTATACTTAAGTTTCCCTGTAAATGTATAGTAAAGTTGCATAATGTTTCTTATGTCTTTTTTCAGTCCTGCCAATTGACTACTCTTCTGACAAATAAAGCTGTATCAACCCCATTGTTTGATAACCGTCAAAGACAGGATGAAGGGCCACCCAATATATAAAATGTCCTTCAGACAGTCAGTATTACCGGATTTGTAACTTGTTTACTATTGCCTGAAAGCTTGATCTTGTTGTTTCCCCCATTAGAGGACTTGGAAGTGGTAATTTACCTGTACAATTACTACTAAAGTAGTGGAATTATAATTTTCCTATGTACCACACAATTTCAAATCAAGTGTATTGCCTTGATATGTATATGAAAATGCATAAATAAAAAAGTTAAAAACAAATTCCTTAGATTATGCAGATTAAAGTTAGTTTAATCTTCTTTTACCTACCAATTTATTTCCATTTTTGCTCTTCCCACTGGAAGTGGTTAGAATAGTTACACAATTTCAATATCTAATCAGAATTTGGTCCCAGATTTACTGATTTGCCAGAAATCCTCTTTAAATACTTTAACTCCTTAAACAGCACCAGACGGGTACTTTACTCTCTTTCTTGATTCTGTTAAATCCTTAGGCAGTTCCTGGTGGACACTTCTCACTAGGGATGAGCTTTTGGAAGAAACAAAATAGGAAATAAGACAAAATTTCTTACTTCGTTTCATTTTGTTCTCAAAGTGAAATGATTGAAAATTTGACAATTTCGTTGGTTTTCATGTTTTGTTTTGAAAGCAAAAAAATAAATCCATCAGGCCGAGGCCTGGCCAAAGGCTGGGGCCTCACTTAGGCGTAGGCTGTAGCCTGACACAGGAGCTGCCGCTGAGGCCCAAATGCAATGCCAGGATCTTGATCGATGCCTGGCCCAATACCACATCCTCAGCCAAGGCCCCAAAAATTGAAACAACTTATTTGCTCCATCGGTGATTCAATGTCGCGGTCGAGGCCCGGGTCCCAATGCTGTGGCCTTTGCCCAGTCACAGGTCCGACGCCTGAGCCTCAGCTCGGAGGCTGGGTCCTGGTGCCTGGACCTCAGCCTAATGTTGGCCTGTCACCAGACTTCAGAGTTCTTAGATCCCATCTTCTTTCTTCTTAGACGAAATGACGCCATCTGCTTGGGTTGTGCTGGAGTTAATTAACTCTGACAGTAAGTGCAAAAGAAATACTCTGGAATCACTTTGGCAGTGTCAAAAATCAAAGACTTTACTATTAACACTGGTGATGAATGGCACAAACTTAAATTGAAGCACCACGGAATTCTCTCCTCAATTTATTACAGTCTCTCATCTGTATCTGGGAAGGACTCACTTGTGTCCTTCACAAGGGAAAATATTAGGGATGTGAATCATTTTTATGACGAATTAAAATATCGTACGATATTTCTTAATTCGTCATACATTGGCAAAATCGATAAACAATAGTATTTCCCCCGACCTTTCATGAAAAATCGTTTATCATATTAGTGCACAGTAACGGGAGTTACTGTGCACTATATAGGTCATAGCGCACAGTAACATTGATTAGTGTGCACTGTTGCATGCCATCACAGTGCACAGTAATGTCCCATAGTGCGCACTGATGCAGACCATACTGAGCACTAACAGTGATTAGTGCGCAGTCTGCTCGGGAACTATACTGCGCACTAACTTTGTGGTAGTGAGCACTAAGTCTGCGCTAGTGCGCACTGACCACTGTTAGTGCACACTAAGAGAAATGATACTAATTTGACACTTTTTGGGTAATTTAGGAATGAATATGTATTACTATTGGCTGTCTTCTTGTTATTTATTCATGTTACTAAGGTTCCCACTGAGGTGGTGTTTTTATATATGGGGGATGGGAAATGGGAATGGGTGGTAGCTTGACAAAAAGTAATGTCATCACTCAAGTGACTAGAACTTGTTTTTTTATTATTTTTGTTACCAGGCACTGGCACATGAAATGCTAGTGCATGTTTTGCATTTGCCAATCCCTGTGCATTTTAGAAAGGGGGTCCTTCTAATTTTCCAATCCTGCTTCCTTTTATATGAGATGTATATGGTAATTGGTAAGTGTATTTTTGAATTGGCCAGTACGTTTATTTTCCCTCCTACTTTTACTCACTAGCTAAGCTGTTTAATAAGGGGTTCTCTGCTTGTGTTTTGTTTGGTGGTTTGAGGAGAAACATCAGCTCTTTATGCAATCTACTAGATCTATTATATCAACCTACTTGATTTATTATTGATTTATTATATCAGTCAATTAATTACTAGGTGGTGATTGATACTAAATATTAAATAATATCAGTCTTTCTTGTTAAGGGGAAGCTCCTAGCTATAGTGCTACTTGCATAGGTAGCTGCTACTCCTAACTAGCTAGGCTACTAGCCTAGTGTCACTGGCTGGCTACTACATTTAGCACTGCAGCATTATTCAAGCCTAGGTAGGCACCAGTCATGTCAGTGCTTTGTGTGCAGTGTAGCAGTAGTTTTTAGTAGATTTGTATTTATATTATCAATCAATCAGTATTAGCTGCAGCTGGTGATTGATTCTAAAATATAAGTCTAGTGTCTCACTCACTGCTGTGCCAGTGTGTTGATGCTGGACTTGCACTTGCAGCTTTACTGAGCCTGGCTGGCGGTTATAATTTATAAATCACTCAGTAGAGCTAGTATAATTTCTTATTAAGGGGTACCTCGCTCATATAGTGCTGCTACTACTACTAGCTAGCTAGCTAGTTATCTAGCCTAGTAGCTACTACTACTTGCCAGTGAGCCACTAGTCAGATCACTAGTCACTCACTCAGTGATGTGTCACTCACTGTTACGACTGTTGCTGCCCAACGTCTCCACTCCGCCCACCTTACCTTTTTTGCGACTCTTCCCGCGGTTGATGGGCATCTGGCTCCCACGGCGTCTGCCTGCCGTCCTCTCCGGTGTCCCCGGTCTGGCTTGGGCGCTGCATCCCGCCATGTTGTCCAGGTACCATAGGGCATGTGTGTGGCCCTGCTTCTTATTCTCTCTTTGGCATGAACCTCAGGGGCGTCCCCCTGTGATGACATCACGCATCCCAGATACAAAAGCCTACACTTTTTGCTAGCTAATCGAGTTAGCAAGGGGAATCCTTACGGATGAGATTCACTCTCCGTACCTAGCTACTCTGCCTCTCCAACTTTTGCACTTTATCCTAATGGGGTACCCGCTCCTCGGGGGCCTCTCATTTCTTTTAGGTCGTTATCAGGAACTGGTACTCGCTCCTCGAGGGCCCATGTTCCCTGACTCGCTGCCTGAACCTATCACATCTGCTTGGAAGAAACCGCTGCCTACATCATCAGTGAGTTACCAACTTATTTCTTCAGAGCTGTTCCCTGGAACCAGGTACTGGCTGCTCGAGGGCCTGCCTCTATTCCAGCTTCTGTGTCACCATCCGGGAGAAACCGCTGAGTGAGTAACTTTACCAACTAGGCTCTATACCAGAATTCAGTGTATGCTCCACGGTACTCACTATCTCAGTTTTCTCCACTACAGTTCAGCCAAAGAGGGAATCGCTGTTCCAGTATCCTGAGGAACCCTAGCCCAGCCAGGCTTCATCTCTACTCACTACTGCCACCTCTTATGACTTCTCAACTCTGTCTAATAAAAGATATAACTCTGTGTTGTGTGTCCCAAAGCTGAGCCTGACCTGTGGCCCCTCACGGGAATTCCCCCCGCTGGCATGGTCAGCTGCCACAGTGTCCAAGGGTCCACCCAAAACCTTACAAACAATAACACTCATTAAATATCCTATCCTCTGTCCTGTGCTCTGGCTGGGGCTATTAGCTGCTTAAGTTTAAAAAGTAAAATACCACATTAGTGTGTCACTCACTGCTGTGCCAGCTTACTTTTTGGTGCTGTACTTGACCTGCAGCTTGACTGAGCCTGGCTGGTGGCCACTGGATATAAATTACCAGTAGCGCTAATATAATTTTTTGTTAAGGGGCAGCTTACTCCTATAGTGCTACTACTACTAGCTAGCTAGTTATCTATCCTAGTGTCACTGGCTAGTGGCTACTAGCCAGTGAGCCAATAGTCAGATCACTAGTCAGTGATGTGTCACTCACTATATCCTATCCTCCTCTGTCCTGTGCTCTAGGGCTATTAGCTGGCATAGGTATAAAGTTTTAAAAATACCAAACTAGTGTCTCATTCACTACTGCTGTGACAGCTTACTTGTTGTTGGTGCTGGACTTGCACTTGCAGCTTGACTGACCCTGGCTGGTGGTTATAAATCAGTAGTGCTAGTATAATTTCTTAGGGGTAGCTCGCTCCTATAGTGTCACTGGTGGCTACTACTGGCTAGTGGCTATTAGCCAGTGAGCGACTAGTCAGATCACTACTGACTCAGTGACGAGTCACTCACTATATATATCCTATCCTCTGTCCTGTGCTCTGGGGCTATTAGCTGCTAAAGTTTAAAAAATACCACACTAGTATCTCACTTAGACACTCACTGCTATGCCAGCTTACTTGTTGTTGGTGCTGGACTTGTATACTTGCAGGTTGACTGAGCCTGGCTGGCAGTTATAAATCACTCAGTCAGTAGCGCTAGTATAATTTCCTGTGAGCCACTAGTCAGATCAGTAGTCACTGTGATCACTCACTATAATATATTATATAAAATATATAATATATATCCTATCCTCTGTCTTGTGCTCTGGGGCAATAGTATTATTAGCTGCTAAAGCTATAAAGTTTTACAATGTTTGGTGGTAAGAAGAGTGCTACTAAAAAGAGAAGTCTCCCAGTCCCTAGAAAAAAATTGCAATTTGAGAAGAATGATACCCCTTCTAATGCAGTTAATGTAGAAGTGCAAGGTAACTTGCAGGTCAAGGAAGGAGCAAAATCAGAACAATGTGAGGGAAAGGTGAAGGTCAGATCTGTTCAGCCGCAGCGTACTTTATTGTTAGATGAAGTGCTAGAGAAAGTCTCGAATAAAGAATCAGCAAGTAATATCCAAAGTTTTGTCATGACAGATTGCTGTAATGATTGCTGAGGATGATCAGCCACTGGAGATTGTAGAGAATGGTGGATTTAAGAAGCTGATGCATCTTGTAGCCCCTGACAACAAAATTCCTTCAAGAACTACATTTAGCCATTGGGTGGTTCCTTCCCTGTAAACACATACAGGCCGATACAGAAAAACCTGCGGGAGAGCCGGTGAGCGCCCGCTCTCCCAATGCACGCCCAGGCCACACTCCTGGGCGCGCGATTCAGTTAAAAAAAATATTTAAATGAGGGCCCACGGTAAAAGGAGGTGCAGGGGACAATAGTGCGTCCCTAGCGCCTCCTTTTTGGCAGAAGCTGCGACTGTCTGTGGGTTTGACAGCCGACGCGCAATTTTTCCGGCATCGGTTCTCGAGCCCGCTGACAGCCACGGGTTCGGAAAATGGACGCCGGCAAATTTGAGTGTCCGTCTTCCAACCCGCAGGCCACAGGCATATTTTAAATCTTTTTTTCTTTTTTTAATTTATTTTTACTTTTGGGGCCTCCGACTTAATATTGCTATGATAGTAAGTCGGAGGGTGTACAGAAAAGCAGTTTTTTCTGCTTTTCTGTACACTTCCCCGGTGCCGGCCGAAATTAAAATGTGCGGCTTGGCTGCACATTTTACTTTCTGGATCACGCGGGAATGAGTAATAGGCCCATCGACATGCATTTGCATGTTGCGGGCGCTATTAGTTTTTTTTTTTTTTTTTGGGGGGGGGGGGGGATTGGCCATGCATTTTCGACACGCTATTACCCCTTACTGTATAAGGGGTAAAAATAGCGCGTCGAAAATGCACGGCCAAACGCAGGCCCGAATGTCATGCTGATGACAAGGGCAAGGGCAAGTGATGGCAAGGGCAAAGAGGAGGAGCATCCATCTCACCACTGATGTTTGGACTAGTATGAATGCAATGCACGCATATTTGTCTCTAACAGCACATTGGTGGCAGCTGGATGAGGCATTAACTGTAAGCAGTGGCAGTAGCACCAGCAGCTCAAAAAACATTTTGCCAGGATACCGGTGGACTTTATTGCATGCTCAAGTGCTAAACAAGAGACATACTTCTGAAAATATCTTCAGGAAATTCAGGGGATGATGGAAGGATGAAAAGGGCTACTTAGAAGCAGTGATGTGGAATGTTTAAATGGATATGTCATTACTGACAATGGTGCCAATATTGTTAAGGCTCTGGCTGATGGTGGATTCAAGGGCATCCAATGCTTTGCACATACACTGCACCTGGTACTGAGGGATGCTTTGGGGCTAAGCGGCAAGGAAGGGCAAGGTGGTACTAGTCAAGTCCTGAGGCAGTTGATTGAAAAGTGTTTCAAAATAGCTGGGCATTTCAATCGCAGTGTGAAAAGTGGGAAGGAACTCAGAGAGAGACAAATAGCAGGTGGGGCACCATTGCACAACCTTGTTCAGGATGTGCCTACCAGATGGAATTCCACTTATCTTATGTTGGAGAGGTTGTCTGAACAGCAGACACCTCTGCATGATTTAGCAATGGAATCTGAAATTGGATTGGAAAGTCCTCTTGGATGTCAGGACTGAACAAACATTGCACAGATGGTGCATGTCCTCAAGTCTTTCAAAGAATATACTGATGAACTGAGTGCAGCTACGGCCACTTTAGGTGATATCATCCCTGTAATATACGATCTGGAGCAGGTATTAGAGGAATTTCTGCATCAGTCAGATTTCTCGAAGGAAGTGTTGCAGCTTGTGAAATGCTTAAAAGAGCAAGTACAGAAAAGGTTGAAACCTCTCATGCAAAGGGATTGCTATATGTTAGCCGCTATGTGTGACCCACATGTGAAAGGCAGTTTTGCTCTCAAGTGCAATGCTCTTACACACTGGAAAAATAAGTTGATTACAATGGTTGAAAAGATTTTAACTCCAACTCCATCCTGCTCAACTGCTTCCACCAGCTGCTCCCCTCTCATGACACCCCATCCTCCTCCCAAATGTCATCAATTTGGTGCCATTTCAAAGGCAAGAGCAAAACTTCTTGGCAGAATTGTGAGTGATGCTGTTAACCAGCAGCAATACCTGCAAGAGAAGGTTTCAGAAATTCATGTGAAGAGTTTGCTCTCTGAGCCAGTTCAGAGTACGGACTCAAATCCCCTGAGATATTGGGCAGAAAAAGCTTCAATGTGGCCTGATCTTGCCATAGTAGCACAACACTTTCTTTCCTGCCCACCAACTCGCGTGCAAAGTGAAAGAGTATTTTCATTGACAGGGAACATTGTGAGTCCACACCGTTCACGTTTGACTCCAGACTTAGTAGAGAAATTAGTTTTCCTCAAAATGAACCTTCCGCTGCTTGGGAATCCGAACATACCCTGTGACTGGGAGGAGGAGTGAGCCTCTTGTCTAGGTCCGGGATGCAAGGTCAGTTGGGGACACAGCAGGAAGGAGCGTTCATCATGTCTTGTGACTTCCGGACTGGCTTCTTCATGAAGCTCTGTCCTGCTGCATCCCCGACACCGCCCACTGGGGCGCACTACAGTCTGCCAGCAAGTCAGCCCTGCTCCTGCTCCTGCTCCTGTCCAGGCCCGAGCTACAAGGTCGAGGGCTGGAAGAGGGGCCTTGCTCTGTGCAGCTGTGCTCCCAGCACCGCCCGCTGGGGCACCCAGCACTGTGCTACTGACTCACCACAGTGCCGCTGCTGCCTCTTGTGGCCCCCAGCAGAAGCGAGTCCGGGAGTCACAAGGCATATGCTGAAAATGCTATGTCCTGCTGCACACAGGCTTCTCACTCCCACGCTCTCTCTCGCCCTCAGACACAACCCGCACACAGGCTTCTCACTCCCACGCTCTCTCTCGCCCACAGACACAACCCGCACACAGGCTTCTCACTCCCACGCTCTCTCTCGCCCACAGACACAGCACGCACACAGGCTTCTCACTCCCATGCTCTCTCTCGCCCACAGACACAACACGCACACAGGCTTCTCACTCCCACACTCTCTCTCGCCCTCATACACAACCTGCACACAGGCTTCTCACTCCCACGCTCTCTCTCGCCCACAGACACAACCCGCACAAAGGCTTCTCACTCCCACGCTCTCTGTCGCCCACAGACACAACACGCACACAGGTTTCTCACTCCCACGCTCTCTCTCGCCCACAGACACAACCCGCACACAGGCTTCTCACTCCCACGCTCTCTCTCGCCCACAGACAGAGCACGCACACAGGCTTCTCACTCCCACGCTCTCTCTCGCCCACAGACACAACACGCACACAGGCTTCTCACGCCCACGCTCTCTCTCGCCCACAGACACAACACGCACACAGGCTTCTTACTCCCACACTCTCTCTCGCCCACAGACACAACGCGCACATAGGCTTCTCACTCCCACGCTCTCTCTCGCCCACAGACACAACGCCATCCTCCTCTCCACATGACCCTGGAATGGGTCCTTCGCAGTGAGCATCCAATTTAGCCCTGACCGGGGCTAAACCCCCTTTTTGTTTTTTTTTATGTTGTTATAGAATGTAAATATATATTTAGATATTTGTTTTATTTGTTGTCATCATGACAATTATTATTATTATTTAATTTATTAAAGTTTTTTTTAAGTGTTTTTTTAATTTTAGAAATATTAGTGGATTCTAGAGATGTGAATCGTGTCCTCGATCGTCTTAACGATCGATTTCGGCTGGGAGGGGGAGGGAATCGGATCGTCGCCGTTTGGGTGTTTAGAGTATCGTTAAAATCGTTAAAATCGTGAACCGGCACACTAAAACCCCCTAAAACCCACCCCCGACCCTTTAAATTAAATCCCCCACCCTCCTCCCTCTCTCTCGCCCTCATACACAACCTGCACACAGGCTTCTCACTCCCACGCTCTCTCTCGCCCACAGACACAACCCGCACACAGGCTTCTCACTCCCACGCTCTCTGTCGCCCACAGACACAACACGCACACAGGTTTCTCACTCCCACGCTCTCTCTCGCCCACAGACACAACCCGCACACAGGCTTCTCACTCCCACGCTCTCTCTCGCCCACAGACACAACACGCACACAGGTTTCTCACTCCCATGCTTTCTCTCGCCCACAGACACAACGCGCACACAGGCTTCTCACTCTCACGCTCTCTGTCGCCCACAGACACAACAAGCACACAGGTTTCTCACTCCCACGCTCTCTCTCGCCCACGGACACAACCCGCACACAGGCTTCTCACTCCCACACTCTCTCTCGCCCACAGACACAGCACGCACACAGGCTTCTCACTCCCACGCTCTCTCTCACCCACAGACACAACACGCACACAGGCTTCTCACTCCCACGCTCTCTCTCGCCCACAGACACAACCTGCACACAGGCTTCTCACTCCCACGCTCTCTCTCGCCCACAGACACAACCCGCACACAGGCTTCTCACTCCCACGCTCTCTGTTGCCCACAGACACAACACGCACACAGGTTTCTCACTCCCACGCTCTCTCTCGCCCACAGACACAACCCGCACACAGGTTTCTCACTCCCACGCTCTCTCTCGCCCACAGACACAACCCGCACACAGGCTTCTCACTCCCACGCTCTCTCTCACCCACAGACACAACACGCACACAGGTTTCTCACTCCCATGCTTTCTCTCGCCCACGGACACAACGCGCACACAGGCTTCTCACTCTCACGCTCTCTCTCGCCCACGGACACAACACGCACACAGGCTTCTCACTCCCACGCTCTATCTTGCCCATCTCTGAGGGTTCTTCCTCTGCCTCCCCCAGCATCCACCTCTGAGGCTGGACCCAGCCGGGTTCCTTCTGCCTCCCCCAGCATCCACCTCCGAGGCCAGATCGAGCCGGGTTCCTTCCTCTGCCTCCCCCAGCTTCCACCTCTGAGGCCGGTCCCAGCCGGGTTCGTTCCTCTGCCTCCTTTCCACCAGCGTCCACCTCCGAGGCCGGTCCCAGGCGGGTTCCTTCCTCTGCTTCCCCCAGCGTCCACCTCCGAGTCCGGACCCAGCCGGGTTCCATCCTCTGCCTCCCCCAGCATCCACCTCCAGGAAGGAGTCCGGACCCAGCCGGGTTCCTTCCTCTGCCTCTGCCAGCGTCCACCTCTGAAGCTGGACCCAGCTGGGTTCCTTCCTCTGCCTCCTTTTCCCCCAGAGTCTCATAGTCTTTTCCAAAACAAAATAATTGTGTGAATGAAGTATGAAAGAACTTCATGGCCAATGCAATAAAGTAAGTGCAAAGACCTTCAGAAATAATAATACAAAAGAAATATTAGAAGAAAAAGAAAAACTAAGCCCCCAGCAGTTGTGTATTTCTGAAGGATTTTTTTTTTATGATTCTGCTTTCTGTTACTCCTACTTTAGTATCAAAAACATTACATTTGCCGCTTAAATGGCTGCCTTGGTCATGCTTTGTACTCCTTGCAATAGCTTGAGTGTAGTGCAGTGCACAATATTGCATTGGCCAGTTTGAAAGATGTGTGAATGGTCAGTAGCCATGGTTGAAGACTTGACGTTGGTGCTACTGCTCACAAGTATACAACTTGTGCTAATTCAACCAGACTGAATGTTTGTTTCTGAATGTGTATGACTGAGTGCCATACTAATAAACACTGAAGTTTGTTGGATTATATAATAATACGTACATATCTGCTCTCTGTAAATTTAGTACCATACTACTTAATTTATTAATAATAATGAAGAATAAGTTCAATAACTTGTTTAAATAGTATAGTAATAAATAAATACAGAAAGACATCTATGAACGTAATCAAGCACACTGGCAAGTTGTCACATTAGAACAATTAAATCCACTAGGGATGTGAATCGTTTTTTGACGATTTAAAATATCGTCCGATATATTTTAAATCGTCAAAAATCGTTAGGGCCACGATACAATACCAATTCCCCTGATTTATCGTCAAAAAATCGTAAATCGGGGGAAGGGGGAGGGCAGGAAAACCGGCACACTAAAACCCCCTAAAACCCACCCCCGACCCTTTAAATTAAATCCCCCACCCTCCCGAACCCCCCCCCCCAAAATGCCTTAAATTACCTGGGGGTCCAGCGGCACACTAAAACCCCCTAAAACCCACCCCGACCCTTTAAATTAAATCCCCCACCCCAAATGCCTTAAATTACCTGGGGGTAAATGGCGCCAGCTGAAGACACCACGATTTAGTGTGCTGGATTTCTTGCTCTACCCCTTCCCCCGATTTAGCTACGGACCCGGGGGTAATTTAAGCTACGGACCGCCGCTACGGACCCCCAGGTAATTTAAGGCATTTGGGGTGGGGGATTTAATTTAAAGGGTCGGGGTGGGTTTTAGTGTGCCGGGGGTGGGTTTTAGGGGGTTTTAGTGTGCCGCTGGACCCCCAGGTAATTTAAGGCATTTGGGGAGGGTGGGGGATTTAATTTAAAGGGTCGGGGGTGGGTTTTAGGGGGTTTTAGTGTGCCGGTTCACGATTTTAACGATTTTAACGATACTCTAAACACCCAAACGGCGACGATCCGATTCCCTCCCCCTCCCAGCCGAAATCGATCGTTAAGACGATCGAGGACACAATTCACATCTCTAGAATCAACTAATATTTCTAAAATTAAAAAAACACTTAAAAAAAAAACTTTAATAAATTAAATAATAATAATAATTGTCATGATGACAACAAATAAAACAAATATCTAAATATATATTTACATTCTATAACAACATAAAAAAAAACAAAAAGGGGGTTTAGCCCCGGTCAGGGCTAAATTGGATGCTCATTGCGAAGGACCCATTCCAGGGTCATGTGGAGAGGAGGATGGCAACCCGGGAGGAGGATCCTGCTCTGGAGCAGAGGGCACTAGCATCTCCTCCTCATGAGGCATCTCTTGAGGAGGAGGCATCTCGTGAGGAGGAGATGCCTGTGCCCTCTGCTCCTGAAAGGCCTCCTCCAGGGCTGACAGCCTCCTCTCCACATGCTTGCAATGAGCATCTAATTTAGCCCTGAGGTGATTTACTCCCTGCAGGATCTCCTCCAGCTTGGCAAACTGTGCAGTGCATGCACAGCTAGGAGGAGATCCTGCAGAGAGCACACCACTGCTGGTGCTGGGCTTAGCTGGCTCTGTTGCTGCTGCTGGTCTGGCGGCTGCCTCTTCTTGCCCTGTAAAGAAATGTAAAAAAATTCAACATGAGATATAGAACAATACATATATGTGAAATAAATAAGCAAATATTGTACGCGTACCAGCGTTTACAATATTAAAATAAAATCTACCCCTTAGTTTACTAAATTAGAGGGTTTTAGGAAAATGAGTCTATATTCTATAACAGCAGAGAGGGGGAGAGTGGAGGGATATCAATCTAGATAATTAGATATTATATATTATATAACATAACAATACATCATACATCTATCCCAGCTACTATAACTGACTAGACATGGTACTCTTCTACACTTCTTCTTCCTTACTCACACTCTTTCTCCCACTGCCTCCCTCCCCTCTCACTGAAACCCTCTTCCCTCATTCTCACCTCCCCCCCCCCCCCCCCCCCCATTCGCATTTGCGGCACGTTGGTCAGGGCTCATTTATCTGTATTGATAATATTACCTGGACCACTGGCTGTGGCTGTTGCCTCTGTCCTCCTCTGGTGGTGGTGGCAGTGCTGCTGGGCCCATGAAGCCCTGCCTCGTCCCTGCCGCTGTGTGGTTCTGTACAAAACAGATCAAAATTCAGAGAACAACAGTTAAAATTTTAAAAACCGGAATGAGATCAACACAAGCATTCATTCACTGTTATAATAAACAAACATTATTAAACACAAATTCCATTACAATTAATTGAAAAATATTTGTGTACTTGTGTAGTATTCTGAAAGCAACCTACCAGCCAAGGGATGGGACAGGGTACTGCGGATCTCCCTGAGTCACTCACCCTTGTGAAGTCTTAAGAATTAGAGAATTAGAGGGATAAAGGAAAAAGAATAACATTGATTAATAATTACAACATGCCCAAGTTTTGCCTTGACCTACTAGGTTATTTTTTATGTAACATAGAAAAGTCAGTAATAAAAAAAATACTATTTTATACTTAGTTATCTTTCAATGTGGCATTCAAAATCCCAAATACCACCATTTCAAAATGATAAATATAAATATTAATACCACAGATAATTTTCTTTCTTTTGTAGTCTAGTTGCTGTATAGTATAGGGTAAGGGTGGTACAAGTAACACTACTACTATTTCTGTTCTTCTAATATTAGGGATGTGAATCGTTTTTTGACGATTTAAAATATCGTCCGATATATTTTAAATCGTCAAAAAATCATTAGGGCCACGATACAATACCAATTCCCCCGATTTATCGTTAAAAAATCGTAAATCGGGGAAGGGGGAGGGCAGGAAAACCGGCACACTAAAACCCCCTAAAACCCACCCCCGACCCTTTAAATTAAATCCCCCACCCTCCCGAACCCCCCCCCCCAAATGCTTTAAATTACCTGGGGATCCGGCGGTGGTCCAGAACGGCGGCGGTCCGGAACGGCCCCCTCAATAGAATCGTGTTGTCTTCAGCCGGCACCATTTTTCAAAATGGCCGCCGCAAAATGGCGGCGGCCATAGACAAAAACGATTCGACGGAGGAGGTCGTTCCGGACCCCCGCTGGACTTTTGGCAAGTCTTGTGGGGGTCAGGAGGCCCCCCCAAGCTGGCCAAAAGTTTCCTGGGAGTCCAGCGGGGTTCCGGGAGCGATTTCTTGCCGCGAATCGTTTTCGTACGGAAAATGGCGCCGGCAGGAGATCAAGTGCAGGAGGTCGTTCAGCGGCGGTCCGGAACCCCCGCTGAACGACCTCCTGCAGTCGATCTCCTGCCGGCGCCATTTTCCGTACGAAAACGATTCGCGGCAAGAAATCGCTCCCGGAACCCCGCTGGACTCCCAGGAAACTTTTGGCCAGCTTGGGGGGGCCTCCTGACCCCCACAAGACTTGCCAAAAGTCCAGCGGGGGTCCTGAACGACCTCCTCCATCGAATCGTTTTTGTCTATGGCCGCCGCCATTTTGCGGCGGCCATTTTGAAAAATGGCGCCGGCTGAAGACAACACGATTCTATTGAGGGGGCCGTTCCGGACCGCCGCCGTTCTGGACCACCGCCGGATCCCCAGGTAATTTAAAGCATTTGGGGGGGGGGGTTCGGGAGGGTGGGGGATTTAATTTAAAGGGTCGGGGTGGGTTTTAGGGGGGTTTAGTGTGCTGGCTCACGATTTTAACGATTTTTCACGATAGTTTACACACCCAAACGGCAACAATACGATTCCCTCCCCCTCCCAGCTGAAATCGATCGTTAAGACGATCGAGGACACGATTCACATCTCTATCTAATATATTTATTTTAAATTATTAGTACTGTACTAAGTGCACTTATAACTTTATATAACTCACTCTATGCTACTACTACTACTTGTACTCTATTGAATTTTCAAATTCAAAATATAAATAATAATTAATAATATGACCAACATTATTATCTCTCACCTTTCTTCTTGAGATCTTCGATCTCACAAGGGTAAGAGGCTTGCCGGCAGAACTCCTGGAAAGACACCCTTTGCAAGTTAGGCCTGCTGCCTCGGGGGGTGTGAGTGTACAGATTCTCCTCATCCAGGAGGAGTAGCCAGGCTAGGAGGTGCACATCAGCCCAACTAAAGTGGAGCTTCCTGGACCTGTCAGCTGCCACCTTGGAGGAGGACGCTGGGGGGGGGGGGGGGGGGGGGAATCGCACTCCCTATCACGATCCATCTACAATGAGAAAATAAAAAAGAACATGAAAAAAAGTATGCGCTTTAGGATAGCTGTGTTCAAAGCTCAAATACAGGGGGCTGTCTCACCTTTCACATCCCCCCCCACACCATTCACTGGCTGGTATATGAAGAGGGGAAGGGGGGGGGGGGGTGAAGGGCCAGGCAGTTCCCCATCTCTGAAGGACAGCTGTCTGTTCAGAAGCTCAGACCTGAATGCAGGGGGCTGTTTCACCCTTCACATCCCTCCCACCCCCACACCATTCACTGACTAGTATATGAGAGAGGGGAGGGGGGAAGGGGGGTGAAGGGCCAAGCAGTTCCCCATCTCTGAAGGACAGCTGTCTGTTCAGAAGCTCAGATGGGCCATGCAGAAAAGGTTGGTGAGAATACTGTGCCCAAGTTTACAATTCCTGTATTAAACTTTTTTGTTTCACTAGAGTAGCATAAAATACAATGAAGTACTTTGTGTATTAAATTTTTTTTTCCTCCAAAGAAACTTTACATAAAATGAAATAAAGTACTTGCTTCAATTAATATTTATTAATATTTAATTCTTTATGCTACTTTAGTGAAACAAAACATTTAATAAAGAAACTTACAACCTGAGCTTCAAAACATTAATATATAGAAAATCTAAAAAAACAAGCTTATAATACACACTTATATTAATAGTTATTATACTTACAGTGGTTAAATTTGCAGTCAAACTGTCTCATAGTCACTCTGTCTCCTCTGGCTCTGCAGTGCGTGCTGCTGAAGTGGCTGGCTGCTGCTCTGCTTAGTGCATGCTGCATTAAAGAAGTAAAATGGCTGCGGGGAACGCCATTGAGCATGCGCGGGATAGTGCACACTAACTCTATTGGCTGTCTTCAAGGTATGGTTCTGTGTCCCCCTTGGAGACAGCCAATGGGAACACAGAACCATACCTCTAGCTAATGAACACTTTCTCAATTGTTTCTTTTAAACCGTTAAGTGCGCATTTATGGGCCTTAACGTGCACTACCAATAAGGTAGTGCGCAGTACCAACGATCTCAGTAGTGTGCAGTAAGGCCGGTTAGTGCGCACTAACTCGCCATTAGTTCTTGCTAACTCACCGTTAGTGCGCACTAACGCGCTTCGGGGAGATCGGAAAAACAAAATTACGAACCGCGGGACATACGACCCACAGGCTGGGCTAGCCTGCATTTACTGACTGGGCCTGCAAAACAACAAAAGAAAAAACTCCTCTCTAGCTCTGAACTCTTTGCAAACCTAAAGGGACTGCTTTGCGAGCTCACTGTGGAGAGCTCCTAAATTAGTGATGTGATTCGGCCAAACTTTTTGGTTCGGCCTTCGTTATCGGCCGGTGCCATCCATTACTCCTACCATTTGACAGGGGCTGACCAATGGTCACATGGTAAGGGCAAAGGGCCATCGACGCCATTTTGATTAGTGGCTGCCAATGGCCTGAGAGGGGGAGATCGCTCCCAGGACCCTGCTGGACCACCAGGGACTTTCGGTTAGGAGGGTGGAGGGTTGCAATTAATTAAATTTGAAGGGTTGGGGTGGGTTTAGGTTTTTCTTTTTTAATTTTTTTAATGTGCCCTTTCTGCCCCCCCCCCCCCCCCCGAAATACAATAAGAAAACCACACAAAATTTCATGGGTCGCCCTCCCGAAATGCAACGAAATAGTAAATATCGTCTCTACTTCCTATTTCGTTGTAAACAAATGCACATCCCTATCCTAAATAGACCCTTAGGGGGACAGCCATTCCAGATCCCTCAAAGGGAGGGGCTGCATTTGAATGGAACCTCCCTCTACTATAACCTACATCTCTTGCTGATTAACCCAAGGGCTTACCCATGATGAGACTGTGGTCCCCATCACACAATGAATCCCTAATTCACCGGGCTTGGTCTGTAAGGGCTGCTCTGGAAATTACAGCAAACTCATGCCATGTAGCCTCATTATTTGCATTGTGACATGCAACTCTGGAAAACTTGCAAATATCCAATTCATGCCTTCTCTCACAATACCATCAAGCTGATGCAGTAGACGAATCAAGCCCCAGCAGTCCCATCACTGGAGCAGTCATATTATCAAACATTGGGCTTGTGCTCAGTATACAAGCATCAGCTGATTTTTTTCGAGCATCTAAAGAAAAGGATTATGGGAAAATTGTTGTATAAAATGGAGTATAATAGATAATATTTGATGTACTTTGCAGATACAAGTTGACTAATAACTACCGCCCAATCGCCAACCTTCCCTTCATAGCTAAGATTATGGAAAAATTAGTGAACAATCAACTCTCGGACTACATTGAAGACAACAAATTCTTATTCCCATCCCAATACAGGTTCCGCAAAGCATTAAGCACTGAATCCCTCCTCATTTCCCTGACTGACTACCTTATCATGGGTCTCGACAAAGGGCAATCCTTTTTACTGATCCTACTGGACCTTTCGTCAGCCCTCGACACTGTCAACCACTCCATCCTCATAAACCAGTTGGCTTCCATAGGAATTTCAGGCACCGCACTCACATGGTTTAAAACCTTTCTCAGCAATAGAGGGTACAAGGTTAAGATCCAGAGCAAAGAATCATCACGCTATGACTCGTCAGTAGGAGTCCCACAGGGTTCCTCCCTGTCTCCTACGCTCTTTAACATCTACCTTTTACCGTTATGCCAGCTTCTCACCGACCTCAATCTAAAACATTTCCTCTACGTGGATGATATCCAGATCTTGATCCCCATTAAAGATACCTACTCGAAAACACTTGTCCATTGGGAAAACTGCTTCCTAAACATTAAACGCTTCCTCACCAGCCTAAACCTAGTATTGAATTCCTCCAAGACCGAACTCCTGCTCATCTCTCCAGAGAATAGTACCATCACCTCTATGCATCCAGCCATTCCACCAACCACACAAATGAGAGACCTAGGAGTTATAATTGACAATCGCCTGAACTTGAAAGCTACTATCAACAGGACTACCAAAGACTGTTTCCACAAACTCCAAGTGCTGAAAAGAATAAGACCTCTATTCCACGCTCAAGACTTCAGAACGATTCTACAAGCAATTATTTTCTCAAAGTTAGATTATTGTAACTCCATCTTATTAGGTCTCCCCTCCTCCTTCACCAAACCGCTTCAGATGGTACAAAATGCGGCAGCTCGAATACTGACAAACACCAGGAGAAGAGACCACATCACTCCAATCCTAAAAAACCTCCATTGGTTGCCAATCCACTTCAGAATTATCTACAAGTCCATTTCCATCATATATAAAACCATCCATCAACTTGCTCCAATTGACCTAGATAACCCTCTCCAATTACATAACTCTTCAAGACCGACAAGAGATGCATACAGAGGATCACTACAGGTACCTCCTACCAAAACCACCAGACATATTACCTTAAGAGATCGGGCCTTCTCTACAGCCGGTCCACCTTTATGGAACTCCATCCCCCCCCCGATCTTAGACTGAACCCTGCCTCCCAATTTTCAAGAAAAGACTCAAGACTTGGCTGTTCAAACAAGCATTCCCGGACTCCAATTAATTTAACTTCTCACCATCAAAACATAAAACTCAGCCATTTCAATTTTAACTATTTGTAATTATCATTAGCCAACGTTAACCTTTCCTTTCCTTTTGTTTCTCTCTTCGCCCAGTTCAATCATCCTTTTTATATGTAACTGCTTTTTACTGCAGTATAGTTCCAGTTTGAAGTTTATTATGCACCCCTGTTTTACTGTGAACCAGCATTGTTGTCATGAATGCTGGTATATAAAAAAGCTAAATAAATAAATATAGTGTAAAAAATACTTAAAATTAATGATGGTATTTAGTAGAGATGTGAATCGTGTCCTCGATCGTCTTAACGATCGATTTCAGCTGGAAGGGGGAGGGAATCGTATTGTTGCCGTTTGGGGAGGTAAAATATCGTGATATATCGTTAAATCGTTAAAACCCGCTAAAACCCACCCCCGACCCTTTAAATTAAATCCCCCCCCAATGACTTAAATTACCTGGTGGTCCAGCGGCGGTCCGGAACGGCAGCGGTCCGGAACGGGCTCCTGCTACTGAATCTTGTTGTCTTCGGCCGACGCCATTTTCCAAAATGGCGCCAAAAAATGGCGGCGGCCATAGACCAACAGGATTCGACGGCAGGAGATCCTTCCGGACCCCCGCTGGACTTTTGGCAAGTCTTGTGGGGGTCAGGAGGCCCCCCCCCCCCAAGCTGGCCAAAAGTTCCTGGAGGTCCAGCGGGGGTCAGGGAGCGATTTCCCGCCGCAAATCGTTTTCCGTACGGAAAATGGCGCTGGCAGGAGATCGACTGCAGGAGGTCATTCAGCGAGGGTTCCGGCACCTCGCTGAACGACCTCCTGCAGTCGATCTCCTGCCGGCGCCATTTTCCGTACGGAAAATGATTCGCGGCGGGAAATCGCTCCCTGACCCCCGCTGGACCTCCAGGAACTTTTGGCCAGCTTGGGGGGGGGGCTCCTGACCCCCACAAGACTTGCCAAAAGTCCAGCGGGGTTCCGGAAGGACCTCCTGCCGTCGAATCCTGTTGGTCTATGGCCGCCGCCATTTTTCGGCGCCATTTTGGAAAATGGCGCCGGCCGAAGACAACAAGATTCAGTAGCAGGAGCCCGTTCCGGACCGCTGCCGTTCCGGACCCCCAGGTAATTTAAGTCATTTGGGGGGGGGGTTCGGGAGGGTGGTGGATTGAAGGAGGTAGGATTTGGCAAGGAAATGTTTAAGTTATTTGGGGGGGGTTCGGGAGGGTGGGGGATTTAATTTAAAGGGTCGGGGGTGGGTTTTTAGCGGGTTTTAGTGTGCCGGCTCACGATTCTAACGATTTATAACGATAAATCGTTAGAATCTCTATTGTATTGTGTTCCATAACGGTTTAAGATGATATTAAAATTATCGGACGATAATTTTAATCGTCCTAAAACGATTCACATCCCTAGTATTTAGTTATAATAGATGTGTGGTAAGCCGATGATATGCTGTGAGTGAAAGGAAATGGTTTATAGTGTTTTATTGGCAGTAAATGTAACTTGAGGTTTTTACTATTATGGTGGACAACTATTAAAGTACATATTTCTAGCATGTCTAAGTAACAGGTTTTTGGTATATACAAATATTAAATATATATATATATATATATATATTGGATAACTTGTGATATATACAAGAATAAAGATATATAAAAATCTGTATAAATCCATTTAATGTTTTGGATTGTTTGTATTGTTGTAGACCTTTTAGTTTTACCTTCAATTTTTTCTGAACTGAGTTGATTTTGTTGAGTCTTGGCAGCAGCAAAGGCAGATGCAAATTCTTATGTGGTTGTCAAAGCTTTGTCCCAGGTCAGTGGTGCTAATCCAACTATAAAAATGCATTTCTGAGTATGAAGTCTCTGACTCCTGCCATCATCTGGTCTGCCATCCTTTCCTTCTGCATAGTGCCAAAATAAGAGGGCCCAAGTGGTAAACTGCAGCGATGTAATCAGATAAGGACTCACACTGAGCTTGCATGTATTTGTGGCAAACTGATAATGAAACACCACCTTGCTATGGTGTGCCTTAAAATGTTGCTGACATTTTGCAAAAATGTTTACCAGGGAAACCCCTACTGGGGATGGAAGAGCTAGCAGAGTGGAGAGAGCAAGGTATTCTCTGCCCAACAAGGATAAGAGAATTGCTTTCTAGCAGAACTCTTCTATAACATATTATGCAACATGAACTATTTATACATATAGCCATCCATTGACTCAGTGTAAAGCAGGAAAGCCAGTGCCAAAGCTGCAGAGGACAAATTCAACAACCACTTCATCAGCATTGTTATTTTGTGGACTGCTTGGACCACCGGATGAAATGCACTCTGAGACAGTTCTTCCAATAGACATGTTTAGTTACAGAATAGGAACATAAGAAATTGCCATGATGGGTTAGACCAAGGTCCATCAAGCTCAGCATCCTGTTTCCAACAGAGGCCAAGCCAGGCCAAAAGAACCTGGCAAGTACCCAAACACCAAGAAGTTCCCATGCTACTGATGCCAGTAATAGCAGAGGCCATTTCCTAAGTGAACTTGATTAATAGCAGTTAATGGACTTCTCCTCCAAGAACTTATCCAAACCTTTTTTAAACCTAATGTTGCGTTCATGCCTATTCTCGCCCTCGCTCCACCCTCTCTACCTTTGTGGCGACTCCCTTCGGCTCAGACGGACAGTTGCAGCCGCGGCTTCTCCCTGCCTCTTGGTCCTGGTATCCCCGGGCTGGCCTGACGCCATGGATCCACCATGTTCCTGATGACGTAAGGGTGCGCGCGCGCTCCAGACTTTGTACCAGCAAGGGCGCAAACTTGGGGGCATCCCCCCGTAGTGACATCATCCATTTTCCATTTAAAAGGTCTTTGTTTGCTAACTATAAACAAGTTAGCAAGGAACTCCAACGGGACTTGCTTCGGCAGTCCACGCTACTTGCAACAATGATCTGAGTCAGCAAGGGGAAATCTTTCTCCACTGCTCGGCCTTTTCAAACTTACCAGGAGTACCCGCTCCTCGGGGGCTCCGCGCTCTCTCTTCTTGATTTCAGATTGTTGGACGGGATCCGGTACTCACTCCTCGAGAGCCTATGTTCCTAAATCTCTCCTAGCCTCTCTTCTATTCCAGAAGCCATCCCATACACAGTTTGTGAGTTCTATTTCAGACTGCCTATAGGAACCAGTACTCGCCTGCGGTTCCTGTTCCTGAATACTGAAGACTCTCTGTTACATAAGAAGACATTACAGATATCTACAAGTGTGAGTGTATCATCTACCACTGGTTATGCCCAGCATATCCTGTCTACTCACTACCTATAGTCTCTCCTTACAGCTCAGCAACTCAGAGATCATAGTTCCAGTATCAGAGGGACTTCAGCCCTGCCAGGCACATCAACTCACTACTGCCACCTCTGGTGGTTCTACTTCCAGTTTAATAAAGAACTATCTGTGTTTGTCTCAATACTCCAGCTTAGCTGGTGGTCCCTCTCAGAATATCCACTTGAGGGCGCTGTCATCCGCCATCGACCCAGGGATTTACTATTTCTACTAAGTGTTACTCCTTACACTAATAGAGCGGTATTATCATCTTCCACTCTGTGGGAGCCAACCCACATCAGACCATTACTCCTCTTTCTGCGGAAGCTGATCCATATCAGATAGCTATCTCCCCGTGGGGATCATACAGGTTGCTGGCTCATCTTTCTACAGGAACAAAGCATAACAGTTGCTACTCCTTCCCTGTGGGGAAGCAGAGCACTAACAGATTGCTAAACTCCTCCTCCTACAGGAGCCAAGCCTATTAGATTGCTATCTCCTCCTTTTGGGAGGAGCTGATCGATTCCAGATCGCTCACTTCGCCCTCCTGGCGGGGTGAGCGCTAGCAGATTGCTAACTTCTTGGCAGATCCGTAACAGATTGCTAACTCCTCCTTCAACGGGAGTATCCAGCAGCCAGATCATAACAGATTGCTAACTCCTCCCCTCGGAGGAGCAGCATTATAACACCTAACTACACTAGGGATGTGCAGAGGGATGCCATACGTTGCATTCGTGATTCGGATTCGTCGGGTAGCAGATACTTTGCATTCGGCCGTATGGCGCCCCGATGTGTTAATACGGCGATTTCTATTCGTATCCCAGCTAAAATTAAAATTAACTACAACCTCCCACCCTCCTGACCCCCCCAAGACTTACCAAAACTCCCTGGTGGTCCAGTGGGAGGTCCGGGACCCATCCCCTGCACTCTCACACCCTCGGTGCCGGTTTCATCATGGTCATCGGCGCCATCTTGTGCTCCTACCATATGACAGGGGCTGACCAATGGCACCGGTAGCCCCTGTGACAAAGGCTATCGGCCCATCTCCTCTTCTACCGCGCCTCTCACACTCCATTCTGGGGTTCTGCACTCTGAAACTATATCCTTCTTGGTGTTGGAGAAAGCCATTCACCCAGTGGTTCTAGGGCTACCATGGCTGTGGCAACATTCCCGTGATTCATTGGGACACTCTCCAGATTGCGGAGTGGAGCGCCTTCTGTTCCAGCAACTGCCTGCATGTTCCTCGAGCACCCAGCATCCCTGTACTACAGACGGAGTTAGCTCCTCCAGTGGCGTATGCGGACTTTGCTGATGTCTTCTCAAAGAAAAATGCAGAGATCTTGCCACAGCATTGTCCTTTTGATTGCGCCATAGACTTGGTTCCTGGAGCCACGCCCCCTTGGGGAAGGGTGTATCCATTATCTCTACCTGAGACTCGAGCCATGTCAGAGTAAATTGCCGAGAATCTTGCTAAAGGGTTCATCCGACCATCAAAGTCACCAGCAGGGGCAGGGTTCTTCTTTGTGGGGAAAACAGACGGTTCCCTGAGACCTTGCATTGACTATAGAGGCCTCAATGTGATTACCAAACGGGATCGCTATCCACTTCCACTAATCCCAGAACTCCTGGACAGATTACAGGGGGCCAAGATATTCTCCAAGCTAGACTTGCGGGGTTCGTACAACCTGGTTCGAATCCGCCCTGGTGATGAGTGAAAACTACGTTCAACACCAGGGACGGGCACTATGAATATCTTGTCATTCCGTTCGTGTTGTGTAACGCCCCAGCGGTTTTCCAACACTTGATGAACAAAGTGCTTCGGGACCTCCGGTACTCCTCAGTTATCGTGTACCTGGATGACGTATTAATCTATTCACGAGATTTGGACTCCCACCGACAATATGTGAGGCAAGTTCTTCAGATCCTCAGGGAAAACCATTTGTACGCCAAGTTAGAAAAATGCATGTTCGAGCAGGAGGCTCTCCCTTTTCTAGGATACATAGTGTCCTCGATGGGGTTCCAGATGGATCCTGGGAAAGTAGCAACTATCAAGAACTGGCCACGCCCTAAAGGGTTGAAGGCCTTACAGCGCTTTCTTGGCTTCACAAATTTCTATCGACATTTTATCCCTCACTTCTCCTCCAAAGTAGCGCCTCTCACAGCTCTTACCAGGAAGGGAGCTGATGCAGTAGAATGGCCACAAGCAGCCTGCCAGGCCTTCGAGAAGCTCAAGGAGGAATTCATACATGACATTTGCCTGCAACATCCAGATCCACTCCGTCCATTCGTCGTAGAGGTGGATGCGTCCAACGTCGCCGTAGGAGCGGTGTTGAGTCAGTACTCTACCTCTGGAAGACTACTACTGTGCTCTTACTTCTCTAAAACATTCTCTCCCACTGAATGTAATTACAGCATCGGTGATAAGGAACTTCTGGCAATCAAGCTTGCATTCGAAGAATGGAGATAATTGCTGGAAGGGTCCACACACCCCATTACCGTATTTACTGATCATAAAAACCTAGAGTTCCTAGGCCAGGCGCAACGCTTAAACCCTAGGCAGGCACGCTGGTCGTTGTTCTTTAACTGGTTCGACTTCATGCTTCGTTACCGACCTGCTTGCAAGAATGTGCGGGCGGATGCTTTATCTCAAACCTCGGAACAAGATGAGGAGGAGGACCATCCACAGTATATTCTAGATCGCGCGAAAGTAATGTTATCCAGCACCTCAGTAAGCGCTGTGGGGAGAACGGTGGGTCCACGATGCGCTCGAAGAAGGGTTCTAAGCTGGGCCCATGAATCCCTTACTGGAGGCCATGCCGGCCGCGAAAGGACCCTGGACACATATCGCTACTGATTTTGTTGTAGATTTACCCATCTCCGAAGGCAACACCGTCATTTGGGTAACTGTGGACCGCTTCTCTAAAATGGCTCATTTTGTTCCACTGCCCAAACTACCTTCTGCTCCAGAACTCGCACGACTCTTTACATCACATATCTTCTGTATCCATGGTCTCCCTCAGGATATTGTGTCCGATCGAGGGCCCCAGTTTACGGCTCACTACTGGAAAGCTTTATGCAAACAATTCAGTGTGCGCCTCAGCCTGTCTTCTGCCTTCCAACCACAGAGTAATGGGCAGACAGAACGTACTAATCATTCGTTGAAGACTTTTCTTTGATCATTTGCCAATGAGAGGCAAAACAACCGGGTGAGTCTACTACCTTTAGCTGAGTTTTCGTACAATAACCATACCCATTCGGCAACGGGGAGATCACCATTCCTAACTGTGTTTGGGAAGCAACTCAAACCACCGCTGCCTTTGCCTGTCCCCAGCGTATCTCCAGCGGCTCAAGTATCAGCCCAAAAGCTGCACGAGCTCTAGCTCTCCATCCAGGACAGACTCACTATGGTCGCTAGTGCAACCAAGAAATGGGCGGACCGTCATTGTCAATCTGCACCAGTCTTCCTCCCTGGAGACCGTGTATGGCTCAGCACCAAGAACATTCATCTCAGAGTTCCATTTCGAAGATTGGCTCCACGGTTTTGTGGATCATTCCGTGTGGCAGAAAGAGTGGGAGCAGTATTATGCCGTCTATGTCTCCCCTCTTCCATGCGTATCCATAATGTGTTCCACGTGTCTCTATTTAAACCTCTCATGCTTTCCAGATTTCACCCGCGAGTCTCCGAGCCCACAGAGGTTGCTGTGCAGCCCGACCCCATCTACCAAGTTCGCAAAGTCCTCGATGTCCGTTTCATCAGCGCCGATGGGAGTATCTGCTGGCTTGGGAAGGCTATGGCCCCGAGGAAAACACCTGGGAACCAGCCCGTCACATCCTGGACAAGTCTCTGCTGCATCAATTCCATCTCTCTCATCCTAGTAAACCTGGGCCCTCCAAAAGGGGGCACAAGGGGGGGGGGGTACTGTTGCGGTCCCAGTCGCAAGCACCTCCGGACCGGGAGCGATGGTGGCTAGGCTCGCAGGGGCTTCGAGGCCACGCGGGTCTCACGGCAGCTCCCCGACCAGGAGCGCGGTGTTCCGGGCCTGCTCGGGCATTGTCGCAGCGGCGTCTCCACAAGGGAGACGCCACCGAGCTCCCAGACGTTACTCTGCCCTTCCTGGGCACACGCGCGGGTGAGGAAGCCCGTTTTAAAGGGCTTTTCCCTCCGGACCTGGGTCCGCCTCTAAAGTAACGTCAGACGCCAGCTTGTATAGAAGCCGGTGCCTGCCTCTAACAAATCGCCTTGCAATAAGTTCCCACTTGCTGCAGCGCTTGCCTCTGTTCCTGCTGGACCTTGTTCCTGTTTGGATCTTCGGCTCTGACTCCGGATCTCTGGCTGCCGCCTCGGATCTCTGCTCCTGCTTTGGAACTTCAACCCATGTTCCAGTCTTGGATCTTTGGATTCTGCTCCAGGTCTTCTTGTCAAATTCCCGCTCTGGACCCTGGGTTCCGAACCTCGCCTGTCTTCTTGGTGCCTGACTTCCGCCTTGTTCCTGGCTTCCGTGTCTGCTTCCTGCCTCGAACCGGACCGGTATCTCTTGTTGCTTCTTCAGTTCTCCTAAGTCCCAGCAGCCGGGCCCTCATGAGCTCCTCTCAGGGGGTCCGCAGGCTTCCAGGGTGAAGTCGTCTCCAGTTCTCCCAAAGATCTCCTAAGTCCCAGTGGCCGGGACCTCACGAGCTCCTCTTGGGGGGTCCGCTGGCTTCCAGGGTGAAGACCCCTGTCTTGAGTCGTCTGCCGCTGCCTCCCGGCCTTCTGCCTCTCCGCGGAGTTTCCCTCTTTACCAACTTCCTACTCCGCCAGGCCGGCCCAAATGTTCACTATTCTCTCCACAACAGCAACAGTTCTGCCAAACGCCCAACACCGCTGGTGTTTCGGAGACTTCATCAGGGGCTTTAATCTATGACTAGAGTTGGAGAGAGATTTCTTCATTATGCGGCATTTCGAGGCAGGCCAAACACAGTGCGCTCCACTGCCCACTTCCAGATGCTGGTAAGAATAAGAACATAAGAATATGCCATACTGGGTCAGACCAAGGGTCCATCAAGCCCAGCATTCTGTTTCCAACAGTGGCCAATCCAGACCATAAGAACCTGTCTGTATCTCTCCTCCCATTCGTTTCGCTCTTGATGTCATATCGCCTGACCTGTAGACCACTAAACATTCCATATTCAATCAAGTGGTAATGATAGGAAAGCAAAGCTGCATATCAGGAAACAGATAATAAGGACTATATGTATTGTAATGAAGCTGACAATGCATTATGCCTCGACATGCCGCATAATGAAGAAATCTCTCTCCAACTCTAGACATAGATTAAAGCCCCTGACTAAGTCTCCAAAACACCAGCGGTGTTGGGTGTTTGGCAGAAAAGAGCCAATGAGCTCTTAAGCTCTAGCATTCTTTGGAAAGATAAGTTTCTCTTCCATAGATGTTTTTTTCATAAACGAAGCTGTTGGAGTGAATGTTAAAATTTAATATATATATATAAAAAAAATTCAAAAAAATTCTTCTTTGCCTAAAAATAGTGGCATATTCTACGTGAAATGAAAAGTGTTACCCCATGATTATATCTATTGAGCAAGCACAATAGCAATAAGTGCACAAACGTTAAAACGCTTTGAAGCGTAAGTGTGCTACTGCTCATCTATGAGGGTTTATCACGTTCAGTAATTCACGTATAATATATGTGATTTTTCTATATTTGTCATACATTTTTATCACATACAACACCGGTTTTTCTATTCTTGGGTACTTACATGGTTCAGCAGTTTTCGAGAATGGAAACTGAAGTGAGCAGCTAATCAGTTATGCTGAAGTACATTTCAAACTAATGAGAAAACTGTGCTTTTGAAAGGAGTGGCCAAAATAAGGATTTAGAAAAGTAATTCTATGGGAAAACAGTCACAGATGTTTGCCCAGTTTTTTGTTTGTATTCAAATATTTGCCTCCATTCTAATTCCAATGTAAAATGTTCTTAGAAACTTCAAATTCTAATATATTGCATTTTGATATTTACTTTGTGCCATGATTTTCTCATATTTTTAAGTTCTTCATGTCTTAGCGACTTGGCTATTTTAAAAATGACATTTAAATTCATGCTTTTTCACTGCGGGAGCTGGAGTTCCCCAGGCTCCACAACTTTTCCTGGTATGCACACATATCAAACTAGAATACCCCGCAAAAGTTTAAGGCTTTATCACTGTCATGTGATTTTAATTTGTCATTCATAGAGAAACAAATTTAGAATGAAAACGGATCCTTTACAGTAATGTCAGATGACTGAGTGACTCAGCAATCAGACTTGACTGTGCAGCACAGTGGTGACTCTGGGGAATTTTTTTAACATAGCTTATGGGCGATTGTTATTGTTTCTTCATTAAAATAATGAGGAAGTATCACCAGTAACTGGAACATACAAACAACTCAAGCTGCATGGGTAAATATGTTTTAGGAATGTAGTGACTGCTTGCTTAGAGTTGAAAAACATGACTGAGTCTGGTGGCACTTTACAGACTAATGGATTTATTGAGGCATAAGCTTTCGAGGATAACAGTCCACTTTGTGAGAGATGAAGAATGCTTTTAAGTACTTTATCTCTGTGGTCGTACTTCTGCTTCTATTCCCATGCTACTATTTGCAGTGATCAGCTATTTTGAAAGAAGACAAATCTATTTTTATGGAAAATGCTTGCTAAAAATAAAGTGACTGGTTGCTACTCTGGCTTGGCAAACATTGGGGCAAATGTCAGAAAAGAAAATGGAACAAATTCAAAATAATAATTATTATTGTAATTTGTAAAGTGCTTTACAGAGGCACATAAAAAGCAGTCCCTGCTCCTTGGAGCTTACAATCTAGTCGAGAGACAGGCAAACGAGACACACAGACAAACAAATAAGAGACTTTAAGTTAAAACAGTGAGGCCATCATTAGGAAAAAGTAAAGCAAGAAGGTTATAGACAGGATTAATTAAGGAAGCGACAATTTTTATTGAGTAAAGCTGCATGGAATGAGGCTTCTTAGGTGTTTTATAAAAGAAAACAGCCAGTGAGGTATCTGGGACTCTAAGTCCCTCCCAAAATGTTTCACCAGTGTTATATTCTGACTCTCTGTAATTAGCTGATAGAAATTACAGAAAAGTGCTGCCTTTATTTCAGTGGTCTTTTTGAGCAGAAGCCAACCTTACTATTAACTGCTTTAAATGACGTTCTTTTCCTGCTTCCATAAAGAAAGCGAGAAATAACACCTCACATCAATCAGCTCGTAAACATAGAAATGATGGCAGAAAAGGACCAAATGGTCCAACCAGTCTGCCCAGTAAGCTTATGGTAGTATCTGCTGTGCCATGTAGGTTGCCCCATGCTTATCTGTTTCCAAGACCATAAAAGTCAGGGCCCTCATTGGTTGCTGTTTGAATCCAATTTCCAGTTACTCCTGTGCTTATCAGTTTCCCACCCTAGCCCTCGTTGATTGCTGTTGAATCAATTCTCTGTTATGCCTTGCTGTTGAAGCAGAGAGCAATGTTTGAGTTGCATCAAAGTATCAGTCTTATTGGTTAAGGGTAGTAACCGCCACATCAGCAAGTTACCCCCATACTGGATTCCCCAGACCGAAAAAGTCTGGGTCCTCGATTGCTGAACGAATCCAATTCCCCTTTGCCCCCCCTGCCATTGAAGCAGAGAACAATGATGGAGTTGCAGCAACAATATCAAGGGTAATAACCACCGTTCCATCAAGTTACTCCATGCACTCTTTTCTTCATTTCCATCCTTTAGGGATCCACAGTATTTATCCCATGCCCTTTTGAATTCTTTCACTGTATTGGTTTTCACTACCTCCTCCGGAAGGGCATTCCAGGCATCCACTACCCTCTCCAAGAAGAAATATTTTCTGATGTTGGTTCTACTAATTTCTAATTTCTTTCTAATGGAAAAGGTTTGACGTTTACACATCATTAAAACCTGATAGGTATCTGAAGGTCTGTATCATATCACCCCTGCACCTCCTCTTCCAGCGTATACATATTCATAACTTCAGTCTCTCCTCATAGGTTTTCTGATACTGACCCCACACCATTTTGGTAGCCCTTCTTTGGACCACCTCCATCCTGTCTCTATCCCTCACCAAGGACCTCTACAAGGGCATCACCACCTCCATTTTCTTATAGGAAATTTCTCTCTCTATGCAGCCTAGCATTATTCTGGCTTTAGCTATCACTTTGTCGCATTGCATCACCATCTTCAGATCACTAGAAACTATCACCCCAAGATCCTGCTCTTGGTCCGTGCACATCAGCCTTTCCCCCCACATCTCATACCATTCTTTTGATTACCGATTCCCAGATGCATGACTCTGCACTTCTTGGCATTGAATCCCAGCTGCCAAATCTTCGACCATTCTTCAAGCCTTCGTAAATCACATTTCATTCTCTCTACTCCTTCAGGCATGTCCAATCTGTTGCAGATCTTGGTATCATCCTCAAATAGACAAACTTTACTTTCTATCCCTTCCGCAATGTCGCTCACAAAGATATTGAACAGGACTGATCCCAATACCAATCCCTGTGGCACTCCACTTAACACAGTTCTCTCTTCAGAGTAGGTTCCATTTACCATTACATGCTGTCTCCTATCAGTCAACAATTTTGTAATCCACTCCACTACCTTGGTGCTCACTTCAAAGCATCTCATTTTGTTCACAAGCCTCCTACATGGAAGGTATCAAAAGCTTTCCTGAAATCCAAATAGATGACATTGAGTGCACTTCCGCGATCCAATTCTCTAGTCACCCAATCAAAAAAAAATCAATCAGATTTGTCTGATAGGACCTTCCTCTGGTTAATCCATGCTGCCTCTGTTCTAGCAACTTACCGGACTGTAGATAGTTCAGTATCTGTTCTTTCAGTAGCATCTCCATTAATTTTTCCACCACCGAAGTGAGACTAACTGGCCTGTAGTTTCCAGCCTCCTCTCTGCTACCACTCTTATGAAGTGGGACCACAACCGCTCTTTTCCAATCTCTCGGCACCACTCCTGTTTACAGGGATCTATTGAACAGATTACTTAGTGGCCCTCCAGGACATCTTTGAGTTCTTGTAGTATCCTGGGATGTACCTCATCTGGCCCCATGGACTTGTCCCCATTCAGTTTTCCTAGCTCTTCCCATACATACTCTTCTGTAAAAGGAGTTGTGTATAGCCTATTCCCTTCTATGGTCTTGTCAACCAGCAATGGTCCTTCTCCAGGGTCTTTTTTAGTAAACACAGAACTGAAGTATTTGTTTAATATTTCTGCCATTTCCTTGTTTGTCTTGGCACATTGCTCCTTGTCACCTTTCAATTTCACTATACCACTTCAGGCTTTCCTTCTTTCTTTTATATATTTGAAAAATGTTTTGTTACCACTCTATGGGGCAGATTTTAAAAAAGTACGCGTACGTACTTTTGTTCGCGCAACCGGCGCAAACAAAAGTACGCCTGATTTTAAAAGATACGCGCGTAGCCACGTGTATCTTTTAAAATCCGGGGTCGGTGCGCACAAGGCTGCGCAAAATCGGCAGCCTGCGTGCGCCGAGCCGCGCAGCCTGCCTCCATTTCCTCCGAGGCTGCTCCGAAATTGGAGCGACCTCGAAGGGAACTTTCTTTCCAGGGCCCCCCACCTTCCCTTTCCTTCCCCTAACTAACCCGCCCCCCAGCCCTAATTCCCCCCTACCTTTATTTCAAAAGTTACGCCTGCCCGAGGCAGGCATAACTTGCGCACACTGGTGCACCATGTTCCGGTCTGGGGGCTGGTCCGGAAGCTGCGTCCACGCCCCCGGAACGCCCCTGGGCCGGAACCACACTTGCGGCCCCCGCCCCCGGAATGCCCCCGATGAAGCGCCAGCCGCGACATGCCCCCCCCTTCCCCGACACGCCCTCCCAGAAAAGCCCCGGGAGCTACGTGCGTCCCTGGGCTTGTGCGCGCAAGGGGGTGGAAGGGGCAGCTTTTGGGGGTTACGTGCGTATCTTATGCGCGTACCCCTTTGAAAATCTGCTCCTTTATCTCTTGGGCAATCCTTTCTTCTGCTTGATCTTTTGCTTTTCTGATTTCTTTCTTCATCTCCCTCATTTTCACCAGGTATTGTTCTCTGTGCTCCTCATTTTGTGATCCTTTATACTTCCTGAATGCTGATCTTTTTGCCTTTATTTTTGCAGCCACCTCCTTTGAGAACCAAATTGGTTTCTTAGAACTTTTGGTTTTTTTCTAATATATAGATTTGTTGCCTTTGTAATAGCTCCTTTTAATTTAGCCCATTTTCTCCCAGTTTTCTAGTTCTTCCTCCAGGTACATTCCCATTTTGGGAAAGTCCATATTTGAAATTCAAAACTCGGGTCTTCGTGTGACTTCTTTGTATCTTATTTGCAATATGAAACCATACCGTCTGATGATCACTTGTATTCAGGTGGACACCTGTTCAGACATTATAGACATTATCTGCATTTGTCCAGGATTACACTGTCCCTCATGGGATCCATTACCATTTGTTTGAGCATAGCCCTTCAAAGGTCTCTTAGATTCCAGTGCAAATGCAGCACACAAGTTATGGTGGACAGACTTACTTCTGCTTCATTGTCTCAGTTAGGTTCTTTTATAGTCTTATTTGTATGTCATCTTTTGTCCTAACATATTATTATTTGGTTTCTTACATTATTGCAAATTGTTGGAATAACAACTGTTAACCTTTAATCCACTTGCCAGCTGACTGAAACAGTTTTACCTGCACCAGTGTGATGCTTGCATGGGGTTCTAAGAAGTCAGATAAGAGTCTGAATAATTTATGACTTTATACTTCTTTAATAGGACTCCACAACTGTGGTATGATCCTTGGTGGCCCGATACTCAGCACCACTTAGCTGGCTTAGTGGTGGCATTTTAATATTCAATAGCTTGATAACTATTTAGCCTGATAGTTATCTGGCTACGTGGTGCGTGGGATGGGGCATTCCAGGGAGGAGCTTCTTATCCCTCTTAGTCTAATAAGGGGTGATAGTCACACTTATCTGGATAAGTTAGCTGGATAAGTTAGATCTGTTATTGAACAGGTCTAAAGTTAGCTTGACAAGCTACCCAGCCAGATATGTTTATCCAGCTAACTTGTTCAGGTGGCTATCTTTTGAATATTTACCTCTGGCAGTTTAATATGCTGGTAAAATGGATATTGTTTTGCCATTTTACAGTAGCTGAAAACATGTATCACAATTCATAAGTAAAAAAATGGGTCAGTTCAATGGTTCAGCAGCTTCCATGTGGGCTGTGTGCTACCATGTAGAAGACTCAACTTTGATTTCTAAGGCTGATTTCTGCTTATTAGGCTGGTGGAACTGGGCATGCTGCAAGGATGGATGTGGGATGAGGGGAGGGAAGAAAGTTTTAGATTTTACTGGTCCGGCCCAATCTACTTAATCAGGGTCAGAACCATGTGTGTGTGTGTGTGTAGGGACCCCTATGCCTCCAGGAGTAACACTTATTGTGCAGCAGTGGCAGCACGCAAGGATACTTGAGGAAGCTGGAATAGGAAAAACAATCAACATTATATACACAGTTTTGGGTCTGTACATGTGATTTTGAGTGTGGTGTGATCAGGAACTATAGGCAGAAAGGAAGATGGAGATGTGGACTCATTAGTAAGGTTATATTCTATCTAGGTAACTCTTATATTTGCAGTCTTTCTACCTGCAGAGTCTGATGGCACAGCTGCAGAATGTTAATCCCTTGAGGATGTCCTTTTGCTATTGATCCTCCAAAAACTGAAACTACTATGATGGCCTTGTTGGAAGAGGTTTATCCACTATTGGATTGTTATGCTGGACCTCTCTAGTATAATTGATCTTGTGGATCTTTTGATTTTTTGGACCCTTAGGCCGAGGTGGAGTTGACGCAACTGCAGGGAGGAGTCTTGCATTCCCCACCATTGGCAGGCGGATTTGGAAGAAGCAGAGGCCCAACTGAAGCTTCGCCTTTAGCAGCCCACATTCCCCTTGGGTTGAGTCTTTGGGTGCTAGGGCCAGCAGGTATTAGGTGGGGCCTCTGCTGATGGGATGGAGGTCTGTCAAGGTCACTGTCGAAGTAGAGGTTGTAGAGGCAAATCTGGAAGCAGGCCAGGGTCAGAAGCAGGTGACAATCAAGAGATTATCCAGGAGTCAGGCAGTGGATAGTGACAGGCAGCGTTCAAGAGAGTATTCAGGATTCAGGCTGTGGTCAATACTGGGTATCCATCTGAAAGGAAAGGCGGGACGGATAGGCAGGTCAGGGAGGCAAGTAGCTGAACAAGTGGGCAGAGGAGAAGATGAGGATGAATTGAACTGAAGAACTAAAGACAGGAATGCAGGCATTGGAGAACAAAGACAAGGAACACTGAAGCAACTCACACTACAAGAATGTAGGGAGGGAGACCTGTTGCCGAGGCAAGGAAGGGATGCACTGGAAGCCTTTTATAGGCCTGGCATTGTCAGGTCATCAAGGGTACTGTCCGCCTTTTTCCGCCACAGGCCCTTTAAAAGAAGAGATGTCAGGCTCACGCGCACCTTAAGGGAAGCTAGTGTGAGAGTCGGTGGTGTCTGCTGTGCCAAGCCACATCATCCCACTGTGCTAGAGGGCAGCATAGTCCAGTGGCAGCAGGGGATGAGAGGTGAGGCCCGGCCCAAGGGGGTAAGCATGGTGGTTCCACTGGTTCGCAGGAGGAGCCTGCAGACCGACAAACGCAACAGAATCATTCTATTTTAGTGGCACGTTGTCAGGAGTTGGAGATAGGGGAATTAGTGGTGAAGTGGATTCTAACTTTTCTACAGGGCTGTATGCAGTCTATAAATTTTCAGGGTGTAGGCTTTTCTTTCAGAGAAGTGAGAGTGTCCCTCAGGGTTCTTTTCAACATATGTAAATGTCCCCTGTAGGGTGGTTAGTTGTATCATTTGGTTTTAATTTATTCATTTATGCAGATGATATTCAAGTGGTGTCTCCCTTGGGACAGGATAATCAGGAAGCGATAGAACGGCTGAATAATTGTATGGGTGCAGTAGGGATTTGGCTGAAAAAGAATGGCTTACTGTTTAATACTAAGAAAATAGAGATTTTACAGTTGGGGCAGTCAATTCAGATATTTAATTTACAATTGGAGGGAAATTTTATGATAGTGTTTGGAGAAGTAAAATCTTTAGGAGTAAAGCTGGATAGTGTGCTGAATTTGGAAAATCATGTTGCTCAGATGGCCCGAAGTGCATATTGTAATCATAGGCTAGTGAGACAACGAAAATTATTCTTAGAATTTCATGCTTTGAAAGTAGTGACATGCTTTAGTGCTGCCTCTTGTAGACTACTAAAATGCATTATATTTAGGGCTTCCAAATAGAATTGTTGTAAAACTCCAGTTAATTCAAAATACAGCTGCCAGGAGTATTTTGGGGAGATCTACAAGAGTTTCAGCAGTACCTTTGCTGCAGACAATGCATTGATTGCCAAATAGACAATGCTGTAAGTTTAAAGGTCTACTTTTGACTTTTAAAGTTATGTGAGGCTTTTGTCCACCATATCTTAAGTGATGGTTGAATTGACAGTCTACAAGTAGGAATTTGTGTTCCAATACATGTCATTAGGTCCAGCTCCCCTCAGTGTGGGCTTTTTAGCATGCCAGAATCCTGAATAGCACCACATTTTCAGCCATGGTACCACATTTCTGGAATAGTCTGCTCCTTGAATTGCAGTAGGAAAGGGAATGATTGAGATTTTGGAAGAAATTAAAGACCTGGTTACCGATGATGGACATTTAAAAGCTGTCTGTATACTAATGGTGCAAACTTCTAGTCTTTTTGGCTTTTTATTTACTTTTTATGTATTTTATGTATGTGAGTTCTGTTTCTTTTTTGTGTTTGTGCTATTATTGTCATATTTTAAAAGTTTGGAAAGCATACATCACTTTGGGAGATTTACTGTAATGTGGAAGGTGATCTATAAATGATTTTTAAATAAATAAAAGGAAAAAGAACACACTCTCCCTGTGGTGTGTTCTGGAGGAAATGTAGAATGGGCTGTTTTCATTCCTGAATATGGATTTCTACTACTCACAGAGAAGTAGACATTTGTGTTTTGTGGTTACAGTGATTTTTTTTTCTTGTTTAGTAGCAGAGAGTTTACTCAGCAGAAGTTTTCTAATTTTTAAACTTTTGCATCCTGAGTGTATTTATTACTGGCATTAAGGAACTGTTTGGTACTCATTTAGTTATCTGAATTTTATAGCACTTTAAGCACTTAATTTTGAATCATACAGCACTGTAGTACTCTCTATATCTGGAAGGGGTGGTTTACTCCCGAATACTGAATGAACCACACGATATTGGTATCCATGGAGGGTGGTTCACTCCTGAATGCTGAGTGCATTTGTTGCTGGCATTTTGCATTCACTTAGACTCTTTTGAACTACTTCTAGCACACTCCTTATGCAGAGTGAATTGAACAGCATTAATACCCAGAGATTTCCAAATGCTGAGTGCCTTTATTGCTTATCATTTGCATAGATTTAGTAGGGGTGAGTATCGATAACGCTTTTATTTAATTTAATTTTGTTTTTCCTCCCTTTTTCTGTTTTTGTGTTTCATTAGGTTTTATCATTTTTTTCAAATTTCATTTAATGCACACTATTTCAATTTAATGTGTGTTATTTGAGTTAATACATACGATTTGAGTTGTAATTGTGTATACTGACTCATATGGGGTAGATTTTTAAAGAAGGGCGCGCACATCCATGTGTGCGTGCTTCCCGGCCGGCCCCCCCTCCCTGCCCCTCCCTGCCCAGCGCGCACACATTGACACGGCGATTTTATAAGATGCACACGCATGTTATAAAATTCGTGGGCCGCGTGCACATATGCGCTGGATTTTAAAATCCTCGCATGTATGTGTGGGTGGCATGGACAAGGGGGGAACATTAATATAAACTTCATGCGGTGACGCATCCTGGCCTTCCCCAGTTCCCTCCCAGTCCGTTCCAATTAAGGAACGGACTGGGAGGGAACTTCCCTACCCCCTACCCTAACCTCCCTTCCCCTTCCCCTTCCCCTTCCCCTCTCCTCCCCAACCTTAAATTGTACCTTTTTTTTTTTGTTCCTTGTTTTTCAACTTACTTCAGGGCCCCCAGGCCTGCCTCTTCAAAGAGGCCCGGCAGTTCTGCACGTAACGGGGGCTACGTTCGTGGCCGGGCCCCTTTGAAATGGTGCGCAGTGTGCACAAGGCCCAGCCATGCACGTAACCCCCATTTTTAAAGTGCGCAGCTTTTTAGTGCACTAAATCAAAATAATGTGCACTAAATCAATATAGTGAACACTAAACAAAAAATTTAAAAATTACATTTTGTGGATTAGTTTTTGTTTCACTTTAGAAACAAGATGAAATAAAATAGGCAATTTTGTTGACATTGCCTATTTTGTTAAAAACAAAAGTATATCCCATATATTTAGACTTATTTTAAACTAATATTTTGTAAACTAACCTGAGAGTACTTTAAAGTATGCTTGCTCTTTATTCAAGACTTGGAGGCTAGTTGTGCCTTTCTTTAATTTAATTTTTCTGTATGAGTAGAGATTTTTTAAATGATATTAATTGCATGTTTTTAATGACTAATTGCAGAGACAAAACTGGGCTACTTCTCTAAATACAGCACAGTTTGTATAACTTGCTTTCACTGCATGAATGCCGTACAAAAATATTTATTTTTTGCATACCACTGTTTTCTGTTTCTTTGTTTTACTGTTGGAGTTTTAGTGGTCTCCTTGCTTTTTGATATTGGGTCCTGGAGGAAGGTATGGCCCATGGTTCTCAGTAAAAGGACTGTCACTGGAGGGACAGAGCTAGATGGTAGGGTGTTAAAAAAGAGACAAATGAAAGTTCAATGAGCTGGAAGATGAAAGGAGCAGGAGCAAGCTGTACTAACAGAACAAAACAATTAAAATGATAAAAGAAATAATGGCAAAAGGAAAATTGTCTACTAGATATGAATACTTACAGTACCTGAATGTATTCCATTTTGAAGTGCCAAAAAGCAGAATATAAATCAAATAAATCTATCTTTATCTCATCCACATGACTTTGCAAGCAGTAAGACAATTCTAAAACCTGATTTATAAAATATTTTTTTTCTCCCCTGTAAATACAATGTGGGAAATAAATCTGCATGGGTCAAACCTCTAGTGCATTATAACTATTGTGGGAGTTAAGAATAGTTTAATTAATTTATATAGCGTTTTCAGATGATTCAATGTAATTTCGCAAAACAGCAGATTCAGAACGTTTTGGGTTCTCAGAGCTTTAAACAGAGACAATATATTATGACCGAATAGGTATTTTCTCTACTTTGCCAAGAGTAGAAGATTCTGGCCAGTTTAAAATTCTGTACACAAATTGAAAGGTGTATAATGGGCATCTTCTTCTTATTCAGTTTTTCTCCTGAGGACTTCTGCCGTAAGCAGAACATGGGGGAAAACCCTCCAAGAACAGTGTTCTTACGTGTGGCTTCCAAAAGAGGAAGAAACTTTGGTCTATATATCCTGACCGCATCTGGCAGACATAGTTTCTGTTTGAAAGTGAAAGAGCATACCTATCTGCAAATCCAAAGGGGAGGAATATATATACACAGCCGGTCAGATTGGTGAGAGGGTACCTGAGGTAAGAATTTTTTTTTCCTGCTTAATTTCTAGGAAGTAGATCCAGTCTTTAAAACTAGCAAGAGTGTTTGTTTGTTTTTGTATAACCACATGGCTGTGGGGTTAAATATTCTGACAGAAAAATGCCTCTAAGTTTGATTTAGAAAAAATGGTGTTCCTGCTTTATTTTAACATTTATAAGTATATTTGGGTATATTGTTAAGGGATCTTATTGTGCTGTATTATATAATCTCTTTATGGTCCTGTTCATGTTTCCATTGAATTTCCACTAGAATGCATTTGTCTCAGGCTAAAAGGGAAAGAGTTAAGGGTTTTTAGGTTGTTTACTGGAAGGTTTATCATGGGACTGGGACAGTACAGACAGAGGTACACAGGAGCACAGACCACTAAATAAGCTTTAAGATTGTTTTCTCTTTGTACCCTGGAGTAATTGGTAATAAAGGAGCATAAAGCGATAGGGTCAAGTATTTTCAGAAAAACTGTGATAACATTTGATAAACTGGTGGCTCCTTGTGCAAAAGAAGGTGGCGCGCCTCTGTCGTGATTGGCATTTTCAAATCAATGACCTGAAAATATCAGGCAGGTCTGCCACAAGTGAGTGTTGTTGGGCAATGGTGACAGAGAATGCTAAAGTGAAAGCCCTTAATCTGTTGTGTAGAAAACGAAGAATGCCAGTTACCTTTCTTGCTCTGAATGTTCTGCAGATGATGTCTGACATTTCTGCTTGTACATTGTGGTGCTCTTCATCTGTTTCTCATATTTAAATGCTGCTATAATTGACAGCAGCATCTCTCACCTGCTATTATAAACACAGAAGTGACCTAGTGCATTATATTCTGACCACTATAGAAATGTTAAGTCATAGCAGTAGTAGTGTGACACTCAACATTCTGTTTAACATGTTTCAGAGGTCCCTTAACTCACTGGAGAGGACCTTGGGCATAACTAGAATATTTGTAAGATGAATTCTAAATTATTTTAAATGAAAGAATTATATTTTTTAGCTTAAGCTAAAAAAATACCCAGACTGATCATAATAGTAATGGTGACTCAGCTTTCTCCTGATAAAGGGAAAAGGAGAAAGACACTAATATGATTCTATGAAGAGGTAGAAGAAATGGTAAGAGCAAAGAGATACATTTTCAGAAATACTAAAAAAAACCCCCAAAACCCACAGGCAGAATTATCAGGAAAAATAAGGAAGGCAGGGAATGCAGTTAGACCAGCAAAGACCCAGAGGAGAAAACTGCCCAATACTAAACAGTGGAGATAAAATCTTTAGATACATAAAGACGAAAACACAAAGGGGGGGATAGATGAGATAAAGGAAGAAAGTGGGATTTGCAAAGAAGAAGACCAGCAGAAAGCAGGACTTTTAACCAGCTTCTTTTACTCAGTAAGTACAGAAGAAGGGAAGATGAAAGACCTAAGGCAGGAAATGGCATTAAAATATGGCAGATGATTGCAAACCCGTTTACAAAGGAGGTGCTTGAAGTACTTCCGCACATGAGAGCAGATAAGGCCTTAAGACCCAATCGTGTGTATCCCAGGATACTAAAGAATGTACTATTAATGCCCCTCACAACTCGAGGTTTCAAGAGACTGGAGGAGAATAGATATAGTCCCACTACACAAAAATGGGAACAAAAAGGAGATAGAGAACTACAGACCAATTAATCTAACTTTAGTCGTGGCCAAAACTATGAACAGGATACTACCGAAAAATATGAAGTTTGAGGGAGGATGGTTCAGAGGAAACAAGATGAAATGCTTTTTTCAATGAGAGAGAGGTAGATATCTGGAATAACCGAAACAAATACTGTGACAGAACTGAAACATTCTTGGGATGGAAATAGGGGACAATGGTAGGAATAGGGCTGAGAGATTTCAGTATTACAACTCATTCTTCACTTTTTCAAGAGCAAGGGTAAAAGGATAGGTGATAAGGAGAAAAAAAAAGACAGATAAAGAAAACATGACCTAGTGACACTGCAGGTCATATGCAGCAGCAAATTCCCAGAAACTAATTAGGTTAGTGCCAGCAAGGTAGTTGAATATCATCCAGTAAATTGTTACAAAAACAAGATAAAAGAAGCATGACCTACTAAAACCACAGACCACAGTGTAGCCAGGTCAGAATCAGAAGGCTAAAGCTCCTCAGAAAGTGACTGGTTACCATTCAGCAAGGTGATAAGTCTAAAACAAGAGGCAGGTTAAAGGAAGGATGTCTTGGTGAGACCATAGGCTGAATGGTATCTGGGTAGGAACCAATAGGCTATAGTTCTCCAGAAACCAAGTGAATCGATGCTAGCAAGTTGATAGTGGCCAGGTACCATCCAGCAAGGTCACAGAACCTGGGAGTCATGTGTTCATCATCAACTAGTTGTGGTATCTGTTTATATTATTACAAAAATCTTGCAACAGTGATGGCCTTCACCACCTTGGCTGACAGGCCATTTCAGGCATTGCAATGTTAAGGTTTGATTCGTACAAAACTCATAGATAAACCAACACCCAGGTCCCTTTCTATGTCTTATAATAATATAATAATAGTTTTGTAATGATCCCCACACAGTTAATGAGGCTGTTGTAAATAAGTACAGATAAAATTCCAGCCTCCCCTTGTGTTCCGGTTTCTCCTGCTGCATAACCTCCCTTCCACCAGGGATCCTCAGCAAGCCCCGTTCCCAGCTGTGCAAATAACCTCTTTCCTGATCAGCCCCAGCCCTACTTAACCCCACTTGTATAGTCCCTCAGGGCCTCTTCATTGAGTAACCTCAGTTCTCTGACCTGGCTAGCCGTATCTTGTTACTCTGCCTTATCTGGTTATTTTGCCATAAGTTGCATCCTCCCCAGACCTCATCTTTTGCCTTGCGGCCTAATCAGGCCTCTTCTCTTACCTTGTAGCCTCTCTTGGCCTCTTACCTTGCTCTGTGGCCTTTCTTGGCTTCTTGCCTTGCTTTGGACCCTTCCAAGCCTTCTGGCCTTGCTATGTGGTCTCCCAGGCTTACCTGTCATGCTTGGTGCCCTTTTGGGCTTTCCTGCCTTATCTTATGGATTCTGGGCCTGCTAAGTTCTCTGTTCTATCTATTTATTATTTATTTATTTGTTTTTATATACTGGTATTCGAGAATACATCATATCGATTTACAAAATAAAATAACTAGTAAATAAAAATACATCAGATAAAAAGCAAAAAATGAAATACAGCACACATAATATATTAAAAATACAAATACAATAATCATAAAATAATAAGTATAATAATAAAAATAAAATAAAAGTATGGCATTATTCAATCAGAAAAAGCTTGCTGAAATAGCCAGGTTTTTAATTTCTTTTTAAAAGTCAGCTGATTTGCCTCAGCTCTCAAATCTATTAGTATTAGAGATGTGCATTCGTTTTTGCCGAATTGGAAAATTGCAACGAAATTGTCCAATTCGGCATGTTTCAGGGAGCCCGAAAAAAATCAGGATTTTCCTGTTTTTTCGCAAAAATTCGTCTTTCCGATTAGTGCGCACTAACGGGAGTCAGTGCGCGCTAACTCCCCGTTAGTGCGCGCTAACTCCTGTTAGCGCGCACTAACAAAAACTAACAAAAACTAACAAAATCTAACGGTTTTTGTTAGTGCGCGCTAACAGGAGTTAGCGCGCACTAACGGGGAGTTAGCGCGCACTAATGGGGAGTTAGCGCGCACTAACTAAAAATCGATTTTTCGCAAAAAAAAAGACCCGAACCGAAAAAAAACGACATTTTCCATGGCGGCCGAAAAACAAAGAACGACACGAACACAAAAAACGATGCACATCTCTAATTAGTATAGAGTTCCATAATTTTGGACCTGCTAAAGAAAGGGCTCGTTCTCTTACTGCATTTAGGTGGGCCAATTTCGGAGACGGTATAGATAATAGTCCTTTGTTTGATGAACGCAAATTTTTTTGTGGTGTGTGGAAATGTAAGGTGGCATTAAGCCATTCAATTTTTTCATTATATAATGTTTTATGTATTAATGTAAGTATTTTAAACTGTATTCTATAGGTAATCTAGCCCAGTCCTTGTCCAGTCTTTGTCTAAGTCCTGCCCTTGTCAAGACCTTTCCTTGTTCAGTCCTTTCCTTGTCCAGTCATTGTTCTGTCTTGCACTGCCCAGTCCAGTCCCTTGTCTGTTTCCCAGGCCTTGACTTGCTCTTGTTCTCCAGCTCCCAACCTGTGTTCTATGTCCAGCCCCCCGCCTGTGCTTGAACCCAGTTCCTGATCAGTGCCTGGATCCAGCTCCCAGTCAATATCTGGTTCCAGTTCTCAGTCAGTGCCTGACTTCAACTCCAGCCTATAGACAGCTCCCACTTTGCACCACCACCATGATGTTCTGCAGAAGACAAGTTCTACTGGCTCCCAGATCCCAAGGGCTCAGCCTGCAGGGGCGGGGAATGGTTAGGCAGACAATGAGCTCCAGTCCTGTGGAGATGCTCCCTGACTCCAGCCTGACCATCTGACACTTTGCTTACAGAAATATGGATTTTATCCATGCTCCTCCATGCAAGTCACCCCAACTTTCCTAGAAGCCCGATATAGTTGTACCACTAGTGATTAGGGTTATTATTGACCTTTTGTGCTGATTATCTCTATGCTGTCTTGGACATGATGCAATCATACTATTATTGTTAAAACAGCTTTCAAAATGAGGTTAAATAAATCTGAAAATATCAATAAACACTTGACCATACTGAGCATCTTTTCACTTAGAACTAATTTTTATACCAGATAAAGGGGTAGATTTTAAAAGCCCTGCGCGCGTAAATCCTGCCGGATTTACACGCGCAGGGCACTCGCGTGCTGGTGTGCTTATTTTGCATAGGCCGCCAGTGCGCGGAAAGCCCCGGGATGCACATAAGTCCCGGGGCTTCGTAAAAGGGGTGGGAGGGGGCATGTCCGTGGTGTGTTGGCAGGCCGAGGGGGGTGTCCGGGGGCGTGTCCGGGGTCAGGGGCGGTCCGGGTCCGTGGGTATGGCGACGGATCAGGGGCGGGCCGGGAGGGCGGTCCCAAGTCTTCCGGCACTGCAGCCTGTGCCGGGGGATGCCGAGGCAGCGCGCGCAATTTACGCCTGCTCAAGCAGGCGTAACTTGCACAACAAAGGTAGGGGGGGATTTAGGTAGGGCTGGGGGGGGGGGGGTGGGTTAGATAGGGGAAGGGAGAGGAAGGTGGGGGGACGCGGAAGGAAAGTTCCCTCCGAGGCCGCTCCGATTTCGGAGCGGCCTCGGAGGGAACGGAGGCAGGCTGCGTGGCTCGGCTCGCGCAGGCTGCCGATTTTGCACAGCCTTGCGCGCGCCGATCCCGGATTTTATAAGATATGCGTGGCTACGTGCGTATCTTATAAAATCTGGCGTACTTTTGTTTGCGCCGGTTGCGTGAACAAAAGTACATGCGCGTGTACTTTTTTAAGATCTACCTCAGCGTGTTCCAAATGCCCAGAAATTTTTTTCTGGTATACTCGTAATAAATCTAATGCTATAGAACATAGAACAAATTCTGTTCAGAAAGAAGCTCCCTGTAAGTAGGTGTCTCTTATGACCTTTTTTAAAGTAATATTTTGAGACTCCTGCAAATAACTTCATATACTGGTGCTTTAGATAAATAAGAGATGCGTGACTTTTGAGCCCACATAGGTCCCTTCTTCATATCTCATTAGACTTGTGTGACCTTGAAAGTTCAGATACTACATATTTTTTTTTTTAGAAAAAGGTACTACATCCTGTTTTCTCCAAAATCGATACTGTATTTCATAGCTTTATAGATAAAGCAAAAAGGTAGATTTTAAAAGGCTGCACGTGTGCCCATAAATGCGCTTATCTCACCACGAACAAAAATATGTGTAGTTATAAAATACTCTCCATGTCTGGAGCTGTACACACAGCTGCTACATTGTATAAATCAGCTCCTTTTCATCACTTATAAGGTCAAAACGTCTTTATATGAAGTCAATTTTACAATGGATACCTCTGAATGTGCCTATAACAACACCCCGCTAACTCCCAAACCACCTCCTGAAAACTCACCCCGAATCAAAGTCCCCCTCTTACAATGGTTCATATATAGAGTATCAGAGTGAGCCCTATGAAGAGTTTCTCTCTCTCTCTCTCTCTCCCCCTACTGGCTGAGTAAAATCAAGGCTGTGGGGTAGATTTTATAATTTTGCGCGAGTGCGTACTTTTGTTCGTGCACCAGGCGTGAACAAAAGTACGCTGGATTTTATAAGATACATGCATAGCTGTGTGTATCTTATAAAATCCGGGGTCGGTGCGCGCAAGGGGGTGCACATTTGTGCAACCTGCGCGCGCCGAGCCCAGCACGTGCTGCCTGTTCCCTCCGAGGCCGCTCCGATTTCGGAGCGGGCTCGAAGGGAACTTTCCTTCGCCCTCCCCCCACCTTCCCCTCCCTTCCCCTACCTAACCCACCCCCCCGGCCCTATCTAAACCCCCCCCCCCTTACCTTTGTTGGCAGATTTAAGCTTGCTGAAAGCAGACATAAATCTGCGTGCGCCAGCAGGCTGTTGGCGCGCCATCACCCGACCCGGGGGCTGGTCCGGAGGCCTCGACCATGCCCCCGGGCCGGCGCCATGCCCCCGGGCCCGCCCCTGAAACGCCGCGTCACGCCCCCGAAATGCCGCGTCATTCCCGGAATGCCCCCGACACGCCCCGACACGCCCCCGACACGCCCCTTTTACGAAGCCCCGGGACTTACGCGCGTCCTGGGGCTCTGCGCGCGCCGGCGGCCTATGCAAAATCGGCACGCCAGTGCGCGAGGGCCCTGCGCGCGTAAATCCGGCCGGATTTACGCGCACAGGGCATTTAAAATCTGGCCCTACGTGTGTCAGTTCTACAATGCCCTGGCCTGCCCTTTTTTCTGGGTGCATGTATATCAATGTAACATGCACTCTTTCCAGCTATTGAAAATGTACATAGCTCCCACTCGTGCCATTTATACACATAAATGGCCATTTTTGTGCATGCAAAACTTTTAAAATCTAGCTGTAAATTTCTGCTATATTTATACATGAATATTCATATTATGTACACAACAATATTCACTAGGTATAATTCCAGCATCAATTCTGTAGATAGTTAGATGATTTTGCATTTACTGACTGAAATAAAAGTGCATGTATTTACTAATTACTTGGTACTCTGAAGACCTAAAACTAAGAAGTTTCATGTGTTCTAATGTTCCAGCTTGTTTTAATAGGGTAGCTCATGGGTGTCATTGTATACTCAGTGTACATTTGCTAATTTCTGTAGAATTTAGCTATGTTTGTTGTGTAATATCTGTAAATACAGAAGATCACAAGCCAGGAATCTCCCACACTAGTTTTGTTAGTTCTGTTTCCTCCTTCTTAAATGTCAATGTACTTTTTATAATAAAGAAAAATGTTAGTTACTTTTTATACAGTAGTGTGGTAATTTTATTTTGTATAATGATATGAATGAAAGAGCTATATATGTCGTGGACATTATGGGGTCCATATTCAGTGGGTTATCCGGTTAAATGCCCGCTTATGAACAGCCCTGAATTTATCAATAGGCACTCATTATGCCTGTGCTTAAGGTAGCAAACATTTAGGGGCAGCAGGCAGGCTAAGATTTAATGCCTTCCAGACCCTTACAGGAAGTGGGAGAGGGAGGGGTGTGTGAAAGCACCAAAAGTGTCTATGGGGTGGTAAATTCTAAATCCTACTCTGCTTATGAATATTTCTCTACTTATCTGGCCAGATAACATAGAGGTGTTCCAGAGTGAAGTTAAATTAGCCAGCTAACTCTGGTCGCACTGTAGAATACTACTAAAGTTAACTGGATAAACTTATCTGGATAACTTTTAAGATAGTTGAGTTTATTCAGCACTTCAGCTGTGCCAGCTGTGCAAAAGTTAGATAAGTACATCTGGCTACCTTTGCAAGCTAGCCAGAGCCTGAATATTTCCCCATACCTTTTTATAATTGTTCACTGTAGTTAAGCTTTGGTAGTATTTATATTACAAATCTATATTTGATGAAGTTTATTATTTTTATTAAAAATGTCAACTTTTCTGAAACTTGAGAAAACATCTAAGAGTGATTTGCAGTGGGTACTTGAGGTTCACTCAACAAGTCCAGTTTTTGGATATACAGAGGGAGGATAACTTTACAACAATTGGACGCAAGCCCACATTTTTATGCATATGGGCTTGCACATGCATGTGCATTCATTTTATATCGTGCGCGTTCATTTGCATGCATGATATAAAACACATATAACTTTAACATGTATGTTGCCATATATGTTTGCATACATTTGTGCGTGGTTACACCTTTGCCTGCAACATTGCATATGCATCATGCATGTGTATATTTCCATGATGTTCAACCTCCAGATTTTCCAGAGCAAGCTTATTCCTCCTTGCCACACCTAATGAGACAGCCCAACTTCACTGCCAGGGATGTTGCCCACCTGGTATTCCTGGTGAAGGAGCATGAAAGAGAGCAGCTCCCAATCCAGGGAGTAAGGAGAAACCACTGCCGGAGCAATGAGGCCTGGTGCCAGTTTCACCAATTATGTAACCGGGAGTTTCTTTCCTATATGGGGTAAGTAGAATGTGGGTAGTGGGGGTGGGAACAGGTAAATATGTGTTTGTAGGGATCACTGGGGGGGGGGGGTGCTCTAAGTGTTTGGAGGTAGGATGGGGGCAGGTATGGGCTTGCATGGAATTCAAGGGGGACTTTATGGGTTTGGGGTGGGGGCAGGTTAGGTTATGCATGGGGATCACTGAGTGGGAGGCCCAATGTGGCTTACAAATAAGGCTAGAGTCAATAGCTATGTCTAGGTATAGTAACAGATGTACATTCCATTAATAGCATGATATATAATCATGTGTTGCAAATGTAATATAATCCAGGAGTGAAATCTAAGGCAAGGATGACAAGGGATGACTTAAACCAGTAGTCAGAAGTATAGTAAATGTACAATTATGAGCTAGAATTACCTATGGGACATTTAATAGATTAAATGGTGGACCCAATAGCAAAAGAAACATATGGCTTCCTTTTAGAGGGAAGAGATTTGGCCATGTCACATGGCTTTTGTTACGTTTTAAAGCTGTATGCTGCATGAAAAAGGGATATTCCCACTTGCTGGACTGCATAGATTGCTTCCTCATGAACAGGGGTACCAAGGTGGTTCATGGATGAGCCCTGTTTTGGTCTACTTGTGGCCCATATGGCAGCATACCACTTCTAGATGCATTAAGGGAATGGAAAGAGCCTCGTTTCTCACTTTAGTTGTCAGTAGGATACATTGATACATACCAGTATGGAGATCATGGTAACAACTACAATGCAAACTCAACTTCGTAATCCTATTTGTCTTTATAGATTGAGGGCCTGAAGAAAAAAGCCCAGGAGGTGCACTAGAAAAAGAGAAGGTGACTAGACCAGCTGTGAGTCAGATGGGATTGGGCCAGAGGTAAGTTACTGATATGGCCATCAAGGAGTTTTGTTTTTTTTTAATTTAATTTAAATTTAGATTTTTATATTCTGCTTTTCACACTTTTTTCAGCATTTCAAAGTGGATTACATTCAGGTACTGTAAGTATTTCCCTATCCCCAGAGGGCTTACTAAGTTTGTACCTGAGGCAATGGAGGATAAAGTGACTTGCCTAAGGTCACAAGCAGATTTTCACAAGGTTTGTCTATGTCCTGTTTCTATCACTGGCCACACTATTGGCCTACCACTGAGCACCACTTTGTCACTGCTTTTAGCTTAAACAAACTCTTATGCAAACATACCTAGAGCTAAGCATTTATCTTGGTCACATGCAATACTGTCATAAAACATTACTTGGAAGGCATCCTCAGGCCTAGCTGGAAACCCTTCTGAGTGTTTGCATCCACTCCCAAATTTATTCTCATTGAAAGTATATGACCTCGATCTATGCAACTATGTACTGCATCATAGTCCTAGATGCCTTGCTCTGTAAACCATAACCCTATGCTAAATGCTCTGACATAGAGTCTAATTCTGAGTCTATAATCACCATTAAGTTACCATCAAGTAAAATATCGCTGAAAGCAAGCTTCTGTATGTCAAGGAATCATTGTTTAGTCTTGCCACCATCTACAGTATATGACTTGGATGTCTCATAGCTAGGAGTACTTTCCTTTGCTTATACCTCTCCCAGAAAAGGAATGTCCTCTAACTACCTGTATGATCATGTACACTGGAGCATATGAACACACCAAATGACACTCATTTGTTGTTCTGGTAACAGGTGAGAAATCTTCATCACTGTTGGAGGAGGAAGAAGAAAAGCAGGAAGATGGTGGCGAAGTCCAAGTCCTTTCTGTAGCCCCAACTAATACCACCACTAGTGAGGAACATCCTGCTCTTCCCTCACTCCCTCCACCACCAGTCTGTCCAGAAATGTTCCTATGGTAGTAACTGCTGCTCCATGCTATTATCCCCAAGACTTATGATAAGAGTTGTAATATTTAAAATAAGAATCAAGCAACTGTCAAACCCATAAAAAATTACTGCTAGCAACATTTTTACTGGGTGAGGACCAATGCTCCTTCTAAACTGTGCACATGTTCAGCTGCACAGAACGTTTCCTGTGGCCACGCACAGCTTTTAGCCCCCAGCGCAGGAAGACCAGTGGGACTGCAGTGGAGCTCATCCAACTGCAAAATAAAGCAGAAAAGAGGCCCTGGCCACCAGGGGATTCCTTCCTGCCCGGCGACCCAACTGGAAGAGGCACCATGGCTGCTGGGGGACCATGTCCTGCCCAGCACCAAAATAGAGGAGGCTCCATGGCTGCCAAGAGATCACGTCCTGCCTGGTGGCCTTACTAAAGGAGGCCCCACGATGGCAGGGGATCACATCCTGTCTGCCTGCTAGAGAGGAAACGTGTATGAGTGCGTGTGTATATGTAAGCATCTGTTCCTGAGAGAGAGGGAGCGGGGGTGAGTTTGAGAGTGGAAGTGTTTGTGTGTTAGAGAGAAGAGAAATTTGTACACCTCCCTTCCCCTCCTACTTATCCACCATAATCATATAGTGATCGGAAGTCAAATGTTCACAGGTATGGAAAGTGAGCATTTTTTAAAATTCTTACTGATTCAATCTGGTGTTATTTGATGTGCTTGCTGTTTTGAATTATTTTATTGATGTTTAGAAAATTTAAAAAAATGTATACAGGAGTTTTTAATTATTGGATGGTATTCTATTCGTCGGCTGTTTTGAAATACTGTATATATTTTTTGTAGTATATTTTTATAATTCTGGTTGATTTATATTTTTGATTGTATTGTTTTGATAAATGGTGATGTTTCTGCTGTTCTATTATTGCACTGCATACAGAGTCTGGCACATTGCAGTTTCCAGTTATTTCTACATGTGTGTGTGTGTGTGTGCATGTGTCTGCCCCAGTCTACAATAATCTCAGTATGACAGGTATGGAAAAGGAGGGATTAAAAAATCATCATTAGTTTTAAATATTGGATGTTATTTGATGTTTCTGCTGTTCTGAAATACTTTATCAATGTTTAGAAAATGTTAAAATTATATATAGGAGTGAGGGGTGCCAAACAAAGTATCTGGCCTGGGTGCTAAATACTTTAGGGATATCACTGGTATGAGAGCCTATGTGAGTGTGTGAGTCTGTTTGAGATTCTGTGTGAAAGCTTGTGTACATGTGTGTGTACATGTCTGTATGAAAGCCTGTGTGCATGTCTATGTGAGAGCTTGTTTGCATGTCTGTGAGAGAACCTGTGTGCATGTATGTATATGTGTGTGTGAGAGCTTGTGTGTGTGCCTGTAAGAGCCTATGTATCACATAGGCTCTTAAAGGAACACATATACATATTCAGGCCGATACAGTAAAAATCGCGGGACAGCAGGCGAGCGCCCGCTCTCCCGGTGCATGCACAGGCCACTCTCCTGTGCGCGCGATTCAGAAAAAAAATTTATTCAAATTAGGGCCCATGGTAAAAAGAGGCGCTAGGGACACTAGGGCGTCCCTAGCGCCTCCTTTTGGACAGGAGCGGCTGCTGTCAGCGGGTTTGACAGCCGACACTCAATTTTGCTGGTGTCGGTTCTCAAACCCGCTGACAGCGAGCTACAAGCCGATTTTAAATTTTTTTTAAATTTTTTTTTTATTATTTTTAACTTTTGGGACCTCCGACTTAATATCGCCATGATATTAAGTCGGAGGGTGCACAGAAAAGCAGTTTTTACTGCTTTTCTGTGCACTTTCCTGGTGCCGGCAGAAATTAACGCCTACCTTTGGGTAGGCGCTAATTTCTGAAAATAAAATGTGCGGCTTGGCTGCACAGTTTACTTACTGAATCGCGCGGGAATAACTAATAGGGCCATCAATATGCATTTGCATGTTGCAGGAGCTATTAGTTTCGAGGGGTTTGGATGCGCGTTTTCGACGCGCTATTACCCCTTACAGTGGAGCGCACTGTACTGTATTGGCCTGTTTATGAGGTAAGTTTTAAGAGCCATGTGCGGGCACACATGTCCACACATTTTCCGGCACGTGTAAATGGATGCTACGATTTTAAAACACATATGCATTTACCTGCGTGTTTTAAAATCAGCTATTTGCTTGTACATGTGCACATGATTTCATATTGACGCATGCATGTGTGCACCAATGCTGCCTTGCTTGCGTAAGCAGGGAGGATTCTACAAGTCATGCGTACCCACACTAGAAACCATTTTCCCAGTTTGGGCCCAATTAACCAATCGACCTTCCTAACCCCTCCTATTACTTTGCCTACCTTTTACCCTGTTAGGCTAGACCCCCTAAACCTTGCTAAGTAAACTATTAATTTTAATTTTATGACTTACACACCATTCATAGCAGAAGTAAAGTTACTTGGTAGGGGACCCCGGCATGTGTGCGTAAATAGGTACGTGCAGAAATCATTTCCCTCCCAAAGCACACCCACACCCCGCCCTTTGGCAAAAATTATTTTTGTGCGCATACCAGGAGATATACACTTACCTGCATGGGTCTTAAAATCTGCATGACGCTCACCATACCGAGTCACACGTGCAACTCCCGGCTTCGATGCACGGAGGGCTTTTAAAATCAACCAGAATGTGTGTATGAGGAGAAGATAGCCTTTGTATGTAAGAGAGAAGGAGTGTGTAAAAGAGCATGGGTATGTATATGAGAGAGGAAGTGTGAGAGAGAATGAATGTGTTAGTGTGTGTCTGTGAGAGAGAGAGAAGATAAAGTTTGTGTGGGTCGACCTACCCCAATCCATAACAATCTCAGGGTAACTGGAAATCAAAAGATTCCAGATATGGAGAGCAGGAGATTTTTAAAAATCCTTATCAGTTTAATTATTTGGTATAATTTGATGTTTTGAAATATTTTATTGTACTGCATCCACACCATTGCCTAATACAGTGTCATCAAATGAGATGTTACATACTAGTGAGTAGCTACTACTTGGCTTAAAATAGTATTAGATCCCAGCATGAACTATGTAAAGCTGTCGTTAGAGTTTTCTAATGTTTTAATCTCCTACTGTTTCTTAAGGTTCCTTATTAGCCTCAGTTTTTTCCTTATTGAAGGATTATTGTTCTATATTTTTAATTTTCAGATATACAATGTTTTGGATTGTATTTTTTGGAAAAATCTGGAAGATTTGTTTATCTTTCTTAAATTCTGTAATGGAAGAGTGAATCTCTGTTTCTAAAAAAAAAACAAACAAATAAAAAATCCTTATTAGTTTAATTATTTGGTATAATTTGATGTTTTGAAATATTTTATTGTAATTTTGGGAAATATTAGAACATTTTTTAATTATTGGATGTTTTATCCATCATATGTTTTGAAATATTTAATTAGTGTTTGAGGAATACAAATTTATGCAAGTTCTTTAAATTACTGGATGTTTGTTGGCTGTTTTGACGTATTTATTCTTTTTATCAGTATGGTTTTAATACCATGAATGAAGTTTTATACCTCTTGATTTTATTGCTTGATGTTTTGCTAAGAATGATGTTTCTTTTTTCTTGCATTGCATAATACAGTTGGGCTTGTGGTTTCTAGTACAGTTTTTGTCAGCACATTTCTATTTATACTTCATGGTCTTTCTATTTTATATTTGGTGAGGGATCTGTCTGTATTTTAAACATCCAGTTCTTGTGTAACTAATTCTTGCTGTGAAAATAATGGTACTTATCACTGGCTTTTACAGCATTATGTTCATCTCTTTTTCATTTCTGTTTTAAACAGAAGTTTGCTCTTTATTCATTTCTCTTGCGTGCAGAAAATGGTTATGAATGTTCTTGCAGAATTTTTTTTTATTCACATAGGGGCGGATTTTCAAACACTACGCACGCGGGTACTTTTGTTCGCGCCATTGGCGCGAACAAAAGTACACCAGATTTTATAAGATACGCGCGTATCTTATAAAATCCGGGGTCGGCGCGCGCAAGGGGGTGCACATTTGTGCAACCTGCGCGCGCTGAGCCCAGCGCAGCCTGCCTGTTCCCTCCGAGGCCGCTCCGATTTCGGAGCGGCCTCGGAGGGAACTTTTCTTCGCCCTCCCCCCACCTTCCCCTCTCTTCCCCTACCTAACCCACCCCCCCGGCCCTATCTAAACCCCCCTCTTAACTTTGCGCGCGTCGCCGGCAGTCCCGCTCCATCCTCCGGTCCCGGGGGCGTGGTCCGGAGGCCTCGACCACGCCCCCGAGCTGGCGACATGCCCCCGGACCCGCCCCCGAAACACCGCGGCACGCCCCCGAAACGCCGCGTCGTTTCGGGAATGCCCCCGGACACGCCCCTTCCCTCCCCGTTTCGAAAGCCCCGGGACTTACGCGCGTCCCGGGGCTTTACGCGCGCCGGCGGCCTATGCAAAATAGGTGCGCCGGCGCGCGCAGGGATTTTAAAATCCGCCCCATATTTTATTGTTATAGATTTGTTGTTATTGTAGATTAAGTGATTATTTTAAGGAATGGATTTAGCCAACGTTCCCTTTAAGGATTGCATTGCTGTGAGCACAAAATTGATAGGCTTTTTGCATTGAAGAGAGTAGTGCGCATAGTATAATGTGACCAAAAATCTTTGCTCATGAGCAAACATTTTTCCACACAGCAACCCAATCCATAGAGCAGGGGTCAGGAACCTTTTTGGCTGAGAGAGCCATAAACGCCACATATTTTAAAATGTAATTCCATGAGAGCCATACAATATGTTTAAAACTAAATACAAGTAAATGTGTGCATTTTATGTAAGATCACACTTTTAAAGTACAATAAGTCTCTGAAAATATTACACCAGGCCTTAAGACACCAATACATCTCCTATTAGGAAAACGGACCAAGTCAGGCTGCTATAGAGTCCTACACAGAAACTACACGCCAGCAGAAAACCTCACCTGAATCACGTGCTGTCCCTCACCTAACATAGAATAAAGAGACCAAAACGCATAACAAGAAGCATGCAGACAAAAACTGAATTGGAAACTGCAACAAGCCAGAGTCTCTGTATGCAGTGTAACAAAGGAAAAAAGAAACATCACACATCCTTATAAAACAAATCAAGAAATATAAAATCATCAGCAGTAAAACTGTACTAACAAAAAGAACATATTTCGAAACAGCTGATGAGTGGAATATCCAATAATTAAAAACTCATATAAAACATTTCCAGATACCAACAAAATATTTCAAAAAAGCAGACACAAAGATCCAGTAATGAAAAATAATAAGGATACAAAAATTTTTTTGCTCTGCATACCTGGGAACGTTTGATATCCAGGTGTCCTGAGATTGTTCTGAATTAGCAGGAGGTGGGGTGGTTTGCTTGGAACTTTCTCCTCTCTCAGTCACATACCAGCGCTCTCTCTCACACTGGCTCTCAATGACACACCTATACACACATGCTCTCAGTCACTCACATATACAAATGTTTTTTCTCTCTCACTTATATAGGCTCTTAATTACACATTTACACACATGCTGTCTATCTTTTCACGCTTACACACACACAGGCTTTCAATCACATAAATACATGCTGTCTTTTTCTCTCACACACAGACTCTCATTCACATGCTTACAAACATGTCCTCTCTTTCTCTCATTTACACACAGGCTCTCAATCACATACTCACATGCTCCCTCACCTAAATCAGCTCTCAATCACACAGACACACATGGTCTCTCTCTCTCATTTACACACAGGCTCTCAATCACATACTCACATGCTCCCTCACCTAAATCAGCTCTCAATCACACAGACACACATGGTCTCTCTCTCTCATTTAAACACAGGCTCTCAATCACATACTCACATGCTCCATCACCTAAACCAGCTGTCAATCAGACACAGACACACATGATCTCTCTCTTACTTATACACACAGGCTCTTAATCATACATACACATGATCTCTCTCACACACAAAGGATCTCAATCATACACACATACTCTTTCAAACAAACAGGTTTTCAATTACAAACTTACACATACAGGTTCCCAATGGTAAACTTACATTCATGCTCTCTCTCTCACAGGCAGGATCTCAATCACAGACATACTCTCTTTCACATATACAGGCTCTCAATCATTCACATACATGCAATCTCTCACTCACACACACAGGATCTCAAACACACATGCTTGCTCGCTCATTCACTCTCTCTCTCCCCCCCCCCCCCGGGAACTCGCGGCAGCAGCAGCCACCTCCCAACGCTAACCTCCTTCATTTTCAGCCCTCGCGGAGGCGAAGGCGGAGTCCCATCGGCCGCGGTTGAAGATTTTCATTTTCCTCCGAGCCGCGCTGCAGTCTTCTTCCCGCGCAGGCACCCGATGCTCTCCACTTCCTCTTCCGGGCCGCGGGAAGAAGAGAGCACCGGCGTGCTCTCTTCTTCCCGCGGCCCGGAAGAGGAAGTGGAGAGCATCGGGTGCCTGCGCGGGAAGACCCGCGCAGGCACCCGATGACTCCAGCGCTGGCACCCGGCTGACACCCGATGACTCCCGCGCAGGCACCCGGATGACTCCAGTCGGCGTGCTCTCTTCTCCTCCCCCCCGCGGCCCGGAAGAGGAAGTGGTGAGCATCGGGTGCCTGCGCGGAAGAAGAGACCACGCTAGTGTGGTCTCTTCTTCCCGCGCAGGCACCCGATGCTCTCCACTTCCTCTTCCGGGCCGCGGGGGGGGGGGAGGAGAAGAGAGCACGCCGGTGCCGCTGACTCCAGCTGTCCTGCCGCGTTCCGCCCGGGCTGACAGCATTTTAAGCCCGGGCGGCGGAGGACCGGGGAGCAGCTGGGTCAGCGGGGAACCGCGAAGTATGGCGACACGTGTCTGCGAGCCAGATGCAGCCCTCAAAAGAGCCATATCTGGCTCGCGAGCCATGGGTTCCCGACCCCTGCCATAGAGGGAACATTGGTGAGGTACCTTCTTGAAAATTCAGAAATTGCTGCTTGACAGACTTTGCTTTTGGACCTGACCATAGAAGCAGTACTTTTTCCCTTATGTCTGCCTATCAGTACCCCAGACCATAAAAGCTGGGGCCTGTTTGTTTGATGTCTGAATCCAATTCCCCTTTTTTTAACCTGCTGATGAAGCAGAGAGCAATATTGCAGTTGTGTCAAAAGTGCCAAGGCTTATTGGTTAAGGGTAATAATCCCCATGTATTCTGTTAAAGGTAATAAATCTTGCTGTGTGCAGGTTACCCTCATATTTATCAGTACTCCAGACTGTAAAGGTTGGGCCTTCAGTTGTTGTCTGAATTCAATTCCCATTTTCCCCCTTCCACCCCCCTCCCCCCGCCTTTGAAATGGAGAGTTGTGTTGCAGTTATGTCAAAATCATCAAGGTTTATTGGTTAAGGGTAATAATCCCCATGCCTTCTGTTCAGGGTAGTAACCACCGTACTGAACAGGTTACCCCCATGCATCCTTTCCTTTATTTCTAAACTCTAGCCTTTAGTGTTTATCCCTTGCCCCTTTGAATTCTTTGACTGTTTTTGTCTTCACCACCTCTTCTAGAATGGCATTCCAGGCATCCACCACCCTCTCTGTGAAGAAATATTTCCTTATATTGGTTCTGAATCGACTCCACTGGAGTTTCATTTCATGACCTCCTAGTTCTACAGTTTCCTTTCCAACAGAAAAGGTTCAAAGTTTGTGCATCAGTAACATATCTTCCCTGCACTTCCTCTCTTCAGGGTATATATATTTAAATCCTTCAGCCTCTCATAAGTCTTCCGATGGAGACCCCATACCATTTTGGTTGCACTTCTCTGGACTGCCTCTATCTTGTTAGTTTCTTTTTTAAGATACGTAGTCCACAACTGAACACAGTACTCCAGATGAGGCCTCACCGAGGACCTGTGGAAGGACATCATCACCTCCATTTTCTTAGTGGTTATTCCTCTCTTTATGTAGCCTAGCATTCTTCTGGCTTTAGCAATTACATTGCCACATTGCTTTGCTGCAATCAGATCGCCAGATGCTATCACCCCTAGATCCCTCTCTTGTTTCATACACATTAGTCTTTCACCCCCTATCATGTATAGCTCTTTTGGATTACCGCATTCCAGATGCATGACTCTGCACTTCTTGGCATTTAATCCTAGCTGCCAAATCTTTAACCACTCTTCAAGCTTTCTTTAATCACTTTTCAATCTCTCTATTCCTTCAGGTGTGTCCACTGTGCTGTGGATCTTAGTATCATCCACAAATAGACAAACTTTACCTTCTATCCCTTCTGCAATATTGCAACACAAAGATATTGAACACAACAGGTCCCAAAACAGATCCCTGAGGTGCTCCACTTAACACAGTTCTCTTCAGAATAGGTTCCATTTACCATTGCATGCTGTTTTCTATTAGTCAAACAGTGTGTAATTCAAGCCACCACCTTGGTGCTCACACCCAAGTTTCTCATTTTATTTCCAAGCATCTTATGCAGGACTGTATCAAAAGTTTTGCTCAAATCCAAGTAGATCACATTGAGCGCTCTTCCTTGATCCAATAACCCATGCTGTAGTTACATGTTGTTAGGTGCCATATTAGGAGCTAACAACCAGGAAAAAAGATGTAGACTTCATAGTGGATAATACATTGAAATTGTAAAGACAATGAGAATCGGACGATCAGAAGAAGCCCTTTATTTCAATGCCCGACTCTGGCCGAGTTTCGCTCATAGAGCTGCCTCAGGGGCAACTAAAATTAAACAAATAAATATAAAACCTTAAAACAACACAATTAAATAATTCAAAACAATAAGGACATAAAATACATGTATAGATGTACGTACTTAAATCATAAAATAAAATACATGTATAGGTGTTCAGATAAAAATTAAAATAACACAATTAAATAATTAAAAATAAAATACATGTATTAATGTGTGAATACAAACAAAAAGTGCTTGATACATGTATAGCTATATAAACTCATGGAATCCAAACAAATTAAAATTGCATTTGGACATCAACATGGTGCAGACAGAAAACAAAGAATGAATGATTCAATAGAACTGGAGAGGCATGGTAAATAAAATGGAAAATGTTAAAATTCCTCTGTATTGTTCCATGGTGAGACTGAACCTTGAGAACTGTATACAATTCTGGTTACTGATCTCAAAAAAGATATAGTTGCACTAGAGAAGGTACAGAGAAGGGCAACCAAAATGATAAAGGGGATGGAACAGCTCCCCTATGAGGAAAGGCTAAAGAGGTTAGGGATGTTCAGCTTGGAGAAGAGATGGCTGAGGGGGGATATGATAGAGGTCTTTAAAATCATGAGAGGTCTTGAATGGGTAAATGTGAATCGGTTATTTACTCTTTCAGATAATAGAAGGACTAGGGGGCACTCCATGAAGTTAGCAAGTAGCACATTTAAAACTAATTGGAGAAAATTATTTTTCACTCAATGCACAATTAAGCTCTGGAATTTGTTGCCAGAGGATGTGGTTAGTGCAGTTAGTCTAACTGGGTTTAAAAAAAGGTTTGGTTGTTTTCTTGGAGGAGAGGTCCATTAACTGTTATTAATCAAGTTGACTTAGGGAATAGCTACTGCTATTACTGGTATCAGTAGCATGGGATCTACTTAGTGTTTGGGTACTTGCCAGGTACTTGTAGCCTGGATTGGCCTCTGTTGGAAACAGGATGCTGGGCATTTCTTATGTTCTTATCTTCCCCTTGTGAATCCATTCTGCCTCTGGTCCAGTAACTCACCTGATTGTAGATAGTTCACTAACCTTCCCTTCAGCAGAATCTATATTAATTTTCCCACCATAGTGGTGAGGCTAACTGGCCTGCAGTTTCCAGCCTTTTCACTGCTACCACTCTTTTGAAGTGTGACCATAACTGTTCTTCTCCAGTCTTGCAGCACCACTCCAGTTTCCAGGGATCTATTGAACAAGTTTTTCAGCAGACCCGCCAGCACATCTCTGAGCTCCCTCAGTATCCTAGAATATACCTCATCTGGCCCAATGCCTTGTGTACTTTCAGTTTACCTAATTCTTCCCATACATTTTCTTCTGTAAATATAGTTTTGTCTAGACCATCTCCATCTATGGTCTTGTCAATAGGCAACATTCCTTCTCCAGGGTCTTCTTAGTGAAGACAGAACTGAAATATTTGTTTAATATTTCCATTTCTTCTTCTCTCTCCACACATTGCTCCTTGTCACCTTTCAATTTCACAAATCACTGGACCTTCCTTCTTTCTCTGATATATCTGAAAAATGTTTCATCACCTCGCTTCACCTCTTCGGCAATCCTTTCTTCCGCTTAACCTCTTGCATTCCTGATTTCTTTCCTCATCTTCCATACCACTCTGCCATGCTGCTGTATTCCTTATTCTACACCTTAGGGGTCTTTCTTCTACTCAGCATTGCTGCCAAACCCAGACTTTGCACCTTGAATACCACCTTGCTGTCATACTCTAGATTTTACACTTTGGGGTGTTCTTTCCATTGCATGGAGGCTGCTTTGCACCTCTCATAGTGTCTTGGTGTGTTGATGCCACTCTTTTGCTGCTTTGTCCCTTTTTCAGTGCCTTGGGGTTTTCCTGCCACCAATTGTGCTTCGTTCCACCCTCCCATGGCACCTTAGGTTGTTGATGCCACTTTTGGTGCCTTCAAGAGTTCATACCATTGTTGGTGCCCTTTTTTGAAGCCTTGGGATGTTCTTTCCTTTCTTGCTGCTTCCTTGCTCCTCTGAGGGTGCCTTGGAGATCTCCTGCCACTGCTGGTACTCCTTTGCCCCTTTACAGTGCCTTAGGCTATTCATGCCATTTTTTGTGCCATGTTGACATAGTCTTGATGTCTACCTACCAGTTTTATTAGAACTGATGCAGAAACTCCAGTTTTGGAGCCGAAAATAGACTGCACTGCTTCCCTCATTAAATTTAATGGTAAATGAATGAACAAATACAACAGATATTTTTTATGTTTTAAACTAATGAACCAAATGGAGGTGCCCGTCAAAATGAATGAACAAACTGAAGAAAACATGTTTTCCTCCACACACTCATTTTTTTCTTTTGTAGCTCACATGTGCCTCCCACCTCATCCATACTTGCCTCAATCAGGGAGCTTGAGCCTGAGTCCATCTCCAGATCTGCAGCTCTCTGAAAACTTTGACGCCACAGTGAGCTTGGGTTTCAGGCAGCATTGAAGAATCGGTGGATGTCATATGAACATAGAGCAGGGGAATGGGAATTCTGTCCTTGGATCTTAGCAAAACGTATGAGCTATGGACATTTGCAGGAAGATATTCATTCTGTGGCTCTCTGTTTTTTAATGTGAGCTTTTCTTGCTACCCTGGGTGCTCAGAGCAATGTCAGAGATTCAATAATATAGGTCTTCTCCATACCCTTTCTCATAACCATATTTGAGAGATATTTTTAATATAAAGGGAAGAAAATTTATGCATAACAACATGGGATCTAAGAGCTCAGGTTGTAAGCATCTGCTTGGTGACAACCATCTTGGTTCCTCTAAAAAGCTGTTTTTAAAGCTTGGTTAAGCCAGTTTTGAAAGAATACACTAATGCCTCTTGTCAAATGGCTATTATAAGATTTGGCAGAATTTCTTTTTCACTTTGGATCTCATATTGTTCAACATTTTTTATAAGAAAGATTTAAAATCCCATCAATAAGATTTAAGCAATTGAGTACAAGATTACACAGGGAGACTGTGGTTTTGTTAGTTGAAGACTAAATCAAGAATAGTTTCTCCAGTGAAAGAAAAAACTACACCAATTAACTTTTCCTGGGACTTCTAATAATTTATTATGTGAATATGCCATATGAGATCTAGCATTGGTTTGTATGGTCATTTTTTCCTTGTCACAGACTATTTTTGTGGTTGAAGCAGATGTTGATTTGGTGGTCAAAGCACATGTTGGTTTTGTGGTTGAAGCACATGTTGGATGTGTTATATATATATATATATATATAATCTTTTCCAGTTTCTGTCCTCTATCAGTTGGTTTTTTTTTAAGTACAAATGATTACATATACCATATGTAGGAACGTAGAATATTCCAGTAAATAAAGACTGTAAGACTCATCTAATTTACCCAGATTCTTTTCTGTTGCAATAATATAAATCCCTCATGATTTCTAAATCAAGAATTCTCTGTATTTGTTCCACGTTGTCTTGAATTTTATAAGTGATTTTGCTGCTGCCATCTCTTTTGAGAGGCTGTTCCATATTGCCATCATCCTCTCTGTTTCAAGAAGAACTGGAGTTCATGCATTAGGTGACTAAAACTCATAAAATGCTACATAGTGCTGAAATGGAAGGGCTTTTCTGGGGGCAGTTCTGGCAATGTGAATCAGGAGAAAGTGAGGGAAGGCATTGATAAAATTGGGAAAGACTGGTCTGGAGGGGGTGGAGGTGGAGACAAGCTGGTGATTGACTAGTGGGAAGGCAGATAGGGGTGGAGATTGACCAGAATGGGTGAGGAGATAAAGAGAAACTGGAGGGACGTGTTGGGAGAGTAGGTAGAAAGTAGGTGAAGGGATAAACTGCAGAAAATTGGGGGAGGGGGAAGTGTGGTGGGAGAATAGTAAGGAGATAGAGAGGGAATAGTGTGTGGGGAGGGGTAAGAGCTGGTGGAGATAGTGCAAAGAAGGAAGAGGTTGAGAAGAGGGAAAAAGACTATTAGGGAAAATAGCTGGCAGATGAGGGCGAGAAAATGTTTGAGGTGGCAAGCAGGGGGGTTAGAAAAGAGTGTGAGGGAGTTATCTTGAGAAGGATGAGATGGAGGAGAGGAGACAAAATGATCTGGGGAGGAGAAAGGATAGAGAGATGGGGTAGGCTAGGTGAAAGGGAAGAATGAAGAGTTTTGAGGGGATGAGCTGGGAAAGGGGGAGAGAGTCAGTGTTGGGGTGAGCTGGGAGAGGGAGCATACAGAGAGAGTGTGAGTGTGAGAAGGGAACTAGGACAAGAGGAGAGTGGTCTATTGCCTTATGGTTAGGATCTGCATTTTAGGGATTTTAATCTGTCAATCCACAAAGACCAAGAGGAGCTGCAGGTACCACAGTAGCAACAACAATGGACACTGCTGTATTGTTACAAGTACTCGTAGTTGCAAGAAGTTGGCACTACCTGTTCCCGATGTCCATCACCTTCCTTTTGAGCTTCTTTCCCTTCTGCTTTGCAGAATGTCTCTTTCCACTTAAGCTTCTCATTCTATGGCAAATGCTATCTTCTGCTACTTTATTTAAGCTTACTGGAGATGTGAATGTTTGTGCCATATCTCACCTTCCCTCCTGTCTTCTAAAGAATATATTGTTAGTTCATTAAATCTGTGTATAAGATATAATGGAGGCCATGCACTAATTTGTCAGTCTTCTTTTGAACTGTTTTAACCTTATCAATTTTCTTTTGTTGATGTCTCCAGAACTGGACAAAGTACTCAAAGTGTACAGAGATATAATGTATTCTTCATCCCTAGCATGTCCTTGGCATCAGGCACCGAGGAGACATGGCTGTGCGTGGGTTAGGAAAACGGGCACGCAATATACCAGTCTGATTTCCTAACCCGTGCATCGCTTAGGAAAATGGGTGCTTGTAAATTGAGCGTCCATTTTCCTAACCTGACTGCTGTTTAAGACTTTTTATTTTTCTGATGCTGCTTTCTGTGGTTGCTCCTACTTAGTATTGCGACCATAGTAAGTTTTTGCTTTTTGGTGAAGGCTTGGGGCAAGTCAAGATTTAACACCAGATCTGGGGCTAGCGTAAATATTTGCATGTTAAAACATACATGTTGGACGCATGGTGATTTTTTGCATTGGGGTAATAGCTAATAGCCTCATCTACATGGCATTTACATGTGATGAGTGCTATTAGCTATGCACTGGTTTGGATATGCATTTTGGACACACTAATCACATTATTGCATCAGGAGTTATTCTAGTACATCCAAAATGGTGTCCAACCACACGTAAAGCTGTGTGCTAGACTGAGCGCACTGTATTGCATCAGCCCTTTTATTAGGTTCCTAACTGGGCTTGCCCAGAGGAATGAGATCAAGGTCTAGGGTCAGGAGTGGAGAGTTTTGGAGTCAGGATTATGCACAAATCCAAATACTGTAGTATCATTTAACCAGATGAGTAAGTAGGAACCTTTGTAAAATAGCATCCTGGAGTCAGGCTTGCCTAAACTGGAAAACTGGAAATGAGTGACAGAACCGTGGAGACAGGAGATGAAGACATGCTGGGGTCAGGCACAACCAAAGTACAAGTGAGGTGATCAAATTTGCAGATGACACAAAATTATTCAGTTATTAAATCACAAGAGGATTGTGAGAAATTGCAAGAGGACACTGCAAAACTGAGAGACTGGGCATGCAAATGGCAAATGAAATTTAATGTGGACAAGTGCAAAGTGGTGCACCTAGGGAAGAGTAACCCAAATTATAACTATATAATACAAGGTTCCACATTAGGGGTCATCACTCAGGAAAAAGATCTAAGTGTCATCATTGAAAATACATTGAAATATTCTGCTCAGTGTGCAGCAGCAGCCAAGAAAGCAAATAGAATGCTAGGGATATTAGAAAAAGAATGGAGAATAAAACAGAGAATATCATAATGTCTCTGTATCACTCCATGATGCAACCTCATCTTGAATATTATGTGCGGTTTTGGTCACCACATCTCAAGAAAGATATAGCAGAATTATAAAAGGTACAGAGAAAAGCAACAAAAATGATAAAGAGAATGGAACAGTTCCCCTATGAAGAAAGGCTAAAGAGGTTAGGTCTCTTCGGCTTGGAGATGAGATGGCTGAGGGGAGATATGATAGAGGTCTATAAAATAATGAGTGTAATGGAATGAGTAAATGTTAATTAATTGTTTATTCTTTCAAAAAGTACAGAAACCAAGGGACCCACAATAAAGTTACTAGGTAATACATTTAAAACTAATAAGAGAAAATATTTTTTTACTCAGTGCATAATTAAGCTTTGAAATTGTTGCCAGAGGATGTGGTGAGAGCTATTAGTGTAGCTGCATTTAAAAAAGGTTTGAACAAGTTTCTGGATGAAAATTCCATTAACCATTAAGGTAGAATTGCTGAAATCCACTGCTTATTCTTGTGATAAGCAGCTTAGAATCTATTTACTCCTTGGGATCTTGCCAGGTACTTGTGACCTGGCTTGGCCACTGTTGGAAACAGGACACTGGGCTTGATGGACCTTTGGTGTGACCCAGTATGGCAAGTTTTATGTTCTTATGTACTGATGATAGGCAGACTAGTGCTATGGTTCTCTAGTGGAAATGGCTAGGCAGCCTTGTGGAGGTCAATATTCAAAAGTCATTTAGATGGTTAACTGAAAAGTTATCCATCTAAATGTTAAAACTGGCATATTAGAGACCTAAATAGTTATCCGGCTAGAATTTAGCCAGATAAGTCAGTGGCTATAAGTGTATATTCAGTGGCACAGCTGAATATACCCAGATGTTTTAAAGTTAGCCAATTTTGTAAAACAGGCTAACTTTAGGACAGCCCTATGGCCTTATCAGAGGTAGCAGGATATGTTAACTGGCTAACTCTGAATATTGGAGTTAGCCAGTTAATTTATCCAGCTAACTCCACTCCTCCCTGAAATACCTCCCTCATGCCCCTAACTTATCCAGCTGTGTCTTTCATGTTGTGAGGATTGGTGAACCCCTGGACTGAGACAAGATTGGTACCACCTATAGAAGCAGGGCTCCTACAAGTCCTTGTCATCGGGAGGTGGACGCAGATGGTGGAGACCCAACTGGACCTTCACCTATACCAGCCCTTGTTCCCCGCAGGTTGAACCCTTGGGTGCCGGGGCCAGCAGGACTTAGGAGCGGGTCTCTGGACGAAGACGATCCTGAAGGCGGAAGCGAGGTTAGACGTACCAGGGGTCAGAGCCAGCAGTGAGCAGGAGAAACCAGGAACGGACCAGAGGTGGGGGTAGGTGGCTAGCAGAAGAGACGGTGAACAGGCAAGTAGTCAGGGCAGGTGGCTAGACAATGCAGAATCCAGGGACGGGCCAAGTCAAGAACCAGAAGAGCAAGCCAAGGGGACAAGGAGCCAGAACAGGGACAGGAACACACGGAGCAGGAGCAGGAAAACACGGAGCAACCAGCAGCTCTGAGCAGAATGGGACCTGTTCCTGAGGCAAGGAAGGAGCGGTAAGGTTGGTCTTAAATAGGGTCCTTAGCCCATGACATCAGATATGGATGCCGGCAGCCTCCCAAGTGCTGGCCCGTTAAGCTGGGGGAAGGCGCATATGCCTAGAGGGCCCAGCAGGGAGGATGGTGTCAGCAGCATCGGCGGCTCCCTGCCGCAAAGGTAATCCTTGTCACTGTCGGGGAGGAGAGGCCCATGCTGGGTGAGTCCCGCAAGGGACCGGGCAACTGGCCTTGGAGTTTTGTGGTCAGCAGCCCCAACAGTACCCCCTCCTCTACGTCTCCTTCCAGAAGGCTTGGGTTTCCTGGGATGCACACTGTGTAAATGTTTGAGAAGATGTTTATCTAGGATATTGGAAGCGGGTTCCCTGGTGTTCTCCTCGGGGCTGAAGCCCTGCCAGGAAGTCATGTATTCCCATTTCTTGTGACATCGTCTGACACCCAGGATTTTCTTTCCCTGATAGATCTGGTCTTTATCAGATGATAGTTTTGGGGGTTTTGGAGGCTTCTGGCAAAGCGATGACAAGACCAGAGGCTTAAGCAAGGATACATGAAAGCTGTTATGAATCTTCAATGATGAAGGTAGTCACAGCTGGTAGGTAATGGGTCTGATGCGCCTCATGATTGCGAAAGGCCCGATATGTGGGCCGATACAGTAAAAGTCGCGCGCAATTTAGTATGCGTGCAATTTAGTATGCAAATGAGGGCCCGCGGTAAAAAGAGGCGCTAGGGACACTAGCGCGTCCCTAGTACCTCTTTTTTGACAGGAGCGGTGGCTGTCAGCAAGTTTGACAGCCGACGCTCAATTTTTTCTCAAACCCACTGACAGCCACGGGTTCGGAAAACAGATGCCGGCATAATTGAGCGTCCGTCTTCTGACCCACGGGCTGCAGGCCGATTTTAATTTTTTTTTCTTTTTTTTTCATTTATAACTTTTTATTGGCAAATAGCTTTAACACAATATTGCAATCCACAGTAGCCATTATCAAACCTGATGTAAACAAGCAAGACCGTTGCAGATACCCAACATTAAAATCAGATGCCATTATATACGTGGACTCCCCATTATCCCTACCCCCCCCCCTTAGAGGTTAACACAATGATACAAATAATACAATTGATATTAAATAGGGAAAGCATAACAATGAGGCATATCTGCCAGTCATACAGAGGTTAATTTTTAAACCACCCAGTTCCTCTTTGAATAATCCATGAGTCCGGTGCCCCCTGTAAAAAGGGAAAGACATATCTGTGGGCGTTGTTAATACTCCCAGGACGCCCAAAGATGCCGTTGCAGGTTGAGTACTTAATCTTGGGTTAAGCAGTAAGATTTTGTAACCACTGGTCGTAACAACCCCAAATTTTCTCGAAATTGTGGATAGACTTATTTTTATGTGCAGTTATTCGCCCAAGTGTATGCATGTTCAAGACCGATGTTTGTACAGTTTGTAATGTGGGCACCTGAGTGTCTTTCCAACATTGTGCAATGGCGCATCTCGTCGCTGTCACCACATATTTAATAAAATAGTTATGGAATCTGGATCTGTCTGCAGTTCAGTGTTCAGTAGTGCTTGCGATGAGGTAAGTGATATAGTGCCACCCAATATTGTAGATATCCAAAAGGAGACTGTTCTCCATAGTTGTTGTATTTTGGGGCAAGACCACCATAGATGGAGGAAAGTACCCAGTTCTTGGCACAGTTTCCAGCACAGACCTGATGAGCCTGGTGAAATATGCTGCAAGGGGGGGGGGGGGAATGTACCATCTGAAGAACATTTTGTATCCATTTTCAATATGCAGCGCAGATATTAATCCTTTTCTCATGTATTGGAACGTTCACTTCCAATCCTCTGGTGACCAGTCACATTGTAAGTCTGTTTGCCAAGCTTTAATATGAGTCGCTGACATAGTAAAACCACCACAAAGTAATCCATATATTCTAGAGATATGTTTACCAACTTTATCTGCGTGTCTGCACATAAGTTCAAAAGAAGATATACCCCTGACTAGATAGGGTTCAATCTGATTACGGATAAAGAAATGACTAACTTGCAGGTATTTGAAAAGGTCCGCTGGGTCTAAATGGTATTTATCACAAAGCATTGGGAATGGAGTCAATCCTCCCAGGGATCAAATATGAGCGAGTTGAGTGACACCATTAGCGGTCCAGCTTTTGAAAGCTTGTGGATGCCCTGCTGGTCTGAAAGCCTTATTGTGAAACAAATGTGTGCTGTGGAAGAAAGTTTGTGGTCCCACTAAAGTTTTCTTCCAATGCTCCCAAACCGACAAGGTGGAGTGCACGGTCTCTAGCAATCTCACCACCGGGAGCCAAGTGGCCCGTTTTTGCCACAGTAGGGCAGTTATAGGAAAATTCCCTAAAATCGCCTGCTCCAACAGGACCCAAGGTTTTCGATGCTTAAAATTATGCCATTCTACTGCCGCTTTAAGTTGAGCAGCTCCTTGGTAGCGAATGAGATTAGGCATACCCAAGCCCCCTTAAATTTTGGGCAAATATAGTGTCTCTTTCGCTATTCTAGGTCTTTTACCCTTCCATAGATATTTATTTAATCACTTTTGCCTTTTTTCCAAAGTCTTCGTGGAGAGGGCTATTGGCAATGTTTGCAACAGATAAAGAATCCGAGGCATGACATTCATCTTTATGACTGCCAAATGCCCCAACCAGGAGATGTGGTACCGGTCCCACTCCTCAAGGTCCTTATATATTTTAGCCAATAGTGGGGGATAATTTAATTGGAACAGGTCATCCACATTACCCAAATAAACCCCCAAGTATTTTAGTTTATTTTTTACCCATTTGAAAGGGTGGTCTTTTTTGAGCAGGGCTATAGAGTCTGGTGGAAGAGAAACATTCAGTAATTCAGATTTTCCCAATTTATTTTAAAACCTGAGACTAGGCTAAAAGCTGTAATCTCCTCTGTGACTGCTTGCAATGATTGAGATGGGTCTGTAATGGTGAAAAGGATGTCGTCTGCAAAGAAGGACAGTTCGGATGAGAATTTGCCTGCTTGTATCCCTTTTATTGAACTATTGTTCCTAATCTGTTGTATAAAGGGTTCTAAAAAGAGAGCAAATAATAATGGAGATAATGGGCAACTCTGTCTAGTCCCTCGGCCAACCATAAATGGTTGGGAGTACCCCCCATTAATTTTTAAGCAAGCAGAGGGAGCCTCGTATAGTTTTTGGATCCATTTTATGAATTTGTCCCCCAAGTTGAATTGTCTCATGGTCTGGAAGACCATGAGACAATTCAATATCAGAATATTGCCCTGGTATTATTATCAGAATATTGCCCTGGTATTATTGCTAATAATACCAAGGAAATATTCTGAAAGCGTGCCCACCACATGGCATCAACAGTTTTGCGGACATTGTCAGATGCCATCCGTCCAGGAATAAAGCCGGATTGGTCAGAGTGTATCAGCTCCGGGAGAAAAGCATTAAGCCTATTGGCCAATATTTTAGCTAAAATTTTCATATCTAGGTTTATTAGTGAAATAGGGCGATAAGAGCCACAGACCGTTGGATCATGGCCAGGCTTGGCGATTAGGGTCACCCCAGCAAGATTAGCCACCTGAGAGAGTGAATACGGGCCTTGTAGAGAATTAAATAAAGTAACCAAGAGGGGCGTAAGCAAGGTAGCAAATATTTTATAAAAAGTAGCTGTGTAACCGTCCAGCCCTGGGGATTTGCCAGTTTTCAAAGATTTTATCGCCCATGTGACCTCTGTAGCTGTAATATCCCTATCTAAAAGTTTTTGTGATTCAGATGACACCTAGGGTAGGGTTGAATTTTGTAAATATTTGTCTATCCCAGTCTGACTAATGTTAGTGAAGGATGCATAGAGATCAGAGTAAAAGCGAAGAAATCTTTGTCGGATGTCTACATTAGAAGTTAGGAGCTTCCCTGATTCATCTTTCAGCTTTACTATGTTATTTTGGGTATGTTTGGTCTTTAATTTGTTTGCCAATTGTTTACCAGCCTTGTTCCCCCCTTCATAGTAAATCTGTTTGGTGCATTCCAATTTGTGGGCTATCTGAGCCGCCTCTAGTTCAGTTAGATGGAGTCATAATTTATCCATTTGGGCCAGAAGATTGCTATCCCCTGTGGTAGAGTGTATGGGCCCTAAGCATTGCAATTGCTGAATTGTGTCCAGTATATCCTGCTGTTTTTGCTTTTTAACATGTGTCCCTTTAGCTATGAATTTTCCCCTTAGTACTGCTTTAAGGCAGTCCCACAGAGTTATAGGAGAGGTGTCATGAGTTCCATTAATCTGTAGGTATTCCTGGATGTCAGATTGTATGTGTGTACAAAAGCCGTCATCCTCAAGGAGGCTGTCATTGAGCTTCCAGAATTGTTGCCCTTTATCGTAAGATGAGATATGTAATTGTATATGTATAGAGACTGGGCCATGATCGGACCATTTAATTGATCCTATGGATGGGTGGGTTACCTGATTTTAGCAACAAATAGATAGTCAATTCTGGAATAAGTTTTATGGGCCCTGGAAAAGAAAGTGTATTGCCTTGATTTTGGGTGCCATACTCTCCATGTATCAATCAGGCCATGATTTTGCACAAATCTGTTAAAGATTTGGCGGTCTTTTCACTTAGTTGGGGTTGTTGATTCAGTGTTCTATGGCTATCAAAAAAGCAAACAGAATGTTAGGAATTATTAGGAAAGGAATGGCAAATAAAACAGTTGATGTCATAATGCATCTGTATCGCTCCATGGTGAGACTGCACTTTGAATACTGTGATCAATTCTGGTCGCCACATCTCAAGAAAGATATAGTTGCACTGGAGAAAGTGCAGAGAAGGGCGACCAAAGTGATAAGAGGCATGGAATGGCTCCCCTATGAGGAAAGGCTAAAGAAATTAGGGCTGTTCAATTTGGGGAAGAGATGACTGAGGGAGGATATGATAGAGGTCTATAAAATCATGAAAGGACTTGAACAGGTTAATGTAAATTGGTTATGTACTCTCTTTGAAAGTAGAAGAATTAGGGGGCACTCCATGAAGTTAGCAAGTAGTTCATTTAAAACAAATCAAAGTAAATTATTTTTCACTCAGCACATAGTTAAGCTCTAGAATTCATTTCCAGAGGATATGGTTATGGCAGTTAGTATAACTGGGTTTAAAAAAGGTTTGGATAAGTTCCTAGAGGAAAACTCTATAAACTGCTATTAATCAATAAGGAATAGTAACTTAGGATCTATTTAATATTTGGGTACTTGCCAGGGTACTGTTAAGCGCCATGCCATTTTTTTATGATGCTTATGGCCAGGGAGACAAGAACACTTAGATTTTCAGTGAAAAACATAATCTTTTATTGAACAATATAAGTATTCTCGGGAGATATTGATATCATGCCTCTGACAACCTGTCCACCAGCATCTCATCATATACAGGAAATGATTCCTTCTTTTATAGATAACATGATGACTATCTCTGAACTGCCATGATTAGTTTTCCCAGGAGGTGGGGCTCATTTACCAATCACTCTCTAGGTAGTCTTTTGTTCTGTTAGAATCTTGCTGGTCAAGGTAATTACCACATCTGTGGCTGTGTTGATAAAAACTCCTGAGAATAGTGCCTAAAGCTCCCGCCGTTGGTTTCTTCTTTGTGACCCAATGAATAGGCCTCAACTTTCTGGTGCCAGCTTGTCTGCCTTTATAGGTATCCAGGGAAATTCTGCAAGTCATGCTCAGAAAGTCACTTAGAGTTCATTCAGCCCAGGCAGGCTAAAGAAAAGCAGAGGATTCTGGGGATTTCCTTCTCCATGTTGGTTTTCTGTTCAGGCCCACTCATCAGTACTTGTAACTTGGATTGGCCACTGTTGGAAACAGGATGCTGGTCTTGATGGACCTTTGGTCTGACCCACTATGGCATATCTTATGTTCTTATGACCTCAAAGTTTAAAAGAAAAAATCTCATTACAGATTGAACTCTTGAGGACCAAGGTTTTGAAATGGAACCAGTCATGAGAATCTCCCCACCAAGCAATTTGGGAATTAATTCCATATTCTGCTTAGAATCTGGAATTAAGTGGCACCACTATAGAGCAGTTGCAGGGTAAGGCTGCATGCAAAAGGAAGGAAGGTGCTATGAAACTTAAGTCTCAAATACAGTAGCTAGGTCTTACAGACATTTCTGAAAATGGAATGATGATACTCGTTTATACATCTTAATGCCTAGAATGCAAAGGAGGGAAAGATAAGGATCAAGTTCAAGCTTTAATATTCAACTTTCTTGCTTTTGTGAGTTAATGTGAAACTTGCATTTTATTGTGTTTTTTGCATGGAGGGCATTTTAAAGACACGTGAGAGAATGACTCGTGTTTATAGACAGCTGTTGGACTTGACAAACATCAACAATATTTGTTGTCACGAATGAGAACCCAGCTGAACAGATGGCACATGGCAAAGGATATTATTACTTTTTATTGCACAACACAGCGTCCTTTAAAATATTTCTTGCCTAGCCATACAGCAAAGGTACAAACAATGCTGAGAAATGAAAAAGAAAACTTTAAAATATCACTTTATATTTTTAGCACTTTAAAAAGGTGTACTTTTTAATGAAATTAGTAACTATTACATTATGGAAAAGGAAATATACAGTAAATAATTTATGTTGGCTTATCATTATGGGCTCAGTTCACCAAATTATGTTTGACCCCTGAAAGGCAAACAAACTCAAAATCCCCAATAACATTTGTTATAAAAGTAGATATTTGGTAAAGACATGAAAATATGCAGTATTACATAATAGGCATTTGAGCCAGCTTAGATGCTCCTTTAAGGCTTTCTGTTTATCCAAAGACATACTCATAAGCATCTCCCAAACACTTTTATTTGCCACGGATAGAACCCAGAACAGAAATATGTATTTATGTCAGAGGCAGAAGTAACTTTTCCAGAAGCATCATTGCAACTGTACAGCTCTCATTACATTTTGTCAGTGTTTTCTTCAAGATTTCCAAACCTGCATTCTCATTTTTCACAAGCAGAAGTATTCTATTTCAGAAGGTTGTTGTCATACATAAAATAGTAATCTTGCAATTATTATCCCTTGTTCAATATGTTTCCTCTTGTAATGTTTATGCATTCATCCTATCGGGATAGCATCACATGATCACTTCCCCATCTTATATCAAAACAGTACCATCGATCAGCTATCCTGCTGCTTTCATGGACTACAAGCTTGAGAAATATTCAACAAAATTACAATCACAAAAGAAACACCAAAAAACTATCAGATTTTAAATACCACAGTTCAATTTGTCTTGATTTTATGCACAATCTTAGAACTCTGGATTACAAATATTTACTCTGCCTCAATACTTACCATTTATATAGGACGAGTCCTCTGAAAATGTAATATCCCATTCAAGAAATAGGCAAACTGCAAGGAAGTCATCTAGATGCAATGAAACCCAGTGGCACTGATTCACCACCCAAAACACCAAATTCTGTGCAGTTTCTCACTACAGCCATGGGTCCTTTGGCCCAAATGCCGAATTCTGGGAGCCTTTGACTTAGAGGGCAGATGTGAGCCCAGAAGAGGTGCTCCAACCACTATTGGTATCCCCTTGCTACAATCCCATAAGGAGTCTGAAAGGCAGATTCCCCATTATCTGCAATTTTTTTTAACCTGAGTCATCCCCTCTCCTAGAAGACCTGAATAGGTATCCAATAGCACAACTCCAATGATGGTGATTTCTTGCAAATTCTCCACTCATTCTGAACAGTAAGAACATATAAACATAAGAACATAAGCAATTGCCATACAGGGTCAGACCAAGTGTCCATCAAGCCCAGCATCCTGTCTCCAACAGTGGCCAATCCAGGCTACAAGTGTCTGGCAAGTACACAAACACTGTTGCAGTCCCAGTCGCGGCGGCCGCAACTGGGCCCTTACCTCCTTGGTCCCGGTCTGTCTCCGAGGGTCTGCGGCCTGTTTCGCGGCATCCCCGTGGGGGGGACGCCGCTGAGAAGCCCTGCCTGGATGCCTTCTCCCCAAGCGCGCGCGCTGCAAGCCGCGCTTATGAAGGCCGTTTCCTGCCACTGAAAGCTCCGCCCTATCCTTGACGTCAGACGCCGCGGCCTATGTAAGGCCGCCACGGAGCCCAGGACTTTGCCTTGCAACGGGGTTCCTTGCGGTTCTCTGTTGCTCCGTGCCCCGGAGTGTGCTATTGCGTTAGCGACTCCGTTCCTGCCTAAGACTTATTTCACTCCGTGCCTAAGTCTTGCTTCTGTCTGGCTTGCTTGCAGTAATCTGTTCTGCTTCAGTTCCAGCTTGGTTCCAGTAGCCAGACCTGCTTCAGCTCCTGTCTGGTTCCAGTAGCCAGTCCTGCTTCAGCTCCTGTCTGGTTCCAGTAACCAGTCCTGCTTCAGCTCCTGTCTGGTTCCAGTAGCCAGTCCTGCTTCAGTCCTAGTCTGCTTCAGTTCCTGCCTGTCTCCTGATCCCTGCCTGCCTGCTCCAGTTCCAGCTTTCGTGATCACCTAAGTCCCAGCGGCCGGGCTCCTACGGGCTCCTCCTGGGGGAGTACCGGCTTCCAGGGTGAATCACCTAAGTCCCAGCGGCTGGGCTCCTACGGGCTCCTCCGGGGGAGTACCGGCTTCCAGGGTGAAGCTCACGTCCAGCTCCTGCCTGGTATCCGCCTCCCGACCTGTCACTCACAAGAGACTATAGTACACCTCTCCCCAGTCTCTCACAGGTCTGCCCAAGGGTCCACTAAACAGTTCACTCACAACAAACACTACGTAGATCCCATGCTACCGCTGCCAGCAATAGCAGTGGCTATTCCCCAAGTCAACCCGATCAATAGCAGTCAAAGGACATCTCTTCCAAGAACTAATCCAAACCTTTTTTAAACCCAGCTACACCAACTGCACTAAACACATTCTCTGGCAACAAATTCCAGAGCTTAATTGTATGTTGAGTGAAAAAGAATTTTCTCCGATTAGTTAGCTACTTGCTAACTTCATAGTGCCCCTTAGTCCTTCTATTATCTGAAAGAGTCAATAACCGATTCACATCTACCCATTCTAGTCCTCTCATGATTTTAAGACCTCTTTCATATCCCCCCTCAGCCGTCTCTTGTCCAAGCTGAAAAGTCCTAACCTCTTTAGCCTTTCCAATTAGAGGAGATGTTTCATCATCTTTATCATTTTTGTAGCCCTTCTCTGTACCTTCTTGAGTGCAACTATATCTTTTTTGAGATGCAATGACCAGAATTGTGCACAGTTCTCACCATGAAGCAATACAGAGGCATTATGGCATTTTCCATTTTAATCATCATTCTCTTCCTAATAATTCCTAACATTCTGTTTGCGTTTTTGACTGCCGCAGCACACTGAGCTGATGATTTCAATGTATTATCCACCATGATGCCTAGATCTTTTTCCTGGGTGGCAACTCCTAATAGAAACCTAACATCATGTATTTTTCCCTATATGCAACAGCTTTGTCAGGAATCTGCTATCTGATGGGAGGAGCAATCAGATAGGAGTTAGTAATCTGTTAGGAAAGCTCTGTGTAGAGCTAGGAGTTAGCTATCTGTAATGAATATCCGTGAGGAGTTAGCAATCTGATGTAGTTGTGGGTGGATCCCTGGGCCGGTGGCAGATGACCACGCCCCCGAGAGGATATCCCGAGAGGGATCACCGGCTAGGCTTGAGTATGGAGACAGATACACATTAGTTCTTTTATTAAACAGGTTTTTGAAACCACCAGAGGTGGCAGTAGTGAGCTGATATGCCCAGCAGGGCTGTAGTCCCTCAGGTACTGGAACAGCGATCCAGGATGGCTGAGCTGTTGAGAAACTGTAGAAAGTGAGTAGGCAGAGTAGGCAGAGTTCATGAACAGATCTAGATGACAAAACTCACATAAGGTCTCAAGGAAGCTCAGGTGCTGGAAAGGTTTAGGCCCTCGAGGAGCGAGTACCTGGTTCCAGGGAAAGCTCTGAGAGAGTGATGATAACTCACAATTGTTTGTAGCAGCGATAGCTTCCAAGCAGTAGAGAATCTTCAGAGTATCCAGGAACATGGGCCCTCGAGGAGCAAGTACCAGTTCCTATCTGTAATCTGAAAGTAAAGAAAAAGAACGAGGCCCCCGAGGAGAGGGTACCTCTGGTAAGTCCGAGAAGGCAGAGTAGCTTGGGAGGTGTAGCCGAAGCAAACCCCTTACCCTTGCTAACTCAGTTTGATAGTGAAAATAGAGACCTTTAAATATTGGAAGCGGATGACATCATCTCAGGGGGACACCCCTGAGGTTTGCGCCCTTGCTGGTACTTCAATCAGAGCGCGCATGCACCCTAGGTCTTCAGGCAACATGGCGGATCTGCAAGTCGAGCCGGTCCGGGGACGCCGGAGGGAGATGGCATGGAGACGCCGTGGCAGCCAGCCATCCATCAGACCTGGAGGGAGTCACCATAGAGGTAAAGAGGACGGAGTGAGGGCGTCGAGCAGAAACGGTCGCAACAAGCTTGCACTTGTCCACATTAAATTTCATCTACCATTTGGATGCCCAATCTTCCAGTCTCGCAAGGTCCTCCTGTAATTTATCACAATTTGCTTGTGATTTAACTACTCTGAGTAATTTTGTATCATCTGCTTATTAGATCACCTCACTCATCGTACCCCTTTCCAGATCATTTATAAATATATTAAAAAACACCGGTCCAAGTTCAAATGCCTGAGGCACTCCACTGTTTACCCTTTTCCACTGAGAAAATTGACTATTTAATCCTACTCTTTTTCCTTTCTTTTAACCAGTTTGTAATCCACAGAAGTACCCAAAGGGTACTAGGACAGCCTTCCTGGGCTTAACCAAATAGGCAAACTGGGATGCGAGTAACGTTGGGGTTCTTCTATGTGCAAGCATACTTTGTGACATGGTATATTTAAGGATTTGTGCCATTTTCTTCTTTTTGAATTTCTGTTAGAAGCTTGCTTTTTGCTAATTTTTTTGCTTGATTTCCTGCATTTTTTGTTGGAATGTAAACCGATGTGATGTGTAAAATTGAACACCGGTATATAAAAATAAATAAATAAATAAATATTTTTTGCTTCACATTAGGCACTGTTCTGATCCTTTGGTGGCAGCGGCAGCAACTAAAAAAAAAAAAAAAAAAAATTAGCATGGGGCCTGAAGCTTCCGGCCTTACACTCAAGATCCTACCCCGCACACTGTTTTCCAAATAACAGGAAGGAGGGGGGGTAGTAGGGGTGTGCATTCGTTTTGAACTTAAATGTAAAACGCAACTTATTTTTGTTTTTTAACTTAAAAAAGTGATGAGGCGAAAACGATCGGATTTCCAACTTATTCAACATAGCTATGTTGAATACGTTGGAAATCGCGATTGTTGATCCTAAATAAAAATTTAAACCTCTCACCCTCCTTAATCCCCCCCCAAGACTTACCAAAACTCCCTGGTAGTCCAGCAGGGAGTCAGGACGCCATTTCTGAACTCCTTTGCGAGGAGCACGTGACGTCGGCGTCACGTCGGAGTGATGCGGCGTCACGTGATTCCCCGCGCGTTTGGCCAGCTTGGGGGGGGCCTCCTGACCCCCCCAAGCTGGCCAAAAGTTCCTTTTGGGTCCAACGAGGATCCCGGAGCGAACGCGCGGGGAATCACATGACGCCACGTCACTCCGACGTGACGCCGACGTCACGTGCTCCTCGCAAAGGAGTTCATAAATGGCGTCCTGACTCCCCGCTGGACCACCAGGGAGTTTTGGTAAGTCTTGGGGGGGGGATTAAGGAGGGTGAGGGGTTTAAATTTTTATTTGCACGTATGGACATAGACTCAACTTATAGAATTCTCCATATGTCCATATTGACCGAAATTGACCCCCCCTTTCGACTTATGGACTTATGAACATAAACTTTTGGTCTGCACATCCCTAGGGGGTAGGGCCTTCAGTGTGCGGCTGGCTGCTGAATTTCCTTTTTTAAGTTGCTACCTCTGCCATCACAGGATTAAGTAAGCAGCTGGATGGCAGGCCAGGATAGAGGCATCGCAGCAGCAGTGGCAGTGCTCCAGCGGCTATAGCATAATTTGGCACCAGAGGCAATTGCTTATGTTGCCTATGCTGCCTATGCTTAAATTTGGGTCTGCCAATCTGCTTTCATTTTCAGAATATCCTCAATGAATGGTGTTTCAAATGTATGCAGATCCATCTCATGTGCATTCATTATGAATATCCTGAAATTCTGAGCAGATTGGTGTCCACAAGGACTGGAGGTTGCCTAGCCCTGACTTTTAGATCATTTTAGAATATTAGATCCTGCAGATAGAGATAATATTTTCCTCCTTTCCTTATCAGAGATATACTTGTTTTGTATCCATAGTAATTTATGCTAGCATAAACTACATCTAAAAAATGACCCGCTAAAATTGCATCCTATTGCCCTTCCAACCCGCATCAATATACCCCTCCCTTCCTGCCTCTGAGCCCCCCCCCCCCAACAAAACAATGTTAAACCATGCCTTCCACCCTGGCTGTCAAAATAATGCCCTCCAGAGCTACCCAGGAGTGATACCCAATTGTTTCTGCCCCACTGGCTTCAAAATTCAAAATGGCACTGGTTAAAACCGTGGATCCAATTGGTCCCCAAATGTGAGAAGCAAACAGGAACCATGGGACAGCTGGCAGTATCTTGAATTTTGGTGCCAGTGAGGCAGGAAATATTGGGCATTGCTCCAGCCACAGAAGACCTTGCCTTGCCCTAAGGAAAGCGGAGGTGGCCAGAAAGAGGGAGGGTGGAGGTGTCAGGGGCATAGGGGTATACTTGGGTGGGGGAGGGGGTTTTGTTCCAGCGGTCATCATGTGCTGTGCATATAGGGCACATTATATGCAATTAGTGTGCTGTTTTTAAATGCATACATTGTTTGCAGTTAGTGCATGCTCTTTGCGGTGAGTGTACACTATTTTCCCTCCAGCACATGTGCACAGTATGCAGTGGGACAAGCATGATGGCACAACGCTGGCAAACTGCCTTTAATTTATGTATTGGGATTGCTGTTCTGTATTTCAGAGCTCTGTATGTTCAGATTATGTTTATATTTTATGCTGTTACTTGGATTTGTGGACAAGAACTACATTAGTATTTGCTTGCATTTTGCTAACACAGAAAAGTATAATCTTTGCTGTGATTTGGCAAGCCTCAGAGTGTTCTGGGAGCTTTTGCTTCCAAAATATGAGGCCCCTTCATATTGTGTCAGGAGCTCAAATAAGCCTTTGGTGCCAGTCTCACATCTCTGTCTCTCAGAATCCACAGAAAGCATTGCATTTTAGCTGAATTCAGTTAAAGTATTCTAAGAAGGATTTATTATATCTGTTACAGTTCAGAGACTTTGGACAATTATTCTTATGTCTATTTCATCATCTGTGTTTTCCAGTTGTTCTTAATAAGTGTTTTGGAATTCAAGAACTGAGACTGTCTTTATAAGTAAGGCTGAGTAAGAGTTTAGTTATTTGTATAGCTGTACAGAGTGATGTTCAGCAAGGATAGAGAAATAGTAGAATAAACCATTCATGATATTTATTTTGTTTATGCCTTCAGGAATTCAGGTAGAGAACTATAGTATAAAAATATCTGAGCACGCTGGAATCTTTTTAAGACGAGAAGGGTGCAAGTCATCTCGGTTTAATAAGGCACCCTGAGCTAGATATTCAGCACTATTTTTCCAGCCAAGTTTGGATTTAGCCAGACAAATGGCAGAATTAAAAATTTCCACCTATGCTCAATGCTCCTGAGACAGCCAGATGATGTTTTATCTGACTAAAATGTTATTTGGCTATCTCCGGAGCAGGATGGGGGTGTTCTAGCATGGGGCTACTTATCTATTTAAATTAACTGGATAAACACAGATTTTGAGCATTATCCAACTTAGGCCTGGAATTTCTAAGGTCGCACCACCGCGATGTTATCGCTGCGCCATCATAAAAGGTGGTGCTATTGGGCGCGCTACTGGCAGCGATAAGGGTTCTTACTTTTCGCAGCCAGCGATGTTTCCACAGCATCCGCCCCGGTGCCGCCCCGACTCCTCCTCTTCCGGTGCCCACACCACCCCAAATCCGTCCCTTTCGCTTGCGATCCTGTTAGAAAATGACCCCCTTAATTAGCTGGATAAACTTATCCAGTTAACTTTGAGATACCTGAATATATACTGTGGCATGGGCAAGCTGCTGAATATCTGGTATAAATTAGCTGGATAAGCATATCCAGCTAAATTACCCACTCAATGCACTGGCAAAAATGGACTTCTTTAATTCTAGATTCCTTATCTTCCTATTATACCAATTATGTATGGAATTATCCCTCCTCCATGGCTGAAAGAAACTGAGGACACACCTCTTTTATGACCTCCCTTTGGACTATAAGGAAGGTGTGGTCCTAGCCAATACAAGTAGTCTCTGTCTCTGGCAACTGCAGACATGTAAAAAGGACATAGCTCCCAGAGTCAGGGTATGGCTCTGGCCTGGTTGAAGCCTTCTTGCTCCTGGGTCATCAACCTCTTGGGGTTGATTTTCCTCAGTGGAAACATTCTCCCAGGTTCTGTATTGGTTAAGCCCTGGAAGGCTGTCCTAATACCCTTTGGGGTATGTGAAGCCTCCAAAGAGTGATGGCTATTCCAGTACACTTTTGGGCCTGTGAAGCCTCCAGAAAGTGCTTCCTGGATCCTCAGGAACCTGGCAGCCCATTAAAATAAAAAGAAGAAAAAGGGCCTGCAAGTCTCTGTCTCTTTCTCTGCCCCTGCTCCTGTCCCTGTTGAAAGAACATGAGTATGGCATAAGGGGGATTTCTAGTGGTCTCAGTGCTTTGGCATTAGGCTACTGGTATTGATCAGGACCAAACCTCTTCTATAGCCCTGAGTGAGGTCATAAAATATGTGTGTCCTCTCCATCAGCCATGGAGGAATTATAATCCAATATGTATTGACTGTTCTAGCAGGACTCAAGGAAAGAAAATTATCAGGTAAATATAATTTTACCATTTTAGAGGATCTGCATTTGGTAGATCAGGTAAACAGGGAATTATAGAATATTTTTCATTTAATAATTCATGGGAATCTTTGCTGACTATGAAATGGAACATTTTTAAAATAACTATTAGAGGAGTGATTAAAAATGTTAGTACTAGAAAGAATAAACTGAGGAAGAATTAACTCCACAATTTGGAAAAAGAAATGAAGCACATAGGACCAGAGGTATTAAAGGCTTTTCTCCTTTTGAGGGCAATTATCAAAGTGATTTCTAATATGAAGGAAAAAATGTGTTTTCCCATGTAAATTGGCTACAAAGATTGCTGTCTCTCAGAGTGGCTAAAAGTCTGATATGGTTGTTCTTAGACTGGCCATGCATCAATGCTGTTAACCACACTGTTCATACAATGCATTTATCAAATTGTCCATGGGCTTCTGCACCATGTCCATCTGATGAATCTGCAAACATTAAGAACATAAAAACATAAGAAATTGCCATGCTGGGTCAGACCAAGGGTCCATCAAGCCCAGCATCCTGTTTCCAACAGAGGCCAAACCAGGTCATAAGAACCTGGTAAGTACCCAAACACTAAGAAGATCCCATGCTACTGATGCCAGTAATAGCAGAGGTTATTCCTAAATCACCTTGATTAATAGCAGTTAATGGACTTCTCCTCCATGAACCTATCCAAACCGTTTTTAAACCCAGCTATACTAACTGCACTAACCACATCCTCTGGCAATAAATTCCAGAGCTTAATTGTGCATTGAGTGAAAATTTTTCTCTGATTAGTCTCCTTTTGCACAGAAATGAAGCTTTTGCAGACTGTATTGTCCACATGTTATTGTCTCAGTAGTACTGGGTGATCAGCTAATCAGGAGGGTGTGAAAATCTGACTCACCACGAGCAATTTGGATCAGTGTTGGAAGATTCTGCCCAGGTATTAATGGAGTTGGTCACTGAGGCCTAGTAAGGGGTGCCTCTGATAGCAGGAACTCTGCTGTTGGCTTTAGCTTGAAGCTATGTACTGCCTCCAGACCTGGTATGGGAAATATGGGCCTTGGTGGCACTGTTTTAGGAACATGAGACTCCACCTCTTCCTCTAATTCCCCAGGAAGACTGTATGTGGCTTTCTGCACTTGCATCCTCCTGCCTCTGTATAGAGTTGTGCATTGCTTTGAGCACCAGTAACATCTGTTAAAGCAATAAAAAGCTAGGTAAGTATATGCATTGTAGCACATTGTTTGCCACATATTTGGCTGATGCTTGCTACATCCCCTTCCAGGTTGTTTTTTTAACAGCAGCATGAGGCTATCCATACCTTTCAGCAAGCACAATGAGCTTCTAAGGTTGACCACCTCATTAAGAAATGGTAATGCCTCTGGACATTAGAGCTTATTTTGGGATAGGAAGCTACTGACCTGCTGCCTTGTGCAGAAGTCTTCAGTTCCTCTAAGAAGCTGAAGATGGCTTCTGGACTATAATGCCGTAAAGCCTTTCTCTACTCTGCTCAAATGATTTAGCCAAGGACTGCTGCCTGCTGTCTAGCTCTGTTGCATATATGGAAATCTAGTACATGCAGATTGATCTCATGCATATTCATTGTAGCTGTACAGAAAACCCAACTGGCAGCTGGGTCACTAGGACAGGTTTGAGAAGTCCTGCTCTTGGGAATGGAATTTCAACCATCACATAACAGGGACACCCAGAGGATAGTATTTGTTTTCTAGGCTCTTGAGGAAGCTGCAGTTTATGACCCCTTGCTAAGGACTGTTACAATGTCAACTGGACTAAGTTGGGAGAGAGATATAAACATGAGGAGAGGGGAGCCCTGGGTATTGTTAATGAAGGCTTATAGCTCTGTACCCTGTACCCCAACAGAGGCTAGTTCCAATGGAGCTGGAGATTTAGAGGACCAGGAGAAAACTGCTGCACCAAAGAAAGGGATCATAATATCTAAGATGTGTTACGCTGAAGTTCAAGCAGGCTCATATCAATACCTGAGAGAATTCACATTAGCATCAAAAAGGGATTGAATTAATATTGAATACTGTTTGCATTAATATCCAAAATACATTACACTAATTACTAGGATGCCCACCTTCATATCTTTAATGGCTCATTAAAAATTACAAGTGGAGTCAAGTTGACCAAATGTTTACCAGGTTATAAAATTCAGATTTCAGTGTGAGATGGATGGAGCTGGTTCTGAAACTCAGAAAGAAAGTTAAACTGGAGGGGGTCTAACCAGAGCCATAATCCCAACTACAGGTACGTGATGCTGGGCTCTATGTTAAGTCATCACCCAAGAAAAGGACTTTGGAGTCCTTGTAGACAATGCCTTGAAATCTTTGGCTCAGTGCAGCAGTGGACAAAAAGGCAAACAGAATGTTAGGAATTATTTGGAAAGGAATGGAGAGCATAACTGAGAATATCATAATGCCTTTATATAGATCCATGGTGCGACTACACCTTGAGTATTGTGTGCAGTTCTGGTCACCCCTTCTAAAAAAAAAAAAAAAAATAGCTGATTTGGAAAAGGTACTGAAAAGGACAACAAAAATGATAAAGGGATGGAAAAGCTCCCTTATGGAGAAAGGTTTAGCAGATTAGGGCTCTTAAGCTTGGAAAAGAGATGACTGAGAGGGGACATAATTTATAAAATCATGAGTGGGATGAAATGGGTAAATAAAGATTAATTACTTATTCTTTCAAGCAATACTAAGACTAGAAGACACTTTATGAAACAAGCAACCAGCAGATTTAAAATAAATCACAGAAGGATTTTTTTCACTCAGTGAACAATCAAGCTATGGGATCTGTTGCTAGAGGACGTGGTCAAGGCACCTAACATAATAGGGAGGCTCAAAAGAGGGTTAGACAAGTTCCTGAAGGAAAAGTCCATAAACAGTTATTAGCCAGATAGACTTGTAAAAGCCAGCACTTATCCCTGGGAGTGAGATACAAGAAATAGATCAACTATTGGGGATTTGACGGGTACTTGTGACCTGGAGTGGCCAGGCCACTGCTGGAGACAGAATGCTAGGCTTGATGGACCTTGGTCTGTCACAGCAGGGTACTTCTTACATTCTTATCCTACTCATCATTTTATAGCTCTTCCTATCTCATTAACTGAATCTGCATTTGCTCCTAAATCAACCCTAATGCCTTCAAGCAAATTCATGTATTGGAAGACTTACAGTCAATTATGAACTAGATATCTCCTCAGCTCTGGTTTCATCTTGCATTCAAGTGACAGTTACAATTTTCTGAAAGGACAATACTAAAACATGATTCGATTTGTTTCACTAGGTTTCCTAAGTCTTACACTCAGTGGGGTTTCCAGGTTAATTCATTAAGCATGCTGAGGACCTGATGCCATTGAGAGTCTGGGATTTAATTAACACAGATCAGGTTCCCAAGAGATGTGATGTCCTTTGCCAATGCCTTCGATAGACACAGTAATTGAAAACCTATTTATATGTCTTATGTGCTTTTATTACTCCTGGGGGATGTTAGGATTTACTCCAGATCATAGTAACAGAGAGAAACATTGAAAAACACAGTACCCAAGGGTAATTTGAGCAGGCAGGGAACAATGGTACTTGCCATTTTACAAGAAAGTGGTATATTTCATCTGGTTTCTCTTCAGCGTGAATAAGCTGAAGTACTGCTATCAGCAACTTTTCAGCAAGATCTAAGTGCAGAATTTGAGCTATGAGATAAGGATGGCCCATTCATGGTCTTTTGTCTGGGACTGAGAACCTCTATAGGATGAAGGGTACACACCCTGTCATTCAGCCTCATTGGGGACACAGTAATGTTGCAACCATTGCCAAAGCAAGAGGATTAAATCTCCTGACAAACAAAAAATTCCCAGCACAAATAAAGCATTTTAGTATATATTCACTGGAATAAAATCCTATTTTAATTTATGCGTAATCTCATAATGTTCAGACACAGATTACAATATACATTTGTAATATTAATAATCAAACAACTAATAAAATCCTTAAAACAGGTAAAAACAATCAGTGCACTTGTTTTGTTTTTTTTTTACTATCTTCTCTGCCTCAAGTCCCGCTTCACCAAATACTTGACAAAACTACTCTACTTTAAGTAATTTACTAAATTTTAGATAATCTGACTCTCTCCCAACCCTAGTAGATAATTCATTCCCCATAATCGATGCACTAACAGAATAGACCCTATGTATCCGGTATTTTTTATTTTGTGTTAAAATTGTGTTACACTGTGTTATGTTGCACAGCACAATGTGGCATGTAATTATAGTAAATATTTATGTAACATCACTTGTATTAGTATGAGAACACTAAAAATCAAAAGGTATGAAGGGTTTTTTTTTGGTGTTTAGTTTTATTTTTTTTGGTGCGCACGATTTGGAAATAGCAAGAACTGAAACATTGTAGTACCTGGTATTGGCAATGCAAACTAAAAACCTGGCTGCGGCCTGTCCTCATCCTCCATTAAACCCATTGGCAAACATTTAGAAAAGCTCCCCCCCCCAGGCTCTGTACCATCCCCGGACCCTCTCTCAGCCTCTTACCGCATCTGTGGGGGTCCTAAGGGGGCAGGAGTGATCTGTAATCACTCCTGCCCCACCAGTGCCGCATTTTTCAAAGCAGTTCCAGCTGAGCTGACTTGAGGTTGAAACCAGGGACAGGAATGACTTGTGGACAACTCCTGTCCCTTTTGGACTTTCCAGATGGTGTTAAGATGCTGGTGGGAGGGAAGGAAGGGGTGATTTTTTTATTTTATTTTTGGTTTTAAAGTTTTCTGGCAGGTTTAATGGGGGGGGGGGGGGGGGAATCTGGTATTGAAAATGAAAAAAGAAAAATAGTATTTCCTTTCTTTAATGTCCAGAATGAAACAAAATAAGAAATGACTATTGACATTTCCTATTGTTTAAACAAAAGCATATCCCTATTAAAAAGAAACACATATTTTTTCTATACTGGGAGCCAAGTAGTCTGTTTACTGTCCTACCAGACAAAATGCTATTTGTAATAAAAGAAAATTACTTAGCAATCAGAATGTTATATAACTACACACATAGGTTAGGGAAATCAATTGTTGTTCAACTATTGCAATATACAATGATCATAAAGCATTCTTGGACTTGGCCCATTTATTATTTCAGCAGTTGTGTTCACCAGAGCATAATAGGCAAAAGGTTAAGAGGTGGAATGGGACTGGAAACAAAGGGTATGATTTGTTATTGGTTAAAGTAGAGTGCTGGTAAGAAGTAATTTCTAGATAAAAATGTGGTCTAAATTATGTGGAATATAAATGGCAATCTAAGGTGCACTATAAGTACATGTGAAATAATGTAATCATATCAGTCAGTGCCAGATGAGCTACAGGGTTTCCCCATTTGGGGCCTGATTTACTAAGCTGTTTTCCCATAGACACAGGATGGGGGGAAAAAGCCTTAGCAATTCGACCCTTTGTGCTTGAGGGAAAATCCCTTTAGTGTGTCTTGCCCTTAGTTTTGCAAACAAGAATCACTACCCCCAAAGGTGAAAACTTCCAAGTTACATTTTACCAGTTTCGTTATTCAAGCAGAGCCTTTTTCTGAGCTTTCAGTCCTAATTTGTTTGGTAAATGCATTAAACAAAGAGTTCTCAGTCACAGCCCCTGGGGCATGGAGTCTTGGCTATAGCAGCACCTAGTGGCCAGACTTGGGGGTGCGCACATTGTGCTGAGCTGGCTGAGCCAGACCCCGGGGAAAGTTTTGGTTTATAAAAACGGTGGAAATGCCTGCTTAGCAGAGCATGAAAGGCTCATCAAAATAAGCCTTTTAAAATAAATGCAATAGCAATGATAAATGGATTCCAGCTTTTTGAGTAGGATTTACTATTTGTAAACAACTAGTGCCCTCATAATCTGACAAAGAAAAGAACATGACTAAAATCAGTTTTTTTTTTTTTTGTTTTTTTTTCGCCAAGGGCCAAATGTACAAAGAAGGTTTTCCTATATGGGAAAAATACTTAGCACATCTAGACCTAAATGCTACACATGCTTTTATTCAATAACTAATTAAGCTCTTGTTTCTATTACATACCTTTAGTGAGGTGACTACAACATAGGGGTAACGTATGACATCATCTAGCCAGGCAGCGCACGGGGCATAACATTAGGCACATAGAGGACACTTTTCAAAGCCTCTTACCTGGGTAAATCGACTCGGCTGATAATGCTTCTTCTTCACCTGGCTATAGGTATGTGCGGGGCTCCCACAGCATACATGCTTTTCGCCGGGTTAAAAAGATATGCTGCCAGGGCATGTTTGGTTGGGGGAGGAATCACGGAATGCATACATTCAGTTGGCAAACGTACGCATGCTATTTTGTCCCCTCTTAGCAACCCACACAAATAGAAGATAAAAAGCACGTGGCCGCTTTTAGTCCACGTGCATTTTGGCCTCTGATTTTCAAAGGACAACAGTACACAATGTGCTCCCTCTCTCTCCTCCCACTTACCTCCAACCCAGCAGCAGAGCCCTCTGTCTCCCCACAAGATCACCCTCTCTCCTCTTCTCAGGAAGAGCCTCCTGTCTCTCCCCCTGCCCAGAAATAGGCCCCTCTTTTCCCTTTGCCCAGACAAGTCTCCCCCTCTCTCCCCACCCACCCGAAAACAGCCCGCTCTCTCCCCCCTCCTGCTCAACAGCCCTTTCTTTACCTCCTCTCCAGCAATCACACTTTTTCTCTCTCTCTGTCTGCAGCAGGTCCCTTCTGTCTCCCCATCTCTACCCAGCAACAGTCCCTTCCCCCTTCCCCCTCTCCCTTCCCCCTGCTTCGCAACAGCCTCCTCTCTTTCTCCTTCTCCCGCCTTGCAACAGCTTCCTCTCCTCCTCTCTCCTCTTTGCCTAGTAACATCCCCCTCCCTCTGTATCTCACAGCCCCTGCCCAGCAACAGCATAGTGGTGTTTAAAAAGAGGTTTACAAGTTCCTGGAAGAAAGTCCACAAACATTATTAGCCAGGTTGATGGGAGAAAGCTATTGCTGTCTCTGGGAGTGAGTAAGAAAAAGTATTTATTTATTTATTTATTTATTTATTTAAAGGCTTTTATATACCGGAGTTCATGTACTAGTACATACCACTTCGGTTTACACAGAACCAATATTGGAAAATTACATCGAACAAGTGGGTATAAATAACAGGGGGGTATGAATTACATCGAACAGGTGGGTATAAATAAAAAAGTAGATCAAAGTAGATCTACTTTTTGAGATCTCCTGGGTACTTGTGCCCAGACTGACTCCTATCTACAAGAACTCTGATGATGCACTTCAGGATGTCACACCTGCTTACTTTCCCCTGCCTTTCAGCACTGCCAATCAGTCTGGTTTTCAGGATATCTACAGTGAATATGCCTGAGATATGCATGCACTTCTTTCTCATGTATTGTCATTATGGATATCCTGAAACCCTGACTGATTGGGTGTATCCTGAGGACTGATCTAGAGATTTACGGTCTGATTTTTAATCCCCTGCGTGCGGGGAAAATGGGGGTTATGGGCGCGACTGGGCCTTATGCTCGCAGCGTGCATTTTAGAAGGGGCCTGGCTGCGCGCGTAACCTCTGTTACACACCGAAGTGCAGGGCCAAAGGAAAGGGGCGGGAAGGGGGGTGGGGAGGGGAGGGGCTGGAGGTGGCCGGTACAGCAGCCATTTGCTGCTGTACCGGGGAAGGGAATCCTGGTGCGCGCAGGTTACTACTGCTCCGTGTTGGAGCAGTAAGCAACAAAATAAGAAAAAAAAAGCTAAGGGAAAGGGTTTAGGGGGTGGGGAGGAGAGGGAAAGTGAAAGGGAGGTTAGGGTAGGGGGTAAGGAAGGGAATTGGGGAAAGCCATGATGCGTCGCCGCACGAAACTTGCATAATTCCCCCCCCCCCCTTGCGTGCACTGCACGCATATGTGCGTGCATGTTATAAAATTGGCACGTCCATGTATTAAAATCTACCCCTTAATGTCAGGGCTGGAGTTGTTGGAGAAAAGAGCCAAGAATTAGTTTTCTACTCCAGCAAATGCCATTGGTGTTCATGTGGCCAGTGGAGGAGAGTTTGTGGTAATATGCTCATCTCTAAATACAAGCATTATTATTTATAGAATTTATTTGGCACAGCAGCTATACTTAAAAAGTGCTATTTAATCTATCAATCATTTAATAACTTACCAGATCCTATTCCCTACATTTTTAATTTTCTTGTTAGAATGTTGATTATTGCTCTAGAGTTATGATGTAGTGATGCAACAGGTAGTGGATGGGATCACACATGGACAGTCAAAACAAAAACAGCTTACATTAGCTATATTACAAATTACAGGGGTCATTTATCAAAGTGCTATATGGCGTTTTCACATACGTTAAGGTGTTTTCACATGCGAAGAGCACCTTTAAAGCATGCGAAAACACCATAACACATGGTACAAAGCAAATTAGGGAAAGTTTTAACATGGATTTTAACTACACCTTTTTCATTTGCATTAAGCCATGCGATATGGCTTTATCGCACTTTGTGATGTTTTTACAAATAGTGTTTTCAGTATTTTAAGCTGCTAGGAAAGAGAGAGAGATAGAGCACCTAGCTATAAGGCCCTCATCCTAGGTGGGTATTTATACTTCTATAAGAGGCCCACCTAGCTACTCGAGGTGAGGTTTAGGTATTAGTGTAGGGTTAGGGGTCACTTTGACATGCAGAGTGCGATGTACGAACAGAACAGTGCACTCTTGTGAAGATTTGAGATCTTTGGAGTGAGGAAACAGTGCACTCGGAGTCCATCAAGCTAGGTTGAGAGAACATTGCATGTTAGCCGATCTGAGTACTATTTTATACTAGAAAGCTGGGATGTAAATCAAAATTGTATTGCATTGTATTGTAGCACTTGGATACACCCTAGGTGGATAGTTAGCTAGCAGTTTGCTGCAATACTTTTCTTTTTTCTTTTTTCTTTTTTTTTCAATTTATACTTTATTGAAATTTTTTTATATATTCCACCATAATTTCAAAATAAATAAAAGAAATCTTGTTATACAACATCCAATATCATTCAAATATAATAAAATTTAACCATAATCTGGAAAATGTTGAACAAGAAAATATAACTGGGGGATCGCACTATAACTCATTATAACCACACAATAAATCTAATAAGGAGAGAGAGAGTGCAACTAAATTTTCTATTGGCCTTACAGTAAGATGTTATTAAACTCTGTTAGGCTCTGATTTGTCTGCAAGAAATGTCTCCAAATGTAAGGGCTCTGAGAATATAAAATTATTTCCCTGAAAATTAATATAACACTTAGCAGAAAACATTAAATAAAATGTTGCCCCAATCTCTAGGGCTTTCTTTTTCAGGGCTAGGAATTGTCTTCGACGGGCCTGTGTAGGCCTCGAGACATCAGGAAATAAGTATACTCTTTGCCCACAAAAGGAGCAATCTTTGTTCCTAAAAAACTTCTCAAACACTTGATCTTTCTCTCTCGAGAGAGAGAAAGAAACAAATAAAGTAGTTCTTTTATTTATAATATCGAGTGATTCCTCCAAAAAGGAGGAAATCCCTGGACTTCTCTCCATTTCTCCATCTTGTGAAGTTCTGGATTGTAAAGGGAAATAGAAAATCTTAGATATAATTGGAATTTTATCGGCTTCATATGAAAGATTTTCTATCAGGAATTTCCTGAACATTTCATATGGTGACAATAACCTCGTAATTGAAAAATTAACCAAGCGCAAGTTTTTGATACGCAACATATTTTCCACATTTTCTAGCTCTGAATGCAATGATAAACTATCTACTATATGCTTACTTTCAGCATTTTGTATATTTTGTACATTTCCAATTATAGACCTTATAGCAGTTTCTACCTCTATCAATCTTTTTCCCTGTTCTTCTATCAAACTTTTATTTGCATTTACCAGAGAAGTAAGCGATTCATTTACTTGCGAGACATTAGAGTCTAACCTATTTCCAACCTCCCATTCATAGCGAAAATCATGGAAAAATTGGTAAACACCCAACTATCCAATTACCTAGAGGACAACAGTATTCTTTCCCCAAACCAATATGGTTTTCGCAAAGCCGCAAGCACTGAAATGCTACTACTCTCACTCATGGACTTCCTCCTCTCTGGAATTGACAAAGGCCAAGCATATTTACTAATCCTCCTTGACTTTTCGGCGGCATTCGACACCGTCAACCACACCCTCCTTCTAAAACAGCTGGCAAACATTGGTTTAACAGGTGCCACACTAAACTGGTTCAAAACATTCCTTGAAAATAGAAGATATAGAGTCAAAATCCACAATAAAGAATCCCAATACCACCATTCTAATAGAGGGGTGCCGCAGGGTTCTTCACTTTCACCCACGCTATTCAATATCTACCTCCTACCACTTTGTCAACTTCTTACAAAACTAAGCCTGAAACACTTCCTTTTCGCAGACGACGTACAGATCGTGATCCCCATAGAAGAATCAATATCTAAAACAATGGAATACTGGGACAGTTGCTTAGTAGAAATTAAACTTCTCCTCACCAGTCTAAACCTGGTACTTAATGCTTCTAAAACAGAATTCCTGCTCATATCACCGGAAAACAAAAATACACACCCAAAACCACCCACACTCCTTCAAACAGCCCACGTAAGAGATTTAGGAGCCATCCTGGACAATCGACTCAACCTCAAACCTTTCATTAACCAAACCACCAAGGACTGCTTCTACAAATTACATATCCTGAAAAGAATTAAACCACTTTTTCACGCCCAAGACTTTAGAACAATTTTGCAAGCAATAATCTTTTCCAAATTAGATTATTGCAACTCATTACTACTAGGCCTCCCAGCTTCCTATACCAAACCTCTACAAATGGTCCAGAACTCTGCAGCCAGAGTCCTCACAAACTCCAGGAAAATGGACCACATTTCACCTATCCTCAAAAACCTCCATTGGCTACCGATCCACTATAGAATCATGTATAAAACCATTAACATCATATACAAAACTATCAACCAAAACACGCACCTCGACCTACAAATACCTCTTAAAAAATACACTTCCGCCAGACCCATCAGGGAATGCTACAAAGAGTCACTCCAAATACCAAAGGCCAAAACCTACCAACATAAATCATTGAGTCTCAGAGCCTTCTCTTCAGCAGGTCCAACTCTCTGGAACTCTATCCCACCAGATTTGAGACAGGAGCCATGCTCTCTAACATTTAGGAAAAGACTAAAAACTTGGCTTTTCAAAAAAGCATTTCCAAGCCTTGAATAATTCCTCCATTAAATAGCACAAACTCTTATCCAATAACTGGACCAAATACAATTCAATCAACCTTAAATTGACAATCATCAATACCTGCTGAACTTTTATCATAACACTGTCGTATTTATGCATTTGGTTATTTATGTTCCGTTCCATAGTGAGGTATTGCCACAGTTTCTCACATATTCTTGTTTACTCACTATGCTACTCTATTACATTAATAGACTGAAATGTTAATATTGCTCTGTGCAATCTCTCCCCTTTTCCAGCTCCAAGTTGATTTCCCTGATTTATTGTAACTTTCTCAATTCCTATATCTGATTCACGATATTTAAAGTTCAAGGTTCTTTTTGAGAACATTGTTTTACGTTATGTTATGTTTTACACACTTTGTTAATTGTAAACCGGGTTGATGTGATGCCTGTCATGAAACTCGGTATAACAAAAACAATAAATAAATAAATAAATAAATAACCTGACTAAAATTTTTCACAAGTCTCTCAACGTAATGTCTGATGGCTCTCTAGAGCTCATCAGACTTTTACTAGGGGCTCGTGGTGTAGGTCCATCTACAGTTCTAGGCGATATTCCATCAAAAGAATTTTCAGGGAGAGAACAATCTCCATCTCCCCTACTCACACTTGCTTGACTGTCCTCAATGGTTCCTTCCACCAAAGGAGCTCCTGGAGGTTATGGAGGTGTAATCGGGTCCTTGCCCGGACTCAGGGACACTTCTAAAGTGGCACTTTCGCAGTCAGTCTTTGGCAATATCTTAATATGGGCATCCATCGGTCCGATATTGTTTGGAGCAGGAGAGGAGGTATTTTTAAAGTTTTCCTAGTCCAGCACTTCTTAAATCCATTCCTTCAAGACACCAAGCAATCTGGTTTATAGGGTAATGAAAATCTGCAAATTAAAGTGACTCTTAGATCACAGGTAACCAAATACAAGAAGTCCTTCCCTTAAGGCCTTTCAAGTTATAATTCAAAGTTACATTTCTAAATTGATGGCCATTATCTAACTTACAACACTTGTTTTCAACTTTAAGACATCTGAGCGTTTCCCAACAAGCACACATTGGTGTGCTAATAACTATGAGGCCTGGCGAGGTGATATCAGTAGGAAGAGTAGTCTCCTGGAAACAGTGTCAATGCCAGGGCTGGCGTGAGCAATAGGCAGGACTAGGTGGTCGCCTAGGGCACTGAAAGTGGGTAGGATGCTGTTGGCAGATGTGAAGGCGCCATTTTTGAAATGCATGAAGGAGGTATGAGAGAGGCCAGTGCGAAGGAGAGCATTGGGATAGGTAGTTCGATATGGCAGAGTGAGTTACGGGATTTTGAGGAGGGGGTTCAGAGAGAGAGAGAATGCCACATAACACCATGATATCACTGCCTTGGGCAGCTGAGGACCCTCCACCAGTGCTGTTCAGTGCAATGCTCTGTAGGTATGCCTTGGCACTTTTCTCATCAGACAAAAAAAAGTAATGTTTTAAAATGTCTATGCATTTTACAGCACTATATATTACTAAATTATAGATTATTTTAATGAAAATAGGGTATTAGGCTCTGATGCTGGAACCATTCCTCCATTTTTTTATATTAGTCTTAAGGGACAATTGGTTTCCATTACAATGTTTAGACCAAAGAAATGGTTTTCAGGAATCCATTGTGTCTTTAAGTCTCAGAACTTCCTCTGGTCTACTGATTATTTGTCATGGATCTTCTAACAAAACAGATTTGAGTATTACTATCTTTATCATATTAGTTTTTGGCAATGCAGTATAGGACAAGGTTTATGGTCATCTGCCACATTTATATGAGGAGTGATTCATATCTGTTTTTTCTTTTTAATGGTGAGATGTTCTTGTTGTTTGAACTGAATTTTATTTTTGTATCATGCTTCTTGTTGTTTGTTTTTATTTTATGCATGTAATCTTGTAAACCATCTCAATCAAGACTCCTTGTAGAATATGGTATATAAAACCTTATAAATAAATAATCTATGCTAATTTCACATCAGAACTCATCTCATAAAATGATCTAGCAAAATAAAAGAAATCACAAAATGAAATTGTGCTGACTCCCCAGAGAGCTTCCAGATTCTTCTGGCATCATAAGGGTTCAGAAGCACTGGCAACAGCTCTCTGTATTACTCTTCTGGAGAAATCTTTAGAATTTTCTCAGGGATCCTTTCACACCCCCCTACTGGACAAGATTATTTCTCATTCCATGCCAGGGGGTAACTGTATCATCCATTTCCCTGGCTTAGGGAAATGGATTTACTAAAGTATACGGCAAAGGGGCCATTCAAATGTTTATTTTCTACTTCTGAGGAGATTATCTTCTAAATAATTACAATATTTTTAAAGATTTGGGACAGAATCTTTAGAAACTGTAGTATATAGGTCATTAAAGTCAATTCTATAGGCTTGATGTGACTAAATTCATGAGTTACATAATTGAACAAATATTTGGAGACAGTTGCTGTTTGGAATTTGTTTTTTCTCATCAAGATCCCTCAGGATCTTCCTGATGCTTATTTCCTGCTGTTGTCCTCTCTATGGCTAAAAAAAGAGCTCGTTTACTTTCACCTGCTACAAAACCTAGCAATGATTGTTTATTGAATGCGCCACAACTGGAATAAGGTCGCCTGCTTAAAATTTTGGCTTGGTCTTTCTCCATTATCAGCCGATATTATGGAATTCTCTTCCAGGCACATTGCAGCATATGACCGATATTAAGTTATTTTGTAAACAATTAAAAGCCTATTTGTTTCAGGAAGCTTTTAGTATACTTCAGTGTCGAACATATTGAGTATAGACCTGCTTTATAATATTTTTATTTTTGGACAATTAATGTATTATAGATTGTACTTTTGTTTGCTAATTATTTTAGTTTTAAATTTTGTTTTGTATGAGATGATTTATATGTCTTTGTAAACTACCTGGTATAAACATTTTGCTTTTGGCAGTATATAAAAATGTTTAAATAAATAAAATATGTGCGCTCTGTAACAGTGTGTATAACATTTGCTGATGGGAAAAATACACACATGTTCACTGTGATCCTGAGAGATGGGACAGGTTGGGGGAAGTTAAGGTAGTGAGTTTATGTGCGTAAAGTATTTTCATTTTTTACCTGCCTTTTTTCACGGAGCTTTCCACTAATTCCAGAATAAATTCAGAAGTAGTGTGCTAACAACTGAGATGGTGAAAGAATTGGTAGCAAAAGTAGGCAGAGAAAATGAGACTTTAGACTTTTGTATAACTTTCAAGGAAAATATCTACCTTTGCAAATTTTTCACCATTAAATTTAATGGTAAACTTTTTTTTGAAACAAAAACATAGCACAATTTTCCCACTATGCTGGTATGATAGAGACCTTCAAATATCTCAAAGGTTTCCATGCACAGGAGTTGAGCCTTTTCCAATGGAAAGGAAGTTCTAGAATAAGGGATCATGAGATGAGGTTAAAAGGGGGTAATCTTAGCAAATATTTCTTTACAGAGAAGGTAGTGGATGTGTGGCACAGCCTGTCAGTGGAGGTGGTGGAGACAAAAACAGTATCTGAATTCAAGAAAGCATTGGATAAATACAGGGGATCTACAAGAAAGGGATGAAAATTATAATGCCAAATTAATTGGATGGATAGGCAGACTGGATGGGCCATATGGTCTTTTTCTGCCGTCATGTTTCCATGTTTCTGTTTACAAACATCCGTTTTTATTATTTATGAAAAAATATGTGAAATCTATAAGAACTTGTGAATTTTGCCATGTTTGTTTTTTGATGCTAAAATTCTTCTGCTTAAACCTAAAGTATACCTTTTTTTCAGGTGTTCAAAATAAAAATATTACTTTTTGCATATCCTTAGTGATAAGACAAAATGAGGGTTTCATCTCTTAATGCCCCAACTAGCACTTAACATTGTTATAACAACAAATTGAAGATTCTATAAAAAGGCAAAGTTTCAAATATCAGGGGTTGAAATGATCAAGATAGGAATCACAATTTTAGAAAATGGAAAATAAGGAGCAGTTACATTTTGGAGAGACTATAAAGCTGAAAATAGCAAGGATTAGTAAAATAGTAAATTTAAAAGGAAACGAGAGAAGATCTCCTATTTCTATATGAAATGATGGGATTAAGAAGAATTTAATTCTAGTTTCTTACATGTAGTCTATAATTTTTCTAAGGATGAATAACATTGAATGAAGGTTATTATAATACTAACTGTGAGTCAGAAGGACTAAGTAGCCAGCATAATAAAAGTCAGGTAAAGTCAAACAAGCCTACATATTTCCTTTTGTGCTAGGATACCTGTAGGGATGAGGCACAGCATAAAATATTAGTGGGGATCTTGAAAGTAGGAAGAAGGTTTGTGGATCTGCCCTTTTCACAGATTACACTTGAATTCAGAGAGCCACAGGGTTCCAAGTGTCTGAGACACTTACCTTTTAATTATGTTATTAACCCCATATATCTTAATCCAAGTTAATTCGACCTGTTCATTGTAAGACATTTACTTGTCATTGTTATTGTTGAGAATGTAAACCGAATTGATCAATAATTCTGTTATTGGAAAGTCGGTATAGAAAAATGCTAAATAAATAAAAATAAATACATTTCAATTGTACAGTAACTAAGTTCAATTGCTGCAATCCAAAGTCTAGTGTGTGGCATGCTAGAGACATCTTGTGGACATCAAGTGCAAAAGCCCAAACTTAGAAGAGAATTTCAAGACTAGCATTTGATCACAGATGAAAAGTACTTCAAAACAACTATAGGCCATCTTATTTAAAAACAAAACAACAAAAAAAACCCACAAAACCACTAACAGCTTTTCATTGCAATTGGGATTTTATTTGAAATTACAATAAGGGGCGGATTTTCATACTCCGCGAATAGGCCTACTTTTGTTTGCGCTCCAGGCGCAAACAAAAGTACGCTGGATTTTAGTAGATACGCGCGGAGCTGCGCATATCTGCTAAAAACCTGGATCGGCGCGCGCAAGGCTATCGATTTTGTATAGCCGGCGCGCGCCGAGCCGCGCAGCCTACCCCCGTTCCCTCCGAGGCCGCTCCGAAATCGGAGCGGCCTCGGAGGGAACTTCCTTTTGCCCTCCCCTCACCTTCCCCTCCCTTCCCCTACCTAACCCACCCACCCGGCCCTGTCTAAGCCCCCCCTTACCTTTGTCGGGAAATTTACGCCTCCCGGAGGGAGGCGTAAATCCCCGCGCGTCAGCGGGCCTCCTGCGCGCTGGGACGCGACCTGGGGGCGGGTGCGGAGGGCGCGGCCACGCCCCCGGCCCGCCCCGGGCCGTAGCCACGCCCCAGGCCCGCCCCCGGAAAGCTCCCGACACGCCCCGAAAACACCGCGCGGTTCGGGCCCGCCCCCGACACGCCCCCGACACGCCCCCTCCGAAAACCCCGGGACTTACGCGAGTCCCGGGGCTCTGCGCGCGCCGGTAGGCCTATGTAAAATAGGCTTACCGGTGCGCAGGGCCCTGCTCGCCTAAATCCGCCCGGTTTTGGGCGGATTTAGGCGAGCAGGGCTCTGAAAATCCGCCCCTCAATGTCCACTTTCTAGATTCCAAGAATGATTAATTCCAAACAATTTGATGAACATAGAAAACGTGAAATACATTATATATGACGTGAATTAAACTGATGTCATCATTCATTTTACAATTAGGAGAAAAGTAATGTATGAAAATGAATGTTTTTGTTGGCAAGCAACAAATCTATATGTTAGAAAAGTAAACAAAAGCAAGAGAAATAAACTGATCTGGTTCTCAAAGGAGGTGGCTGATAAAATAAAAGCAAAAAAAAACAATGTTCAAGAAATATAAAGGATCCCAAAAAGAGGAACACAGGGATTAATATCTGGTGGAACTGAGAGAGACAAAGAAAGAAAGCAAAAAGTCAGGCAGAAGAGCCAGGCCTCCACAAAGGGGTCGTCCGGGGGGTGGGGAGGGGTGTCCAGGGGTGGGGCGGGGCTGGAGGCAGTCAGTACAGCGGCCATTTGTCACTGTGCCGGGCAATTGCCCACCGGCAGGGTGCCAGTGAGCGCAACTTGTTACTGCTCCTTTGGAGGAGCAAAAGGTAAAATAAAAAAAATAGGGGGAGCTAGGTTAGGGATAGGGGGCAGGGAGGAGAGGGGAAGGGAGATTAGGGTAGGGGGAAGGGAAGTTTCCTCCTAGTCCACTCCTTAATTGGAGCGGCCTGGGAGGGAACTAGGGTAGGCTGTGATGCGTCGCTGTGTGAAAATTGCACTATTCTACCCCTCCTTGCATGCAACGGGTAGCGCTCGCACATGGACCGTGCGTGTATGTTTAAAAATCTACCCCTTTATGTGTTGGGCAATGAAAGACTAATGTGCACAGACTGAGAGAGGGACCTTGGCGTGATAGTGTCTGATGATCTGAAAGTTGCGAAGCAATGTGACAAGATGATAGTTAAAGCTAGAAGAATGCTGGGCTGCATAGATAGAGGAATAAGCAATAAGTAAAAAGGAAGTGATAATGCACTCGTACAGGTCCTTGGTGAGGCCTCACCTGGAGTATTACATTCAATACTGGTGCCCGTATCTCAAAAAGGATAAAGACAGGATAGAGGCAGTAAAAAAAAAGAGCAACTAAAATGGTGAGGGGTCAGCACTGGAAGACTTATGAGGAAAGGCTGAAGGATCTGAATATGTACACCCTGGATGAAAGGAGATGCAGGAGAGACGTGATACAGACCTTCAAATACCTGAAAGGTTTTAATGATGCAAATCATCAAACCTTTTCCATTGGAAAGAAATCAATAAAATAGGAGCCATGAAATGAAACTCCAGGGAGGACGATTCAGAACCAATGACAGGAAATATTTCTTCATGGGGAGGGTGATGAATGCCTGGAAAGCCCTTCCAGAGGAGGTGGTAAAGACAAAAACAATGAAGGAATTCAAAGGGGCATTGGGATAAACACTGTGGATCTCTAAAGGCTAGAGGATGGAAATAAAGAAAAGAGTGCATGAGGATAACTGGGGGTAACTTGCTGGTGTGGTAGTTGCTACTCTTAACAAATAAGCCTGGATACTGTTAATGAAACTCCATCATTGCTCTCTGCTTCAACGACAGTGGGAAAAGGGGAATTAGATTCAGAAGCAACCAACAAGGTCCTCAACTTTTACAATGTGGGGAACAAAAAAACATGAGGGTAACTTGCTGATGCGCCGCTTACTATCCTTAATTAGGGATGTGCATTCATTTTTTACGAATTAGACAATGTCAACATTATTGTCTAAATCGTAATGGATCTGATATGCACAGTAATACCAATTAATGCGCACTGTTTCTAGCTAACAAACTCCTCTGAATTGATAATTTTTACTTTTTAAGTTGCATTTTTTTAGTGCGCACTAACATAAGTAACAGCGCACTAACACATACTTGGGGACAGATTTTCAAAGGGTACGTGCGTAAGATACGCGCGTAACCCTCGAAAAGCTGCCCCTTCCACCCCCTGTGCGCCGAGCCTATGTTGCATATGTTGCATAGGCCCAGCGGTGTGCGCAAGCCCCAGGATGCGTGTCGTGGCGGCACATCATCGGGGCATTCTGGGAGTGGGGCTACGGGCATGGTTCCAGCCTGGGACATTTCAGGGGTGTGGCGAAGGCCTCTGAAACTGCTCCCGTGCCAGGGAATTGGGCGCTGGCAGCCGGCCGGTGCGTGCGAGTTACGCCTGCCTCAGGCAGGCATAACTTTTATAATAAAGGTAGGGGGGGTTTAGATAGGGCTGGGGGGGGGTGGGTTAGGTAGGGGAAGGGAGGGGAAGGTGGGGGGCACCGGAAAGAAAGTTCCCTCCGAGGCCCCTCTAATTTCGGAGCAGCCTCAGCATGCGCTGACCCCGGATTTTAAAAGATATGCTCGGCTACGCGCATATCTATTAAAATCCGGCGTACTCTTGTTTGCGCTGGGTGTGCGAACAAAAGTACGCGCGCGCGTACTTTTTTAAAATCTGCCCCTTAGTGTGCTGTAAGTTCTATTAGGACACACTAACTAACCTGCTAGTGTGCATTAACTAACCTGTTAGCGAGCAATAACGAGCCTTAATGCGCATTAACATCTAGCTAGTGCACACTATCTCGGTCGGTGTACTGTGCACTAATGCTAAGATAGTGCGGACTAACTGGTTGTTAATGCGCATTGAGGCTCGTTAGCACACACTAACACACTTCGTCGAAAATTGCCGAACAAAACGAAATTTTTCATGGAGTGGCCGATCCGAAGCCCGATCCGATATCTTTAAATGAAGCACATCCCTACCCTTAATCACTAAGCCTAATACTTTTGATGCAACTCCAACATTGCTCTCAGCTTCCACGGCAATGGTTAAGGGAAATTGGATTCAAACAGCACCTGAGGGCCCTGACTTTTATGGTCTGGGAAACTGATAAGCATGGGGTTAACCTGCACAGTGCAGTGGATACTGGCATAAGCTTATTGGGCAGACTGGGTGGATCATTTAGTCCTTTTCTGTCATCATTTCTATTTGTTTTACAATTTTTAAATCTATAATTTTTATAAGAATGAATAACATTGAATGAAGATTATTATAATACTAACTGTGAGTCAGAATGACTAAGTAGCCTACATAATAAAAGTCAGGCTAAAAAAGTTTTAGCATGCAAGTCAATAATATTATTATGTGCATATTAAAACCCCACTTAACATGCTATGTAAAATGTTTTACAAGGGCATACTAAAACTTTGCTTCAATAGCCTGGCCTAATACAAAAAAGTAGAGATGTGAATCGTGTGCCCGATCGTTTTAACGATCAGGTTCGGATGGAGGGAGAAAAAAATCGGATCGTTAGAGATGTGAATTGGAATCTGTTCCAATTCCAATTCACATCGTTAATTTTTTAGTGAGGCCTGAGCAGATAAAAAAAAACCCACCCCGACCCTTTACAAATGACCCCTTTGCTCTCCCACCCTCCCGAACCCCCCCAAAATGTTAAATTACCTGGTGGTCCAGTGGGGGGGGGGTGTGTCCCAGTGCGATCTCCCGCTCTCGGGCCATTGGCGCCATTTTGGCTACCACTGATAAAAATGGCGCCGATGGCCCGATAAAAAAAACCCCACTCTGACCCTTTACAAATTACCCCTTTGCTTCTCCCACCCTCCCGACCCCCCCAAAAACCTTTTACATGTACCTGGTGGTCTAGCGGGGGGTCCGGGAGCCATCCCTTCAATCATACCCTCGGTGCTGGACTGGTTTCAAAATGGCACCGATCGCCTTTGCCCTCACTATGTCACAGGGAGCGACCGTCGCTCCCTGAGACATAGTGAGGGCAAAGGCGATCGGCGCCATTTTGAAACCAGTCCAGCACCGGCACCGGCACCAAGGGTATGATTGAAGGGATGGCTCCCGGACCCCCCGCTAGACCACCAGGTACATGTAAAAGGTTTTTTGGGGGGTCGGGAGGGTGGGAGAAGCAAAGGGGTAATTTGTAAAGGGTCGGGGTGGGTTTTTTTTTTTATCGGGCCATTGGCACCATTTTTATCAGTGGTAGCCAAAATGGCGCCGATGGCCCGAGAGCGGGAGATCGCCCCAGGACCCCCCCCCCCCCACTGGACCACCAGGTAATTTATCATTTTGGGGGGGGTTCGGGAGGGTGGGGGAGGGTAAAGGATTGGTTTTAAAGGGTCAGGGTGGGTTTAGGGGTTGTTTTGGTGTGCCAGTTTTCCCGCCCTCCCCCCAAATAATTCCTGTACTCGATTTAACGATTTTTCACGATAAATCAAGGGAATTCCTATTGTATCGAATCCCTTACCGATTAATGACGATTTTAAATTTATCGGACGATAATTTAAATCGTTAAAAAACAATTCACATCCCTACAAAAAAGTATAATGACTGCATTAGCTGTCACAAAATTCCTCATGAAAACTGTTCCAAACTGAAAGGGACCCAAATACAAACAAAAGTGAGAGATCTGTAACTCCCAAATACCTCTCTCCAAACACCCAAGCAGAAATGTGAGGCCGGCAACTATACCCCCTTCCCTAAGCGGAAGTGTAGGGCCCCTGAGGCCACACATTTCCCCCCCCCCCTCCATTTTTCTACCTCATTATTTATAAGGCCCAAGGAGATCAGGAAAAGAGAGAGAGAGATGGAGCTGAACTCCCACTTACCCTGCGGCTGACTTTCTAAAGTGGTGGTGACTGACCTCCCCAAGTACCTCAGAGGCCTCAACCTTCTGCTCACCAGGGGAAATGGGGAGGGTGATCACCAGGCTGACACAGTTTAAAGTGTCTAGATGCAATGCAAGAAGTCTGAAAGGTAAGATTTGAGAGTTAGAAGGTATGGTATTATATAAGAATGTAGATAAAGGTGAGCCGGTTGCTATAGCGGATTTGGATTTTCAGAAGGTATTTAACAAAATCCCCTCTGAAAGACTCCTCAGGAAATTAAAAAGTCATGGGATTGAAGGCAGTGTCCTATGATGGACAGGTGACTTTTAAAAGATAGGACATGGACTGTAGGTCTAAATAGTTTTCCAACGGAGAAAGATCATTAGTGGAGTACAACAGAGATCAGTACTGAGACCTGTGCTGCTTAACATATTCATAAATGATATAAAAAGGGAATGGCAACTGAGGTGATCAAATTTGCAGATGACACAAAATTATTATAAGTTGTTAAAAAAACAGCAGCAGCAGATTGCAAGGAGACTAGGAGATTGAGCATCTGTGTGGCAGATGAAATTTAATGTGGTAAAGTGCAAAGTGTTGCACATAGGGAAAAATAATCCAAAGTGCAGGTACACGATGCTGGGTTCTATATTGGGAGTCACCACCCAGGAAAAGGACCTTGGAGTCCTTGTGGACAATATATTGAAGTCCTCAGTTCAGAGTGTGGCAGCGATCAAAAAAGCAAATAGAATGTTAGGAATATTCCAAAAAGGAATGGAGAATAAAGCAGAAAATATTATATTGCCTCTGGATTGATCCATGGTGCAATTGCATCTTGAGTATTGTATGCATTTCTGGTTGCCCCATCTCAAAAAAGGCATAGCAGAACTAGAAAAGGTGCAGAGGAGGATGACAAAAATGATAAGGAGAATGGAACAGCATCCCAATGATGAGAGGCTCTTCAATTTGTAAAAGAGACGGCAGAGAAGGAACATGATAAAAGTTTATAAAATCATGAGTGGTGTGGTATAGGTAAATAAAGGACACTTATTTACCCCTTCAAATAATATTAAAACAAGGGGATACTCCATGAAACTTACAAGCATAAGTTTGAAAACAAATTGTAGATTGTAGCCACTAGCCAATCCAGGTCACAACTGTTGGGTAGGATTACAAACAATAAATAGATCCCATGCTGCTAATGCCCAGGAATAAGTAGTAATTTTTCCCCAAATGAAAGTTTATCAACTTCTCCAAAAACTTCTCCAAACCTTTTTTAAACCCAGCTATGCTAGCTGCCTTTATCACATACTCTGGCAATGAATTCCAGAGCTTAATTGTGCATTGAGTGAAAAAGAATTTTGTCCCTTGGTTTTTGCATTATTTGAAAGAGAAAATAACTGATTCATATTTACCCAGGTACAAACTTAGATTGTGAGATCTCTGGGGACAGGGAAATACATACAGAGGCTGACTGTAATCTGCTTTGAAGTGGCTGAAAGGCTGAATATAAATCAAATAAATAAATAAGTGCTTTTTCGTTCCATGCACATTCAAGCTGTGGAATTTGTTCCTAATGAATGTCGTTAAGGTGACTAGCATAGCGGGGTTTAAAAGAAGTTTGAACAAATCCATAAAGCATTATTAGTGTAATAGTCTAAAGAAAGCTATTGCAATCCCTGGGAGAGAGTAACAGGAGTAGATTTACTTTACGGCACCCTGCTGGTCACTTTCCCTTCACCAGAGTGGAGCCATTGGCTTCCATGCTTTGAATTATTTTAACTAATTTCTCAGCTGGTGCACAATTTTTGTTCCAAATCCCAGATTGCTTGCTAGCTTGCTCACCAGTCTTCTCTGTGGAACAGTGTCAAAGGCTTTATTACCTCTGAGGAAAAGGACTCTTGTCCTCAAAAGATTATGCCTCAATAAATCTTTTAGTCTGTAAGGGGCCACCAGCATCTGTATTGTTTTTTTGCTACTTCAAAGTAACAAGGCTACTCCTCTGAAAGACTTTACTCAAATTCAGATAGGACAAGTCTTCAGCACCTCCCTGGTCTACAGTACTACTCTGTTCACTTCATCAGAGAAATCAATCAAGTTTGTTTGATAATGGTTTCCCCTTGTGAAACCATGTTGCCTCTGATCTTGTAATCTACTAGTTAGTGGTGATTTTCTGCCAGGCCATACCAGGTTACTGACCTGGAACCTTTGCTTCCTTTTGCTCATTGCGGCTAGAGTGAAAGCTGGAGGCTACCATGGCCCTAACCTCATATCTTTTTTTCTAAAGAAAATTACCGCTGGAACTTGCAGAAAATGCTGCACTAGTCTGTCCTTTTGTAGTGCTTTCATTACCTTATCCAGCGCCGATGTTAAGCTGCCAGGTCTGTAATTTTCCACATCCTCTGTGCTCGCACCCTTGTGGTGCGATACTACAATTGCTCTTCTCCAGTCCCTTGGAGCCGCTCCTGTTTTGTATGATAAGTTGTATAGATCTGTGGGGGGTGCTTCCTTGAGCTCCTTTGGCATTCTGGAATGTACCTCACTGAGGTCCTGACATCTTAGTTTTACTTTCAAATGTGCCAGTATCTTGAGTATTACTTCCTCAATAAACAACAATGTGTTCACCCCACAAACCCTTGTGTCCTTTCCTTTTGAGTTTAGCTCATCAGCTTTTTCTTCGAGTGTAAATATAGTATCAAGCAAAAGGATTTATTCTGGTCCTCCTTTTCACTAAACCAGTTCTCCTCTTTAATTTTTACTATTCCCCTTTTGGCCTTTATCTTTTTATATATACATATATATCTATATATACATATCTAAAGAGAGTGTTATATCCTGCCTTTACTGGTTGGAAATATACTCCCCCGAGCCTTTACCTATCAAATTGCTCTCCCGACCTCAGTTTATTTATCCTGGTAATTTTGCCTGGTCACCTCTTTTTGTGTCTGATTCACCCTTGTTTCTGTAGAAATATGGGTAAACAAGTTATGGAAGATACTATTTTATTAGACAAATTGAATATATCTATAATGAGCTTTCAAGCACTATGCTCCCTTCATGAGGTCAGCAAACAAAAGACACAGTTATTTTGGGTTCAGATAGCACAGACTCAGCTAGGCCTTATATTATCTGCATATTCCATTATAGCTCAGTGAAAGGGGGGAATGGTGTTGACAGAGAGGATAGTGATAGTAAAACTTTGCAGTTTGAATGGTCTATATCTGCTAATTCAAATCAAATAGGGAGTCAGAGGACACGCTTCCAAGGAGTCCAAAGTCGGAAATGTGATGCATGTGTTAATTTGCAGGTGTCCACAAAAAGCAACCAGGAAGTTGTTAAACAAAGATATTGGCTTTATTTAAGAGCTTCAAAATAATTTAAAGACAGTTCACAGAGTGGCAAGTCCCCCTGATCCGGATCCGTGTTTCGACTGGAGGCTGCAGCAGAAGCGACTGAAGGGCAGACAGCTCAAACTAACATAAACAAAAGATAAGATTAGTGCAAAACTTACAAACAAAATCATTTAGGGGACACTACAAGAATAGGAAAAGCATGCTGAGCAGTGACACATACCTTTGATGAAACATACAAGCAACTTGAAAGAAGCTCTCACCGATACTGGCAACAAAGGGGATTTAATCCAAAACCAGAAAAGAGCACCAAAGGATTCAGCCAATCAAACTCTGGGGAAGAAAGTGACCAATCAGGAATGGAGATTGCAAAACTGTACAGATAAGTTTGTGAATGAGCCAATCCGAGGCTGAGGGGGTAGTCAATCACAATCCTTCATACTATATCTGCTAATGACAAATGTCTTTATTAAGTCCTTTAGTGTTTGTTTAAAAATGTTTGATCATCTTAATTTCAAATGTTTTGCATTCTTGTATGTGTCTAAAATTCATTAGAAATACCCTGATTGTGAGGTCATGAATGGAGTGATTTACTTTTCAAAAAGATTCACCATCTGAAGTATCACTGTGTTCTTGCTCATAATGTTTTATTTTATATTTGTGAAGATTTATTCTTAATCATAATGTTTGATTTGTTTCACCAATGTAGCAACCCTCTTCACAATTTTGCAGTGGTTCATATATACTACATTCATTGAAAAGCATGAATGTGAACTCTTCATTTTAAATGCCTTTCCCAGATGGGTAGCTGAGGGTTCTGTGATATGGGCTGGCAAAACTTGCAAACTGGTATTTTGAACACTGTGCACCTTCTTTTTTGGATTTCATTTTGAAGCTAGGAAGCCAATTTTCAAAGGGTTTAGGTATCAAACTTTGGGAGTGAGGCTCCTAAATTGGCCCTTTAAAAAATTTACTAGGACCGAGTCTCTAAATTTAAGCTCCTAGTTTTTATTCAGCTTCTAAATTTGAGGCTAAAAAGTATGTGGCAATGGGGGGCAAACTTAGGGTGGGGAAAAATGTTAGTTCCTTAGCACTGATTTTCAGCACTTGGCACCTAACATAATGGAGCCCACTATAAATCTAGGCAAAAAAAATAACAATTCTTATTGAAGCCTTTTGCTCCCCAGTTTCCATTCATTCCTTCATTCCCTGATCCCCTATTTCCAGCTCATTCCCTACTCTCCCTCCTTTTTTGTCACTCTGTTCTCCTCTGGCTCTATGCACTGCTGAGTCTTCCACTCTACTTCCTCTCTTCACTGGCTCTATGGTCTTTCCTGATGTTGTCATCAATAGCATCAGAAGAAACATAAGGACGAAAAATGGAACTGCATGTGCTTTCCCTGGGCCAGCCCCCCCTTCTGTCTTCATGATGCAAGCTTCATTCAAACACATATTGAGAAGTGCAGGAGAGTCTGCTGTGAGAACAGTTTTGTGCGCTTCTTTGGTTCCTAGCACAGCTATTCCTGCCAGCACCTGTTCTGGTACATTGCTGTTGCTTTTTCTCTCTGCCTTGCATCACTAATAGGACTGATGCTGCTCTGAGTTGGGAGAATCTGTAGGGGCCCAAAATATCATGGCGACTTGGACTATCCGAAGTCATGGATTTGTATTATTCTTTCAGTATTTAAATTAAACTGAATCCAGTTTACAGGGTTGGAGAAGTTCCTGGAAGAGAAGTCCATAAAATGCTATTAATCAATAGAGAATTGCCACTGCTTGTTGCTGGCATTAGTAGCCTGGGATTTATTTCATGTTTGGGAACTTGACAGGTACTTGTGACTTGGATTGGCCACTGTTGGAGACAGGATGCTGGACTTGAAGGACCCTGGGTCTGATTCAGTATGACATATCTTATGTTCTTAATGTTCGTATGAAATGCATCTTGTAGGTTTCATTACTAAAAGTCACTGAAATCAAGCCAAAGGCCTGATGGTTGCAGGGACATCATTAGCTCTGGGCACAAAGGTCCCATGCCTGAGTCATTTCCTCAGTGCCCTGATTCTACAGCGGCTGTTGGGGGCAAAATAAAGAGGCCCAGCCATCATAGATTCTATCCCATGGAAGCCCAAGGAGAAATCCGCCAGGGACACCAACCTGTAGCAGCCCAAGGGGAGGCCCAATAAAGCCGTTATTGATCCCATCCCATGGCAGTTAAAGGAGAGGCTCGGTGGACCTCAAGAAGTGCTACAGCTTACCTGGAAAAAGGCTGAATATAGCCGGGTAAGTCATTTAGATGGATAACTATTACATTACAAAAAACAATGGCTCAATTCCTCAAATTAATCCAAAATCTCAAACAAAAAAATCTTGAGGAAAAACTGCAAACTAGCAAAATATATAGACTCAGAAATCTTTATTCTACACAAAATTCCACCACCAATAGGTAGTGGTATCAGAAAAGTTAGTGCTCCAGTCTCATGGGCTCTTGCCCTTACAGGGCTACAACCCCTCTCTTGCATTAGTGTCCAATAGGGATGTGAATTGTGTGATCGATCGTCTTAACGATCGATTTTGGCTGGGGGGGGGGGGGAATCTGATCGTCATGATTATTTTGGTTAAAAAATCGTTTTATCGGGGGAGGGGGGAGGGGGGAGGGCGGGAAAACTGGCACACCAAAACACTTTATTTTATTGTTTAATGTTTTATGAGGGATGGTAATGTTCCTGTTTTTCTACTGTTGCACTGCATATAGAGTCTGGCTTATGTTTCCAGTTCAATTTTTTTCTGTACATTTGTAATTCTATTTTATGGTCTTTTAATTCTGTATTTGGTGTGGGTCTGTCTGTGTTCTGCATGTATATTGGAGGTGAGGTATTCTACTAGCATGTAGTTTCTGTATAGGGATCTACAGCAGACTGGCTTGTTCTGTTTTCCTAATAGGATGTATATTGGTGTTTTAGGGCCTAGTGTAACACTTGCATTATTGCCCTTTCATAAATAGGGTTGTTACTGTTTGAATCTGGCAGTTAGTGTGTTCTGAGTACATTTTTTGCAGGGCTTTAAATTACACAATGTTCCTGGTAGTGAGGGGAGTTTGTATTGCTGTTATTGAGGTGACTCCAGAATTTGAATATTATTTTTCTATAGTAAGTTGTAAGTAGCAATGCCTAGTTCCTCTCTGTACCCATAGCTGGGGGAGTTTCTGTGAATCCAGGGTATTGTAGAACTAGAAATGCAGGGTTTATATTGGGATTCTGTCTTATCTTATATAAACCCTAAACTTCGCTCACATATAAAATTTTTATTGATTGATTTTCTCATGTAATTTTGTGGTAGTTTTACTAGATGGTTGAAACTAGCCACAGGTTTCTTTTGCTTAGAAAGTCCTTCTATTTAGAGATACTATTGACATGAATGCACAGCACCTTGCAAAATTGGTGCAAAATGTTTGTTGCAATGTCTTCTGCTTTATGAGCTAGAGTGTCCTGTCTCTGCATGGATGGAATTTGGTAAGAGCCGAGTATTTGGAGAACCACTGGATCCCCACCAGGATCAAACTAACTGGGTAGTTTCCTTGTCGCAGGTCATATATGATGACTCCCTGATGACAGCCTCATGGGAATGTAGAACAGAATTCATTTGTGAGATGCCCAATTATATGTTTTTATAGGATTGTTCTGGGGGGGGGCTTGCGAATGGGGAGGGGGGAGCTGTTGGTCATAATTGAGATAATTTTCAAAATCTTGGATGTAGAGAAGAGGAAGTCTTATGGGCCCATGCTCTGGATCTTTTAGGTACCTAGCAACACCTCTGGATGGTTGGCCAACAGGCTAGTAGGCAGGCAGTTGAGTTCCACCAAAACCAATTAGTGGCAAAGGGAAGTGAGCTTTGTGGGCCCAGCACCATGATAATTCACTTGATTCCATGGCAGTAAAACATAATACTGCACTGCCCCCCCCCCCCCCCCATCCTCAGCACCCCTGAAGCAAAAAAATCTTCAAAACACAATGCCAGCATCAGGTTAAGTATTAGCATGCAGCAAAGGGAGTTTTTAGCGCAATAGAAAAAACAGAAAAATAACATATTAAAATTTTTACATACTAATGATTATACACATAGACAGCCAAGAGCACTTGCTTTTCATGCAGCACAGCATCACACTAAGATGGTCAACAAAACATTTGCTGTCTAATGAGACATGTATATTTCATAGGAGGATCAATATATTTGTACATATTTTTTCCTGCCTATAATGGTGTAATAACTTTTACACCAAAAGATGAGACTGCATATGGGTCAGCAATGTGAAAGGGAGGCTCCAGCTGCTGGGAGGAGCACAACTGAGCAGCATTTGATTTGGGTCAAAGGAAAGAGTCCAAGGGGTAGATTTTGGAGAAAAAGATGTTTATCTCCAGAGAGCCTGAGGAGTGATACTAGATTCAGTTTGGGCTGCAAGGCCATCTCAGCTGGATGTGCAGGTGTTCTGTTCATGGGAGAAGCTGATCCTAGGCCTCAGGAAAAGCATGTAAGTGAAATCCAGGAGAATAACAGAGCCAGGAGCTTGGGTGGCACAGGGCCTAGGATGTTACATGTGTCAGACTACATCAGAGTGGTGGATTTGCTTCATTTGATGTAGAGAGAAGAGTAAGGTAATGATCTCAGATTCACAGTAGGGAGAAGAGTAAACAATTAAGGACTGGGCGACAATCAGACGGTGTCTGTAATTGCTGAAAAAGTCATAGTGTGACACTGGATAGTGTGCTAATGAGCCTAGGCTGTATTCTCCATCAAGATGGGAAAGGGTTTAAAGTTTGCAGCCTAATTCATGGCAATCAAATTGTTTAGTGGAAGACCAGCTCACAGGTCAATTCACAGGATCCCCTGTTGCAGCTCACAGGTCAATTCAGGGGATCCCCATTGATCAAGTACTCAGACATATAAACCCAGGAGTTCTGACCTTAGGGGGCACTGAGCATTGGTTTTCTGGAGGAACTAGCAGAACAATACAACCTCGGTCATTTAACAAAGGTGTGTACCAGGCACAGGCAATCACAGCAGTCACTATATCTACTAACGCTCAGTGATTGCCATGGATTTGCCTGCTGTGCAGCCTCTCCTTGCCCTGGTCTTGCCTGCCATGACTCCTTCTTGCCTGCGGAGGCTCTCAGTGAGCCATATCACAAGCCTTGCCAAGCTCCTCCCCACTGCACTTGCCATGCCCAAGTCTCAGCCCTATGCAAACCTACCTTGCCATTGTATCTTTGCTCTCTCATGGAGTCAACCTTGGCTCACTGACCTGGCCCTTGTTTCCTTGTTCTATGCCTTGTGGCCTATGGGCCTTCTTGTTCCTTGCTCCTTGCATTGCTGCCTATCCAGGCTTCACCTTGCCATGTGGCCTCCTTGTCCTGCCTTGAGACCTTTGGGCCTACTCTGCTTGTATCCTACCTTGAGGCCTTAGGCCTACTCTATCTTGTATCTTGCCTTGAGGCCTTTGGGCCTGATTTATCTTTTATTCTGCCCTTGTGGCCTTTCCAAGCCTTCCTATAGTCTTGTGCCTTCAGGCTTCTACGTCCTCTGTTCTGTGTTTCCCTTATTCACCTTGTCTAAATCCTCCCGTAGTCAGTCTTATCCAAGTCCTGTCCTTGTCTAGGCTGGTTGTACCCTGCCCAGTCCAGTACTTGTTTCCTTGCCTTGCTTAGCCCTTGTCTGATCCTTGCCTGATCCTTCAAACTTTCACTAGACAACTACAACTACTCAGCATTGAATATGGAACTTCGCCCCTTCAATATTCTCATCAGTTACTAGTCTCCTAGTATTTTAATTTAATACATTCTTAAGGTTTCTCTTTTTCCAGCTGAATTCAGCTTCCTAGTTCATGGTCCTTGTTATTATGTAACTTTCTTACTTTTCTGCTTTACCTCCACTAATTATAAAAAGTTGTTCCTTTGTTATGTTATGTTACACTGATCTACCCCTGTTCGATGTAAACCGACCTGATATGGTATTTAACCTTGAAGGTCGGTATAGAAAAATGTTAAATAAATAAATAAAATTGTCTGCACCTAAGTTCTGACTTTACCTTGCCTTGCCTTAATTCAGTCAGTGTTCTTGTCTAGTTCCAGGTCCTGCCCAGTAATTTGCGTTGCCTATACTCCATGTCAAGTCTTGTCTGCACCATGTCCAAGCCTTACCAGCTGGTTCAAGCCTTGTGCCAGCCGATTCAAGCATTGTGCTCAGCCTTGCCTGTCTGGCCTTACCTGCCCAGCTGTGCCCATTCAGCCTTGCCTTTTCTAATCTGGTTCCAGACTTTATGGAATCACTTTCATGCACTGTTGCTGCAAAGACCTACTGGGCTCCAGAACCCAAGGACTCAACCTGCAGGGGAGGGGGCTGCCCAAGCAGAAGACTGGTCCTTGTCTTGTCCAGGTTCCTGCCTTGCAGTCTCGTGCTGCTCTTTGGGTGGGCTTTCCAGATTCCAGAAACTGTGATTTTTTTTTTAATTTATATATTAGATGTTGCCTTTTGTTGTTTAAAAAGTTAACAAGAACATATTGACTGATAAAATACTCACCACATGTAGGTAAACATCAATAAAAATATGGTTATAGCAGATGAAAACATACTGAGGTCTATATTTAGACACAGTCTAGATAGCAAAGTTAGCCGGATAAAATATAAGCAGCTAAATTTAGGACAACTCTTTGACTCGACCAGACTTAACCAGCTAAGTCATCTGGCTAACTCTGAATATTGAAGTTAACCGGTTAACTAAGCCAACTATCTCAATTCTTCCCAGTTATGCCCTTGGACTGCCCCTAACTTATCTGGCTAAATTCTAGCCTCCTAACTTATTAGCCGGCTACAACTTAGCTGGAAAAAGGCTGAATATAGCCGGGTAAGTCATTTAGATGAATAACTATTACATTATGCATCTAAATGGCTTTTGAATATGGATCTCACTGTATTTACTTCAATGATATTTGTGAATGTATAAATTGTACCTACACAGGTATGTGTGTGCATAGGTGTGTATAATGGTTTTGAGGCCTGTTCTGTTCAATATCTTTGTGAACAGCATAGCAGAAAGGTTAGTAGGAAAAGTTTGTCTTTTTGTGGATGACACTAAGATCTGCAAGTAGTAGAGAGAATGAAAAGTGAGGTAAGAAAAAAGGTTTGGCAGCTGGAATTCAAAGCTAAGAAGTGCAGCGTCATGCGATTGGGGTATAGAAATCCAGAGGAGCTCTATGTGGTGAGGGCAAAAGACTGATGTGCATGGACTGGGAAAGGGACCTCGGGGTAATAATAGCGTCTGATGAGCTGAAAGCGGCGAAGCAATGCGACAAGGTGCTGACTAAGGCTAGAAGGATGCTGGACTGCATAGAGATAGACATAACCACTAACCAGCAGGAAAAGGGAGGGATTAATGCCCCTATATAGGTCCTTGGAGCAGCAGCATCTGGAATACTGTGTTCATTTCTGGATATGATATCTCAAAAGGGATAGAGACAGGATGGAAGCGGTCAAGTGAAAGGCGACCAAAATGATATGGGGTATGCACTAGAAGATTTGTGAGATGAGACCAAGAACCTAAATATGTATACCCTAGAGGAGAGAAGGGACAGGGGAGATATGATACAGACTTTTAAATACATGAAGGATATTAATGATGCATGGGAATCAAGCTTTTTCCAATGGAAAGAAAGCTGCAGAACAAGGGTCCATACAGTAATATGAAGCCACAAGAGTGTAGGCTCAAGAACAACATCAGGAAATATTTCCTCATGGAAAGGGTGGTGAATGGTCTTCACTACATCCTGGAAGATGTAGTGAAGACAAGAACGGCAATGGAATTCAAAAGGGCAGGGGATAAACACAGAGGATCCCTAGTAGCTAAATGGAGAAAAGGGGTAACTTGCATGGCATGAAGGTAATCTCCACGGAGTGGCAGTAAGAAGACATGGGAGTAAGCTGCCTGCAGAAATAAATAAACTTGCTGGGCAGACTGGATGGAGTACTTGAGGTTTTTCTGCTGTCATTTACTATGTTACTATATATATATATATATATATATATATATATATATATATATATACACATACATACAATTAGGCATTTTAATCTTTTCTAGCTTAATCTTTCTTAAGACAGAAGCTCAAATAATACTAGTGCTTTTTCCTTCATAGCGTTAAAAAATTGCTGTAATTCAAAATGCCAAAAAAAAAATGCAGCTCCCCCTCCCGCTTGACAGGTAGATGTCTGAAGCAATAAAACCAAATGCCCATGCCAAACCTTTCTATAATTTACAAAACAGTGACTCGATGACATTGTGAAAAAAATATGAGTTTCATAAGCAAGGCATCAGGAAACGAAGGTGAGAGAAACTATATGCAAAATAAACAAATTGTCTGTCTCATGTAAAACTGTCAAAATGTTCAAAATGAAGAGCAAAACCTGCTCTCTTAGTGACACATATAACTAAATCCCCCCAGGAAGGCATGCTGGCAACACATTATAATAACATTACTTCACATAATAATTCTACATTAATTAATCTGGAATTATAATAGAATTCCTAAGGAATCACTTGTGATATGAACATGAATACCAAAAGAGTTCTTCATGATTAATATTATTGCTAGACAATAAAAGCCACCAGAATTAATAACAATCAGACACTTATTACCGAGTGTTACTGATTTTTTTCATTAGCTCTTGTGAAGTTTTACTGTCTTGTAACCTATGAATGTTGCAGCCAAATAAATGTCAGTTTCATATTAAATATTAGAAATGCTAATTCAGAGGCCCCGTGTTCTCTGCGCATCCTTGCCTTCCTTTTTATGGTAATACCCCTTTCATGGTGCGAGCCCGTGAAGAAGAAAAACAGCGAAGGTTTTAACTAGCAGCTTTGCAGGGGGGCAGAAAAGAGCAAAGAAGATTTGAGTGGAGAAAAGAGCAAATAAATAGGTGCTCCAAGATTAAAAAGAGGGTAGGGGAGCATGCTGCGCCTCTGAAAGAACTCTCTGTGTTTAAAAGAAAATATTGTTTGGTGCTTTCTCCAGTGCATGATCAAAATAAGAGGGACAAATTAGTTCATGACGGCTGAAGATACAAAACATCATGCAGAGAGCTGTCTTTGGGAACGGTTTAATGAGAAGAAGGGGTCATCAGAGTGTGACATTGCTTTTCAGAATTCTTCAAGAACAACACAGACTTCCCGTTCCAAATGTGGTAAAGAATAAAACAACCTTAGTAGTAATCCTACAACTTTTGAACCACGGTCCTTGAAAATGCTGTGCTGATTTTTTATGGCTCTCTCAAAGGCACTCTTCCGATATTTTCCATGAGCCCTTATTTCAAAAGTGCGGTGATAAAAAAAAAAAAAAAAAGAAATCTAACCTATAGCAAGGATTATATTTATAAAATAAAGTTTTATTCAAGCTTTTAAAAAATTTTTTTAATGTTTTCATTGCTTTGGGTGGAATGGTGCACAGTGGATCCCTTCATTAACATGTTGTATCTCAGCACAAATAAAATATGTGATTATCGCATGTAGCTTGAAAAGACATCCAAAAATGACTTTGAAATTATATTCACTGCATTTTTAGTTTTGCTGCATTTCAAATCTGGGTTTTAAAAATGGATGAGTTCAGGTTTGGGTATTCTAGGTCAGTTTTTCCGAGCTTGATAACAAGCAGTCTGCATACAAAGTCTGCTTAAAGAAAAAGTTGATGTAATGCAGTTCTCTTTTCCGTGAAGAAACAGGACGAAGCAGTCTGGCTTTATGAAAGACAAGTTAATAATGCTTGTGCATGGTGACTGATACATGCCAGTGCAGTGCCTCTTGTTGCACAGTTCCATCATAGACAGGTAACTTGAGACTGCTGTATTCCAGAGGATGAAGGCTTTAGTACTCAAGAAGTTTATGCATGGCTATGTAATTAATCATATGACCTATTATATTTTCTTTTGCAACATACAAATCAATTAATGCAATTTGATAATCTTTGTTGCCACGCTAGTCCACCTGGACAGATTGAAATAAAGGTCAACAAATTGTAGATGATATCTTTGGATTGGTTATAAATATATGAAATTAGTCCAATATAAAGGTATCATCTACCACTTGTTTATTGTCCTTTACTGCTACATAATCATAATTGATGGAGATGTATTGTAATTGGTGGATATCTTCCTTTATGAATGATTATTATTCCCTCATGCAAACTGCTGCTCATTTTACTTACCTAGGAAAGACATAAGGATGATTTCAAAGGACTTAGGAGACTAGATTATGATATTCAAACAACAGCCACATTAGTATTGGTAGCTAATTGGATTAAGCTGTGATTATAGAATTAAACTAACAGTTGAGACTGGCAGACTGCAAGCACAGTAATAACTAGCAGTCCTAGTGAAAATACAGTCACTTACCTAGATTTGTTTGGCAGGCTATGCAGGGGACCTAGGAAGCTAAATGGACAGGCAACAGCCTCACTAGTATTGGTATGAATTTAGGTTATTACAAAGCTTGTTGATTAGATATGGGACGGAGGGGTTTCTAGGATAGACCATCCTAGTTACAAGTGATCATGTTATATGGCTGGCAGCTATCCTTTACAGAGTGGGCAGGAATACTATAACTGGACAGACCAAACTGGAAAGTATTTTTTCCCCTTAATCCTCTGCTATGCTATAATGACTTAATATTGTCAGGATTTAAACTGGACTATGGGTGTTGTGACAGTGAGTGAATTAGCAGACTTGTTTTTCCAGATAAGGCAATGAACATTAAGAGGAAAAATGTTAGACTGCAGTGAAAATGCCATGAACTATTACACTAAATAGAAATATCATGCATTAATATAAAACATTATTATTGTATTCATTAATGTCAATGAAATATGCCATAAATCAGGGTTTGAAGCTATCTGTCATATCAGAAAATGAAGTGCATTAATGTGTTAGGTTGAGTGAAGCATCAATCTGATATCCGCAGATCGATGAGGAAAAAGAAGTCTGGAAGAGAAGGCCTGTTTGAAAGAGAGCTGTTTGAATAAGAACATAAAAACATAAGATATGCCATACTGGGTCAGACCAAGGGTCCATCAAGCCCAGCATCCTGTTTCCAACAGTGGCCAATCCAAGTCACAAGTACCTGGCAAGTACCCAAGCATAAATAGATCTCAAGCTACTATTGCTTATTGATTAATAGCAGTTTATGGATTTTTCCTCTAGGAACTTATCCAAACCTTTTTTAAACCCACTTACAGTAACTGCCATAACCACATCATCTGGCAATGAATTCCAGAGCTTAACTATGCACTGAGTGAAAATAATTGTCTTCGATTACTCTCATATGAGCTACTTGCTAACTTCATGTAGTGCCCCCTAGTCCCTCTATTATCTGAGAGAGTAATTAACTGAATGTACATTAAAATACATACTGCAGTTTTTCTAACCATGCCACTGTCTTGATCTCTCTGGAGTCTTTTATTTCACAAACAAGTTTTATGGCACTGGAAAGCTGTACTTAGTTATGCTGAAGAGACCTTAATCTACTATTACAACTACTACTTAACATTTCTATAGCACTACATGACATACGCAGCACTGTACAAACACACAAAAAGACAGACCCTGCTCAACAAAGGTTACAATCTAGTAAGACAAACATACAGGACAAGAGACTTGGTTAAAAGAAAAGAAAGTTAGTCAAGACTAAAAGCAGACAATCAGGCATACAATTTAAAAGCAGTTTTAAAAAAGTGGGTCTTTAGATGGGATTTAAACATAGCCAGATAGGGAGCATGATGCACCAGTTCAGGAAGACTATTCCAAGCACACGGTGCAGCCAGGTGGAAAGCATGAAGTCGGGAATCGATAGTAGAGGAGAAGGGTATGGATAGGAGTGACTTATTCAACAGGCAGAATGTAAGAGGAGAGGTGTAGAGAGAGAAGAGAGGAGAGGTAATGAGGTGCTGCAGAGAGAAGGCATTTGTAGGTGAGAAAGAGGAGCTTGAACTGTATGCAGGAGTGGATGGGGAGCCAGTGCAGTGACTTCAGAAGAGGGGTTATATGAGCGTAGCAACTTTGGGGGAAAGAAAGGTCACGCAGCTGAATTTAGGGCAGATTGCAGTGGAGAGAGATGGCTTGTCGGGAGACCTGTGAGGAGCAGGTTGCGATAGTCTAAGAGGGAGGAGATGAGAAAGCGGATAAGGGTACTGGTAGTGTTTCAGAAAGGAAAGGATCGATTTTGGCAATGTTATAAAGAAAGAAATGACATGTTTTTACAGTGTTTTGGATATATGTAGAGAAGGAGAGAGAGGAGTCAAAGAGGACTTCAACGTTACAAGCTAATGGGACCGGGACGGTGACCATGTTATTCACAGCACACCTCTGCATTGAAGGCAATAGCTAATGGCATAGCATGGGATTTGCATAAGAGGTGCTAACCTGGTATGCACATTTTCTGTGCACAAAATTCCTTGTTGCATCAACAGTAAAGTTTGCGCACAAAAGATGTGTGTACAACTAAGGGTTAAACTGTGCACTCTGCTGAGCACACTTTATTACATTGAGGGCCGGATTTTAAAAGGGTTACGCGCATAAGGTACGTGCATAACCCTTCTAAAACGGCCCTGCGCGCGCCGAGCCTATATTGCATAGGCTTCCGGTGCGCGCAAAGCCCCGGGACACAGGTAAGTCCCGGGTCTTTCTTGGGGTGGGCGTGTCGGGGGCGTGAAGCGGTCGGCGCATCATCGGGGGGGGGGCATGTTGGGGGCGTGACCCGGTCGGCGCGTCATCCGGGGGTGGTGCCGTGGGCATGGTTTCGGCCCGGGGGCGTTCCGGGGGCTTGGCTGCGGCCTCCGCACCAGCCCCTGGACTGGAACATGGCACGCGGCAGCCGGCCGAGCACGCGCAAAGTTACGCCTGCTTCAAGCAGGCGTAACTTCTGCGACAAAGGTGGGGGGGTTTAGATAGGGCCGGGGGGGGGGGGGGGGGGGTAGGTAGGGGAAGGGAGGGGAGGCGGAGGGAACGGGCAACGCGCGCAGGGCTCGGCGCGCGCAAGTTGCACAAGTGTGTACCCCCTTGCGCTCGCCAACCCTGGCTACGTGCGTATCTTATAAAATCCGGCGTACTTTTGTTCGCGCCTGGTGCGAATGTACCCCTGGGCCCTTACCAGTTAAATTCTTTGAAAACTGACCCATTTACTAAGGCTAAGCCTATCAAACTCGGGAATGGCTTCAATCTTCAATACTAAGGATGCATTGTATTCTTTTATAACCTCTGTGCCTGCCTTAATAGATGCATATCTGAGACCAGTTGCTGTTCCTTGGACAGAGTCTGTATCTGTACCGTGGCTGACACAAGGGTATTATACATCTAAAGCATTTCCCAGCAAATTTTTCTTGTTACTATTTGTTACTAAATAGTAAAAATGAAAACATGATTTACATAAATGCTTTATCATCAGTCTGTATTGGGTATCTTGCTTTGTAAGAGTGTACATACTTTGGTGTTTGACTGGAAGACTAGTTTGTCTCACTGTCCTTAGTCCTAGTCTTGAAGCCCTCTTTCCATAGTGATTGATGGCTAGTGAATTTCATTTTCAGTTTCTCTAAGAAATTCAGTGTTATAACAACAACAACAAAAAAAAATCAATGGAAAAATGACTTTGTTATAACCAACAGGAGTAAAATCAAGGGAAAATCCACAGATTTTTCTTTAGCCCCAGAGAAAATAAAATAAAAACTGAAAACAAAGGGCCTACTGATGGCCAAGTACATACTAACTTATACAAGGGCAGAGGAACATTTACACTCAAACCAACAAATCATAGGAGTTAATATGGCAATATTTTAAACCAAATATCATTAATGTATGGCATAAGCAGAATATATTTTGGTTTATGTAGGGTTTATTATCATGTGAAAAACACCCAGATATTAACCTCACCACATTATTTAGGTTGATATCCTCTGGGCAGGAATTACAGTAGAAGCCCCATTATCTGGCACTCAACCAACTGGAAAGCTCAAGTAGCCAGATGGTATACACTCCAGGGTTCTGAAGGAACTAAAAAATGACATTTCAGACTTATTAGTAAAAATTGGTAACCTATCATTAAAATCATTCATTGTACCTGAAGATTGGAGGGTGGCTAATAACCCCAATATTTAAAAAGGGCTCCAGGGGCGATCCGGGAAACTACAGACCGGTTAGCCTGAATTCAGTGCCAGGAAAAATAGTGGAAAATGTTCTAAATATCAAAATCACAGAACATATAGAATGACATGGTTTAATGGAACAAAGTCAGCATGGTTTTACCCAAGGCAAGTCTTGCCTCACAAATCTGCTTCACTTTTTTGAAGGAGTTAATAAACATGTAGATAAAGGCGAACTGGTAGATATAGTAAAAAGTCATGGGATAGATGGCGATGTCCTTTCTTGGATCACAAACTGGCTAAAAGACAGGAAACAAAGAGTAGGATTAAATAGACAATTTTCACAGTGGAAGGGAGTGAGCAGTGGAGTGCCTCAGGGATCTGTATTGGGACCCGTACTTTTCAATATATTTATAAATGATCTGGAAAGAAATACGACAAGTGAGGTAATCAAATTTGCAGGTGATACAAAATTGTTCAGAGTAGTTAAATCACAAGCAGATTGTGATAAATTGCAGGAAGACCTTCTGAGACTGGAAAATTGGGCATCCAAATGGCTGATGAAATTTAATGTGGATAAGTGCAAGGTGATGCATATAGGGAAAAATAATCCATGTTATAATTACACAATGTTAGGTGCCATATTAGGAGCTACCACCCAAGAAAGAGATCTAGGCGTCATAGTGGATGACACATTGAAATCGTCGGTTCAGTGTGCTACGGCAGTCAAAAAGCAAACAGAACGTTGGGAATTATTAGAAAGGGAATTGTGAATAAAACAGAAAATGTCATAATGCCTCTGTATCGCTCCATGGTGAGACCGCACCTTGAATACTGTGTACAATTCTGGTCACCACATCTCAAAAAAGATATAGTTGCAATGGAAAAGGTACAGAGAAGGGTGACCAAAATGATAAAGGGAATGGAACAGCTCCCTTATGAGGAAAGACTAAGGAGGTTAGGGCTTTTCATCTTGGAGAAGAGATGGCTGAAGGGGGACATGATAGAGGTATTTAAAATCATGAGAGATCTAGAATGGGTTAATGTGAATCAGTTATTTACTCTTTCAGATAATAGAAAGACTAGGGGGCACTCCTTGAACTTAGCATGTGGCACATTTAAAACTAATCAGAGATAATTCTTTTTCACTCAACGCACAATTAAACTCTGGAATTTGTTGCCAGAGGATGTGGTTAGTGCAGTTAGTGTAGCTGTGTTTAAAAAAGGTTTGGATAAGTTCTTGGAGGAGTAGTCCATTACCTGCTATTAACCAAGTTGACTTAGAAAATAGCCACTGCTTTACTAGCAACAGTAAAAAAGGATAGACTTAGTTTTTGGGTACTTGCCAGGTTCTTATGGCCTGGATTGGCCACTGTTGGAAACAGGATGCTGGGCTTGACGGACCCTTGGTCTGACCCAGTATGGCATGTTCTTATGTTCTTATGTAGCAGCAGGACTATTTTTGTTTTTTTATTGCTGCCACGGTTTACACAGAATGTTAATTAACACTCTGAAGCACCAAAGGTTTTCTCTGCTCTGCTCTGTGCTTTCTCCATTCCTGCGTCCATCTTTCCTCTCCTGTTCCCTTTGGGTTGCTGCCTGGAGCAGAAGACGGGGGCTCTGCATATTTAGTTAATAAACATGGACTATTCCCCATGCATGCCTGATAATGGGGCATTTGCTGCACTTACATTTGGGGAGAGGGATTTGTAAATAACTCATGAGCTTGCTACTCATGTGTTATAGATGGAAGTTTTATTCTTATCGCTCATTCATGGGAGAAGGAGTTTCCATAACCAATGCATGAGTTATAGAAATGCTATCCATCACTCATGAGCAAGGAAAATTAAACTTGTGCCACTGCCTAATACCAATTTTTTGATGAATCAATGAAACAAAGTGAATACGTTTAACCTAAATTAGTTTCATGCTTAATGCTCTCAGTCCAAAGTAACAGCATATTTGGGCATGGTTATGCCATAGACTAAAGATATATCAAAAGGGGGTATTTTTCAAACTGTCTGATTTGGCAGAAAGTCCATAGGTACATTTTACCAGCAGGCTTTGCATCAATCTTTTAAAGTGAAAGTAACTTTGGATCTTCCCATGAATACAAACTACCCACAGTCATTTACATCTGCTTTTTATGCAGGTGTATTTTTTTCATTGAAAATCAAGCACATAGATTTGAATATGTAATCCATGTGTATTATTTTCTTTTCCCGACCTAAACACACTCCCGGGAGCAACTCTTCTAATTATTTAAAATACTTATGAATCGCTTGTCTCAAATTAATCGTACTAAGCGATTTACAATAAAACATAAACATCTCGACATCTATATTCAGACACAGTCCGGACAGCAGAGTTACATGGATAAACTTATCTGGCTAACTTTGGAGGCATATTCAGTAATACAGCCACATTACTGAATACAGCCAGCTGTCTTACCACTAGATTCATCAAAATGTGGTAAGAGAAAGGACTGTGTTTAGGGTAATTTTTTAGAATTACCATAGTGGAGAAAGATAGAGAGAGAGAGAGAGAGAGAGAGAGAGAGAGAGAGAGAGAGAGAGAACCTATTTATTTCCCTTCATAGTACTCATTATTTAAATCTCTATAGGAGGGCCAGCTAATAGCTCGAGGTGATTTGTTGGTGGTGGTTTAGGGTTTAAGGGCCAGTTTGACATGCAGAGTGAGATGTACGAACAGAAAGGTATACCTCAGTGAAGATTTCATGTCATTTGGAGTGAGGAAAGTAACACAAAGATGAGATTTCTACAATGTTCTCTCGCCCTAGCTTGATGGACTAGGAAAAAAGGGTGGGCAAATTTCAGATGGACAATTTATCCAGGTCAATAATCATTAACTCAGGTATATAACTTTTGAAAATTGCCCTGAGGGAGGATATAGCAGTAAAGTCTGCACATACCTGCTATCAGAATTTACAGCAAATTTTCAAAGCTATTTTATGTACATAAAACCAATTTAAAAGTGCTGGGATAAAGTCCTTTAGTACTTGTGCAAGTTATAATGCAGAAACTTACACCTACTCTTAGCAGTGTGTAACATCTGCATTTAAACCTATGTGCAGACTTTTGAAAATGTATTTATTTTATTTAAAATTACTTATCAAACGCTTTAATGATAATATTTCCCAAAGCGAATTACAACTTAAAACAACATTATTAAACCAATATAGAAATTATAAAACTGCTGAAACAGAACTTGCAATCAAATGCCTTCAAATCCTTCCACTTAAACATTTAATCCAAAACTGAAATCCAAATGTTTATGTGTAACTACAATACCCTTCCCAACGCTATCTCCCAGGATGCAAGTGTGCATAAAAGTATGCATAGAATCAGGCTATGTACATCATTTTATACATTTTCAAAAAGCTTGGACTATTTTCAAAATGACAACTATGTGCACAAAACTGCCTTTTTGTGTGGGCACCTGTGCTTGTGTATGTGTATCTGCCTATGTATGAATGTGTTTGGGAGAGCCTGTGTGTGTGTGTGTTTGGAGGGACTGTGTATGTGTGCCTGTGTGTGTGTGCGCATGTATGCATGTGTGAATAACAGTGTTTGCATGTGCGAGCCTGTACATGCTTGCATGACCTTGTATAATCTTCTGCATCCTTGTGTGAGCTTGTGTAAGTTTATGCACACCTATGCACGCTTGTGTGTGCCTATGTGCGTGTCTACCTTCTTGTCCCTTAATGTGGGAGCATGAGAGACAGGGCTTCGCAGACAGAGTATATTAACGAACAACATTACCCAGCATTGCGCAGGATGTCTGGTCGATAACAGCTGATGTGTGTGTATGTGTGTGCCTGTGTATGTGCTCCTGTGTTTGTGAACCTGTGCCTGTGTGCATGCATGGATATCTCTGCCTATGTGTGTGTCTGCCTGTGTGTGTGTTTGGAAAAGACTATGTGTGTTTGTATCTTTGCCTATGTATGTCTGTGTGATTGTCAGCTTGTGTATGTGTGTGCACATGTCTTTGTTTGTGCCTGTGTGTGTGTCTCTGCTTGTGTGTGCCTGCCTCTGTGTGTATGCGCATGCATGTGCGAACCTGTATAACTGTTTGAGCCTGTGAGTGCTTGTGGAAGACTGTGCGTGCTTGTGTGAGCTTGCGTGTGTTTATGTGTGTGTGTGCCTATGCCTGTCTGTCCCTGTGTGTGGGAATGTGAGAGATAGAGCTTCACAGGCAGATCATATTATCAAATATTACCCAGCATTGCTTGGGTTGTCTGGTCAATAACAGCCTGTGTGTATATTTGCCTGTGTGTGCTCCTCTGTGTGTGTGCCTGTGTTTGTGGGTGCCTCTGCCTTAGTGTATATGTGAGTGTGTGTGCTTATGTGTGTGTGTCTGCCTATGCTTTTGTGTGTGTGTCAGCCTGCATGTATGTGTGTGTATGCCTGTGCTTGTGTGTGCATGTGTGTGCATTTAAACAGGATATTGGGCTTCATGGACCCTTGGTCTGACGTAGTGCAGTCACACTATTGAAAATAGCCAGCTATCTTAAAGTTAGCTGGCTAACTTTACCCAGCTAACTTTAGAACAGCTCTTTAGCTCAACCAGACTAAGCTAGTTACGTTATCCAGTTAAGCCTGAATTTCAGATAACTTAGGCCTGGATTCTCTAAGGTCACAGACCTTAGAGAATCCGGTGGTAATGGGGGGGGGGGGGGGGGGGGGGCGAAGCGGGGGGCAGTCCTACGATAGCCGGCAGCGATCGTACCTCCTTTCACCGCCAACGATTTGTCCGCAGTATCGGCCCTGGTGCCGCCCCGACTCCTCCTCTTCCGCGCCGACTCTTCCCCCGAACTAGCTATCGCATGCAATAGCGTTAGAAAATGACCCCCTTAGCCGGCTAACTCAACTCCTCCCAGTTATGCTCCTAACTTAGGGACAGATTCATTGAGACTTTTCTCCCATTTTGTGACTAGGGGAAAAAAAACCCCTTAGTGAATTTGGCCCTTAACCAGCTAAATTCTAGCTGGCTAGGATATAGCCAGATAAGTGCCCAAATCTTCATTTAGCCGGATAACTTCTGAGTTATCCAGCTAAATGCTTTTTAATATGGACCTCAATATGTTTTGAAAGAGTAAACCACTGATTTGTATTTTTTACCCATTCCATTCCACTCATGATTTTTATAGACCTCTATTTTATCTTCTCTCAGCTGTCTCTTCTCCAAGCTGAACTGCCCTAACCTCTTTAACCTTTCCTGATAAGGGAGTCATTCCATCCCCTTTATCATTTTGGTCACCACTGTCCATAACATTTCTAGTTCTGCTATATCTTTTCTGAGATGCAGCCACCAGAATTACACATAGCACTCTAGGTGCAATTGCACCATGAAGAGATATTAGGATATGCTCCACCTTATTCTTCATTCCTTCCCTAATAATTCCTAACTTTTTGCTAGGAATGAGCATTTGTTTGAACAAATATGAAAAATATAACAACTGAGGCCATTTTCGGTTCATGCAAATGATACAAACTGAAACTAAGTCTTAGATGAATATATACAATACATTTTCACATATATTTGTATTTGTTCTCTAAAAAATAAAATAAAATCCAGCTTCCGGCTGGACCAGGCTTAGGTCTAGTCCCATCCCTGGGGCCCAGCCTGAGATTGGGTCCTGTTACCAAGGACCAGGCCTGGGACAAGACTTAGGTCTGATGCTGGGGTCCAGCCCAAGGCTGAGTCCCAGTTTCCAAGGCCCAGGCCTAGACCCAATGTCAGGACCCGGCTGGAAGCTATTCCCAATCGTTGAGTCCCATGCCTAGGCCCAGGCCCAGATTTGATGCAGTGGCCTGGCTTAGATCCATCACTGAGGCTGGGTCCTATCACTTAGGCCCAAGCCTGGGCTTAGCCTGATGCAGGGGCCCAGCCCAAGGCCATACAACAAAATGGCACTGTCCATTCTGGAGGAAGGTGCCATAGCAATTGTGGTGCATCATCTGGGAGGAGGATATCATTTTTAGTCACTGTATCAAAAAAGAAGATTTTAGAAGGCTTGCTCCCAGGCCTCTGGGTGTAGGTTTCAGGTCTAGGCCTAGCCTAGGCCTGGGCCCTAGCAATGGGTCCCGGCCTCAGCTGGACCCTGACTTTGGACCCAGGCCTAGGTCCAAGCCTAGGTCTGGGTCTTGGCATTGGGTCTCAGCCAAGGCTAGGTCCTAGTCGATGAGGCCAGTTCTAGGGCTTGGTGTTAGGATACAGCCTTCAGCTAACCTACAAAATTTCATGATAATCTGACCACACAGAGTGACCCAGATAGATGGTTATGATTGGTGTGACTGACAGACATTTGTTAGCAGGTCCAGGCAGGATGTGAGACTGTGACATCAGCTGTAATATTTTGCCACAGCTACCAGGCATGGAAAAGTAGGAAGACATGCAGCAGCTGACAGAGCCCACACTATTTCTATTTCATACCAGTCACCAAAGAGTGCAGAGTGGCCAGAAAACTCATCCTGATACAGTGGCGTGTGGTCAGGGCCTTCAAGAGATTCAATGAATCCCCAACCAATAGGCATCGCTACAGGGTGGCAAGAGACATCCCAAATGTATACATCAGATCAGGTAGGGATAAACCAAACCCCTGCTTGATCCAATCATTGACATCATACTTAACTACATCTCCCCTCTCCCTCTCATGGGCAGCAGGAGTCACATTTATCCAAACATCATATCCTACTGCCATGGGGCTGATCTCGCAGCTTGTACCATGAGACCAGCCCCATGGCAGCAGGAGCTTAAAGACATGGCTCTTTAGAGAAGCCTTTTTGCAATGCGAGCGAGATAGAGAAAAACGCTGAAAGCTGTACACACAAAATCCTTATACAGCACTAGCACTTTTTATGTAAGTACGTCATGGTTTGTCACGACAACATTATTTGAATGTAGAAACTGTACACTGAACGACGGTATAGAAAAGATTTTAAATAAATAAATAAATAAATATACACGATTCCTGTTGTTGCCCACCCCAAAGCTTAGTAGGGCATTGTAAAGCCTATCCCACAGCGGCTAAAGACAGAGATCGGATATGGTGGCCACCAGCAGATCCCATCCCTCTGGCGCTAAAGACAGAGATTGGATGCAGTGGCATCCCATCTGTCTGGCGGCTAAAGAGAGAGATTGGATGCATCCCCTTCCCGCTGGCAGTCAAAGAGAGGAGAACGATGAGGTGACTGCGACAGACCCTATCCTGCTGGTGGCTGAAGAGAAGAAGAACACGGTGGCCACCAGCGGACCTCATTCTGCTGGCAGCCAATGACTGAGAAGGAAAACACGATGACTGCCAGCAGACCTCATCGTGCTGGCACTTGAAGAAGAGGCCCAGGCCCTATGTGTGTGTATGTGTGTGTGTGTGTGTGTGTGAGTGGCTGAATGTGTGGGTGGCTGCTTCTGTGTGTGTGTAGAAGTGAAAGCCTGTATGAGTGGATACCAGTGGATGGGTTAGTATGGCTGGGTGAGAGCCTGTATGTAGGGATGGGGGTGAATGTGTATGTGTGACTGCCAGTGTTTGTGTGGATGACTACCTGGGTGGGTGGGTGAGAGCCTGGGTGTGTGTTTGTGGGTGGATGAGATCTGTATATCTGTGGTGAGAGTCTGTGTGGTTGTATGTGTGAAAGAGACTGTGAGTGGTGGGTGGGTGGATGACTGCTTGTGTGGGTGAGAGCCCGTGCATGTATGTGTGTGGGTGTGAATGAGAGCCATTGAGGGTGGGTGAGAGCCAATGTGTGTGTGTGTTTGTGAGCTTGTGTATGGAGGAGAGCCTTTGTGGATGTATGTGTGTGAGGAATGAAAGCCTTTGGGGCGGATTTTAAGAGCCCTGCTCGCCTAAATCCGCCCAAAACCGGGTGGATTTAGGCGAGCAGGGCCCTGCGCGCCGGGAAGCCTATTTTACATAGGCCTACCGGCGTGCGCAGAGCCCCGGGACTCGCGTAAGTCCCGGGGTTCTCCGAGGGGGGCATGTTGGGGGGTGGTCCCGGTCGTCGCGGCGTTTTCGGGGCGTGTTGGCAGCGTTTTCGGGGCGGGTACGGGGGCGTGGCTACGGCCCGGGGCGGTCCGGGGGCGTGGCCGCGCCCCTCCGTACCTGCCCCCAGGTCGCGTCCCGGCGCGCAGGAGGCCTGCTGGCGCGCGGGGATTTACGCCTCCCGGAGGGAGGCGTAAATCCCCGCAGACTATTTCCTTGTGCATGAACCAGGAGATATGTGAGTCCATGGGTGGCTTATAAAATCTGCTTGGCACATGTTGGCCCAACTTGTGTACATAGCTCACGGCTTTGATGTGCACAGGGCTCTTAAAATTCACCTGTTGAATAAGAAAAGAAACAGGAAATAGGGAGCACATGTCCCCTTGAAAAGGTAACAAAAAATCCACAGCAGCAGGAAGCGGAGAACTCCTGTCTGCTTGAACTCCATCTTCAAAGCTATGAGGATAGATGGTGCTTGAGGGTGATAAACATCTAGAGCACATCATCTGCAGCTCCCACATTGGGGAGTGACACCCAGACCTTCTTTTACTGCATTTGCTCTGCACCAACCCAGAACAGTTGGTACACTTCTTCAGTAAGGAGAACCGAAGATCCTTTACTTATGTTTTTAATTAATATTAAAATTTGTAATATTTAATATTATTTGATTTTATAGGGTTTTGGCTATTTACTTTTGTAGAGTTGTTTAATTATGTATTTATCACTTTTTTGTTTTGTGTACCACTCTTGTTGTTTTCAAATTTGTGATGTCACGTCTGCTACTGTACCTGTCCATACATTGCACTGATGTCACATCATGAGCATGCATATTCTCTGCTCTATTTTCGATGTTGCTGATGTTACTTAGCAATACAACTTTGCAAGTTGAAAAGTGGATAATGATCCTCATGCATATTCTAATGATGATGATAATCTGGTAGGATTGCCATGTAACTCTATTTTTTTCAAGACAGGTTGATCCAGTTCTTGTTTTATCCTGTTGCATGCATGGACATGTAGTCTCATTATATTTATTTATTTTATTTTATTTAAAACATTTTTAGACTGCCTATCAGAATTTCTAAGCGGTTTACAGGGAGAACATCCATAACTTTTTGTAGACAAAATAAACCCCCCCCAAAAAAATCAATAGCACTTATAACGGCCACATTTTAAGAACACAAACATTCCTCTTCTTGGCCTGATACGATCTATACTACATGTAAAATGGGAAATAATAAACTTCATGTCCATGCATGGATTGGAATAAAACCAGGAATGGATAAACTTGTTCTGAAAAATGGAGCTAGTTGGAAATCCTAAATGTCAGAAGGCAGGAACTGGCCTAAAACCCTTAATAAAAGGGATTTATTTGGCTTTTTAGAGGAGTCTGGGGCTTCTTCATTAGTCTTTTTCAAATATATGATTTAAATAAATGTACTCACCTAGTGGAGTCAATAACTTTTGTCTGTACATTTTTCTAAGTTCAGAACAGGAGGAGAGTATGTGTGCGTTTTGTTTTTGTGTGTGTGTGTGTGTGTGTATGTGTGAGAATCAAGGGCTATATGAATTATAAAGTGGAAAAATACACACATCTGTATTAATTGTAAGAACACATCTGCTTTTATCCAGCTTATACTAATGGAATTGCTAATTTCCTGGAGTACTGTTTTATAAAAACAAAACAAAAAATGGACAGTTTGTTATATGCTATTACCAAAATCTACGATGGATCTGAGTACATTGCATTTGTGTGAATTAGGTGCTGGCAAGCAATTTTTTTTTTTGCAGAATTGAAAAAACTTGGGAAACATTGAATGAGTTGAATTTTTAAAGGTGTTTTTTGTCCTCACCTTTAAAGAATTTTAATTAGCACTTTACACCTGATATATATCATTAAGGATAAATCTGTATGATGATACCCACTAAAGTCTGATTTAACAAATGGCCTTTTATACATTGCATGTGTTAAAATGAGATGGCTTACATCCAATAATTCAGGCATTAATAAATTAGTAGAAACAAGAAGCAGATAAAGAACAGGAAGAGGTTAGTAACTCTATAGACTTGTCAGAACTATTACAAAAATCTCAAGTTGAGATTGTAATAAAATCCAGAGGGTTACTATTAGTACAGTTGGCTTTTTCCACTGATAAAGATCTTGTAATGAGATCCTTTTTCCAAAATAGGTCAAGTACCTATTATGGAGAAAAAATCTGGATATTTCCAGATTTGATAAAGATAACCCAGATTAGGAGAAAGAATTTCTTACAATACAGGGGAAAAGTCTTGGAGAAAGGAGGATATTTCAATTTGAAATATCCGTGCAGATGCATCATTAAACTTAATGGTAACAACTATTCATTCACGGATCCTGTGGGATTAAAGGATCTATTGGCAATGTAATGATCGGATTAGGAAATATATTGGGATTGAATGCATAAGTTTCATGGTATGTTGTTTGTTTCTCCCTTTATTCCGTTCACTTAAGGAGAAGACACTTCTATTTGCCTTAATTAAGTCCTATAAAAGCCAGGAAATATTGTTTTTCAAATAAATAATGTTTTTTCAGTTTTTTTTCTTTTTTTTTTCCTATTTTTCTGACCAGTTAGGACTGTATTTCCGATTGTAATGTTAAATTTGTTGTAATTTTCATTGAAAATAAAACAGAGAATTCAAAAAAAAAAGAAAGATAAAAATAATTGAACACTTTGTAATAACATATGCATATCGAACTCTATCTATGCATAGGGTACATGAAAATCTAAGATTAAAATTTGGCAAAGCTCGGAGCCTGACTGGGGCTCTGAGCAGTACCAAATTTTCTGGTTCTGGCAGGTTTGGCAGCACAGAAACTCAAACTGCAAGGCTGAATAAGGGGGTCATTCACTAAGCATTTTTCCCATAGACAAAAAATAAGAGAAAAAACTTATTAAACCTGGCCCTAAGGGGGTCATGTTTTCGCATGCGTTAAGGGCTTATCGCATGCGAAAAGCCCCGTTTTCCAAAAATGGGAGGAGTTAGGGGCGGAGAGTGGGCTGGGTTAGCCTCTCTGCGAAGAGCTATCGCACAGCCATAATGCAGATTTTAACTACACCTCTTTGAAATGTGTTAGGCAATGTGATAGCGGCTGTGACCATGTGGTAAGGTTTTATCACCATTTGTGATATGTCCTGTAAGGCTTATTTCAGATGATTTGAAGGCTCCAGAGCCCTGGGAGAGAGAGAGAGAGTGAGAGAGAGCGAGAGTGAGCCTAGCCATGATAGCATGTCCCATAGGCAGGTATTTGTATCCCTATGATAGGCCCACCTAGTAACTCGAGGTGGGGATTAGGTAAGAGTGTAGGGGGTTAGGGGCCACTTTGACATTCTACGTGACACCTACGAACAGAACAGTGGTCTCTTGTGAAGATTTGCTGGCCTTCGGAGTGAGGAAACTCACTCCAAGATGAGATTTGGGCAAGGTTCTCTCAACCTAGCTTGATGGACTCTCTACCTGGGTAACATCACTCCTCCAAACAAATTGGAAATTGGTCTTTTCAGATCACCTGCTCTTCAAATCTGCCTTGTATATGCCCCACCTACTCTGCTTGAAGCTAACCCCTTACCCATTATCAAATTTATTGCAGACTGCATTAATGTCGACACCCCTGCCTTTATCCTTGAAGACTTCAATCTCCATGTTGACTCCGCAGCCTTATCCTCCTCATGTGATACCTTTCTTCATGCCCTTAATGCTATTGGATACCAGCAAATTATTACCTCTCCCACCCACAAAGTTGGCCACTCGCTGGACTTGATATTCATTAACTTCAGTGTCCAGTCCTCTTTCTCCCCATCTTGTACCCCGGTCCCCTGGTCTGACCATTACCTAATTGAAAGCCATTTTACTATCAATTCATCCTCTGTGAGGAAGAATCCCTGTTGCACCACTATAATAGCTAGAAAATCCTATCCTAGTGATGAACTTGCCTCTGCCCTTTCAGACGCCCTGTCTAACTTAGACTGCTCTGATCCTGCCTCTGCACTATCTTCTTGGTGCAACATCACTGAAGAGATAGCTAATAAACTCTGTCCTATCTCTAAACGTGTTATAAACACTGCCTCAAAACACTCCAACCCATGGTATACTACTGAATTAAAAACATTAAAAAATAAACTCAGACACAAAGAGAGAATTTGGCGTAAGGATCCCACTCCTCAGCTTGCAGACAGCTATAAAACGGCCCTGCACCATTACAGGATTACCACCCTAAAGCATAAACGAGATTTCTATGCTGCTAAGATCCATGACTACAGGTATAATCCCAAAGCTCTCTTTACATTTGTCTCTGACCTCATTAAGCCCACCTCGCCCAACATCCCCGACTCTGAAGCTGATGCTAAGTGCAACGATCTCGCACATTTCTTTCAGAATAAAATTATGAATCTCCTCTCCAGATTCCCTGACTCTACCTCCCCTCCCCTCCCGAGCTCTCTTCCCTCCTCCTCTATCCTTTCTGTCTTTGACCATACTTCTTCAAAGGAAATAGAATCCATACTCAAAAAACTTAAACCTGCCTCACACCCGAGTGACACTATTCCCCCCAAAGTGCTTTTTGCCATCCCTAACACTATTTCCAGAGCGATAGCTGACATCATCAACTGTTCGCTATCTACTGGCTCTGTCCCTGACACACTTAAACATGCAGTGGTTAAACCCCTCCTCAAGAAACCCTCCCTAGACCCAAAAGACCCTGCAAATTTCCGCCCGATATCTAACCTTCCTCTCATCGCCAAGATAATGGAAAGAGTAGTTAACTCACAGTTCATGGACTACTTAGAAAACCACAATATCCTTCATGCTTCACAATTCGGCTTCCGTAAACATCTTAACACCAAATCCCTCCTGCTCACCTTCACTGACCACCTCCTTATAGGAATGGATAAGGGCAACAGCTACCTCCTTACCCTCTTGGACATATCTGCAGCCTTCGACACTATATGCCACAACCATCTCCTTGCCCGCTTAGAAGGCATTGGTATCTCTGGCCTGGCTATAGCATGGCTCAAGTTCTATTTATCTAATAGAAAATTCTCAGTCAAAGGCAATGCAATCTCCACCTCCCACCCCTTGCAACAAGGTGTCCCACAAGGCTCTTCGCTCTCTTCCACCCTCTTTAATATTTACCTCACTCCTTTATGCCACCTCCTAACCGAGCTTAAACTTAACTTCTATCTGTATGCAGACGACATTCAAATCATAATCCCCATCCACAATTCCTTTTCTGTTGCTTTGAAGCACTGGGAAACCTGTCTCACTCCCATAAACTCTCTCCTAACGAACCTATACCTCGCCCTGAATACTAACAAAACTGAACTTCTACTTATCTCTCCTCATCCTCTTCTCAAACCCCCGCTTTCGTCCAACCCTTCTTGCAATCCAACTACGAATCAACCCTGTGTAAGAGACCTTGGAGTCTACCTAGACAAACATTTAAACATGAAAAAATATGTGAGCTCCATTCTGAAAGACGGTTTCTACAAACTTAACGTGTTAAAAAAACTTAAACCTCTGCTATACCCCCAAGATTTTTGTACTGTTGTCCAGACTTCCCTCTTATCCAAACTCGATTACTGAAATTCACTATTCCTAGGACTCCCTTACACGATGATAAAACCGCTCCAAATGTTGCAAAATGCAACAGCCAGAATCATTACCAATACCCGGAAAACTGACCACATCACTCCTATCTTGAAAGACCTACATTGGCTCCCCATCCCCTCTCGAATCCTCTATAAAACACTAACCACCATACACAAATCTTTGTTCTCTCATAATTCCCGCTGGCTGGATATACCATTCAGCGCTGTCTCATTGAATCGTCCTTCGAGAACAGTTCACAAAGGAACTCTGCAAGTCCCTTCCTTAAAAACAGCACACCTCGCATCAACTAGGGAATGAGCTCTCTCTATCGCAGGCCCCACATGCTGGAACTCCATGCCCACGATGCTTCGTCTAGAATCCTGCCCAATTAAATTTAAAAAGAAATTAAAATCATGGCTGTTCCAACAAGCCTACCCAGACTAATCTTCATTTTCCTTCCTATCTTCCCCCAGTTGGACCGTTAGATGATCAAGGGGTTAAAGGGGCACTTAGAGAAGATAAGGCCATCGCGGAAAGATTAAATGATTTCTTTGCTTCGGTATTTACTGAAGAGGATGTTGGGGAGGTACCCGTAATGGAGAAGGTTTTCATGGGTAATGATTCAGATGGAATGAATCAAATTACGGTGAACCTAGAAGATGTGGTAGGCCTGATTGACAAACTGAAGAGTAGTAAATCACCTGGACCAGATGGTATACACCCCAGAGTTCAGAAGGAACTAAAAAATGAAATTTCAGACCTATTAGTAAAAATGTGTAACTTATCATTAAAATCATCCATTGTACCTGAAGACTGGAGGATAGCAAATGTAACCCCAATATTTAAAAAGGGCTCCAGGGGTGATCCGGGAAACTACAGACCGGTTAGCCTGACTTCAGTGCCAGGAAAAATAGTGGAAAGTGTTCTGAACATCAAAATCACAGAACATATAGAAAGACATGGTTTAATGGAACAAAGTCAGCATGGCTTTACCCAGGGCAAGTCTTGCCTCACAAATCTGCTTCACTTTTTTGAAGGAGTTAATAAACATGTGGATAAAGGTGAACTGGTAGATATAGTATACTTGGATTTTCAGAAGGCGTTTGACAAAGTTCCTCATGAGAGGCTTCTAGGAAAAGTAAAAAGTCATGGGATAGGTGGCGATGTCCTTTCGTGGATTGCAAACTGGCTAAAAGACAGGAAACAGAGAGTAGGATTAAATGGACAATTTTCTCAGTGGAAGGGCGTGGACAGTAGAGTGCCTCAGGGATCTGTATTGGGACCCTTACTTTTCAATATATTTATCTGGAAAGAAATATGACAAGTGAGATAATCAAATTTGCAGATGACACAAAATTGTTCAGAGTAGTTAAATCACAAGCAGATTGTGATAAATTGCAGGAAGACCTTCTGAGACTGGAAAATTGGACATCCAAATGGCAGATGAAATTTAATGTGGATAAGTGCAAGGTGATGCATATAGGGAAAAATAACCCATGCTATAATTGCACAATGTTGGGCTCCATATTAGGTGCTACAACCCAAGAAAGAGATCTAGGTGTCATAGTGTATGTATAACACATTGAAATCATCGGTTCAGTGTGCTGCGGCAGTCAAAAAAGGAAACAGAATGTTGGGAATTATTAGAAAGGGAATGGTGAATAAAACGGAAAATGTCATAATGCCTCTGTATCGCTCCATGGTGAGACCGCACCTTGAATACTGTGTACAATTCTGGTCGCCGCATCTCAAAAAAGATATAATTGCGAAGGGGAATGGAACAATTCCCCTTTGAGGAAAGACTAAAGAGGTTAGGACTTTTCAGCTTGGAGAAGAGACGACTGAGGGGGGATATGATAGAGATGTTTAAAATCATGAGAGGTCTAGAACGGGTAGACGTGAATCGGTTATTTACTCTTTCGGATAGTAGAAAGACTAGGGGGCACGCCATGAAGTTAGCATGGGGCACATTTAAAACTAATCGGAGAAAGTTCTTTTTTACTCAGCGCACAATTAAATTCTGGAATTTGTTGCCAGAGGATGTGGTTAGTGCAGTTAGTATAGCTGTGTTTAGAAAAGGATTGGATAAGTTCTTGGAGGAGAAGTCCATTACCTGCTGTTAAGTTCACTTAGAGAATAGCCACTGCCATTAGCAAAGGTAACATGGAATAGACTTAGTTTTTGGGTACTTGCCAGGTTCTTATGGCCTGGATTGGCCACTGTTGGAAACAGGATGCTGGGCTTGATGGACCCTTGGTCTGACCCAGTATGGCATTTTCTTATGTTATGTTCTTATGTTCTTAAGTGTCTGCTCTTTGAGGTTAACCTATCGCTGTGGTTCCCCATGAGGCCCCTCCCCATGGGAGGAATCATCTCCATTGCAACTAAGGGTCCACACTATGCCACAAACACAACACTTATGTTCTTATAATGGGGGACGGGGGGGACGGGAAGGGACAGCGCCATTGTTCACTGTCTCAGAGCCTTGTGCGCTGGTCTGCTGTCGGCGTGTGCAACTTACTTCAGCTTGGGAGCGGACTGGGAGGGAACTGGGGAAGTCCAGGATGCGTCGCCGTGCAAATTTTGCATAATTCTACCCCCTTGTACACTTGGATTACAAAATCCGGCGCCATGTGTTATTGGCCCGCCAATTTTATAAGGCGCGTGCATGTTATAAAATCGGCACGTCCATATGTGTGTGTGCCGGGAAGTGCACATGCATATATTAAAATCTACCCTTTTGTGTCATGTCATTTGAGGGCAAATTTCCATGTCTAGATTTTTCTCAATTTTTTCATTATTTTAGGTTTCAGAAATAGTGTGCAGTATTCCAAATAGTGTGCACTAAAAATGAGAGAAGGAAAAACATAAAATTTCAGGGTTTTAATAATCATTTTGTTTTGAAATCAACATGAAATAACATAAGCATTGTCTATGTCACTTCAAACAAATGCACATCCCTATTGTCTATTTTATTTTATTTGAAAAGAATTTGTATCTCGCTCAATCCAACACTCGACAGGTAACAATTATACATACATAATAAAAATACACTTATTTTATATACAGACTAAAAATAAATTCAACATACAACAAGTAACTCTTTAGTATGTACTGAGCAGTAGAGACTATGTTATACCATTGCATTAACAAAACTAACCTGTCAGACAATCAAAATGAAAGTTTTACACATTCATACTGTTCAGCTCCATAAGCTGCTTAAAGAAAAGGGCTTTTACCTGCTTCATAAATAGGGGGAAACATTCACAGGCCAATGCATTTAAAGGTATATTTTAAAAGCCTTACGCGCACAAAAATGATTACTTATATGCGTAAGTAGCCCGAGCGGGAGCTATGTGATTTTTAAATAACTGGGAAGGGCATGCATACATTGAGGTATGTGTGCCCTGAAAAAGTAGGTAGAAAAGGGGCAGGGCATTCTGGAAAGAGAGGTAGAGAGTGCCTCTTTATAGGGCTCAGTCTGAAACTCTATATATGGACCATTGTAAGGGGGCACTTTCATTTGGGATGAGTTTTCGGGAGGTGGGCTGGGGTTAGGGGGGTGTTGTTACAGACACTTTCAGAAGCATTCATTTTAAAATTGACCTCATTAAAGAATTTTAGACCTTATAAGTGATGAAAAGGAGTTGAGTTGTACAATACAGCTAGCAGAGACTGCAGTGTACAAATCAACTCTCTTTTTAGAATTTTCATCACTTATAAGGTCTAAAATTCTTTACTGATGTCAATTTTACAATGGATACCTCTGAATGTGTCTGTAACAACAACCCCCTAACCCCAACCCACCTCCCAAAAACTCATCCCAAATCAAAGTGCCCTCTTACTATGGTCCATATATAGAGTATCAGACTGAGCCCTATAAAGATTCTCTCTCTCTCATTATGGGTGCACTCACAGCCCTTTTAAAATCTGCCTTTTACAGCATCTGTTTTCCTAACACATGTGATTCTACATCCCCTCTGTCCCTGATGCAATATTCAAATGAGAAAGAAATTGAAGCGGTGCATGAAAGAGTGCTAGGAAGAAATGTGCACTTCTGGCGCTCAAAAGTTTATTGTATCGGGCGCACGGATGTCTAAATTGTGCATTCCTAACAAATGTGCATTGTTTACATGAAGTTACGGATATCTGTAATTCCTGTTGTTTACCAAAAAGAAAGGAAGCACTCACGATTTTTTAAGGTGTCAACATGCTCCACTCCACTATTCCCTATATACATTTTTTTAGTTTTTGTTTAACCGTAAATAACTAAATCTTATACTAATCTCTCTAAACAACCTATTCTACAAGTGGCACATTTATCACAACACAGAGGACCATATTTTTTATGTTTCTCATGAGACCTTGACTGCAAGTAAACTTTCCTCCACCTCCAGAATGGTAGTTAATTTTCTGGGGTAAAAAAATGCGTATTGAGCACTCATCCTTTGGACGCACTTTCCTGCATCGGGTGGTAATAGCTTATGTCTTCATTTACATGGAATTTAAATGCAATGGGTGCTATCTTATACCCATTTGTTAGGGCACGTGTTTTAGATGCGCTAATCTCATTGCTGCTTCAGACGTTATTATTGTGTGCACAAAACACAGGCTCAACCGCAAGTAAATCTATGCACTAGGCTGGACACACCTTATTGCGTCAGCCTGTCAATCACCTGTATTTTATTCAGAAGCTCATTCCAACTCAGAGGGCCTGTCATAAAAAAATGTTCTTTCTTGAGCCTTCTCCAACCAAACCTGATGAATATATGGTATCTCTAGAAGATTATACCCAACAGACCTTAAGGCTCTTGTAGAGCTGTAAATCTTTAGCAGGGAATTTACACATACTGAAGTATCCTGATTCTAAGCTTGATGTATTAACGCCACAGTCTTAAACCTGATTCTCTAGTGTATATATATATATATATATATATATATATATATATATATATATGTATATATTTATATGTAAACAATGGAGTGATGTAATACAGGGGTGAAATGGTCAAATATCTGAGCTCTGTAAATACTCTAGCAGCATCATTCTGCCCAGCCTGCAGGTCTGTGGGTAAAAGGGTGAATAAGAGAGTGACAGCATGTATCTGTCCATCTGTCTTTTGTATATGTTTGGGTCTTGAAAGAATAGAGCAAGGGAATGTGGTTGGACAGAAAATGAAGCATGGAAGAGGCCAAAGGACAATGTAATGCATGGACATGGAAGATACGTGAGAATATATTCTACAAGAAAGAGGCAAGGATGGAGACAGAGAGGGAGGAGGGAGTGCTGGGGCTTAACCAGAGCAGTTAAGTCACAGGGATTCTGGAGAGACATTATATAGCTGAGGTCAGGCCTACACATCAGGTGAAGGAATGCAGGAAAGCACACCAGGGGGAGGAATGGATGGGAGAAAGAAAAGGGAGAAGATGTCTGTTGAAGAGGTAAAGCAAGGCTTCCCAAACCCATTCCTGGGGACCCCATAGCTAATCAGGTTTTCAGGATATCCACAATGAATATACATGCGATAAATTTGCATATCATGGAGAGTCAGTATATGAAAATGTGTCTCATGACTATTCATTGTAGATATCATGAGATCCAAACTGGCTGTGGGGTCCCCAAGACAGGTTTGGGAAGCCCTGAGGTAAAGCACTTTGAAGAGGAAGAATTTGTGTCAGAGGAGGAAGATCAGGCTGCCCTATAAACTACAACACCAGGAGCCTGACCATGTCATCAGATCACTCAGAAGAAAAAGGTCCACATTCTGGAGCTTGTCCTCGAGAACTTCAGCATGCTTTTTAGCATTGACTTCACAATGAAATTTCTAGCAGCATGATTGCATCTGGAAACAAATTGCATCTGAGGTCAGCAGCCTCAGAGTCACCCCCAGCACAAGAGCTCATGTGCAACACTGCTATCAGTACATCAAATAGGACCTCTAAGAAAAGATAGCAAAGATCTGTGCCCTCAGAAGACAGGAGGTGGCTCTGTCTGTCCTACTCACTTTCTGGCAGATATTAAAAGACCTATGTGCATCAAAGCTGAGAGATACGCACTTGATTTGGCCCAGTGCACACCACACGTATCTCCTGGTATGTGCACAAGTCAAAAAGTTAAAATATGGGCAGGGCATGGACCGGATCTTGGCAGGCTGAGTCTGTAACATGATGTCTACATGTAACCATTCATATGCACAAGCATGTGCCGGAGTCCCCTACCATGTAACTTTACTTCTATATGGATAGCATATAAGTAATAAAATAACAAAATCTAGGCTAGTCAGCAGGGTTTTAAGGTTTGGAGCTAATAGGAGAAAAGGGAGAAAAATTAGCTAGGAGGATTAGAAGTCCTCTTTTTTACTGGAGTGAACTGGGGAAACAGGTAATTGTGTGGGTGTGCATATCTACTAAAATCCCCCCCACTTACGCGAATGAGGCGGCATATGTTCACATATGCATGTGTAAATATAAAGACGTATGCATATGTACACATGTATAGCAGATTTTATAATAGGTGCACGTATGCGCGCATATACGTGCGTATGTTATAAAATCGCCGTGTCTATGTGCGCATGCTGGCAAACGTGCGCACATGTGCGGATCTTAAAATTCACCTCTTTGCACTTCTGCAGCAGGGCTGGTACTTCCATTAGGCAAAGTAAGTGATTGCCTAGACTAGAGTGCCAAAATGTTGGGTGTGGCAAAATGCTGCCAGCATGAAGATCAGAGCCATGCTGTGCCAGAGCCAATATTACTCAAAAAGAAAGTGTTGCACCGGATCCACTGCCACTGTAGGATGGAGCGCTGTGCTAGAGTTGCCTCCAATAGGTAAGTTGGGGGGAGGGATGTGCAAGACCAAAATTTTGCCTAGGGTGCCAAATGTTCTTGCACCGGCTCTGCTCTGGAGCCATGGCTTGCTAAAAGATTGGGTCCAGATGTCAGCATTGATCTCAAACAGATCACGGATACAAGATTGACAATACATCAGGGGTGAGCAAGTGTGTTACCTGTTTTATAAAAACACAAAGTAGAAACATTATAGCAAGAGACCAGTAACATTCCTTTCAATAGCTGGCCTATAGGCCTGACCTATCTATGGAGGCTGGAGGAGATTATTGGTCTAGTAGATAGAGGTGAATTGGGCTGGCTGGGAGGCACTGCAGGAGTGGGGCCCTTTGAGAAGGGTGGGGGTAAATTGAGCCAGTATTGTAGAAAGCTTGGAACCCTGTTCTGCCACACACATATATCAGGGATAGAAAGTTGAAGGGTAAGGGCCTCCCAGTTAAGGAATCTCACATTTCAAATGGTTTCAAAATGAATGCATGACTCCCAACAAGACAAATACTCATCTCTGCATATTATCTACATCCAATGACTTTACTGAGAGCAACGTCAACTCCTGGATGCACAGAACATATGCCAATGGACCCCATAGCTGTCACTGAGAAAAAATGAATCAGAACAGGCAGGCAATGGCTTCATTTGCACACCACAAATCCCCAACCCATACCCTCAGATGATATCTAGCCTGGACAGTATGAAGGAGGAGAAAGACTTGCCTCAGATATTGCCAGGACCAACCACATTAGATCTGTCCCAGTGATGTTTGCAAGGAATGTGCCAGACCTGTCTTAGGAGTAAACTGGCATTTGAGCATTCTCCTTCCATGAATATCCTGTAGTTTTGGGGCAGCAATAACATGATACAACAATACATGAGGGCTTCAAACTTATATGGAAAAAGCTACACATTCAAACCCAAAGAAATTCAAAAAATGATGAGCCAAACAAAGCCATTGATGCTTAGAAAGCTGTTCATGCTGAAAACTGAGAACAACTACTTGGATCATTGAACAGACTAACAATAGAAATGACTAACAGTGGGGCCAATGCAATAAAAAGCGCGGAAAGCTGGCACTGAAAAGTAAGCACCCATGGTGCCCAGTGCAAGGTGGGCACATGCAATACCCAAATTAGGAGGTCATGCTAACATGACCCCGCCGCAGCTGCTGGTTATGAAGACCGACGCTGGTAAACTCAGTGACGGTTTTCATAACCGCTAGGGATGTGTAGCAGGGACGGATTTGTCCCATTCGGTATTCGGCCATCCATTGCTCCTACCATGTGACAGGGGCCGACCAATGGCACCGGTAGCCCCTGTGACATAGTAAAGGCAAAAGCTATTGGCACCATTTTGAATATCGGCAGCCGACAGCCCGAGTGCAGGAGTTCACTCCAGGACCCCCGCTGGACCACCAGGGACTTTTGGCAAGTCTTGGGCGGGTCAGGAGGGTGGGGGTTTATTTGTTAGTGATACGTTGTATTCGTGGGGGTTCGCCATACGTTTCATGACCCCCACGAATACAATGAATATAGCATATACATTGCGCCTTGCCAATACGTTGCAAACGAATGCACACCCCTAATAACCGCCCGTCTGCTAGTAATGAAAATGGCCACCGATAAACTCGGCATCCGCTTTCATTACTGGCAGACGGCTGGTTATGAAAACCGACACCGAGTTCACCATGTCAGTCTTCATAACTCGGTGGTCTGCCAAGGTATTTTTTTTTTACTTAACAAAAGAAGTACAGAAAAGCAGTTTTTTCTGCTTTTCTGTACTTCTTTTACCCGTGCTCAGCTATTAACGCCTGCTCCAGGCAGGCATTAATATCTGAGAGCAAAATGTGCGTCTGAGATGCACACTTTTTTTTTTGCATGTGGAGTGAATGATTAATAGCCTCATTCACATGAGCGCTATTGCATTCACTCTGCGTCCGACATGGGTTAAATAGATGCTAATCCCCCTATTGCATTAGGGGGTGGAATAGCGCCTAATTAACCCGCGTCGGAGTGCAGGTTATACAGTGGGCTTAGCTGAGTGCACTGTATTGCATCGGCCCCAGTGTATGCAGCCTATCAGATTGCAGATGATCAACTCCAACACCCTTACTGAACCCTTTCACCATGACTGCTCTCTCCATACCATACAGGCGTGACCATTTCAGGGATGAAAAGATTGCACAGGGATTTCCAAACTTTGGTGAGAAGAGACTGCCTTTGGACCATCCCTCTTAGTTCCTCTTCATAGCCTTCTGTAAGAAATGGAACTGCCTCTTGCCTTGCAGACTGTGGAAAGCATTTGAGACCATGCAGGACACAGAGCACATGCAGTGAAATGTTTATGCACACTCATGGCAATGGCTAAAACTGGTGGAATTGCCCTTTATTACTATTTGTGACTCCATTGTGGCTTTCACATTAAGTAATATAAAACAATGTTAGAAAAAACATTCGGGCGGATTTTAAAAGCCCTGCTCGTGTAAATCCGCCCGGATTTACGCGAGCAGGGCCTTGCGCGCCGGCGCGCCTATTTTCCATAGGCCGCCGGCGCACGCAGAGCCCCAGGACGCGCATAGGTCCCGGGGTTTTGGAAGGGGCGTGTCGGGGCGGGGCCCGATGACGCGATGTTTCGGGGGCGGGGTGCGGCGTTTTGGGGGCGGGACCGGGGACGTGGTGCTGGCCCGGGGGTGTGGTCCAGGCCTTCGGACCAGCCCCCGGGTCGGAGCACGGCGCACCAGCAGTCCGCTGGCACGCGTAGATTTATGTCTGCTTCTCGCAGGCGTAAATCTACGGACAAAGGTAAGGGGGGGGGTTTAGATAGGGCCGGGGGGGTGGGTTAGGTAGAGGAAGGGAGGGGAAGGTGAGGGGAGGGCGAAAGAGAGTTCCCTCCGAGGTCGCTCCGATTTCGGAGCGGCCTCGGAGGGAACGGTGACAGGCTGCGCGGCTCGGCGCGCGCCGGCTGCCCAAAATCGGCAGCCTTGCGCGCGCCGATCCAGGATTTTAGAAGATACGCGCGGCTACGCACGTATCTTATAAAATCCAGCGTACTTTTGGTGCGCAAACAAAAGTACGCGAACGAGCTTTTTAAAAAAATCTACCCCATTGTCTTCTGTGAACTTTTTGCTTGGAAATTCATTTCTGTTGTTTAATAGGAATGTGCATTCATTTTTAAAGAATTCAAAAAATGCAACAAATGAAGTGTATTCACTTTATTCTGAATGGAATGTACAGAAAATAGCCTCCTACAAAAATAATCAAATATTTTTAAGCATTTTCGTATTCGTGCCATTTCGAAAAAAAAACAAAACAGGCTTCCACTGGCCCTGGGCTTTCCTGATCCAAAAGTTCCTGGGCTGGTGCCAGGGCCTAGTGCCAGTATGGGCCCAATGCCAAGACCTAAGCCTAGTGCTGGGCCTAGCGCTGAGGCCCAATCTTTGGCACCAAGGCCTACATCAAAATGGCAGCAGGTAATTGGAGGAAGATGCTGAAATGATGTCACTTCATTCCCATCCTCCAGCTGGACTGCACCATTTTTAAAGTGCTGGGACCTGTATAGGAGTGACTGGCATTATTCCTGCCCTTTTAGAAGATGGATTCCAGAAGTATGTAAGTGTGAGCCAAGGTGGGAGCTCCTGGCCTCAGTGATTTTAATCAGGGGGAAGGCCCTTATTAGGTCCAGTGTTAAACCTCAGTGCTGGGCTTGGGCAATGTTTTGCCCTGGCAAGTCCCAGTCAGGGCCACTGGAGGTCCATTTTTTTCTTTATCTGTTCTATTTTTTGTTTTGTTTTTCTTGTTTAATGTTTTTTGTCTTTTTTTTTTTTGCATGATAAACGATTAGTACATAGTACACTATTTTTAGCAAATGATAAATGGCCTTAATGTGCATACTAAGCTTTAGTGTATGTATTTTATGGATTATAAAAAGAAATCCTTTTCTTTTTCCAAAGCATATTCTTATATTGTAATGTGCCTTAACATCTTTAGTAATGATATGGCCAACATATAACAGGATACACATTTTTCTGTGGCTTATAGGGATAATTTGAGTTGAGGGGAAAGTATTATTTTGAAAAAAATATAATGACCTTTTCTCTGGCAGAAGTCATGTTCAATCACAGAAACCTTGCCACTCACTAAACATCCTGAGAAGCCTGCAATTAAGCAGTGTCACTACACAATAATTGATATCTATGAATCACTGTCTTTATTTTCATTTTCCATAGTTCACCTGAGAAAATATATGGAAATTAAATGATGTGAAGAGAAAATGTGTGTGACTCAGTCGTGTGTTTTATTTATTGCACTTGAACTAGAAAGTGTTATTTTTAAAATATAGAGCCAACTATGATTGTTAGGAAAGAAACTCTTCTAGCAACCTGGAGTGATTATTACATATGGAACCAGTTTTACCTTCATTACTTTTTTTTTTTTCAAGAGGATACATAAATGTACAATGCACCTTTTCAGCCCACTAGAGCCCTGGTAGGGGACAGAGCCAAAGAAATAGGAGCTTTTGATATCAGTTGTGGTCTATTTTTTCTCTTGCTGGCAGTTGTTCCTATTTTGAGTGTTTGTTTCTACTTTAATGAGGATATGAACTTTCATCCGGCTAGATGTGTGGGTCATTCAGTTAGTGAGCTTGCATTCACGAAGGCAAAAACACCAGCTGGAGATTTTGACATGGAGCTGAATTATTTTTCCAACAGCAAATGGGTTTCCCTTTGACATATTTTAATGTATGTGCACACAGGGAGGAAGAGTGGGTGAACAGAAAACAAGCTGTTTTATAAACTCAGCAGTCACCTTTGAGGTTCACACATGTCCACTTTCTTCTTGACTTTATACCTAGTCCCAAGGGAATGGTACCTGGCTTCTCATGATAGAACAAAGTCACTTACAGCCACCAAGCATGATTGTTAGCTGAATGCCAACTGTTTCTTCTCCTCTGTTTTTGTACATACGGGCTTGTTTCTTTATGTAGCAATCATACAAATAATTCAAGATTTCTATTAACGTATTCTTCAAGCCAGTTTATCAGGAATATTTTACAGGATCATTAGATTTCTGGTTTCTGAGTACATTTCTTTTCATTTTTTTTTTCACAGTGATATTTTCAGCTCGGCTAAGGATAAAGCCTGGAAAAGACACAAGAATTATGCTACAGGCTCAAACAGGACTATATCTTCAGCTAATGAGAGAGCAGCTTCAACAGCACGATGTGAGACAGAAACAATGCCAGCAAGAGACTGATCAGTATTACTCAGGGTACCAGGTCCCATTTTTACAGCCATCATGGTTCAGCGAATCGCATCCTTTAGAACCATCATTTTCTGTAAGCAAATGACTATTACTATTTCTATTTCTATTTACACTTAATATCCTACCTTTATCAGTCTTACAAGACTGCCAAAGATGATTTACAATCAAAAAATCTAAAATACAATATATAAATTAAAAAAAGCATACAAATATATCACACACAACAATAAAATGTAATATAATAATTGTAGCAAATATTTGTGCACTCCTTTCCCAATGTATCCCCTCCCCTTTCACCGAGAGGTTGGATAGGACAAACCTCTCACTAACTCCAATCCAAACAAATTCAATACAGGAATGCAAATCATGCAAACTATCAGACCCAGACTAGAATTGTTTAAAGTAAACTAATTAGTAAGTTTCACTTTAGCAACTGGATATGCTACCTCTCTATTATTGTCTATGTACAGTAATAATAAGATTATCAAGGTTTGACTTTCCCAAGTTGGTTTCATTGTTTATGTAACCCCCCTCTCTGGTGGAGGGTCCCTGATGCAGGGGCTACAGCAAGTCTCAGGGCTGTTTTTTTACTCTCCTGGACATCTATCTCTCTGAAACTCCAAACTTCAACCCTGGGAGCTGGGGTCCCTAGATGCTGTGGTGAGGTAACCAGGCTACACAGACTCTCAACTCACAGTGAGGGGAGTCAGTTGATCCAAAAGGGAACACTTGAATAAAATCAATATCCAAGTAATGATTTCAAAAATCAGTAACAAGATAAGAAGAATGCAAATAAAAAAGAAGTGTGTTTTTCTGTCCATAGTAGGGGTGGGAAGAAGAAAAAATGTTCTTTTATTTTTTGTTTCGTTTCAAAACAAAATGCGAAAACCAACACAATTTTGTCTGATCTTCAATCGTTTCATTTGGAGAATCATTTCATTTTGAGAATGAAATGAAATAGGACTTTTTTTTTCTCATTTCCTATTTCGCTTCTCCCGAGTGCCCATCCCCAGTCCATAGTACCTCTTTTGATGACTGTCCTTCTCTCAACTGATAGAAAATGCCTTCCTTAATAAAGGTAGGTAAGTTCTCCTCCAGTTCCAACATATAAAATACCTAGGAAATGGAAAAAACTTTCCCTAGCTTCAAAAATAGAATCTTCAAAGCACTTCTCAGAACTTTCAAAAATATCCAGTCTGTCTTCCACCTTGCTGTTAACTGGGTGCACGATGCAAAAACAGAGATCCAGCTCTTCCTTCCAGGGGGTTCCCTCTCAGTCAGAAGCTGATCCAAAATATCAAAAATCTTTCTTCAAAGTCCTCAGAAAATTCTTACTCTCAAAAGCTCTTCACCTAGGTTTTGAGGAACTACTGAAAAACTGACCTCTAAAATAAAGTCCTCTGTACCGTGAGATCCTGGGATGATCTCCTTACTCTCTCAACTACTTCTTCTCTGTCTGCAACCACACTTTCTCTCTGCTGTCTCCAGTCTCACCTTCCATCTCTGCCACCTCTCCTTCCCTTTGACTGTACTGCATGTGCTCAGGAGCAATTTATACCGCTAGGACCCATCCCAAAAAGAGGATGGCCCATAAACTGGGGAGGTGCAAGGTATGCAAAAAGCCTAACTACAAAAATCCCAAGATGACCACTGGGAAAATATTTGTGTGGATTTTCAGCCCTGCTACATTTACAATTAACAATATCAGGGGAGGGTGCAAGCCAGCACGGTAATTTTCATAGTGGCATTCAGGCACACATGTGCACATGTTTGGCAGCCCGCACCCAAAGACATGGCCAATTTATAACATCTGCACATATATGCATGCATGTTATAAAATAGCCTGACCGCATGCACATGTGCGTGCAAACACCACTTCTACCACGTAAGTGGGGAGATCGTAAAAGACATGCATGCCAACGCCATTGTCAGTTTTCCCACATCGTTCCCAGTTCGTCAAGTTAAGGGATAGAACTTCCAATCCCCCCTAGTTTAATACCCTTCCTTTCCCCCTGTTAGGCCTGACTCTTAAAATCCTGCTGATCTGTCTAGATTTTTTTATTTTATAAGTTATATATCATCCATAGCAGAAGTAAAGTTACACAGTAGGGAATCCCGGAGCACACCAATGTGTGTAAATGTTTGTGCACTAATTCCAAGTTTAAATTCAGGAATGTCCATTCCCCACCTAGACTACACCCACAGCCTGCCTCTTTTATGAATTTTTCATTTGTGTGCGCATCGGTGTGTATCCGAGAGGCTTTTAAAATCCGCTCAGTGTATGTCGGTCCAATGTACTAGCACATCCCCTAATTTCGGCACACTTTGGGCTTCTAAAATTCACTTTTAAGAACATATAATGTTCAAAACTGCCTTGATGGTTCTATGAAAGTGTCATGCATTTGCAATGGGAGGTCTGGGTTCAAGAATTAGCTTGTCTCTCTTTCTCTCTCTCTCTCACTTTCTCTCTCTCTCTTGCTTCTTCCGGCCCTACCAATTTGACACTCTGGGGACAATTTTGAGCATGTGCATGGGGCTTGCAGGCCTGTGAGTACTTTGTACCAGCAGGCCTGCAAACAAATTTTCAAAGAGAAACTTCCTGTGAATGGTATTTATTTTATTTATTTAAACAGTTTTATATACCATTGTGCGGACGATGTCCATCTCGACGGTTTACATTACATCAAGAATAAAACAGGAAAAGTAAAAAATACAAACTTCTCATAATTACCGTATAATTATCACTAAAACTATATTAAATTAACAATAAAAACTATAAAACTATAAAATTACCACAAACTAAAGGAACAGAGAATAAAAAGTTTAAAACATACTAAAAAAGTAAAAAAGATTAAATGAAGACTTCAGGACCTGCTAAAAAGCTTTGCCTTGAAACTCCTCTACTCATTCTTGCTCCTCTACATATGCTTGGTAGAATAACCATGTTTTTAGTTCTTTCCTAAATTGCTTCTTATCATGCTGCAATCTCAGTACCGTTGGCATTTTATTCCAGTATTTAGGACCCGCAATCGATAAAACTCGCTCTCGAACTTCACATAGGTGAGCAGATCTAATATTCGGGATTGAAAGTAATCCTTTGTTTGACGATCTCAAATTATGTTGTGGTACATGTAATCTTATTGCTGTATTTAACCACTATACTATACTATACCATAGAGCATAGAATGATCTTAACAATAATTACTTATTGCTAGCTCCACCTCATCCACTCAGTAACAGAATTCTGCATCTACCAGAAGCGGAAGTAAAGAAGTTAAAGAAAGAGGCAATGAGAAATGGTAAATTATGATTATTCCAAATGTATTCTTATCACAGTTTATTAGTTACATGTTCAGCATAGTTGAAACTACAAAAAAACCCCAAAAAACTGTAAGGGGCGGATTTTCAGAGCCCTGCTCGCGTAAATCCGCCCAAAACCGGGCGGATTTACGCGAGCAGGGCCCTGCGCGCCGGGAAGCCTATTTTACATAGGCCTCCCGGCGCGTGCAGAGCCCCGGGACTCGCGTAAGTCCCGGGGTTCTCGGAGGGGGGCGTGTCGGGGGCGTGTCGGGGGGCGGGCCCGGTCGTCGCGGCGTTCCGGGGGCGTGTCGGCAGCGTTTTGGGGGCGGGTACGGGGGCGTGGCTACGGCCCGGGGGCATGGCCGCGCCCTCCGTACCCGCCCCCAGGTCGCGGCCCGGCGCGCAGCAGGCCCGCTGGCGCGCGGGGATTTACGTCTCCCTCTGGGAGGCGTAAATCCCCCGACAAAGGTAAGGGGGGGGTGTAGACAGGGCCGGGTGGGTGGGTTAGGTAGGGGAAGGGAGGGTAAGGTGAGGGGAGGGCAAAGGAAAGTTCCCTCCGAGGCCGCTCCGATTTCGGAGCGGCCTTGGAGGGAACGGGGGGAGGCAGCGCGGCTCGGCGCGCGCAGGCTATACAAAATCGATAGCCTTGCGCGCGCCGATCCAGGATTTTAGTGGATACGCGCGGCTCCGCGCGTATCTACTAAAATCCAGCGTACTTTTGCTTGAGTCTGATGCGCAAGCAAAAGTAGGCTGATCGCGCTTCTTTTAAAATCTACCCCTAAATTTCCAATCACAACTATTGTGCAATTCAGTGTTGTAGGGCCTATGACTAAGCATTTTTGTTATAGATGAAAGCAGAAAAAACTCTTTAATAGAGATGTGAATCGGAACCGGAATCGGTTCCGATTCACATTGTTAATTTTTTTTTGTGTGGCCCGATTGCGGTTTTGTTTATTGGCTGTGTCCGAGCCGATAAACAAAAAAACCCACCCGACCCTTGAAAACTGTTCCCTTAGCTTTCCCTACCCTCCCGAACCCCCCCAAAACTTTTTACAAGTACCTGGTGGTCCAGTGGAAGTCCTGGGAGCGATCTCCTGCTCTCGGGGCCATCGGCTGCCACTAATAAAAATGGCGCCGATGGCCCTTTGCCCTTACCATGTGACAGGGTATCCGTGCCATTGGCCAGGCCCTGTCATATGGTAGGAGTAATGGACAACCGGTGCCATCTTTAAAATTGGCGCGGGCCATCCAGTGCTCCTACCATGTGACAGGGGCCGGCCAATGGCACGGATACCCTGTCACATGGTAAGGGCAAAGGGCCATCGGCGCCATTTTGATTAGTGGCAGCCGACGGCCCTAGAGCGGGAAATGGCTCCTGGGTCCCCCACTAGACCACCAGGTACTTGTAAAAAGTTTTGGGGGGGTTCAGGAGGGTGGGGGAAGCTAAGGGAACAGTTTTAAAGGGTCGGGGTGGGTTAAGGGATTGTTTTGGTGTGCCGTTTTTCCCGCCCTCCCCCAAAACGATAAGAGAACCCCAGGAACAAAATTGTGGGATTCTCTTATCGGGAGCCCCCGATTTCTGACGATTTTGAAAATATCGACCGATATTTTCAATCGTCCGAAGCCCGATTCACATCCCTACTCTTTAATGCATTAGTCCCATAATGCTAATTTTACAAAGATTAAGAGGTAAAGCTGCAATGTACATGTCCATACTGACCCCCTCTCCAGATTCAAAATGGAATGCTTATCGCACTGGCTTCTTCTGTATAGATACAATTATGAAGCCACCATTCCTATCAGCAAGTAAAACACCTAACCCATTCTTTGCTACCTTCCCCGTGGGACCACTTATGGTCTACAGGGAACCTGACAACAGCTGAAAAGTGTAGAAATAACATGAAAAATGCAGCAAAGTTGCCTGTTTTTACATGTCATTTCAAAATGAAGTGACACGAAACTCTCAATGATATTTTTTTGTTATGCTTTAAAATTAGCAGGCATCTGCCATGCTGCTGCAAAACTCTTAGCACCACCAAAATTAAAAAATGGAACCTCTTCCTCAGGCCTTCCTTTATGTCTGCCCAGTTGCTCCTGCCTTGCCTGGTCCTGATTTGAAAATGGCGCCAGCTGGCCCTGAGGCTGGCACCATTTTGTTGTATGGTGATGCAGAGAATGGTGATACAGGGTATCTAGATGGTTTGGGGCAGGGGATAAAGGGAAGGACAGGGGAGGGATGTCAAATTTAAATTTTTGGCAGGAGGAGGGGGAACCTGGCCCCCTTAGTTTCCTTCTGAGTTGTTTTCCTATTATTTTCTATTCCTTTTGATTTTATTTCATTTCAAAAAAATCAAAGAAAATGAAACCCTTCACAAAAAAACAATGAAACAATTTTTTTTAGTGAACACCCCCAGAAAATAATCCTTTCTGTAACACTCCCATGATTGCATACAGCGTTCAGTGCTTCTGGCCCTCTGCAGTCTCAGCTTTCAGTGATTTTAGCTCTGCTAAGCTCATGGCTAGTCATGTGCTGTTACCCAGCTTGGATAAGTCACCTTCTCTCAGCCTCGCTTTTGCTTCATCTGTTGTCTGACCCTGTATGGGTCACTTCCTCTCAGCCAAAAGGCCAAGACCCAGGCAGGACCACTGAGAAAGAATGTGTGTACGCTCCTCCATCCTGCCTGGCTATCTCCCACTGTTGTCTGGGAACTTCGTATCCAAGTGTCTGAATACCCATGTCAGGGTGAAAATCTGTTTGTTTCCTGTTTTCCAGTACATTTCTCTCATAAATCCCTTTCCCAGTCATAGTTCTGTAATTTAGATGTTTGAATTCTCTGATTTTTAGTGATATTTCATTGCAAAATTACAATCAGTTGTCTGTGGCATGCAAATTGCCTACTTGAATCTGTGACTCATCTATTCAGTGGCCATTTAAGTATCTTCACAGTAAGGGGTCTGGCCAACTTTTCAATTTTCTGGGCTGGCAGCTCAAGTTACATAGTTGCATTGTCCTCCTTTTTTTTTTCTCTGCTACAGTTCACTTAAATGGTAGCATGCTCAAACCTCTGTCTCTTGTCGTGGTGGTGGTGTTGGGTGTGTGTGTGTGTGTCACTTCTTTGTATCTGCCTGAAGCAAACGTGTCAGGTACAGCACAATGAACACAACTATGCTATAATAAACATGCCCATGATGGTAGCAAATACAAATTGATAGAAACATTAGCATATTACATGAATGCAATCTGTGTAAAAGGTGTATTTCTTTCCAGATCACATTGATGAGCGGGATATTTGCACCACTGGTTTGGAGGAAGCCATGGAAGACAGTATACTTGCTGAAAATATTCTTATTTTCCATTTTCTTCCCTCACGTCCTAGGCCCTCTTCATCTACTGTATAAGACCTGTCCCATTCACAGAAGTCATTGCTTTTCACTTCCCATATAGAGGATGAGAGGGACAGATATATAGGTCCAAGGAAGGACTTCCACCTAACACAGCGATTAAGTGCTTTTAGCATGCACTTTTATCCTCATCAAGGGAAGGCAATTTCCTGACAGCCAATTAACATGGGTAAAACATGAGTAAAACACTTTAAATTGTCTTGGAAATAGGTACTTGGTATATGACCATTGACCTTGGCACTTTACAGTTATCTATGATTGCTGCAGTGAGGTTGGATAGTATAGATCTTACTTGTGCCATGTGAAGTAAGAAAGTTTATGATGTGCTGGAATTCTTGCCAGAAGCTATCAGCAAAGTTTCCGATAGACTTAGGACCATGAGTATAAGATCCAGATGATTTCTACTGCACCAGGAGAAGTGCAACACTGGAGAAATATTTGTTTTCTATATTTCCTTTAAGGATGAAAATCTTCAATTTGTTAATTTTGTGTCTGATTTATAATTCTGCTAACCCTGAGTCTCATTCCAGTTTGTCTAGAATTTATCTGCTTCAGCTTGTGGCCTTATCACATTCACTTCCTCTTTCTTGAAACAATATTCAGTTGTTGCTATAATGCAAATAATAAATAATGTTCTGTCCATAACATGGGCAGCAGTTGCAGATTCCAGATGTAGCACCTATCAGCCTGATTGCAGTAGGAAAGGATACAAGGGTGTTGCGCTGATGATGGGACGAGGCGCAACTGGGAGCTCTCCAGCATGGGATGAGGAGAGTGTATGCCCTTGCGGTGAGAACGGTCCAAGTCTGGGAGTCAGGAGCTTCGAATCTGTTGCATCCATCGCTGCTCGACGCCCTCACTCCGCCTTCTTTACCTCTATAGTGACTCCCTCTGGGTCTGATTGATGGTTAGCTGCTGCGGTGTCTTCTTGCTTTCTTCCTCCGGCGTCCCCGGACAGGCACGATGCTGTGGATCTGCCATGTTCCTGATGACGTAGGGTGCATGTGCGCTCCGATTGATGTACCAGCAAGGGCGCGAACCTCGGGGGCGTTCCCCTGAGATGACGTCATCCGCTTCCAATATATAAGGTCTCAGTATTTGCTAACAAATCGAGTTAGCAAGGGGATTGCTTCAGCTGTTCTCCCAAGCTACTCTGCCTCCTCGGACTTACCAGGGGTACCCGCTCCTCGGGAGCCTCACTCTCTTTTCTTTATTTCAGATTGCCGATAGGAACCAATACTCGATCCTCGAGGGCCCATGTTCCTGAACACTCTGAAGATTCTCTACTGCCTGGAAGCTATCGCAGATACAGACATTTGTGAGTTACCACTGCTCTCTCAGAGCTTTCCCTGGAACCAGGTACTCGCTCTTCGAGGGCCTAACCCTTTCCAGCTACTGAGCTTCCTACAGACCTTATGTGAGTTTGCCATCCAGTTCTGGCTATGAACACAGCATACCCTGTCTACTCACTATCTATAGTTTCAATACAGCTAAACCCTGGGATCGCTGTTCCAGTACCTGAGGGACTTCAGCCCTGCTGGGCATATCAGCTCACTACTGCCACTTCTGGTGGTTCTACTAAAATAGTCTAATAAAAGAATATCTGTCTAATAAAAGAATTATCTGTGTCAGTCTCCGTACTCAAGCCTAGCCGGTGGTCCCTCTCAGGATATCCTCCTGGGGGCACAGTCATCTGCCATTGGCCCGAGGATCCACCTATCTACATTCTTCTACAGCTGAGCGCCCTCTCAAAGCACTCCGCTGGTAACAGATTGCTACTCTTCTCCATCAGGAGTCTTCAGCAACAGATTCATATCAGATTGCTACTCCGCAGTCTAAACTCTAACAGATTGTTTACTACTCCCTTTACAGGAGCTGAGCATACAGTTTGCTAACTCCTCCCTCCACAGGAGTCATAACATAACAGATTGCTAACTCCTCCCTTCTGGAGGAGTAGAGCATAACAGATTGCTAACTCCTCCTTCTTCAGGAGCCAAAGCAAAACAGAATCCTCCACCGACCTGCACACCCTTGAGACCACCAATGCAATGGTGCTCTCTGAATGGTCTTCAGACTACTCCATGCCCTTTCGGACTTGCCACAGGGTGTAGCAGAGGCGGCAGGTCGGACAGAGGTCACAGTGGGAGAAGGCCGAAGGCACTGGAGCTTGGAATGAAGACTCAGATGTGGCTTGAGATGAAGACAGGAAACAGAGAGGGATGAGCAAGACCCTCAGGCACCCTACACAGCACATGGGGCTGGTCGTGGACCTCACTGTGCCCAACGTGCCCTACACAGCCAGGTGGCTAGTCACGGACCACGAGGGGAGCGGGACAGGCTCAGGAAGTCTCATAGCGCAGGATTGCAGTAACCCCTCGGATCCTCCGGAGTCGGGACTTGGAAAGACGAAGATAAAACTTGGAAGCTCGGATTAAAAGCAAGGAATCTCTGATGGCATGGGTCCTATAGGACCTGGAGCATTAGGACCAGATACATAAGGCTGGGGATTACATGGAACTTCAGGAACATCACGGAACATCACTGGAACATCAGGAACATCACAGAACATCAGGAACATCACTGGAACATCAGGAACATCACGGAACATTAGGAATATCATGGAACATTAAGAACAACACGGAACATCAGGACATCATTGGAACATCAGGAAAATCAGAACAGAGACCAGGAAGATTCAAGAAGATACATGGAAGAAGATCAGAAATGCCTGGTTAGGAGCTGGAGATGAGGAGTCCTTGGGAGGATCAAGCCCCTTGCCGAAGCGAGGACTAAATGACCAGGCAGCCTATTTATAGGAAGAAGAAGGAAACTCTCTGGGAGGAGCTTGAAGGAGAGGCCCCAAGGGCGGAACAGCCGCAGGCCCTTTAAATCCCTGAAGAAGCTGCAGGCCCGCCCCCTAGGAAGGAAGGGGCAGGACCCTAGACAGCAACCATGCTGCCACTGCGACGCTGAGCCAGAGATGAGGAAGTCGGGCCTCAGAGCAGGGCCTGATGCCGGGAGGCGGCTCTCCTGCCACCGAAGGAAGGGCTGGAGGTGGCTTCCTTTGCTGCAGGCAAGTCTGGGGATGCCGCTTCTGGGCCACAGAACAAGATGGCCTGTCAGTGGCGTCCTGCCACTGGGATGCGGCCTCTGGGCCGCGAGACAAGAAGGCGTTGGGGGTCGGACCGGCTGGAGCAACAGTGAGGCGGCTCCTGCCACTAGAAAAGTCTGGGGATTTGAGCGGCCTCCCGCCGCGGAGGTAAGAGACCTCCCGTGGCTCCGGCCGCAGGAGGGATCGCAACAAAGGGAATCAAGATGGGACCTGAATTTGTCCACTACAAGTTTTCTCAAACTTGTCCTGGTGATCCCACATCCAGTCAAGTTTTCAGGATATCCACAATGAATATGCATGATATATATATGCACATTCTAGGTCTACATTGCATATTAATTTATCTGATGAATATTTACTTTGAATATCCTGAAAACTCAAATATCTGTGGGGTCACCAGGACAGATTTAGGAAGCCATGGTTTACTGGTATATTTTATGCTAATGGTTTTGAAAGACAGTGAAGATGAAAAGGGTGACATGAAAGAAAACAAAAAAGAGAATGGTAAGAAGACACAGGGTATTCTACTATTTTTAATGTGCAGAGAACTAAGATTTTTAGTTCTTTTACTCTATAATAAAATCTTGCAAAGATGTTTTGCATCTTTTAATTTCTAGTAGGTTTTACAGCGATTTCATTTTGAAGGTTGAATAATTTCTGCAAAGCACTCCAGTTCATGAATATTTCACAATTTTTGAAATGCTGATGGCTATTTAACCCTTGTCACATGCTGCAGGACTGTCAAAAAGGCAACGCACACATCAATCAGATATAAGTTTTGAATGATTGAATGCCATAACCCGTTTCTTTCAGAATCTAATGTAAAGCTGTTTTTTAATATGTATAGTTTTATTATTTTACTGAAATTATTAGAAACATCTGGATAGCACTAAGTGTTTACATTTTAATGTATTCGCTCCACTTTTCCCCAAAGATTAAGGGTGGAGCCCTTTGCCTTACTTTCCTCACAAAAATTCTTAAATATTGTAAAATGAACAATACAAGTCTTAAGAAGAATGATAGCTATTAAATAAAGATATCTTTATGGACCCTTGTGGGTTTGGAATCAGGGCATACTTGTCATCCTAAGAACCACCTTTGACACTGACAGGATTTTTCTTTTTTCAATTTTCATTATTGCTGTAATTAATTCCAGGGCTCACCTATAGTCTGTATTTTTTTTATCTCTCTCCTATTCTATTTCATTTTTTCTCTGCAATGACTCCTATAAGTTTTAACTATTTCTTCATCACCTATAATTTATGAAATACAAATGAATAACAAATCATGTACAATACTTTCATGCTCTCCTGTTATCAAAACAATATGACTAATTTTTTTAGTTGACATAATCTTTATTTCTATCTTCTGTAGCCCCTCTTTTGGTATTTATCCAATAAAGCAGGGGTCATACTCAATCCCAGGGCTAAGTCAGCACAAAGTTATTAAACAGCTCAAGGACATGGATTCTTCAGTAGGGGAAGATCCAAAACAAAGGGGGTGATTCTTGCTGTGGGTGCTGTATCAGTAAGGGTAAACTAAATGAGTATATGTCACATAACATCCAATAGGGCTTGAATACATGGCCCCCTGGGGCTTCTAGTAGGAACTGCATAAGGCTTGCCTGCATCTGCATACATGCTCCTCTCCTTGCAACATCCCAACCACCAACTGTGGTTCCACTTGCTTTTTGACAAACACCAAAAAAACAACAACACATCACCCCTATTCTAAAAAACCCACACTGGCTCCCTATTCAACTCAGAATTTGCTTCAAGAGTCTCTCCCTAGTACATAAAACCCTACACAACCAACATATAAGCTGGTTCAACATCTCCCTCCTCTTCCAAACCCCACGAAGATCCACAAGATCCGCCAATAACGGCACTCTACCTATAAACTCCTCCAAACTCACCAACCTCACCTCTACAAGAGAACATGCATTCTCCATTGCCAGCCCTGCCATTTGGAACGCAATGCCCCTTGACCTAAGGCTTGAACCCAACTCTCAAACCTTCAAATAAAAACTGAAAACCTAGCTCGTCAAGCAAGCCTACCAATAACTCCCCCTCCCTCCCACTCAAATACACAAACTCTTACCCCCCCCCCAAGCACGTTCCTGAAAATGCTATCCCCCACGTACTTTATAGTCACAATAGTTATTGTTACTTGTTCCTATCCTCTTCTGGTCTCTTTCGTTCCTAATTCCATTTCGCTCTTTAAATACATAGTTGATACTTTTTGTTATTGTTAAGACACAGTTTCTCAATTTGTTATGATGTAATTTCCCTCTCATCCTTCCTAAGTTTTACTGTAAACCGATGTGATGTGCCATATGAATGTCAGTAAATAAAAGCATTAAATAAATAAAAATAAATAAGTACCCTGCCCATAAAGCTATTCCCTGAGGGTTTTTCTGGGGACTTTGTGTCTCCACAAACCTGGGATCTCACTGTTTCCAGAGAAATGCTCATAGATCACACATCAGAAACACTGGGATCACCCAGCTTATCATTTACCTGGGATACAATCAGTCTCAAGATAGTAGTAATAAACTAAAGAGTTTATTATTAAAAAGGAGGAACAGTGATTGAAAAAAGATATCATGTAAATCTGCATTGCAGCAAACAGGGAAAAAGGAAAAGGCATAGTCACCTTTACTTTTTATTCAACTTAATTACAAAACTAAGCATTACTGTATCTTAGTTAACAGTGACAATTCTAGTAACTTTGGCAGTTCAACCCTATCTGAATGTCTCATTCCTGCTTTCAGCTGATGCCAACTGTCACTTTCCATAGACAGTTTTTAACTGACACATTGTTCAGACAGCAACAGTGATGTAATCAGCTGCAGAGATTAACCCCCATCAGCACCAGCTGCTGGTGACTGTGAAACACTGCCACCTGCTTTCTGTAAAAGAAGTTTTAAATGTCAAACAATATGATTTATAGTTAAACTACTGTTTCACCACAGTATGGATACTGGAATATACAGGTTGGATGCTCTGGGTAGATGTTCCAAACTTAAACTTGACTGCAGATATTCAAAGGTAATTAACAAAACCATACATACTTGATCTTTGTTACATCCATATCCCAAACTTATTTTTCATATTGCTCCTCTATCTGTGAATGTGTCCCTTAGTACTGGGGTCCTAAAATGGTTTTACCCTCCAGGCTTGAAAAAGCAAGTATCTCATGTTGGGTATCCTAGATGAAGTAGAAATGCCATCTTCCCTGAAGTCTGAATGTATTTCAGATTCTCCAACTCACATTCTTCTTCTTCCATGGCAGAAAGCCCAGTGAGGGTCTCCAGCTGAACATGACTTCTTATTTTTGCTTCTTATTTCAAGATAATAAACAGGGCATCTCTCAGAAAAAGGGTTCAGACAGTAGAAAAATAATAATTCTCATTTCTTCACTTGTTTGGCAGCAAAGGTGAGAGAAAAACAGAAATTTCTTCCCAAACCAAAAACAAAATCTTTACCCCCAAATACCAAAACTAGGCTTACTTGTGGTGAGTCAGCACATCCCTTTATTGAGTATAAGATGGGAGGGGAATTGTTGTCATGGGGAGAGTCAGCATCTTTGTTGAGCTTCTATTTGGATACCCTTCACTTGTCTTTTTGTCTCTCTCCTCTCCCCTCCTGTGGAGTGCCTGATGCTGAATCATCAATAGGTAACTGGAAGGTCTATTTAAATCTGAGACCTGTGATGTTAGAGGTGAGGTTGCCTTCAAGAGGAGACTCACTATGTTGGGCTTGCTGTTTAGCCATCCTTCACTTCTCTGACTGCCTCTGTCTACCTCTCCCTCCTGTGGAGCATCTGACTCTGATTTCATCAATAGGTGGCTGGAAGGCCTATTTAAATCTGAGGCCTGCAGCAAATGAGGCATGCCCCCTGGAAATGAATTTGTGAAGGCAAGTAGAAGTGAATTTCTTGGTACCTCCAGCCTCGATGTAAACATATTTCCTCCCCCAAGTCAAAAAAAAGGGTAAACCTATTTCCTCTCTTGATTCATCTTTAATTCAAGTCCCTATGGATATTCATGTCTAATAGACTTTGGAACAAGCTCCAAATGACTTAAATGTAGAAGTATCTCTTTGTTCTGGGGCCTCTACCTGAGCCTATGGTCCATTTCCAGCTTGGGAAAGGCAGGAAAGTAATTCATTTTATTTGCATAAAAAACCTTTGAAAAAATGAAGTTCACTTAGGACTGATGATTAAATATGACCTGGGCTTTTCATGCTTAATAAGTGGCACGTACGGGTTTTTACTCATTGCTGAAGTATCACTGTTATCTTTCTTATTATTGTAAAACATTTCTCTAGATACTGTTGACTTGATATTCTGTTGTTTGCATTTGTGGTTTTGGACTCCTGCTTTCTCTTGTGATTTTATCCTTTTGTGCTGAACAAGATAAAGATTTGATATTTCAGAAATACATTAGAAATAAAGATTTCCTATTTTGTAGGCAGCAAATTCAGGTTTTTCCTGATATTTCTGTGTGACATAAGGTAGGAGGAAGAAGTTTCTCCAGCTGCATCAGAAAGTGTTGAACTTGGGGGCTACATTTTTTCTCAAATTTGCAGGTATATGTTATCTATCAAAAAAATAAGTATATATTTTCTGACGCACTTCATCTAGATACTTTTGTTAAGGATAAAAAGAAAGGATATAAGGTTTTTGGTATAATGTAGCCATAGATATGACATGACAGACTACATTAACATTTAAATTTGGTAGATCTCTCTTTTTTGTATTAGTTTTTTTCTTCTAGATTTTCCCTTCCCTTCCCTCCCCTTTCCTTTTTTATGATGGGGACTTGATTATTATATTTATATATTTTCTTTATATTATTCCTTGTATACTTTGCATCTTTGCATTTTCATGATTTCTTGATTTATTTCATTTTGATGTAATGATTTAAATCTCAATAAAAGAAAAAAAATGAGATGGAATCAACAGGTCTTCTCTATGTCTATCCTTCCCAAGGCAAAGAGCCTTTCCCTCCTTAAGGCCTAGATTTATCAAAGTGCTCCTTTCACCACTGAGGGAGGGAGGGAGGGAGGGAGGGAGAGAAAGAGAGACTATCTACAAGGCCCTTGTAGCAGTTACCCTGTTTCCCCGAAAATAAGACATCCCCCAAAAATAAGACCTAGTAGAGGTTTTGCTGAATTGCTAAATATAAGACCTCCCCCGAAAGTAAGACCTAGCAAAGTTTTTATGTGGGAGCATGCCCGTCGCACAGAACACCAGAGCATGCAGCTGTGATTTTTTTACCCTGCAGGATTCACAGTTAGTTGTCATCACAAACCAGCATAACCAGACAACTATTCAGAATATAATAAACGTTCATTTTTTTGTTCAACAATATATGTTAATTCTTCTTCATGGAAAAATAAGACATCCCCTGAAAATAAGGCCTAGTGCATCTTTGGTAGCAAAAATTAATATAAGACACTGTCTTATTTTCGGGGAAACATGGTAGCTATTTATGCTACTATAGGAGGCCCACCTAGTAACTCGAGGTAAGGTTAAGTAGTAGTGTAGTGGTTAGGGGCCACTTTTACATGCAGAGTGAGTCGTATGAACAGAACAGTACACTCTTGTGAAGATTTGATGTCCTTCGGAATGAGGAAACTCACACAATGATGTTGTTCTCTCAACCTAGCTTGATGGACTCTCTACCTAGTTAACATCATGCTACCCCCAGAGGCTCTTTCTTTCTCTCTCTCTCTCTCTCTCAGGCCCTTCCCCAGCCTAAAAATGGAATTTGTGAAAAAAAAATCACAAATGGCATTATGGATATATTGCACAGCTTAACCCTATTGAAAAAGGTGTCGTTATTTTTGGTGTTAAAACTGTGTGATAACATGCATTATGGCTTCATGAAGCCAGACCACTTTTACAAAATTCCCACCCCCGACTCCTCCCCAATCCTCCCCTTTTAAAAATTAGCAATCCACCATGCGTTATGGTGCTTTTCGCATGCATTAAGGTGTTTTTTGCATGTGAAAATGCCTTAATGCACGCAAAAACACCATAATGCAGGTTGATAAATGACCCTGTAAGACTGGACTAGGGATTCCGAAAAAGAAAAGCTTCAAAAATGAAATCAGAAAACAAAAACCAAAATCTCTTAACTCAAAACTTGAGACAAATCCTACCAGACAGGTTGCATACTGGAAAGATGCATTCCTCCTTCCTATTATATGTCTCATGCCCATGAGGTCCATCACCAGAGTCAGAGATATACTAAATATGCAAAGCTCCTAATCCTCCAAACTATAATTATAACTGACTGCTACACTGATCTCCCATTTTGCCTGCCCCCGAGCAGATAGGAACTCACCAACTGCCATACAAAAGGTATTGTTAAGAAATGGTATGCTCCCTTCCTAACTTTTAATACATATCCTAGGCTAGGGTCATCTAATAGCAATTCCAAAGGGTCTCCACACTGGTCTCAAAGCATACTGATTTTTTTTTTTTAAACTAGGGCAATGCATCATAAGGAATGGGTGGGGCAATAGAGGACAGGTTTGGGAAAACCAGTAGGTGCAAGGCCTTTAATAAATGTAAATACTAATGTCAGGATTTTAAATCTAATGCGCCAGCATATGAGCAACCAGTGAAGCTCTGCTAGAGCTGGAGAGATGTGTGCGTGAAAAGGAGTCCCAGAGACCAAACGGGTTGCAGGGTTCTAGATGGACTAAGGCCTTCAATGTAGACTGAGGTAATCCTAGGTATAGGGAATTGCAATAGTCTAGAGACGATAGAATTAAAGCTAGGGTTGCCAACTAGCTTCAGATTTTCAGGACATGTCGATCTAGTCCTGGTTTTTTTTTTTGCATAAATTCTTTATTAAAGCTTAAACAGGCAATCGATGGCCATAGAAACATATACATTAAACAAATCTGTCTACAAGCACAGACCAAATATGACAAAGATAGCAATAACTCTTGCACATCTCTCTCCCTTTACCTTCCCCGATAACTCCCCCTTACATTGTAACATTATAACTCTACCCTATGCTGGTGGATCAATCTGCACACCTGGAAAAAGGTCATCAAGCCATATCATGCAAATTGTCAAGCTTCTCATAGTCTCATAGTATGAACTGGCAAACTTCTCAGATTAAAGTTAAATTTAACACTCGTGGCAACGAAGTCGATTAAAAGAACAAATCTTAGCTGGCAAAGTAACCACAGAAGGGCTCCAGAAATGTTTGAAGGACTTTAGGAAGGATGATTGTTATAACTGAATCAAATGCAATTCCAGACATTATAATTATTACACCAGTTTTTTTAATGCCAAAGTTCCTCATTACACGAGTCCAAATCTAACCATTTCAATAAAATGTGTTGTTTCCCAAAACAACATTTATATAGAAACTCTTTCCCACTTTTCCCCATATCCAAAATATTTGCTTGTAAACCCAACAGACATAGTTCTGCTGAAAATTGGAGAGTAGATTTCCATAAATGGTTTATGTAATAAAATATGTGCTCCCACAAATAATGAATCTGTTGACATTCCCACAACCCATGAATTAAATTAGATTCAAATGTCCACATTTAAAGCAGTTACTATAATCTGTTATACCAACTTTAAATGCCCAATAGGGTGAAAAATCATTTAGTGCACTATTCAAAACTGTAATTCTTTCAAAATCACACAATCAACTCTGTTATACAATTGGCTTATACATATGCACATATCAACTTCATTAATCTTAATGTGGAGCTCATCACTCCACTTTTTCGCTAGGGAAAGTAAAATTCCATAAGACTGAATAGAGTGCTGCAAGTTATAGAGCAATGAGAGCAAATATTTATTTTTTAGGCTCATATGATAGAATCTTTGAAAAGATCCTGAGGTATAATGTAATCACTTTAATTTAAAATGCAAAGTTATATAGCTTCTTATTTGTAGGTACACTAAATAATCCTGTGAGAGAAACCCCATATGAGACTTAACAATAATCAAAGGACTGGACCCATTTGTCGGGTAACTTAATAAAGGGCAAAAGCAAAGCTTTCTAATGCCTGTCCAACTCTGGTATATGGCCAGCTCATCTCCTGGAATAAAATTTGGATTTCTCCTCGGTGGCATTAATAGAGATGCCTCCCATGGAAGAGTCATTTGGGTTCTTAGACATTTCCATGCATGTTGTGCTGCTTTAATCCAGAGCGAATTGAGCACGAGTAATGACAAAGTGTTTGTAGTAGCATTAAGAATGTACAAGAATGATAAAGGTGCCACCAACCTTTTTTTCTAACTTTAGATCTAAGTATTGACTCACATTCCGAATCCTGTCACACTCATATCTCAAATTGCATGCAACATTATAATAACGAATATTGGGAATACCTCCTCCCCCTCCTCCTTTCATATCCACAATGATTTCATAGATAATCTGGCCCTCTTACCCCTCTAAATAAATCTCAACCAAATTTTTAAGATCATTAAGACATCTTTTTATTTAAGGATAAATGAAATCATTTCCATCACATAAAACAATCTTGGAAGCAGCATCATCTTTATGAGCTGCTTTATGAGCTGCTTTATGCTTATTTGGAAATCTTTTATAAGTGTGGTAACATTTAGGGAATACCACACCTTTGGATCTCTATGAATAAACAGATCTAAATATTAAATTTTTTCTTGTATCCATTTCAGTGGGAAGTTCAGCCTTGTTGATTGTAGTTCTGCAAGATCCAATGCCTCTTGCTTATCCAGATTTAAACATAAGCCAGAGAAACTCCTAAATATTGAGAATACCTCCAGAATGTATGTATGTATGTATGTATATACTTTAGGTAAAAATTTCAAGATATCATCTACAAACAATAATTTCTTGGGGAAGGGAGCATCAGGGACTCCTGCTTCATTTACTGCCTCATTTAGAGTCATCACTAGAGGTTCCAGTATCAAAATAAAAAGTAAAGGACATCCCTGTCTTGTCCTTCTTTTGATTGCAAAGGGATTAGAGAATGAATTGTTGACCCACACAAGTGCCTCTGGGTTAGAGTAAAGAACATGGATAGCATCATAGATAAGTCCCTGAAACACAAACTGACTGAGAAGACTCTCAGATAGACCCAGGAAATCCTATTGAATGCTTTTTCTGTATCAAATAAGATGATTATCGGATCCTTAACCCATACCCTTTGCCATTTTTCTAATAGGATAAGCACTCTACATATTAAGTACAGCCCTCCTCCCATGAACAAACCCTGTTTGTCCAGATGCAATAATACTAGGTAAGATCCCCTTCAATCTATTTGCTAATACTTTCACGTACAACTTTATATCTAAGTTTAGGAGTGAAATAGGATGATAGAAAGTTACAAACTTGGGGTCTTTATTAGGCTTTGATAGTACAATAATATTTGGACTTTTTAAAGAATTTGGCACATAATCTTCCTCTATCATTCCTTCAAACAAGTTTTTCATACTGGGCACCACTGTTCCTTTAAATACCTTATAAAATTGGGCTGTTAGGCCATCTGGACCCGGAGATTTTAGTAATGATAATTCAGTAATTGCCTGAAGTATTTCCTGAATTTGGATTGGTTTATTTAGAAACTCTAATTGTGAGGTAATTTAACTTGTTTCATAAATTCCTCCAAATTCTATTCTTACATTCATCAGCAGAATATAACGTCTGATAGTACTCTCCAAAGGACTTTTCAAGTCCCAAAGCTGAGAAGTGTCATGTGCCACTCTCTGTTTGGATGTAAGTAATAAATAAAGATGCATATTTAGATTTTACCAGACTTGCTAATGTCCGTCCTGATTTTTTTCCATGTAGGAAAATGTATGCTTCAAATTGGAAATGGAGGACTGTGCCCTCTAATGTAATTTATCATTAAGTATCTTCTGAGCTGCCTCAAACTCCTTTTTAAGATGTGGAGAGTTAGAGGACAATTGTTTTTGAAGGGAATGTGTAAATTTAGTGAGAGAGATAATCTCTATCCAACTCTTTTTTTCTACCTGATAATATAATGTTCCTCCATAAAACTGCTTTAGCAGCTTCCCAAAAAAGAACCGGGTTCCCCACATGTTGCTGATTATTATGTACATATTCATCTCATTTCTGGGCTAAATAATATTTTTCAAAATCTTTGTTCTCAGCTAACCACCTTGGCATTCTCCATTATGTTCTATCTGCCCCATGGAAATGTTTTCTATCAAACATATAACTGGACAGTGGTCAGATATTACTAATGTTTCAGTCTTTGAGGTTTTAAGACCTGAAAAACAACTCAGTGATAACAACACAAAGTCAATCCTTGATTTAGAGTCATTTCCCCTTGCTACGTGCATAAATCCCACTTCCCCAGTATTTAGCATTCTCCAGTCATTCATCAGTTGAAAATTTTCACATAAAAAGGGAATACCTTTACTATTTTCCATTGGATGAGAACATGACTGTGATTGTCTACCCAAAGACAGGTCCACAATGCAATTAATTTTGCCTCCAATAATCATAGGAGCATTACCCAGTGAGGACAACACCACAATAGCCTTAGTGAAAAATACATATTCATATTTGTTTGGAGCATATATTGACACCAAAATGACTGGCTTCCCATTAAGAATTCCACTAAAGGCAACACATTCCCCTTAAGGATCAATGCAACTGTTGGATAGCTGGAAGGATAAACTCATATGTATTAATATTGCAACTCCACATTTCTTGGTTTACTCTGAGCTGCAAAATCTTGAGATACCCATCACCTTTTAAGCTTGGAATCTTCAAGATCGGTCATATGTATTTCCTATAAAAGTGCAACTTGGCATTTCAATCTGTTCAAATGTGATAATACATTTTCTCTTTTAATCAGGGTTTCCAATCCCACAACATTCCTTGTATTTCTTTTGAGGCATCTCCTTCAACTTAATATATTTTATATCAGAAAGCTGGGAGAATTGAATGGACAACTTTGTCGAGTGAAACAGGAGGTAATGGTGCACACAGCAAAGAAAGATAAGGAGAAGGAAAGCCTGAGGCAACTAAAATGGCTGACTCCAATGAGAAAGCTGTGTCAGAGGATCTAGATGCAGCCCTAATTGAAAAGTTGATGGAAGCGGTGGTTAAAGCTCTGGATATTAAATTTGCACATGTCATCATAAATTGAGGAAATTAAGAATTCTATAAATGAATTTGGATCATGTCTTGACAAAGCTGAAGGTCGGATTTCATTTGTAGAAAATGAAACTTTGCAATTGATGTGCTGCATGCAAATCTTGGAAAGGCTATGTCAGAGAAAGAAGAGATAATTGAAGATCTAGAAAATTGAGTTTGCAGAGCCATCTTGCAAGTTGTTGGAATTGTTGAAAAAGATCCAGATATCGATCTTACTAAGCCATTAGAAGACTGGTTGCTGACTGAATTGGGTTTACAGAACTTGCAAAGTAAAATGCATTTTGAAAAAGTGCACCTTTGGGGGCTCAAAACAACAGGGAGGTTAAGACCAAGGATTGAGATAGCTAAAATCTCTCATTCTGTTTATAAAGGCACGATCCTTCAAACATTTTACAAAAAGAAATGCCTGCAATATAAAAATTAAAAAGTTCTAAATTTTCAGGATTTTTCTTACTGAGTTATGTTGAAGTGCAAAGAATTTTCTACTAATTGCACCAGTCTAGTTCAGAAAAATATCCATTTTGCGCTGCGATATCCTACACTCCTGAGAGTCTGGCACCAAGGAAAACGGCATGATTTCCAAACTGCGGAGAAGGAGAAAAAGTTTGTTGGCCAGCTACCTGAGAATTCTTCCTGAAGGATGTGTAGTTGAAGATGGTTCATGATTTGATTACTTGTTTACTGGCTAACTTTAAAAGGAACATGCATGTGCCCATAAATGTGCATATTGGCACGCGAGCGGAAAAACGCTGCAATTTTACATCGTGCGTGCAAGTATGCGCCTATCATTTAAAATCCCCCTGCCACATGTGTGTGCACATAAATCTTAAGAGGTGGCTCGAGTAAATGTCCCACGTGTATTTCTGCAAGGCTTTGGCGGCTTTTATCGTGTATGCAGGTGGATTTTAAAACATGCTCGCATGAGGGAAAAACTAGTTTTACCAATTAGTCCACCAGTTTGCCCAATTGATATTGAGGTCTTCAAGACCCCTCTGGTTCTTCATCCTCTAAGCACCCCACTTGACCCTGAACGTTTACGCTGTGCTGAAAGCCCTTAAACTCAAGATCTCCAGAATTGCTCCTCATCAGGATCAGCAGTAAAGTTATGTGGATAACACACGGACGTGCAGCATGGTCTGCTTTTTTAAAATGTGGAGTTATTCACGTAATTCTTGGCCCTGGCCCAGAATGCCCATGCCCCACCCATTCCCTGCCCCCTTATTCTTAACGCGCACATGGGTATGCACACGTGTACTTCGCGGCTTCTAAAAATTTGCGTTGCTTTTAAAATTTACCTCAAGAAGTTTCCAGGAATTTAACAACCAATGTGGACTTTCAGTGCTATATAAAAACAAATTAGACTTTCATTTCACTAGCAATGTCTGACTGTGACTGCAGTTATATTTTAAGATTGATTTTGAAAATATGTGTATCCTAGTTAAGATGTTTTTCTGTTTAAATCACTAATTCTAAAGCAACATTCTAATCTAATTATTGCCAATGGTGTGAAGTGTGCAATCTTTTTAACTAGGAAAAATTCAAGTTGTAATTGCTATCAAAGAAATACACTATGGAAGAACTGAATAGTAATGTTTAACGTTTGCCATTTTATTTCTTCCACTTGAAATCACAGCAGTGGTTTAAAGACCTTTATCTGAATTCATGAGGTCAATGAATTCAGTACAATTTGTGACTTTGGGAATTGGGACCAGTTCTTTTCTGACAGTAATATAATTAATAAAATCAGCCATGGTTTAAACTTTCTAATGGTATAAGGAAATGTAAAATACTATAAGGATTGTGCATTCTGTGGTGAAAGAATTGTTTACCTGGCATAAAATCATTCAAGAGTTATTTCATTGAATATATTTGTTTAAACAAACTGGTTTAGATAAAAGCAAAACCCCATTTGAGGTGGTGAGAAGAGAGAAGGTACAGATTCTCTCAGAGTCAAACTGACACACCATAGAACTAGATCAGGGAAATCCCATGGCCAAACTTGGATAAATCTAGACAATTCTCGCTTATTTACTGTACCCACCTCAGATTTGTATGTAGTTACCATGCCTATGTTTATGCAGAAATAATTACCCTGGAAAAAACAGCAGTAAGTAGTATGATTGCTTAAAATATTTATGGTGTTTCATGAATAGTTTTCATATTTTTGCATACTTTGTTAACAAACATAATAGGACAGTGACCCTCATAACTACAGCAGGTTGAATTTTCTTGAATCTTTTGCTTTTTTTCCTACACACCAAAGGTCTATCAAGCCCAGTATCCTCTTTCCAATACTGGTCAATTCAGGTCACAAGAACCTGGCAGGATCCCAAAAGGCTAATATATTCTACCTTGCTTATCCTAGGGATAAGCAGTGGATTTTCTGAAGTCCACCTAAATAATGATTTATGGACTTTTCTTCCAGGAACTTTTTGTCTTAAGAACATAAGAACATAAGAAATTGCCATGCTGGGTCAGACCAAGGGTCCATCAAGCCCAGCATCCTGTTTCCAACAGAGGCCAAACCAGGCCACAAGAACCTGGCAATTACCCAAACACCAAGAAGATCCCATGCTACTGATACAATTAATAGCAGTGGCTACTCCCTATATTACCTGGTAATTTCATTATGTGTCCCCTAGTCTTTATACTTTTTTCTAAGAGTAAACAACTGATTTACATTAACCTGTTCCAATCCAATTTATACACCTCTATCATATCTCCCTCAGTTGTCTCTTCTCCAAGCTGAAGAACCCTAACCTCTTTAGCCTTTCCTTTTAGGGGAATCATTCCATCCTCTTTATCATTTTGGTTGCCCTTTTCTGTATATTTTCTAACTCTGCTATATCTTTTTTGAGATGCAGTGACCAGAAATGCACACAGTACTCAAGGTATGGTCACAGCATGGAGCAATAAGGAGGCATTATGATATTCTCTCTTTTATTCTGCATTCCTTTCCTAGTAATTTCTAGCTTTCTATTTACTTTCTTGGCTACTGTAGCACATTGAGCAGATGATTTCAACATACTATCCATGATACCTAGATCCTTTTCTAGGTAGTGACTCCCAATGTGGATCCTTGCATTGTGTAGCTATAATTTGGGTTGCTCTTCCCTACGTACTACAGTTTTCACTTGTCCACATTAAGTGATGCCCAGTGTCCCAGTCTTGCCTTCTCCTTCAACTTCTTACAATCCTCTTGTGATTTAACAACTTTGAATAATTTGTATCAGCAAATGTGATGATCTCATTCATTCCTATCTTTAGGTCATTAACAAATATGTTAAAAATGGTCCCAGTACTGATCCCTAAGGCTCTCCACTATTCACCTTTCTTCATTGAGAAAACTGACCATTTAGCCGTATACTCTTTTTCTATATTTTAATCAGTTCTTAATCCATAATAAAACATTCCTTTCTATCCGATGACTTTTTGTCTCAAAAGTCTCTCATGAGGTACTTTGTCAAATGCTGTCTGAAAATCCAGATGCAGTATATCAATTGGCTCATCTTTATCCATATATTTATTCATGCCTTCAAAAACGTAAGGCAAGACTTCCTTGGCTAAGTCCATGTTGACTTTGTCCCATTAAACCATGACTATATGTTCAGTGATTTTGTTCTTTATAATAGTAATTAAGAACCATATACTGAAAATGAACCTTCATCATTTACAGTAGCAATGGACTTCAGAGAGCATATACAGTAATCAGATATAGCATAACACTGGCATCTATCTCAAAGGAAATTCATTAGTTCTGCTTGTGGTTTTATTTTAATGAGTATAGTAGTGAGAAAAGCATATATTAAAATTTATTCCAAGAATGATGAGTATTATAAATCTTATGAAGGATAAAAATGACCAAAAATTCTTAGAATTTAGGGTCATAGCTATCTATTTAACAAGGCTATGCAGTGAGAATCAAGAGCGTGACTTCCTTTTTTGTGAATGGATTTTGTGTACAGGGCTTCTAATACCTGCTCTGCTCAAATGCACACCCACTCAGCCTTTATCCTGATATTGACACTTAAGAAACATGTATTGTATTTTACAGTTGTTTTATTGTACTCTGCTGTGGGTTGGGTAATAAACTTTGAATAAAAAAATGAAAAATCAATCTCAGAACAAGATCCTGTGAAAAAAAGAAAATCTTGCACTGGAAGACTTTGCAAGAATCAATGAAAGTAGCAAGTGTGTAGGTTAAGATAGTCAACTCCCCTAGGTCAACTCAACTAGACAAAATTAATCTTGGATTTTAACCTATTCAATGTATGTTCTACTTTTTCTTTCTTTCTTTTTTATCTTTTAACAGTTCTCCACAAAAGTACATTGCCTCCTATCCCATGACTTTTCAATTTCCTCATGAGTCTCTCAATTGGAAGCCCATGCACTTATAGGTTGACATATCATAAGTATACTGTGAAATATAGTAGCAAGAACAAATGTTTGTAAAATGTATTTTTTTCCTGTTTGGTTTGTTTACCAATCTGAAAAGGACCATTAAACCCCCCTCCCCAAAATCCCCAAAACAAAATAAAAAAAATTAAAATGGGCCTTCCTGAAGCCTTCTGATGCCCTCCTGCACCCAAGAAAGCCACCTGTGGGCTCCTTGGCCCTATGCAACCCTACTCCAATCCCAAACAAAAATATTTGGGCCGAAGCCAATTTATTTATTGAAAAAATGTATATACCGCTTAAGCCAAGTTCAAAGTGGTTAACAAAGTTACAAACATAAAAATCTTAATGTGAAAGTAAACTAACAAGCCCATCTATAAGATCTGTTCAGATAAATCTTAGGGGTAGGTTTTACAAATCTATGCGCACGCGTACTTTTGTTCGCGCACCAGGCGCGAACAAAAGTACGCAGGATTTTATAATATACGCGCATAGCCACGCATATCTTATAAAATCCGGGGTCAGCGTGCACAAGGGGGTGCACATTTGTGCACCTTGCGCGCGCCGAGCCCTGCGCGCACTGCCCGTTCCCTCCAAGGCCGCTCCAAAATCGGAGCAGCCTCGGAGGGAACTTTCCATTCAACCCCCTGCACCTTCTCCTCCCTAACCCACCCCCCCGGCTCTATCTAAACCCCCTCCCTACCTTTATCTTAAAGGTTACTACTGCCTCTGTGCAGTAGTAACCTATGTGCGCCGGTGCGGCAGGCCCCGACACAGGCCGCTGTGTTGGGGCACTCGGCCACGCCCCCGGACCGCCCACATGCCCCCCCAAACACGCGCCATTCCTAAACCATGCCCCCTGGCCACGCCCCTGACCGCCCCTTTTTGCAAGCCCCGGGACTTACGCGCGTCCCGGGGCTTGCGCGCGCTGCCGAGCATATGCAAAATAGGCTCGGCGCACGCAGGGGGGATTTAAAAGGGTTACACACGTACCTTATGCGCGTAACCCTTCTAAAATCTGGCCCTTAATTTCTATGCAGGCATAAATATCAGATACATCATTGTGGATACAAACAAAACAACCATAATTAGACACCCAACCAGCCCTGTAAAAACAACTCCGTTTTTCACATATGTTATTAGTCTTTGAAGTTAAATGTTAACTGAATTAAATAGGTTTTTAGCGGTTCCCTAAAACTCTTCGCACATGCTTGTTAGGTGAACTGTTCCAATACACTGAGCCTGCAGTGGAAAAAGATTTCCCAAATTTCTTCCAAATGCTCAACCTTTAAGGAGAGAACCATAAGTAACCTGGATTGTGAAGATTACAATACACAAGGAGGGGGGGGGGGGGGTTGTTATAAATTCAGAGTAAAGTACTTTTCCAGGGTGAATCTGTATGTGAAGGGGTACACAGGAAAAAAACCCAGAATACCTTAAAAGACCAGTCTACTTTAATCCTTATACAGCAGGGAATCCTGGTCCTGGGCAGTGATCCCTAGGAAAGGAGTATAACTAGCTAGCCAGGCTCAGGGGATAGAGCCAAGCCTAGAGAAAAATAATATTGCTGAACTGTAAGTTGCAATACTACATTTGTTTTATTGAACTATAAAGAAAGGCAGAGCTGATTTTGTTTGTTTCTTGTCACTAATAAAGTTTATGAAAGATCTTTGCCAGAGTCCAGTTTGAATCTGTTCTCTGGCTACCCCAAGACTGCTCATGATGTTACACAGTGTTTTCCAGCAGCTTATGTACTAACATAGATGTTTTATATTTAATTCACCATGAAACCAGAAGATAGTGAAGATTGTACAGAATCGGAATAATATGTTCTCTAATGCTCAATCCCGTTAACACATGAGCGGCAACATTTTGAGCAATTTGCAAAGCCCATGATGTGGTACTGGAATTCTAAGTTATAGGGAGTTTCAGTAATCAAGGCCTGTAAACAACAAAGCCTGAAGCACAGTTTTAATTGGTGCAGGATTATAAGTTTAAAGAAGCTCCCTTTAAAAACTTGAGTCCAAAATGACTCAATCTTTTGACTTGTGACACAGTGAAAATCTGATGACCCTTGAAACGAAAAACAGAGGGTTTGTCTCTGGCAGGGTTTCTTTCTAATATCATGATTTCTATTTTGCCCATGATTAATTATTAGGATCTACCACCCAGGAAAAAGATCTAGGCATCATAGTGGATAATACTTTGAAATCATCTGCTCAGTGTGCTGCGGCAGTCAAAAAAGCAAACAGAATGTTAAGAATTATTAGGAAGGGAATGGTTAATAAAATGGAAAATGGCATAATGCCTCTGTATCGGTCCATGGTGAGACTGCACCTTGAATACTGTGTACAATCCTGATTGCCACATTTCAAAAAAGATATAGTTGTGATGGAGAAGGTACAGAGAAGGGCAACCAAAATGATAAAGGGGATGGAACAACTCCCCTATGAGGAAAGGCTGAAGAGGTTAGGGCTCTACAGCTTAGAGAAGAACAGCTGAGGGGGGATATGATAGAGGTCTTTAAGATCATGAGAGGTCTTGAACGAGTAGATGTGAATCGGTTATTTACACTTTCAAATAATAGAAGGACTAGGGGGCATTCCATGAAGTTAGCAAGTAGCACATTTAAGACTAATCGGAGTAAATTCTTTTTCACTCAACGCACAATTAAGCTCTGGAATTTGTTGCCAGAGGATGTGGTTAGTGCAGTTAGTGTAGCTGGGTTCAAAAAAGTTTTGGATAAGTCTTGGAGGAGAAGTTCATTAATGGCTATTAATCAATTTTACTTAGGGAATAGCCACTGCTATTAATTGCATCAGTAGCATGGGATCTTCTTAGTGTTTGGGTACTTGCCAGGTTCTTGTAGCCTGGATTGGCCACTGTTGGAAACAGGATGCTGGGCTTGATGGACCCTTGGTCTGACCCAGCATGGCAATTTCTTATGTTCTTATGTTCTTATTAATGCAAGTCTATTATGAAATAACCATTTTTTTAAACTGACACGAGACATAAAGACACTAACTAAAAAGTGGTAGACCAGAATGACATCATGGGGACAAAAACAATGAATGTAATTGGCATACAGTCTGTAGCTTGCACCACCAAGACCAGGTAATAACCTACAGATCAGGGGCAAATAGATACTGAAAAGAGTGGTTGATAAGGCTGATCCCTATGGAACTCCGGTATTGAGAGAGTACCAAGCAGATATACACGATGCAATAAAATTCTGCTATTGTTGATTTGAAAGATAGGACACCAACCAAACTAACACTTTGTCAGTAACCTACATTCTTTTAAATGGCAGATCAATGATGGAGGTGATATTGGCCCTGTATAGGTCCCTGGTGAGACCTCACTTGGAATACTCTGTACAATTCTGGATACTGCACCTTCAAAAGGATATAAAAGGATGGAGTTGGTCCAGAGGGTAACTACTAAAATGGTCAATGGTCTTCATTCTAAAGCATATAGGGATAGACTTAAAGTTCTAAATATGTATACAGTAAAGGAAAGGAGAGATATGATACAGACATTCAAATATCTCAAAGATTTCCATGCACAGGAGGTAAGTCTTTTTTAATGGAACAGAGGATCTAGAATGAGGAGTCATGAAACGAAGGTGAAAGGGGGTAGATTCAGGAGTAATCTGAAGAAATATTTCTTTACAGAGAGGGTGGTGGATGCATGAAACAGCCTCCCAGTGGAGGTGGTGGAGACAAAAACAGAATCTGAATTCAAGAAAGTATGGGATAAATACAGGGGATCTCTAAGGAAGTGATGCTAAACTAATTGGACGATGAGCAGACTGGATGGGCCATACAGTCTTTTTCTGCCATCATGTTTCTATGATTAAGATTATCAAATGCAGTGATGTCTAACAAGACAAGAACATCATGCTGGCCAAAGTTGAATTTCTGATGAATAGTTTCCAAACTAGATATTAACAGGGTTTCAGTGCTCAAAGATTTATGAAACCCAGATTAGTATGGATCAAGAATTGTATGCTCCTCTACATAATCATTGAGCTGTTTTAGGACCATTGTTTCAATCAGTTTTGCCAAGAATGCCAAAGAGAAAATAGGCTGATGGCTGAAAAAGTAAGCAGGATCTAAAAAGGATTTTTTTTAAAGAAGAGGGCACACAGAGGCTTACTTCAGTGCAAGCTTTTATACATCCTGGCTCGACTTAGCCAATCCAAGCTGGGGTCCTCCCCTGGCCTCTCAGCCTTCTGGCTGATGCCCCACCCACCACTTCTAGTGTAGCCGGTGCCATGATTAAATGTACCATAAGCCAGGGCAGGTGCAATTGGGCATTCCTCGTACCTGAGGGGGACCACATGAATTGATAGGTTAGGGCTGAGTTTCCTTGCTGACCCCAGCAACTTTTCTGGGGAGTGGAAGGGGATCAGAGAGGTTTGGGTGGGGATGGTGGAAGCATTAGGCAGGGTAAGCGGTTGCCTAGGGTGCCGTAAGTGGGCGGGCAGCACAGTAGCTGGTAAGGGCGGCAGTTATGAAAGGACAAATGAGATGAGAAGTGGCAAGGGTGAGGCATGGAGTTGGAGGGCATTTTCTGTTTTTGGGTATGTATGTCTTTGAGGAGCTGGGGCTTTTTGTTGTGTGCAGAGAGAAAGAGAAAGAGAGAGAGATCACGTGAATACATCACTGCCTAGGCTGGACACCCTACCACCGATACTAGGTTCATGCAGGTCCCAGCTAGGCTTGGATAAGCCCAGCCAGGTAGGCCCAGGTCTTGAGTCTTCTTTTGTGGGGCAGGAGGGGGTTGGGAGAGGGCTGGAGAAGCCCTGGCTGACTTTCTTAGAGGCTGGTGCTAAAAGACCTCTAGGAGGCCTTTTTTTTTTTTTTTAAACAAATACAAAAATATTCCAAAATGTTCAGGTATTTTCATCAGAGGCCATTTTCTGTTTGTTTCATTTGGAACAAACTTAAAATAGACAAATTTGTTGCATTTTTAGCATTCATTTTTAACAAATGCATATCCATTGTAAATGTCTATACTTTGGTTGCCCTGAAAACCAGACTGCCTTTTTTTTTTTTTAAACATACAGCGCTTTGTAAGTGATTTAACAACTAAATTTTCATTAGCAGTTGCAGCTATGCATTGTTGTCTGTTTCTGCCATGCATAGTCATTGTTGACATCCATTAGTTATGGCCCATCCTGTAACAGGAGGATATTCTATTATAGTATAAAATGATGCTCAATGTTTCAGACAACATGCCCAGTTTTGAAAAGGGTTTTTTTCTATTATGATCCTATGGCAAAATAAATTTAAAAATATGAATGTAAGTCATTTTGACTAGTACTAGGTTTTGAAAGTTAATAGTATTTTAGAGAGTCCTGAGATAACCCACAGGGGATATAACATGGTTGATGTGGCTGGCAAGGTTACCCCCCTACCAACATACTCACACATACACAAAATATTGCTGACTTCCCTTTGTTCCCTTGTTTGCACTGGTGGGAAGGAGAAGGCAGTCTGGGCCTATATGGCTAATCAGGACAGAAGGGGGAGGGGGGACATCATCAGCCATTTCTTGGAAGGCTTCAAAGGCAGGCTAGCATGATGGAGAACTCTTTGTGCTGCTGCCCTTGCTTCTCTTTTACTCTGGCAGACTAGATTTTAGTGAGAGGTTAGATGGTAGTAGTGGTGTAGAAAAGGAGAAAGGGGCTTCTGTTGCAGTTACCAGAGTGGGAATGTCTCCTTTCCCGCACCACTGGTCGAACCTAACAAGGACAGCCCTTTGCTCTATTAGCACTATCGCCACAGACCGAGGGATAGACTAAGGCTCCGAGTCTGGATCTAGCTCTGAGATTGGAGCAAGGGACAGACTAGCAACACCATAGATAAAGAGGAGGTGACTGACTTGCTATGACCTAGCATTATTGTAGGTTGTGGTATATCATTAGGGGGAGCCCACAGGCTAAATTTGTTTTATTTGGTTGAATTGACACTGACTGGTCTGGGTAGCTGAATTTGGTTGCAGACCCCCCAACGGCAGTCTAGTAGCCCAATTATGGACTTGGTTTGGGCTAGTAGCCATAATGTCTCTGCTACAAACTGAAAATGGACATAGAAAGTGACCAGTCTGGGATGGGGGAAGGGAGGAGAAACAAGGAAGCAGGTATTCCAACAATTGTGCATCTGTAGTGGTTCCCAACCTGTGGCCTGCGCGCCACTAGAATTCTGCAAGACCATCACAGGGAGTCCACCAAGAGTGCAGCTGAGAAAAAGAGTGGGATCTGCACTAAGCTGCTGCTGCTGCCTGTATCTGACTGCCAGATTCTGCATTACACATGTCTAGAGAAGACCACATTCTTGTGCACAGCAGAGAAGGGGAGTAGCCCCATGAAACACTGACATCAAGAGCCCAGTCCTCATACACTACAGGTTATAAGAACATGCCATACTGGGTCAGACCAAGGGTCCATCAAGCCCAGCATCCTGTTTCCAACAGTGGCCAATCCAGGCCATAAGAACATGGAAAATACCCAAAAACCTAAATCTATTCCATGTTACCGTTGCTAGTAATAGCAGTGGCTATTTTCTAAGTCAACTCAGTTAATAGCAGGTAATGGACTTCTCCTCCAAGAACTTATCCAATCCTTTTTTAAACCCAGCTATGCTAACTGCACTAACCATATCCTCTGGCAACAAATTCCAGAGTTTAATTGTGCATTGAGTGAAAAAGAACTTTCTCCGATTAGTTTTAAATGTGCCACATGCTAACTTCATGGTGTGCCCCCTAGTCTTTCTATTATCCGAAAGAGTAAATAACCAATTCACATCTACCCATTCTAGACCGCTCATGATTTTAAACACCTCTTAAACATCCTCCCTCAGCCGTCTCTCCTCCAAGCTGAAAAGTCCTAACCTCTTTAGTCTTTCCTCATAGGGGAGCTGTTCCATTCCCCTTATCATTTTAGTAGCCCTTCTCTGTACCTTCTCCATCACAATTATATCTTTTTTGAGATTCGGTGACCAGAATTGTACATAGTATTCAAGGTGCGGTCTCACCATGGAGCAATACAGAGGCATTATGACATTTTCCATTTTATTCACCATTCCCTTTCTAATAATTCCCAACATTCTGTTTGCTTTTTTGACTGCCGCAGCAAACTGAACTGACGATTTCAATGTGTTATCCACTATGATGCCTAGATCTCTTTCTTGGGTTGTAGCACCTAATATGGAACCTAACATTGTGTAACTATAGCATCGCCTTGCACTTAACCACATTAAATTTCATCTGCCATTTGGATGCCCAATTTTCCAGTCTCACAAGGTCTTCCTGCAATTTATCACAATCTGCTTGTGATTTAACTACTCTGAACAATTTTGTATCAACTGCAAATTTGATTATCTCACTCATCGTATTTCTTTCCAGATCATTTATAAATATATTGAAAAGTAAGGGTCCCAATACAAATCCCTGAGGCACTCAACTGCCCACTCCCTTCCACTGAGAAAATTGTCCATTTAATCCTACTCTCTGTTTCCTGCTTTTAGCCAGTTTGTAATCCATGAAAGGACATCGCCACCTATCCCATGACTTTTTACTTTTCCTAGAAGCCTCTCATGAGGAACTTTGTCGAACGCCTTCTGAAAATCCAAGTACACTACATCTAACGGTTCACCTTTATCCACATGTTTATTAACTCCTTCAAAAAAGCGAAGCAGATTTGTGAGGCAAGACTTGCCTTGGGTAAAGCCATGCTGACTTTGTTCCATTAAACCAGTGTTCCCCAACCCTATCCTGGCGGCCCACCTGCCAGTCGGGTTTTCAGGATATCCACAATGAATATGCATGAGAGAAAATTTGCATGTTATGGAGGCAATGCATGCAAATTGTTTCTCATGCATATTCATTGTGGATATCCTGAAAACCCGACTGGCTGGTGGGCCCCCAGGACAGGGTTGGGGACCACTGCATTAACCATGTCTTTCTATATGTTCTGTGATTTTGATGTTTAGAACACTTTCCACTATTTTTCCTGGCACTGAAGTCAGGCTAACCGGTCTGTAGTTTCCCGGATCGCCCCTGGAGCCCTTTTTAAATATTGGGGTTACATTTGCTATCCTCCAGTCTTCAGGTACAATGGATGATTTTAATGATAGGTTAAAAAGTTTTACTAATAGGTCTGAAATTTCATTTTTTTAGTTCCTTCAGAACTCTGGGGTGTATACCATCCGGTCCAGGTGATTTACTACTCTTCAGTTTGTCAATCAGGCCTACCACATCTTCTAGGTTCACCATGATTTGGTTCAGTCCATCTGAATCATTACCCATGAAAACCTTCTCCAGTATGGGTACCTCCCCAACATCCTCTTCAGTAAACACCAAAGCAAAGAAATCATTTAATCTTTCCGCGATGGCCTTATCTTCTCTACGTGCCCCTTTAACTCCTCGATCATTGTTATCGATCACCCCGCCAGGAGGGCGGAGTTAGAAATCTGTTAGAGTTTCTGCTAGGAGTTAGCAGTCTTTTAGGGTTTGCTCCTCCGAAGGGGAGGAGTTAGCAATCCTGTTGAGCTTTGCTCCCCCAGAGGAGAGGAGCTAGCAATCTGTTAGCGACTCTGCTAGGGTTAGCAATCTGTTATAGGTTAGGACTGCTGAGTAGCAATCTGTTGTAGGAGCTGCTATGGAGTTGCTCCCCAGAGGGGAGAGGTCAGCAACCATCTAAGATCTGTTCTTCCAGAGAGGAGGAGTTAGTATCTGTTATGGATCTCCGCACAGAGTGGCAACCTGATATATGAGAGTTCCCCTGAGGAGGTGTTGGCCATCTGTATGGTTCCTGCTAAGAAGTAGCAATTGGTTATGATACAGTTCCTGAGGAAGGAGATATTAGCAACAGTTGAGGGTAGACTGCAAGGTAGCAGGTTGTTGTACTCAGCTCTTGAAGTGTGAGAGATGAGCACTCTAATGTAGAATGGTGAATTCTTGGGCCGATGGCAGATGACAGCGCCCTCAGGAGGATATCATGAGAGGGATCACCAACTAGGCTGGAGTATGGAGACAGACACATATAGTTCTTTATTAGACAGGTAGTAGAACCACCAGAGGTGGCAGTAGTGAGCTGATGTGCCAGGCAGGGGTGAGGTCCCTCAGATCCTGGAACTGCTATCTCTGGGTTTGCTGAGCTGTAGAGAGAGACTCATAGATAGTGAGTAGACAGGGTGTGCTGGATACATAACCAGAAGTAGATGATACACTCACATAGATTAATAAGAAGGCTCAGTAGCTGGAGAGAGAGTTAGGCCTTCGAGGAGTGAGTACCTGGTTCCAGGGACAGCTCTGACAGAGAGATGGTAACTCACAGTTATCTATCTCTGTAATGGTTTCTAGGCAATAGAGAATAGTATATTCAGGAACAGGAGCCTCTAGGCGAGTACTGGTTCCTATATGCAAACTGAAATAAGAACTCACAATATCTGAATATAAAATAACTTCTGAAATATAAGAGAGTCTTTGGAGGATTTTAGGAACATTGGCCCTCGAGGAGCGAGTACCGGTTCCTATCTGCAATCTGTAATAACTCACGATCTCCGTACCTGCGATAGTATCTTAGACAGAAGAGAATCTGATTCCCATCTTAGCAATCTGAAAACAAGAGGAGAGAGTGGGGCCCCCGAGGAGCAGGTACCCCTGGTAAGTTCAAGGAGGCAGAGCAGCGGAGAATGAAGCAAATCGAGATGGTTCCCGCAATCAATCCCATGCTAACTCAATTCGTAAGCGTAAGCAAAGACCTTTTATGTTGGAAGTGGATGACGTCACTACGGGGGGGGGGGGGGCGCCCCCGAGGTTCACGCCCTTGCTGGTACAAACTTTGGAGTGCACGCGCGTGCCCTATGTCATCAGGAACATGGTGGATCCACAGCATCAGGCCAGCCCGGGGACTCCAGGAAGAAATGGCGAGGAGAAGCTGCAGCTGCAACTGTCCATCAGATCCGAAGGGAGTCGCCTCAGAGGTAGAGAGGGTGGACCAAGGGCAAGAGCAGGCACGAATGCAACAATCATCTACCAGTCCAACTGACTCCCTCACAGGCTTTCTGCTTCAGATATATTTTAAAAAGTTTTTACTGTGAGTTTTTGCCTCCACGGACAACTTCTTTTCAAATTCTCTTTTAGCCTGTCTTATCAATGTCTTACATTTAACTTGCCAACGTTTATGCATTATCCTATTTTCTTCTGTTGGATCCTTCTTCCAATTTTTGAATGAAGATCTTTTGGCTAAAATAGCTTCTTTCACCTCCCCTATTAACCATGCCGGTAATCGTTTTGCCTTCTTTCCACCTTTCTTAATGTGTGGAATACATCTGGACTGTGCTTCTAGGATGGTATTTTTTTTAACAATGACCACGCCTCTTGCACACTTTTTATTTTTGTAGCTGCTCCTTTCAGTTTTTTTCTAACACTTTTTCTCATTTTATCAAAGTTTCCCTTTTGAAAGTTTAGCATGAGAGCCGTGGATTTGCTTATTGTCCCCCTTCCAGTCATTAATTCAAATTTGATCCTATTATGATCACTATTGCCAAGCGGCCCCACCACTGTCACCTCTCTCACCAAATCCTGTGCTCCACTGAGAATTAGATCTAAAATTTCTCCCTCTCTCGTCGGTTCCTGAACCAATTGCTCCATAAAGCTATAATTTATTCCATCCAGGAACTTTATCTCTCTAGCGTGTCCTGATGATACATTTATCCAGTCAATATTGGGGTAATTGAAGTCTACAAAGTCACAAGTGCAAGTAAAGACATCAAGTCCCATTCACGTAAAGTAATAATTTATTAACCACGAATAGAATCTATATCATAATTTAAATCGGCAACTCCATATCAGTAGTAACAAGCATGTAGTTTTCTATGTCCCCCGACACGGTCCCGTGTTTTGCGGAGGCTGCATCGGGAGGGACCCAAGGAAATCATTCATATCTAGAAAGTGATATAATATAGTATAAGAAACGGAACACATACTGCCAAACAGGTAATATCTTTAAAGTACACATACCCATTCCATTCTTCTCAGGAGCGCGCTCACCCTGTAGTCTGACAGCCATTTAAAAGGGCAGAAAAGGCGCGGAAAACAAACTCTCGCGAGATATAACAATCAGCAGGCACCTGTCAATAGAGACTACCAGGGTGTTTAATAGAATAGGTGCCATTCAATATCTTTATTGAGGCCAGAAGGGGCTACTGTATTTAGGGTATGGATCCATCGCTGCTCCCTCCGACCCAACGCACCGGAGAAATCTCCTCCCCTTAAAGGCGGCGAGACTACCTCCAATACGGAGTAAGAGAGAGAGTCGATGGAATGTTCTGCTTGAAGCCAGTGAGACACCAGAGGTTCATCAATCCTGGAGGATCTTATATTCGAACAGTGTTCAATCACCCGTGTCTTTATCATTCGGGATGTTTTCCCCACGTATAGCAATGAACAGGGGCAACTTATCACATAGATCACTCCTTTTGTGCAGCAATTGGATTGAGAATATAATTTGAACACACGTCCTGTCACCGGGTGTATAAAAGAGCTAGCCCGTTGTGTATGCCTGCACATAGTGCAGTGACCGCACGGAGAATGTTGTCCGTTTGTTTTATCCAAAAATTGTGTCCCTGATGCTGTATGCACTAAACGGTCTCTAAGATTCGTCGCGCGTTTAAAAGTGAATCTCGGCGGACCCTGCATTATAGTGTTCAGAGACAAGGATGACCAATGTCGTCTGACCATCTTCGCTATGGCCCTGCCAACAGTAGAGAAAGGGAGAATACAGTTGTGGGTGACCTCATCTGATGGGGGAGGAGATGTGAATAACCATTCTCTTTGTGCATATAGGGCACGCTTAAAAGCCCTTTTAATGACTCGCATAGGGTAACCTCTTTCTGTAAAGCGGTCAACCAACCCATTAGACTGGGAAAGGAATTCTTGGCGTGTGGAGCATATCCGACGGAGTCTCAAAAATTGGCCTGTAGGAATATTATCCCTTAATGCCCGCGGATGACAACTGTTATAGGCCAATAAGGTGTTGCGGTCAGTATGTTTTCGAAACAAAGTGGTTTCGAAATGGTCCACCACCCAAGATACATCAATATCCAAAAAAGAAATTCGCGAGGGATGGATGCAGTAGTTGAACTGGATGTTGGCATTGACTGTATTGATCCAGTCCAGGAACAGATAGAACTGAATGTCTGTACCTGTCCAGACAATGAAGATGTCGTCAATGTAGCGCAGCCATACATGGATGAACTGTGACCACATTGAGGAATAAATGTTTGAAGTCTCATATTCAGCCATGTATAGGCACGCCAGACTGGGGGCCATAGTCGACCCCATTGCAGTCCCCTTTATCTGCTGATAAACAATGTCCTGGAACTGAAAAAAGTTTTTTGTCAATGCTAATTCAGCGAGTTGAACTAAAAAGGTAGTGGTAATCCTCTGTGGAGAAGGGCGTGTGTTCAAATATTTCTCGATTACTATAAGGGCCTCATTTTGGGGGATGTTAGAATACAGAGATATTACATCAAGTGTGATCAAAAAGATTGAGGATTGAGGAACCTGCAAGGATGATAATATAGTCATAAAGTGGGAAGAATCCCGCACATAGGAGTTGATCTGGGGTACCATGGGTTTCAGAAACACATCTACAAACTGTGAAAGTGGCTCTAATAAAGAGCCAATTCCAGATACGATGGGGCGTCCCGGAGGTTTTTCGAGGGACTTATGTATTTTTGGGAGGATATAGAATAGAGGCATTACCGGATGTGTGGAGACCAAAAACTTGGACTCCTTTATAGTGATAATATGTGCCTCCATAGCAGATTGTACCACTGATTGGATATGTTTACGTAGTGAATGAGTGGGATCAGAGGTGAGTGGAACATAAAATGAAGTGTCTCCCAGTTGTCTAAGCACTTCTGCCACATAATCTGTTTGATTGAGTATAACTATCCCTCCTCCCTTGTCCGCTGGTTTTATAACTATCGAGGGATCATGAGATAGAGCCGTCAAAGCACTAGCCTCCTGCTTTGTCAGATTGTATCTAATATACTGATATTGTGAACAAATCCGTGATACATCATCACATACAAGACGCTCAAACGCCCCCAGCGTGACGTCACCCACCCCCGGTGGAGTCCATTTCGATTTCACATGGACCACGGAGAAATCCTGGGCCGGAGGGAAATTCTGAAAGAAAAGTTTTAATTTCAGAGATCGAAAAAAAACGGTGTAAATGAGTCAGAATATCAAAAGCATCACCCTTCTGAGTGGGAACAAACGATAGTCCACGATGTAAAACCTTAACTTCAGTGCTGGATAGGATACGTGATGACAAATTAAAGACTGTGTCCATTATTGCCACAGTTCTGTCTGGGTCCGGGTCTGGGTCCGGGTCTGGGTCCGGGTCTGGGTTCTGTCTGCGCCATCCAGGAAAGTCACCTTTGCCGACAGTTCCTCCTCCGGGGACTCCTCAGGAGAGGAATACCGCGGCCCACGTACCAGGGGCCAGAATCGCCGAGCCCGTGGGGCGGCGTCTGCTACAACATCGGGACACGCTTTACACACTGTACAAGCCCCAGCAGCCACGCCGGGCGATTCTACATCTGCATTGCCATTCTCTTCCTCCAGATATGCCTCAATAGCGGCTTCTTTTTTAGACTCGGGACAGTCACGATCGAAGCAGGACGGACGACAAACCCGCCCACGAGAGGCTCCTCCAACGTCTCAGACCAGTCAACAACAGCGACCGGCCCACCTCCCTCGGACCCAGTCTTTAATTTGTCATCACGTATCCTATCCAGCACTGAAGTTAAGGTTTTACATCGTGGACTATCGTTTGTTCCCACTCAGAAGGGTGATGCTTTTGATATTCTGACTCATTTACACCGTTTTTTTCGATCTCTGAAATTAAAACTTTTCTTTCAGAATTTCCCTCCGGCCCAGGATTTCTCCGTGGTCCATGTGAAATCGAAATGGACTCCACCGGGGGTGGGTGACGTCACGCTGGGGGCGTTTGAGCGTCTTGTATGTGATGATGTATCACGGATTTGTTCACAATATCAGTATATTAGATACAATCTGACAAAGCAGGAGGCTAGTGCTTTGACGGCTCTATCTCATGATCCCTCGATAGTTATAAAACCAGCGGACAAGGGAGGAGGGATAGTTATACTCAATCAAACAGATTATGTGGCAGAAGTGCTTAGACAACTGGGAGACACTTCATTTTATGTTCCACTCACCTCTGATCCCACTCATTCACTACGTAAACATATCCAATCAGTGGTACAATCTGCTATGGAGGCACATATTATCACTATAAAGGAGTCCAAGTTTTTGGTCTCCACACATCCGGTAATGCCTCTATTCTATATCCTCCCAAAAATACATAAGTCCCTCGAAAAACCTCCGGGACGCCCCATCGTATCTGGAATTGGCTCTTTATTAGAGCCACTTTCACAGTTTGTAGATGTGTTTCTGAAACCCATGGTACCCCAGATCAACTCCTATGTGCGGGATTCTTCCCACTTTATGACTATATTATCATCCTTGCAGGTTCCTCAATCCTCAATCTTTTTGATCACACTTGATGTAATATCTCTGTATTCTAACATCCCCCAAAATGAGGCCCTTATAGTAATCGAGAAATATTTGAACACACGCCCTTCTCCACAGAGGATTACCACTACCTTTTTAGTTCAACTCGCTGAATTAGCATTGACAAAAAACTTTTTTCAGTTCCAGGACATTGTTTATCAGCAGATAAAGGGGACTGCAATGGGGTCGACTATGGCCCCCAGTCTGGCGTGCCTATACATGGCTGAATATGAGACTTCAAACATTTATTCCTCAATGTGGTCACAGTTCATCCATGTATGGCTGCGCTACATTGACGACATCTTCATTGTCTGGACAGGTACAGACATTCAGTTCTATCTGTTCCTGGACTGGATCAATACAGTCAATGCCAACATCCAGTTCAACTACTGCATCCATCCCTCGCGAATTTCTTTTTTGGATATTGATGTATCTTGGGTGGTGGACCATTTCGAAACCACTTTGTTTCGAAAACATACTGACCGCAACACCTTATTGGCCTATAACAGTTGTCATCCGCGGGCATTAAGGGATAATATTCCTACAGGCCAATTTTTGAGACTCCGTCGGATATGCTCCACACGCCAGGAATTCCTTTCCCAGTCTAATGGGTTGGTTGACCGCTTTACAGAAAGAGGTTACCCTATGCGAGTCATTAAAAGGGCTTTTAAGCGTGCCCTATATGCACAAAGAGAATGGTTATTCACATCTCCTCCCCCATCAGATGAGGTCACCCACAACTGTATTCTCCCTTTCTCTACTGTTGGCAGGGCCATAGCGAAGATGGTCAGACGACATTGGTCATCCTTGTCTCTGAACACTATAATGCAGGGTCCGCCGAGATTCACTTTTAAACGCGCGACGAATCTTAGAGACCGTTTAGTGCATACAGCATCAGGGACACAATTTTTGGATAAAACAAACGGACAACATTCTCCGTGCGGTCACTGCACTATGTGCAGGCATACACAACGGGCTAGCTCTTTTATACACCCGGTGACAGGACGTGTGTTCAAATTATATTCTCAATCCAATTGCTGCACAAAAGGAGTGATCTATGTGATAAGTTGCCCCTGTTCATTGCTATACGTGGGGAAAACATCCCGAATGATAAAGACACGGGTGATTGAACACTGTTCGAATATAAGATCCTCCAGGATTGATGAACCTCTGGTGTCTCACTGGCTTCAAGCAGAACATTCCATCGACTCTCTCTCTTACTCCGTATTGGAGGTAGTCTCGCCGCCTTTAAGGGGAGGAGATTTCTCCGGTGCGTTGGGTCGGAGGGAGCAGCGATGGATCCATACCCTAAATACAGTAGCCCCTTCTGGCCTCAATAAAGATATTGAATGGCACCTATTCTATTAAACACCCTGGTAGTCTCTATTGACAGGTGCCTGCTGATTGTTATATCTCGCGAGAGTTTGTTTTCCGCGCCTTTTCTGCCCTTTTAAATGGCTGTCAGACTACAGGGTGAGCGCGCTCCTGAGAAGAATGGAATGGGTATGTGTACTTTAAAGATATTACCTGTTTGGCAGTATGTGTTCCGTTTCTTATACTATATTATATCACTTTCTAGATATGAATGATTTCCTTGGGTCCCTCCCGATGCAGCCTCCGCAAAACACGGGACCGTGTCGGGGGACATAGAAAACTACATGCTTGTTACTACTGATATGGAGTTGCCGATTTAAATTATGATATAGATTCTATTCGTGGTTAATAAATTATTACTTTACGTGAATGGGACTTGATGTCTTTACTTGCACTTGTGACTTTGTGGATTACCTGATGTGCAAGGTGCTTCTGGTATTTTTGGTAATTGAAGTCTCCCATTATTACCACACTACCAATTTGGTTAGCTTCCCTAATTTCTCTTAGCATTTCACTGTCAGTCTCACCATCTTGACCAGGTGGATGGTAGTATACTCCTATCACTATAGTCTTCCTCTACCCATAAAGATTCAATTGTGCGTTTGGAGGTGTTTGGGGAATTGCTGCTATGGACTGCCTGGTCCAATGTTGCTGAGAGGAGGTGAGGAGCACAGCAAATCACTACTGTGAAGAGTCTAGTCCTGTGCCACTGAGAGGAGAAGAGGAGCACAGTTTTAACTAGAGTTGGTGCAGAGGACTGCCTTTGCTTCAGCTGCTTCAGTTCCAGTTGGCCTGACAGAGGGAGAAAGCGGGTAGTTTGGAAATGGGGTGGTGGGAGGATGCCAGCGCAGGGAGGGACCATGTGTGTAGGGCAGGATGGGGCTGAGGAGCCATATAAGGCAGAGGACATATAAGTGGCTAGATACTACCTAAGGAGGGAGGGGGGAGGGTAGGACTCAGGAAAAGTCCATGGATGATAGGAAGCAGGGCAAGAAGAAAAAGACAGAGAAAGGGACATAGGTGGAGGGGGCAGCACCCAGGAAGGGGCATGGGTGGGAGAGATGCAGGGCAAGAAACAGAAGTGATTTTCTAAAAATAATAACAGACCAGGGGACAAGGAGTGAGTGTGTGTGTGTGTGTGTGTGTGCACGCACTAAACTTAGCTCCACCTCTCTCCTTTTAGTGATATGGGCCCTTCTCAAACACCTCTCCTTCCTCTTTCCCCAGCAGTCTCTTTCTCTCTCTTTCTCTCCCCCACCCACTCCATCTCCACCAGCCTCTCTCTAGCCCTCCTTCCTTCCAGTCTTTCCACCAGTGTCTCTCTTCCTCCCCCTCATCACTTTCTCTCTCCCCACAGTCTATCTCTCCCCTCCCCAATACATCCCTATCATCCTCTCTTTCCAATCTATCAGTCCATCTCCACCAGTCTCTCTCCCTCCTCCAAGTCAATCCCCAGCAGTCTATCCCTCTCTCTCCTCAACCATTTCCACCATCTCTCCCAGTCCATCTCCATTCTTTTTCTCTATCTCTGATTTCCCACCAGTCTCTCACACTTTCTTCCAGTCCATCTCCCCTCTGTCTCCCAGACCATCTCCATCAGTGTCTCCCCAATTTATTCCCCCATCTCTCCCCCCATTCCATTTCCTTGTCTCTCCTATATGCACCTATCAGTCCTTCTCTGCAGTCCATTTCTCTCAATCTCTCTTCCTCCAATCCATCCCTACTAGACTGTACCCCAGACCATTCCTACCTCTCTCTTATTCTCCCTCAGTTCATCCTCATAAGTCTCTCTCTCCAGTTTATTCTCACTCCTTCTCCCTCAGTCCGTCCCTACCAGTCTTTCTTTCCCCGTTCATCCACACCATTTTCTTTTTCCTCCCAGTCCATTCCTACCTAGATCCCTCCCCCATCAATCTCTTTCTCTCCAATCTCTCCTCACCAGTTTATATCATTAAGTGTTACTTAATATTATGAATGATTCTAGTGTGCATATCATTATTTCTTAGTTATATCTATGAGTTTCCATGTATGGCATATAATTATATGTAAAAAATGAAAGAGAAGCTTATAGAGGTTCACAAACCTTTTGAAAATTGAAAAGGGATCCATTCTTTCAAAAAGGTTGAGAACTCCTGATTTATGTAATTATGAGGTTATTTTCAATATGCAGCCCTTATGTCTACTTCCTGTTATGTCCATGGCATCATTTCTAGGACAAGAGGTGGAAGGCATCTTAGAAACCAGTATCTATGTTATGTGGACATCACTTCTTCCTGCTGTCTAATTCTTTACACTGTATTTCCAAAAGGTAATGTTCAGACATTGTAACTTTGCTCATCATAGTCCTTTCCTGCATTTACATTTTTTTCCTCTTAGGGCTCAGAATAGGAGCAGGTGCAAAGTACATGTGTGAAATGTATGCATGGAGATTTGAAAATGAAATCTTCACTTGTTCTTTCGCTTCTCTGACCTATCTCAGCTCCTTTTGGGTTAAGGTGTGTGTGTGTGTGTAGTTTCATGGTGTTGCATACTTTTACCTGCATATGGGGGAGGGGCAATGAACAACCCACGTTTGATTATTGCTACTAAAATGCTGAAGGAAGTCAAATAGCGTTCTGTGTATTCAGAGTCACTTTAGGCTGCCTGCTTTATTTCTGTGATATACAACACCATGCAAGGAAAAATAATCAGATAATTTATTCTGCTCTACCTTTAGCTTTTTACTGGTAGTTTTCTTTCTGCAATTAAAAGAAGGCAGAATCCCTGCAAAATAAATAAAAATAAACAAGGGTCAAATGAATGCCAATTATAAAAAGAGTTAACAGCAGAAGTTTGTCTGCTATTATATTTTACAACTGATGCGGAAACTACTCCAGGAACTAGGAGAAGTGAATCACTGGGACAAAATCTGGTGACACATTTTGAGAGATGGGGGTCATTTCACTGTGTATAGTTTAGAAATTGGTGTGTGCTCACTTGCTCGAGATATTTGCTTGTACAATCAATAAAAAACCCCACAATGACAATAAATTCCTTTTTCTATTATGGAACTACAATTGTTTACATCAATTAAAATGTGTAACATTTGTTAAACCTTTCCCATAGAGATGCTGATTGGTGGTGCCATGAAAAGGATGAGCAGTCCATTGCTATGTCACAGTAGCCAATGACCTCCAGTAGGGTGAAAGAATGTGATTGTGAGTCTTTGCCCAACAATCTCTTAAAATCTGGCTTTTCCTTCATTGCAGAGGCACTAATGAACACATTCTATGCAAAGGTTTAAAAGAGCCAGGAAAGCTGTACAAAAAGTGCAAGAATTGGATTAATTGGCATAGCACAAGGTGGCTGGGCACAGTTGGTGAAAGTGTCAGTGTAGGGAGAAACCCCACCAAGTAATGCTGTGCATGCAATTAGCTATCTGAACTCTAACCCTTCTAGAACAATTAATGAATAACAAAGGGGGATCAAGACAAAGATGCAATGTGATTTGGTGGGTGCTAGCAAGTAAAAACATCAAAGGATGCTGGTAATTGGCCCTGTGGTTTTCATTCTCTGCCCTATTTCTTTCAATTCATTGACTCAGAATAATGGGTTCAGGTTCATTATCAACAGGTTCTAGTTGTAAGACTATGCTTGGAGCCATGCCAGTGGACAAATCTAAAGTAGATGCTTGCATGCTTTCTTGAAAGAAAATGTCCAATTTAGTCCTAGACTTCATATTGCTTGGAGCAGCTATGCTCCCAATTTCATTCTGAGTTGGTTAAAATTTGGATTCTCTTCCATTACAATGCTGGACTACAGCTGGTATGGGCAGGTATGTGTTGCACTCGTAACTATTTTTCAGTTGTCAAGTTTTTCACTCAGTGAAACGGGACAACCTCTATAAGTGTGTAGATGTTTATTCATGAAGTATGTAAAACAAAAGTCTTATTCTCGGATGCAGAATAGCTGCTTCAGATGAATACGTTTCTGTTATTTTTTGAGACTTTGGAGTTATAAAGTAAGAAATCATTCATTGGCAATTCATAATCTATAAGTTAATTGAATAATACCAAAAAGTCTTCTACAAGTACACAATGCAGTCCAGTGCACAAACTTTGGTCTTTGAATAAGTCACTCGGAGCATGAAAGGCATTGATTTAGATTTGCAAATATCTGTTTTTTGTCTCCATTTTGGGTGATTTCTGTATTAAATTTTGCCATAGTGCATGCGTAGCATATCATGCTTAGTTAACATTATAACCCATACATTTTCAATTGTAATGTATGTCAAACTATCACATTTGCTATAAACCAAAAGAGGTTGTGCTTGGTACTTGCTTTTCATAACAAAAGCAATGTCATTTTCCTGATATGGAGCTTTATTAAAAAATGACTCTTCCCATTCTGTGGCTAAGGAAAATATATTGCATATAGCCTATTCTACTCTAGGGAAGTGTTGTTTTAATTGTTAGCTGTACAAAATCAATAGGTGATAGAATGCTAACGAAATAAATCAGAAATGATGTAGTTTATGTCTTAGGATAAGATTATTCAGTGTCAGAGAATTTACAGATGTATTCTCCTGGGATGAAAATTGCTTTTCTACAGAATTCTGGATGTAGTTACTGTTGGATGAGCAAATTATTTGTGACTAGACTGACTCTATGTCCTAACTGGAATACTTTCTCGGTTGGTCACTAGAAATTTCAACATTGACCTCTGATAAAATGGTCAGCTTTACGCCTCTCAAATGAATTTGCAAACTTAGGTGAATCAGCTTGGTACTGGTAAAGTCAGAGGGCAGGGTCAACCAATAGGAAGATTTCTGCTTTGCACGTGGATCTAAGTCGGTCAAGACGGCGTTAAAAAGATCTGAAGCCTGAAGGACAGGGAAGGCAAGCTAAGAAAGTCCTCTGAAACAGTTTCTTTTAATACACTGATACTAAGTGAACAGTCCCCTTTTCTATATATATATATATTTTTTTTTTTTTACAGACAGGCAGTTCAGGGAAGCACAGACTTTATTAAATGAGCCATATCCTCATTCTGAGATTATCTGAAGTATTCACGCATTAACTAGTTATATCTTCAGTCGATGGTTTTTTCTTTGGTGATACTTTATGCTTGTCTGCTCCTACTCTCATACCTCAGTGTTGCATTGGACACAAAAATCTCTCACATAAGTACTGAAGCAGAAGAGGGCATACTTTAAAGGGCAACTGCTGCTCATTCATTTTGTAAAAGAATGTGACCGAAAATGAATCCTGTAATCTCTTAACTTAGGAGGCTGTGATTTTGGAAACAGCATCTATCTTAAAAAAATCAGTCCTCTCTTCATTATATTTTATTAGGATGCTCATAATTGCAATAGGTCTGTGACATTTGGAGCTGGACTGCTGATGTCAACCCAAGAACCTAACTCTACATATTGAACTGCAGCAATGTCAATGCAGGAACCATTTGCCATAACGAGTGATGTGCAGGAAAACGAAAACATGTTTTGTGTCATTATGTCATTTGGGTTTCATGTTTTGTTCTCGTTTGTCATTTGTGTCATATCCATTAAAAACCAATGAGGGAAGCAATGATCATGTTATTTTCACCCATAACATTGTGGTTTTCTATCTATTAAGTTAGTCTAATGAAAAGGTTTCCCCTACAACTTGTTTGCCTCTTAATTCTACATATCCAAGTGGAGAAACATGGCAGCCACAAGGTTTTCCATCCAATTTGTTCATTTTCATAAAAGCTGAAAATATCTGAGCATAAATGCACATAGGATATATTTTGGGATGCTTTCTTGTTGCTCTGGAGGTGGACCCTTGGCCTGGTGCAGGATTGGTATGGCCCTCTGGTCGGAGCCAGAGAGCGCCTGCCACCAGGAGGCAGAGCACAGGAGGAGACAGAGGCTAGCTGGAGCTTCACCAATAGCAACCCAGGGTTTCCGCAGGTTGAGCCCTTGGGTACCCAGGCCGCCTATTCTTAGGTGGGTCTCCCAGAGATGAAGTGCAGGGGAGTGCCCACCATGAACAAGGGTGCATGGTCAATTTTCAAACAAACAGGTTCAGGTATCCCAGGAGGCCAGAAGAGTGTCCGAGTGGATAGCGAGGATCAAGGCCAGAGTATCAGTCCAGAATGGTCAGCCGAAACAGGGGTCAGTACCAGTAGTCAGTCCATGTGAAGTCAGGTCAGGCAGAGGTCAGGTTCCAGTGGTCAGATGAGGTCAATGGACAGGCAGAGGTTGGTTCCAGGCAGTGGTCAGACATGGTCAAGAGCAAGCAAAGGTCAGTACTGTGAGATCAGTCTGAAGGGTACTACCAGGAGAAACGAAGGAACAGGAGATGCTAGGGATGTGCAGATGGACGCCATACATTGCATTCGGAATTCATATTCGTCGAGGGGCAGATATGTTACATTCAGCAAGGGGGGTCCCTGATACGTTAATGTGTTCATTCTTATTCATTTCCCGGCTAAAATTGAATTAACTACAACCACTCACCCTCCTGACCCCCCCAAGACTTACCAAAACTCCCTGGTGCTCCAGCAGGGGGTCCGGGAGACATTTCCTGCACTCACGCCCTCGGCTGAAGGTATTCAAAATGGCACCGATACCTTTGACCTTACTATGTCACAGGTGCTACCGGTGCCATTGGTTGGCCCCTGTCACATGGTAGGAGCAATGGATGGCCGGCACCATCTTGTGCTCCTACCATGCGACAGGGGCTGACCAATGGCACCGGTAGCCCTGTGACATAGTGAGGGCAAAGGCTATCGGTGCCATTTTGATTACTGGCAGCCGACGGCCCGAGTGCAGGGGATCACTCCTGGCCCCCCACTGGACCACCAGGGACTTTTGGCAAGACTTGGGGGACCCTCCTGACCCCCACAAGACTTTCCAAAAGTCCCTGGTGGTCCGGCGGGGGTCCGGGAGCAATCTCCTGCACTCGAGCCATCGGCTGCCAGTATTCAAAATGGCACTGATAGCCTTTGCCTTCACTATGTCACGGGGCTACTGGTGCCATTGGTCAGCCCCTGTGACAAAGTGAGTGCAAAGGCTACCGGCGGGGGTCTGGGAGCAATCTCCTGCACTCGGGCCGTCGGCTGCCAGTATTCAAAATGGCGCCGATAGCCTTTGACCTTACTGTGTCACAGGGGCTACCGGTGCCATTGGTCAGCCCCTGTCACATGGTAGGAGTACAAGATGGAGCTGGCCATCCATTGCTCCTTCCATGTGACGGGGCTGACCAATGGCACCGGTAGCCCCTGTGACACAGTAAGGTCAAAGGCTATCAGCGCCATTTTGATTACTGGCAGCTGAGGGCGTGAGTGCAGGAGATGGCTCCCAGACCCCCCGCTGGACCACCAGGGAGCTTTGGTAAGTCTTGGGGGGGGGGGGGTCAGGAGGGTGGGGGGTTTGTTTAAATTCGCTCCTTTAGGTGGCCGAATAATTCGGCGAAGATTCGTTGTATTCATGGGGAATCGCGATACGTTTCACTTCCCCACGAATACAACGAATATGGCCCTATATGTTGCGGATTACCAATACGTTAGAAATGAATGCACACCCCTAGGAGACGCTGGCACAGGAGATACTGGAACAGGCAAACTAGAGACACCGGAGTGTACAACCCGATTGCCAAGGCGAGGAAGTGGTGTCCACCACTTCCTTAAATCCTACTATCAATCAGGGCATGCCACGGAGCTGGGAGCCACCCTTGCCGTGCGCACCTAGGGGCGGGGTCAATGCCATGGAGGATGCTGAGCCCCGCCGTGAGTCCTGGACAGGAGTGGAGGAGCCGGGGATGCTGCAAACTGGCTGCAGAGGAGGGGAGCCCGGAGCTCGTGGATGGGAGAGTGAGGTGAGCAGGGCCGGCTGCGGAGCGGACATGACCGGGACGCGCAACATTTCTCAAGTATTTTGTATGTTTCTATGTTTGCTTTATGAGTAAAGGGCATGTGAAGTTGCTTTTCGGTTTGAGCTGCTAAGCAGGAAGCTGAACTTGTTATAAATAAACTTCCTTCTTGCTGATAACTGACTATGAAGACCATCTGATTATTTGTGAAGTCTTCCCATGACATTTGAAATGACATTTTCAGACAGCGATGAAGTTAGGCATTAACAATATACTTCAAAATATGTTTCCTATGAATAGTCATCGAATTCACAAATTGTACTTATTTTGCAATTTTGTGACTTGATTTAAAGTGTCTATAAAATCCCTTAGTTTCTATATACAGGACTGGAGCTAGGTCCTCTGCCTTTGTGGGTGCTAGGAAAATGGAGGAAGTTATTTCCTTTTGGAATCAATGATTTTGCGCATTCTAGAAACCTTGAGTTGGCCTTCCTTCTTTATGACTGAGAATTCTACTATTCTTTGACTTTTCTTTTTTCTTACATAAAAGTAAATGCACCATCACTTGATGACAAGTATATGTAAATGAGATAATGAGCTGGATAAGATAAAATAAAGAATGCAATTTTATTTTATTGCTTTACCGGTGGTTTAAATGCCATGGAAGAAATTATATTTACTACTCATTTGTATTGTGAATTTTGTTATTTTTTTCTCTGATTTCCTTTTAAAGACAAAGCATTCTGCACCATGGTTGCTAAAAAGTGATTTTCAAACAGCTCTCATAGGCTAATGCCTGAGAATATTTTTACCTGCAGATCTTAGAATTTTCAAAGTGTTCAGGTGTGCATGTAACCAGTCCTGATAAACATCCACAAAATTATACCTACTCCTGAACCAGTGTAACTTTTGTGTGTGTATATTTATGTGCATTCTTTTAAAAACTCAAAACTATGCATATAAGTTGTCTCCCTCTCTCTCTCTCCCTCCCCCCTCCCCCCCCCACCCCCAGCACCTCTTGGCTTTTGCATGTACTTTTATGTGCAAAAAAGTACATGCAAAAGTCAATTGCTCCTGGGCAATTTTCAATAATACCAGGGTTTATGCATGTAAATCCTCTGAAAATTACCCTCAGTATGACTAAAATACTTATTTTTATTAGCTATCCAATTTTGGTCACAAAGGATTCAGATTTGTCCAGTCCAATCCCTGGCCTCTCGCAGTTCAGTTTGGATTATCCAATCTCCTTCCACTCCACTATTTTCTCTCTGGTTTAGATTGGATTCAGATGTAATCTGAACTGGTTGTCCCAATTGTTATTCAAACACATACAGCAGAAGAGGGATCTCAGGAAGTGTTCACTCTATTAGGGAATTTTTTTTTTTTTATCAAATGTCCATTTTACACATGTAATGATTAGCCAAGAAAGAGGATGCAAAGAACTTGATTACTTAGTGCAGAGACAGAAATCACCAGTCCTATGGTGTCACAATCATAGCTGATTTCTGGATATCTATCCTGAAAAATCATGAGTGCTATTTACATAATCCTAAAAGCCAGCACAATTTGCAGAACCATAGGAATAGAGTTAGCTGTCCCCAATGTAATGCTTCTAAATCTTCAAGTAAGATAAATCTTTCTGCATTATTGTATACCAGAGCTACCATTTTAAGCTAATACCTTTCCCCACATTTTGACTTGTCTTTCTTGAGCTTGCCTGCTATGATGAAAGACTCATTACATCACTGGTTAATTTATTGGGTTGTATTAAAATATTAATATTAAGCTGAAATGTCCTCTTTTCGGAGGATTTTCAAAAATTGAAGTAATGCTCACAAAAATACTTCCAGTTAGTAAATGTTTCTTTTCCTGAATGTATTATCTTTGCTTTCCAGATATGCTGTCAACATTTAAAACAGAGGCATCAATTCACCAAATTAAAGGACAGAAAGGAGGTTGAGGCAAACAAATATTTAGTCAGGACGATGAATAAATATAATCACTATTCTAGGCTGGAGCAGAGGTTGTGCGGGAGGCTGAAGAAGGGTGAATTGAGTGAAAATTGGCATTTAATGAAGCATTTAGAGTTCACCCACCTCTAATCCATGGAATACATTAGCCACTCATTTCCGTATGCATGAGTCTGATTATCCTGTTTTATGCTTTCCAACATGAGGAATGTGGGAAGGAATTATATAAAAGGGATCCACATCCTTTTATCTGTCTGTCTGCCCAAAAAAGAGATGGAAATTCACCAAATTTGGCATGCAGGAAGAAAATGTGAATATCTTAGACAAGTTTGAAGACCACAGAACTTAGCATCCCCCCCTGCCCCCAAAATAAAAACACCATTGTTTTTTATGGGAAACTGTTAGAACTGTCAGAATGCTGATCAGAACTCTATCCCAAGCACTCTCTCTCACCCTTTTAGCAGGGTCACAGATTAACACAGTCAGGGAGACAGGGATAGAGAAAATAACTGAAGCAACTGGCCAAGTTTGGCACAAAAAGGTGCTTCCAAATTACACACACATCACCCCCCACCACCACCACACACACACACACACATCACCCATACCCCTCTGATTCATACCCTCCATACCCACCTACCACACACATAAACAAAGCCCCACCCACCATACCCTTACACACACATCATGACACCCCTTCACACCCAAACACACTCCACCCACACTTATCTCTTTCACACACACACAACCCTCACATTCACCCAAGGCATACAAAAACCATACCCCCACCTTACACCTCTCATTTCCACATACCCCCATATCCCCTCCTCCTGCACATTTCTGTATCCACACACACACACACAAGCACAATTCACCCACGCACAAAGAAAATAAATGTCACTGCCTCTCATATTTACTCCTTTCCCACACACCTTCATACATACACACTTGCCCCGCAACCCCTACTCAACACTCAATCCCTCCCCCCCCCCCCCCCACACACACACCAGCCCACACCCATCATCTACATTCCCTTGGATAACCCATGCTCTTCATTGCTCCCAAAGCTCCCCCTCATCACGCTCACTTACACTCCTTCTACAAATCCATGTTGGAAAGCATTCCCGAAGCCACGCCTCTCCCTGCTTTGCTGAATATGAAAAATCGCTTGGGTGCCATCAGTCCCTCTATACAAAGATGCAGGAAAAGAACACTGAACATGCTCAAGAGGTGATATGAGCATTATTTAAGGACAAGAAGCCAAAAACACTGACCCAACTTTCTATTTCCCAACACCTCATTTTCACACTTTCCAAAACACTTATTTACCTCGACTCCAAACAATTCAGTGAGGAAAACCACAGCACTCATAAATGTATGCTTTTTCTAGGGCAAACACTGCTATCAGTAACTTGGGAAAGTACTGTAAAGTTTGCAAATCACATCTCTATACAGAAAAATAGAATAGTTATTCTGTCCAATATCATTATCATATGTGGTGAGGAGCTGCCCTGATCACAAAAGGATAACAAAACATATTCAGATGGTTAAACACACCTTTCTATGAATTTGAGGAAGAGAAGCACCATTACACTTTTACAATGCTTGGGTGGCTCCGTCACTCATATATGCTTAAACCATGTCAAACTAACAGCATAATATTAAGGCAGAGTGAAAAGCGCCCTATCTGCCATTATATGGCATATCATGAGGCACCTTCAACAGAAGAGCTCTAGTAAAAGAGGTCAACCAAAGAATGTCACTGCAGAGCAGTAGATCAAATGCTATTAATATCTAAAAATCTCATCAACTATGTCATAAAAATTCATACCATACTTCTTTCATAGAACTCTTAGCTGAAATATTGGGATACTATATGAGCTTTCTGGCATGCAGCACCTGCAATTGCCCCTTCTTTCTCTTCATTTTCTTTCTCTATGTTCATTTCTTCCACAGATACCTCCTTTGGTCAGGGAAGATGCTGATAGACTTTTGTGTAACAAGTAGTTCTTACTGGACATCTTGCTGGCTTTCACTGGCATAAGGGGTCAGAAGTACATAAGTATTTAAGTACATAAGATTTGTCATATTGAGTCAGACCAAAGATTCATCAAGCCCAGCATCCTGTCTTAAACAGTGGAAAATCCAAGTCACAAGTACCCAGCAGGATCCAAAGGGGCAGATAGATTCCATGCTGCTTATTTCAGGGATAAAAAATAGATTTCTGCAACTCCACCTTCATAATGGTTTATGGAACCTTCTTCCAGGAGCTTGTCCAAACACCTTCTAAACACAGCTACACTGATAGCTATCCCCACATCCTCTGGCAATGAATTCCAGAGTCATTAAATAAAAAAGTTTTCTCTTATTTTAAATGTATCAACTAGTAACTTCATTGTATGTATCCTGGTCCTTGAACTCTTTGAAAAAGTAAACAGCTGATTTACTTGTTCCACTCCACTCATTATTTTATAAACCTCTATCGAATCACCCCTCAGCCTTTCCTTCCTCAGGCTGAAGAGTCCCTAACTTGGGGAGTCATTCCTTCCCCTTCATCATCCTGGTTACCCATTCATGTACCTTTTCTAAATCTGCTTTATCTTTTTTGAGATGTGGTGACCAGAACTGCACACAATACTCAAGATGAGGTAATCAAGATATGGAACAAAACAGAGGCACTATGATATACTTCATTCTATTCTCCATTCCTTTCCTAATAATTCCCAGCATTCTATTTGTTTTCCGGAATCCTGCTGCACACTGAGCAGAAGATTTCAATGCATTATCAACACTGATGCCATTGCCTAGATCTCTTTCCTGAATGTGACTCATAATGTGGAACCTTGCTTTGTATAGCTATAATTTGGGTTATTCTTCCCAAAGTGCATCACTTTGCACTTGTTCATATTAAATGTCATTTTCCATTTGCATGCCCAGTGTCCATGTTTTGCAAGGTCCTCTTGCAATACTGTTGTGATCCCACTCGTGGGTGGTCCCTGCAAGCTGTCTCACTCACCTCCCTGGACATGACCAACACTGTCGAGCCATGTCGCCACTCCCATGCAATGCTGAGTCACCTCTCTGCCAGTCTGCTTCAGTGCAGCTGGGTGCTTCCTCCTCCATGCTTCTTGCGGCCAGGTCACTGCTGCCATTGCTTGATCTTCATGACCGGAACGCTGCTGACTCCAGCTCTCCCCAACATCCCTTAGGCATGCACACATTTGCTGGCAATTTAAAGGAACCACAACAGGAAAAGCCCCATGGCACCTCTGATGACATCATGTCCTCAACTTCAGCCAGCCCTATAAAAGGTCCCTTCAGTCAGCTCCTCATTGCCTTTGCAAAGGTCTGCTCATCCTTTCAAGGTCTTCCATGTTGCCTGTTCTATATCCCTGGTCTCTCATCGGATCCTGGTTCCTGTATTCAGTGTCTTGCTCCTGAGTCCAAGCCTTCATTCCTGCATTCAATGTCTTCTTCTTGGTTCCAAGTCTTCATCCTGTCTGGAGTCTTCGTTTGATGGTCCAAGTCTCTGGAAATCCCATGGTTTTAAAGTCTTGTTCCGAGTTCCTAAATTCCAGGGTTCTTTCCCTGGTTCCAAGTTCCTGAGTCTGAGTTCCTGAATTCCAGGGTTCTGTCCCTGGTTCTGAGTTCCTGAGGCTGAGTTCTGAGTCTTGTTGCGGTCTTCGGAATTCTTGTTCCAGTTTCTGCCTTGTTCCTGAGTTGAGTACCTGCACCGGTATTGTTGTTGTTGTCCATAACCAGCCCACGGGTTGTGTAAGGCATGCAGCAGTGCAGGGAACTTCCAAAGTTTTGACTTATTCTAAGTCTTCAGAGCCTTCATTTTGATCCAAGTCTTTAGTGCCTCCATTTTGTCCAAGACTTCGTCATGTCTTGAGTCATCTGCCTTCGTCTGCCCCAACTCACAAGCGAGATCTCCTGAAGACACTTCCCATGACATTCTGGGCCCCAGCGGGAGAGATCCAAGGATGCTCAGTCAAATTGGGGTTGGTGCACTTGTAACCAGGGTAACCCCAGGACGATAGGGTGCATGGCCTTTTCCAGTACAAAGAAGGAGAGCGATTCCATATGGAGAGCTCCGGTGTGGAGAGTAACTGGTACGGTTTGGCAAGTCACGTCACCCGGTAAGGCCTCTCCATGAATGGATGATAACAGTAGTGGATCTTTCAACTTGATAAGGGGAATCTTCAAGTATTCCACTAGACGTCTGAGAATGAAGTTGCCTCCTGCTCCTGAATCCACCAGGGCAAGAGTCTGAACCGTGACTGGTCCATAAGACAAAGAGACTGGAAGAGAAAGCAGAGGAGAGGACACGGTATGGCCTAAGAACAGTCCTCCTGCAGGACTAAGGCCCATCTGTTTTCCGGACGAATGGAGCATGTAGAGACATTATGGCCGGGCTGACCACAGTACCTGCAAAGGCCACGCTTCTTCCGAAGTCTTCTTTCTTTGGAAGTCAAATATCCATGACCAAGTTGCATCAGTTCATCTTTATCAGCAGCAAGAATTACTGGAACCATCTGAGGTGCGGATAAAGAACTAGCCTGTTTCAACCCAGGTAACATTTTAGGCTGGAGTTCCTTCACCTTGTCCTGGAGCCGGTGATCAATCCGAGTGGTCAAGGCTACTAATTCGTCCAGCGAGTCAGGTGTTTCGCGAGCAGCCAGCTCGTCCTTTAAACGGGTATCCAGGCCTCTGCAAAAGAGTGTCTTGAGAGATTTGGGGTCCCAGCGGAGATCTGCCGCAAGAGTTTTGAACTTGATGGCAAGTTCAGCCAGTGATCTGCTGCCTTGCTTCAATTCCACCAAAGTAGAACTGGCTACGGCAGTTCGAGCAGGGTAATTGAAAACGGATTTAAACAAGTCCATAAATCCTTCTATGTCCTGCAAAATGGGGTCCTTGTGCTCCCACAAGGTAGATGCCCAAGACAGGGCCCTATCATCCAGGTGAGAAAGGATGTAGGTAGTCTTGGAGAGAGCTGTAGGAAATAAAGATGGCTGTAAGGCAAAATGCATGCAGCACTGGTTTAAGAAGCTCCGGGTCTTCTGGATTTCACCGGAAAAGCGGATTGGAGCCACCAGTGGTACAGCAGTTTTTAAAGTTACCTCCTGTAACTGACCTTCATGGTTGGAAGCTGTGCCTTGAACCTTCTGTGTGTGTAGCTGATGAAACGCTGAAGTAAGTTTCTCCAAGGTGTCTTCCTGCTCCACAATGCGCTGGGCCAGGCCCGGTATGGCCTGCAAGGCATTGAGTTGTGCCGGATCCATGGAGTTAGCAATCTGTTAGTGTTTGAGGTAGTTGTGGGTGGATCCTTGGGCTGGTAGCAGATGACCACGCCCCCTGGGGAAGATCCCGAGAGGGACCACCGCTCAGGCTCAGAGTATGGAGACAGACACACACTAGTTCTTTTATTAAACAGTATATTGAACCACCAGAGGTGGCAGTAGTAAGCTGAAGTACCCGGCTGGGCTGTAGTCCCTCAGATACTGGAACAGCGATCCTGGATAACTGAGCTGTAGAGAAATTGAATATAGTGAGTAGGCAGGATATGCAGAGTTCAGGAACAGAACCTTGATGGTTACACTCACACAATAGTCTCTTGGAAGCAGCCCAGGATCTGGAATGAAGTAGGCCCTTGAGGAGCGAGTACCTGGTTCTAGTGAACGCTCTGAGAGAGAGAAAGAGGTAACTCACTGATGTTGTAGGCAGCGATGACTTCCTGGCAGAAGTGGTATTCAGTAGCAAGTCCGGGAACAAGGACCCTCGAGAAGTGAGTACCGGTTCCAGACTACAATCTGAAAAGCAAAAGAGAAAGCGAGGCCCCCGAGGAGCGGGTACCACTGGTAAGTCCGAGGAGGCAGAGTAGCTTAGGTAGTGTAACCCATTCCCTTGCTAACTCGATTTGTTAGCGATTTCAGAGACCTTAAATATCCGGTGAGGATGACGTCACCTCAGGGGAATGTCCCTGAGGTTCGCGCCACTGCTGGTACTTCAGTCGGGGCCGCGCCGCGCGCATGCCCTTAGACTCCAGGGAAACATGGTGGTGTGCAGCGTCTAGCCGGTCCGGGGACACCGGAGGAGGACGGCAAGAGGATGCCGTGGCAGCCAAACTTCCAACAGGCAAAGAGGGAGTTGCCAAGGCGGTAAGGTGGGCGTAGTGGAGACATCGGGCAGCGACGGTCACAACACAGTCCTAATGTATAAATCGGTTTTTCAACTTGGGTATAGGAGCAAAATATTAATTGAACCATCTGAAAGATGGGGAACTATCCCTGGGCAGGGTGAGGCCATAAGAGACTCTGAAGGAGTTCCTTAGTGGTCTTGATAAGGTCTCCTTATGGCATCAAGGGGGAAGACAATAGGAGATAAGATTTGGAGATTGACTTCCCCTTTTCTGTGCCATTGATGCTTGTAGTGGGAGAGCTCTCCCAGTAAGCCAGTCTCTATTTCAACCACCAGAAAAGGAGCTGGATAGCCAAAGCAGAGGCATCAGCACACTGAGGCCACAGGATAGGAACGGTGGGAGCCATGCTACAAACTTCTTTTTCCTGTGTCAGGCAGCTCTGATTGGATGGGTCACAGCCTTCCCAAGCCTACCTGTGGCTATGCCACTGTTTTGGATTGTGAACTGGTTAAAGGACTGGAAACAGAATAAGACTAAATGGTCAGTTTTCTCAATTGAGAAATAGTGAAGTGGCCCAGTAATCTGTACTGGAACTGATGCTTTATATTTATTTTATTTATTTTTAATTTTTATAGACCGAAGTTCTTTTAGGAACTACAAATCAATCCGGTTTACATACAACTTTTAAATGCCCAAAAAAATGCTTTATAATCTTCTATAACAATTTCTATGTAGCACTCTCTAGAGTTAGGCAACGAGAGAAGTCTAATATACTGGCAATATAGTTTATAGAGAGGTTTTGTAAGTTTCTATATGCTGTCTATTAAGTAGTTAATAAAATAAATTGTTTCACTTTTGTTTTTTTAAATTTAAATCAGTTATGAACCAGATAACCCAAGTAACTCTGGGCACTTTTTATTAGTAGGTATATTTATAGATTTTAGAAGAAAATCTTGGCTGAGTACTACATAGTAATCCTTTGCCATTGATAAATCTTTTACTCTGTGATGAGTGAGAATTAACATATTTCAGAATTCTAATATTCAATGTTATTAACACATGAAGCTGGCATGCCATTCAAATTGTTTTGCTGTTTGCTCTTCTAGATAGTCATCCTAATTCTTTGGCAGTTTTTGGTGGTGTCCTAAGCTCTTTCATCTAAAGAGCTTCTTGTTCTGTGGCAGCAATACTTGTCACCTCTTTAACTTTGATCCTTCAGTAATTATTGGTTTGAAGCTGTTTGAAAATAAGGTCTAAAAATAGGATAAGTGAAATGCCTTGACCTTCTTGAGGAATTATGGCTCAACTCATCTTTCCCTAACTAGACTCCATGACTGACCTTGTTAATTCTCAGTAAGTATAGGCTCTGTTTTAGTTTTAATTACATAACTGTGGGCTATATTGTCTATAGGGGTTTTGTGCCCTTTAAAATGTCTTATCCGAGACTTTGAAGACAGGATGCCATGCTCCGATGAAAACATCTATGAAATGTGCATGCAATGTAGTTAATTATATGTACAATTATAAACGTTCTTGTAAAGAAGGTAATCAAAATGGACTTTTTAAAATTCTACGTTTTAAGTGATTAACAGGAAGAATCAGTAAGTGACATGCTCCACTGCAAATATTCAAACTAAATAGCTATAAATATTGTGTGCATAATTCCTTTCTTGCTCCTGTCACCTTTAGAGAAACTTCAAGAATCTTTTACATTGATAGTTTAAAAAACCACCAAGCAAACATACTTTTAAATAACTTTTGACCTATAGGAATTATAATGTTATAGTTAAGATTTTAGTAGATTCAGGAATATTTCTTCTTTCCAAGTATACTGAATCAATTATCCTGTCAACTTCTTTGATGCTGACAATTTATCTTTCATAAGTCATGTTACAGAAGACTCAAAGGGTTAAAGTAAAGCTTAAGTAGCATGGAATTGCATTAGTTAGCACCAAATATTCATTTATATTTAAATCTGACTTAAATTATAGAAATGCTTTCATATGGGTTTTAACCTGAAAAAGTATTTCCATTCCATTTAACAAAGAAATGTACATGATTCTTATATGCAACATTTGAAATCAAATAAATGAACTTCTTAAGAATTTTTTTTCTTTTGACCAGGCAGTATCCTCTTGCTACTTTGTTCTACTAGCTCAATTGGAATCAGGCTTAGGATAGCCCCTGTTAACCTGACTCAAGGATTGAACTGGGGAATCTTCTGTATGCTAGCTCACAGTATGTACTACCTGAGCCACCATACTAGCTTTGTGAGACACTTTTTAAAATCAGATATTAAAAAGAGTAGCTCAAAGTGCTCTGTCAAAAATGTTTGGGTCCTCTTTTCAAAATATATCTCCTATTGTATATTTAAGCCAAAAGCTTTTGAGATTAAAATTCCATCTTTGTTTACATAACTTGTTTTAAACAGAACTTAATGATCCTAGTCTTCGAAATGCTAATTTTACATTTTAATTAAATAAGAATAATAATGAAAAAATATATCTGAATGCTATTTAGGAAGATTCTTATGTCAGAAGGCCAACGAATAACAGGAGTTTTATTAGGGTTACATGCAATTGAGAGAAAAAAGTAGTGAAGTGTTTATAAAAAGGGACAGGGCTAAGGAGGAGAGAATGGAATAAGGAGATAAGGGACACCCTTACCTTTGTTGTGCATTACCAAAATAAACAGTTTATACTGGCAGTTTAAGAAAGATTGTTATTTAGTTAAAATATGGAATATTCCAGGAAAGTGGGAGATTAACAGCAAGGTAATTCAGAAACAGTCTGGAAGAACATTGTTTACACAATAGATTAAATCCAATTTATACGCCAATGAACTAGTTTACTTTCATAATATTTTCCTAATTAGTTGATTTTAAAGCCATTGCTCAACCACTGTAAGCTACATTATTTATGTTTTTATTTCATAATATACCCTGTAGAACGCCATAACCCATCTTAGTTATATCTCAACCATTGTAGATAACACTATTTAAGCTGTTGTATTCCAAGATACAACACAACCTGTTGGACTTAACGTTGTTCTCGTTTGTTACCGTTGCTGCTAAAGCTGCTGTTAGAATTAATCATATGATATTATACTAAAATGATGTTACATCAAGCTAGGTTGAGAGAACATTGCCCAAATCTCATCTTGGAGTGAGTTTCCTCACTCCGAAGGCCAGCAAATCTTCACAAGAGACCACGGTTCTGTTCGTAGGTGTCACATAGAATGTCAAAGTGGCCCCTAACCCCCTACACTCTTACCTATACCCCACCTCGAGTTACTAGGTGGGCCTACCATAGGGATACAAATACCTACCTATGGGCCATGATTTATCTCTCTATCTCTCTCTCACTCTTACCCACCCAAGGCTCTGGACCCATCAATTCACCTGAAATAGGACTTATGGGAGACATCGCAAATGGCGAGGAAACCTTACCGTATGGTCATGGCAGCTATCGCACAGCCTAACGCAGTCCAAAGAGATGTAATTAAAATCGGCGTTATGGCTGTGCGTTAGCTCTTCGCAAACAGGCTAACCCAGCCCACTCTCCGCCCCTAACTCCTCCTATTTTCTGAATTTGCATCGCACCATACAATATGGTGCGATCGCATGCGTTAAACACGTTTTCGCATGCGTTAACGGGGCTTTTCGCATGCGATAAGCCCTTAATGCATGCAAAAACGCCTTATCACATTTTGATAAATGACCCCCAAAGAGAGAACATCCTCTTTCTAAGACTAACATGTCATACTATTTTGGTTTATGCACAATTAATATGCATATATTTTGATTTAAAAACAATTTAATATTATAGTTATTTGCTTTATAACTATTATACTAGAGGGCTATTTTAAAATCAAGTCATGTGAAACACACTGTGCATAAATCAGATCTTATGTAAGCACTGATAATTTAAAAATATTTTATTCTTATCAAAATTTATTTCCCAGTGAATATGGTACAATTTAGAACTTTTGGTTGATAAACAACATATCTCGATTGTATATGAAAGTTACTAAATCAACTTAGGAAATGTTCTATAATTAAAGGACCTATTTAATAAACAGAATTAATGTTAATGCAGGTGTTTCTACTTAACACACGTTAATGTAGGTTGATATAGCTGGGTTGTTAATGCAGAGATTACGATCTTAACATGTATTTATTCAGAAACATTTAAATGAGTTGTGGTTAGAGATTGTGCATTAAATAGTCATGGTAAGACAGATTGTAACATGCATTATTACCACATGAGTAATACTATTCACTAACAACTTTAGCACACCCTACCATTGCGTTTAGGGCATTTTAGTAGATAGACCACTAAATGTGTGTTTTTGGATTAGGCTTGGTGTGAAAAGAGGTGATTTTAACATAAACCTAATAAGCCCAGCTTTCTAACCTATCCATGATACAGCATTTGCTCATGTCAGTGGATGCGCAGACATTGTAAACTGTGTGGTAGAAGCTGCATAGTTTATAAAATACCTTGTGCTTCTGCTCCGAAAATACATGTGTATGTTTCAGAACACACATATATTTCTAATACAAGAAATACATACATTCTCTACTCATTTTATAAACATTTGCATGTATATTTTATGCACAAAATATACCCCGCATGAATAAACACCAAGATTTAAATGCAAAGGTAGTTATTTTATAAAGTATGCACATATACCATTTTGAAAATACCTGTGCATATACATGGAATCACTAATTCGCTGATACAGTACCTTCACCAGTTCACACAGTCCTCCAGCTCACTTAGACCCTCTGGCACTTCACCCTGAACCTCCACTTGTTCTCTCAGCCCTCCCAACCAAAAACTGCAGACAACAACCAACTTTGATTCCACTTGCATGAATCAATTGGCAGGTGTAAAAGTATAGAAATACATTTGGTAATGTATGCATATATCTCTTTCAAATGCCCCTAGACTACCTCTTTTTTTTTTCCAAAGGAAAATGTACACATGAAACAAAAAATACCCAGATACTCTCAACATATATAAAATAGCACATATGCATATGCATACTACTTACATGCGTATGTGCTATTGTTACGCATGGAACTCCTTTGAAAATCAGTCTTTGAAAGATACAAACAGGTCTGGTTTTCAGGATATCCACAAAACATATGCATGAGATATATTTGCATACAATGGAGGCAGTGCATTCAGTGCACATGAAGACTCTGATAGGGTTATTCATTTTCATATCCATGCATTTCCACAGAAGCGTGCCTATGCAAGTTTCTAAAATGTAGTTCCTTAGGTTTTGAGTGTAACTCCTTGTTGGGATTTGAGCCTGAGAATTCAGAGACTCCAGAGGTACTGTTTGTGCTGGTTTTAATTTTGCCTTTTTTGATGCTCCCAGCATTTCCTGTCATATGAGCAGTAAATTATCGTAAATGTGAACAGAGATTCTGTGTAGTTGGTTTAATTTACTGCTCTTAAATATGATTTACGTTCAGCAGCTGGGACGGACCACTGTATAATACACTATTCACCAAAATGCTAATTTAATTAGTGCTGAGTGTGCAGTTTGGAAGAAATGTCTTGCTAATTCTTGTTAAGCAGTAGCATTTCTATATTCTACCTGTGTGCTTAGCTAAGCATCCTGGCCTTCCCAGAACTTGTACTGCAGCTGTTGCAGTACAGGTTTTCTCTTGTTAAGCTAAGAAGGCTTATGAGACTGCCATTTGTGTGTGTGTGTCCAAGTGTTTCCCCCTCCGTTATTGAGTATTTACTGTCCTATTATTAATACTAGATTTGCAGGACATATTGGGGCTGGGGGGAAAGGGTTCCCAGAGGATCCTGACATAAATGAGTGCACATTCCAGGAAGTAGTCTCCATTAGCTCTTCATAGAATATGAAGTATTGTGGGCTGTCCAATACCAAGTAAGATAATTCAAAATTTTAAATCATCTTCTGATATAGATCCTAGAGTAGGAGTGTAGATCATCTGATTCTCAAGGATCGTGAACTGACTGATTTCAGAATACTCTTAATGAATACGTATGAGAAAGATTGACATACAATTTAGGTTGTCTACATGCAAATCTCTCATGCATATTCATTAGCGATATCCCAAAAACTTGACCAATTTGCATATTTTTTTCAACTTTTTATTTATAATGCATTTTAAAGATACACTTCAAGCAAATACAACCTGAGATGAAATATCAGTTAGAATTCACAATAATAGTATAATGACCCCCCCCCCAAAAAAAAAAAAAAGGTAACAAAATCAAATACCAAGATGCAAAACTCACATAAGGTCCACCATTTTTAAGGGCGAACAATACCGCAATCCAAAGGCATTACCAGCAGAAACAAAGAAACTTAATATAGGTATCTCATTAGTTTAGGAGAGATTAAATACAGATAAATCAAGACAAAGGCAAAGAGGGTGAGGCATCTCCTGACTGCACTATCTTTTCACTCAAAAAGAGACTCATTTGTCCAGGCTCAAAAAACATATAGGAAACATTTTATTATTAAATATAATATTTACAAGGAAATTTTAAAACAAATAAAGATCCTAATTGGAATTCTCTTGTTCTTAATAAGAGAAACTGCTTTTGTCTTTTCTGTGTAGGTTTAGCAATATCAGGAAAACTCTTTCATATTCATAAAACGGTTGCTCCTATGCTTAAAACAAATTCTTAATATCCACTTTCTGTTGGATTCCAATACCAGCGAAACAGTGAAAGTTTTGGGTGTAGCCAATTTCTGATCCAATGACACTAAAAGGGCAGTTAGATTCAAACTATGCTCAGATATTGGTGATTAAATCAAGTCTAACCCTTCAACCTTCCTCTTAACATATGGAGGTATATAATATGCCTTTATGACTGGAGGAATCATGAGTGCTGGAACTTTCGAAATCTCTTCCAGGTGTCATTTAAACAAATCCACTGCAGGGACAGTCTGAACTTTAGGAAAGTTTATAACATGGCATCTCACCAAATCTTCCATATTTTCAACCTTAGAACGGAGAAATAAAGTTTCTTGCATGAAAGCTTCTTGTACCCCACCAGCTTTATTGAACTGGTTTTCCATAATTTCCATGCATCTTCTACTTTCAGTTAACTAACAAGGTCATTCATAATTTTGTGTTAGGGCCTTACCGCACGCGACAATTACTGCACCGCAAAATATGTATGCAAATTCAAAATTAGTAGTTGAGTGGGAGGAGTTTGGGCAGTGTTCATGGCAATGAGGGTCTGCTAGTGCAGCGTGCGATACAGTATCGCACACTATCGTGGGATCTAATGCAGGAAATAACTACACCTGTTGTGTTTTTTTTTTTGCGGTAGGGTGAAAAAAGTATTTATCACGTCCGATATCGCAGATTGCGGTATTATCACAGTGACTATCGCACGCGATAAAAAGTCCAGTTGAATGAAACACACCTACCAGGCCTTCCTGGCCCAATAAAAACACCTGTTCTTACCTGGTCTATCTTCCTAAAGCCATAATGTTTGTGGCAAATGTAATGGTTGCGGCATACTGGATGCATTGGCAGGCTCGTCACAGATAACTACAAGTGGAATAATAACAAGCTGAAGAACCGGCAAGGCCAGTTCCAAGCCCTCCTAGGGAAGTCCATGAACCACAGCCAGAGCCACGGGCCCCGCAGGGTCAGAGCCCAGCCCAGCACCCACCACGCAAGTGGTCACGGCACAGGAGATACAAGGAATGTATTTTTCCTCCACGAACATCCTTGCTGGGCATGACTATGTGGTTAGCAGGTCTTGGGCTATCCTGGAATTATATAAAGAAATCCAAGGGGATCTGGATCTCATCATCGAAAGGTCCCACGCTGTGCCCAGACTCACCAAACTGTTGGCCACCCTGCATTTCATGGCAAGCATCTCCTTCCATACAACAGTAAGGGTAGTAGGGGGAATGTCCCAAACCACGTTTTCATGCTGTCTGAACCAGGTCATCGAAGCAGTCACTGACTAAATTAATCATTATTTAGCATTTCTCCGTGACAGGCAGGTCTTGATGGACTTGAAGAAGGGTTTTTATGCCTTCGCAAACTTTCCCAGGGTTCTTGGAGCTATCGACTGTACTCACGTGGCCATCGTCTCCCCCCCCCCCCCCCCCCCGTGAGAGGGAGAAGACATACCACAACAGAAAGCTCTTCCACTCCATCAACATGCAAGTGATCTGTGATGCTTGAATGCACATCCTTGACATGGTAGCCAGGTTCCTGGGAGCCGCGCACGATTCCTTTATACTTAGGCAATTGGGGCTCTCTGAAAATTTTGAGGATGGCCTCTATGGTGACGGTTGATTCGTAGGTAAGACACATGCTTCTTTATATATTACATCTCTGGCTATCTGTGGCAAAGCACATGGAAATGGGGGGTGGCTGGGGAGGAGGAACAGCATTGATGCCATGACAAGTGCCTTATACAGTCACATCTGAAGGCCATTGGTGCAGGCCCTGCCTTTTTTGCCCCATGCTGCAGAGACCTGCAAATCTTGTGACATCAAACAATGCTCGGGCCCTAAAGCTTGGGGCATTAGCAGGCACTATACACTTTCAAGGTATTTATTTTTAACATGGTCCCGCTCCTATCCTCCCATTCGGAGCAAATTAAATCTCACTGGTTAATGAGAAGCTTGAAGTGTCCACACTGCTGCAGGTGCAGAATCATGTATGGCTGGTTAGTGAGGCGTCATGCAGCTTGTGTGCCACAATTTGTCTTGAGCCTCACACACTGCAGCCAGAAGTAGTGTCCTGTGCATGTTGGTGGCCTTCCATATTCCCTGTGTCGGCCCTCACAAATGGGTTGCTATGGAGGACATACTGGCGACCCGCCAGGGACAATAGCAACCACACCATGAGGTATCCTTTTTGGAGTTAACACAGGTGTGGAAGCTGTTATGCATCGCTTCAAGTTTGCCAGCCTGCCACGCACCAGTAGCCTTAGCTTGCTTGCGAGGACCAGCCACGCAATTGTTTGAATATCCAGATACGAGTTAGTAGTCCTCAACAGCTGAGCTACTTTTGGTTACAGCAAGCCAGCACATATAGTGGGCTACAACAATGTGATATGCACTTAGGCTAGGCAAATCGGCCTTTAAGACTTTGGCAAAGATACAGACTACCTTATACAGTCGTATAAGATGCAGTGGTTTGGCAGTCACATTTGCAAGTGACAATGCTATGATTGATGGCTTTAATCTGTTATTGCCACAGAAGATTCTAGGTATGGTTGCAGGACCTGGCTTCTCACTCCCGTTGCCATTCCAAACAAGCTGGCAGAGACAAGGTACAATGAGGCCTTATGTGCTACCCGCTGTGTACATTCGGAGTTCTCAAAAGTCGCTTTCGCTGTTTGGACAAGATGGGTGGAGCTTTAATGTATGCCCCATCCAAAGTTGCAGATATAGTGCTGCTCTGCTGTGTCTTCCATAATCTCACTCTACGCCATGGACTACAAATGGAGATACATCTGGATATCTCTCCGGATCCCCTATGTGTCCCTGCTTGAGCCTGGGACACCGTGCTAAGTGGCAGCCAGCTTTGCAAAAACCTTATACAATGCTACTTTTCCTGACAGCCCTCACCTACCACATCCCCTTCCAGGGAAGAGAGTCCAGAAAACTGATAGGTGCTACTGTCCTCACTATCAGCTTTCTTTCTCTCACTGCTTCTCTAAGTAAGTCACTGGGTAACCAAAAACATGTATCACTACTCAGGATTTCTTTTCACAATGGTGCAGTGGACTGTTCTTGAAAAAAAGATTTGAAAATAAACATTAAATCACATACATGTGGCTGCCATAATGTATTCTGCCTGGTAGTGACACTAAAAGAGGCATGTGTGGCACGACAGTTTGTGGCCTAGCTAGCACCATGTGGCTTGCCGGCCCTCCCCAGTGGACCCCATCCTAGTGCTCACATGTGGATGAGATAGTGTCACAAGTGTGATACCACCCCAGCTGGTCCTCGAGCATAGAGGACTGTGCCTTTAAGCTCTGAAGCTTAAAGGCACAGCCTAAAGGTACAGGTAGACAGTTTAAGGTTTCAATGACAGATTTCCCATTTTACTGCCTCATTCCGTAGCTTAGAAACATGTGCATGTGAAGTTATACACCTGTACTGGGTAGGTTTACTGTCATATGGGCGTGGCAAGACACAGCTGACACCACTGCCTCACCAGTTTCAGAGCCACTGCTGACTAGATTTTCCAACTGGATCCAGATTTCCAGGATATGTTAATTCAGTCCTAGTCTTACTCACATGCATGCAGGTATTGATAGTCTTGGTTTTGCTTGGTAAAACTATAGGTAAATCGGATGAAGTACTGTGTTTCAAACCAAGACAGGATTTACCTGTCCTGAAAATTGGAGGCAGTTGGCAACCCTATTGCTGACATCAGAGTGCTCTAGTAGCATGGCTTCCCTTACAGCCTTGGCTAAAGCGCCTGTGCTACCTAGTGCCATTCCCACAATGCGCACAGGTCCTTCCAAGGTAGCATACATCTTGGTGGTTGCATGCATCCCAACACACATGTACCGTACTACACCTACCTATAGGTGATAATGATAATGATAATGATAATGAGCAGAATGTAAGGGCCTTGGCCGTTGTGATGTAATGTAGTTTCGGTTAGCTTCTTGTCAATCCTACACCAGGATGCACACTTGGCTCTGTGAAGGCAGATTTGTGAATCAAATGGTGTCCTGCCTTCACTTATTTTTTCCAATGACCCCTGAGTTGTCACCATCACCTTATAGTTTCTAATGACTCTAAGAGCACACACACATCTCTCCTGAGCAAAGGTTGATGACATAGAAGCCAACGGTTAGATGTGTTTGCAGGCCATTGTTCATCCACATGCCTGTCATGACTTATGAAGAATCAGGAAGAGCTGCTGTTCTCTATGCTGTGTCTCATGTGGTGTCAGAACCAAAATGCAATCCAGCACCTCAGCCTTATATATAAATAGATGCTATAAGACACAATTCCTCAAACTATTACATCTCAACAGCCGAGATCGCTGCGGGAAACACTATCATCACTGGAACTGTGTCATCAAAGTTCAATCATTTTTTAATATTATTTTTAGTTGCAAATAAAACATTGTTCTTTCCTTTTTTCTGTCCAATCATTTCCTTGGGCAAAATGGCAAGGTCCTCTGAAGCAGACAGCAGTTGAGTACGCTTTTGAAATGCTGTCGCGTCGGATGTCAACTGTGGTCTTCGCTTATATAAGCTAAGTAATTTCATTTGAACAAGAGGAATTGAAGATGTTTTTGATACAAAGAAGTAAGTGTGGGTTTGTCTGAGAGGGAGTGTATGTGTGTATGAGCTTGTGTGTGTGTGTTTATAAGAAAGAGAGGAGAAAGTTTGTGCATCCCACTCCCATTACTCCACAACAATTCCAGGGTAACAGGAAATCAAAAGGTCCCCAGTATGGAGATCGTGATTTTGTAAAATCCTTTTTAGGTTTTGTTTTTCTGGTGTTATTTGCTATGTCAGCTGTTTGTAAATATTTTTTTTTCTTGTTTGGGAGATTGTAAAAAACTTGTAGATGCATTTTTAATGACTTTATCTTTTATTCATCAGATTTGTTTTAAATCATATTATTCTTATGTTTTTTTACATTATGATTATGTTTTTATTTTGTTTCTTGATTTTGAGGTTTGAGGAGTGGTGATGGTTCTGTTTTTTCATTGTTGCACTGCATAGAGTGTGAGGCTTCTTGCGGTTTCCAGTTCTGTTTTGGTCTGCATGTTTCAATTTCAACTTTATGGTTCCTCTATTCTGTATTTGGTGAGGGTCTGTTTATCTTCTGCATGTGTGACAGAGGTGAGACATTTTCCTATTGGAAGTGAGTTAGTGTATTCAGGCTTTCAGAGGATGAAGCCCACACTGATCACACATCATAATAAAAGGCCTAAAACCATATGGGTTCCAAATGTCTATTTTGCAGAGATTTCTGGCTGGCATCACACCAGTGCAGGTAAATCTAATGTAAGTGATTATTTGACCTCAGAATACTGTACTTTGATATTTTTCATGTAAAATATAAGTGCATAACTATTAACTGTGTGTGTGTGGAAGGGGGGTGGGGGCGCGATGTGTAAGGCTATAAGGTCTTTGCACCAGCCATGGGTTGGTGGGGGTGGGGGTGTCAGATTTTAACCTTTGTATTACTGATGGGAGCTGGTATTTTTTTAGGTGGGGCTGGGATGGAGAATCAAGGGGGGGGGGGGAGGGGCAGCACATTAATTGTTCACACAAGACAGCAAAAAACCTAGCCCTGGCCACTTTTACATTTAGTGGTGAGCAGGGCATGTGTACTCCTACACTCTCAATGATCTGCTCTGTGTATAGCATTAAGGCTAGAGAAACTGTTGTCAGCTGATGACTTCATGAACCTACAAGCTCTCTCCATAGTACACAGCCTTCTGTTCCCATAGGTCTCATGTGATTGCTATGAAGACTGATGGCTTTTCTGTGTTGGTCTCTTGCCAGATACACATTTAATGTTACCTAAGGCCTTGAGGGGGCCATGTCAGTACCTCAGAGAAAGTAGGTATCATATATGCCTCTGACAGATGTGTTTTATTTGACCAGGTACAGATAATCATTGACGAGGAAGGACTCAGACTACCTCATTAGCAGTTAAGGATAAGTAGCCACTGACATCAATGTAGTTTATTTATTTATTTATTTATTTATTTATTGAGTTTAAATACCGCCATTCAGTTTCGCCATCACAACGGTTTACAAGTTTCGAAGGAGGGATGATTTAAATGGGTAGTACAAAGATCATAATCATAGTCAGGTATAAGTATGGACAGGTAGAGTAAGGTCTAAGTACAGTTATGTAAGGTCCAGAGCTAGGTAACATTAAGATAGCAGTTATCAATTAATGGGAACAGTTATGATGATAAACATTCCCGGTACATATGCATTAGGCATGTGTAGGTGCTCGAAGTATTCAAAAGATAAATGTGCCAGTGTGAGACTAGGTGATTGACATGCTGTGTTTCTCTCTGTCAATCTCTGTCTCTGGGGGTGCTGTTGCACTTGGAGGACCCTCCCTTACCACAGTAATCCATACCCCAGAGCAGGCAGTGAGTGTGCATTCATTTTGTATACACTGATTTTGGACAGCAGTGCTCAAGTGCTTCCACTCTTGAGAAGGGGTGCCTTTGAGAGTAGACTGTATGGGCTGCAGTATGCATGGCCTCAGGCCATGTACTCTCAGATTTCCCCTAATCCACTCACTGTTTATACCTAGCATAGAGAGAGAGGTATGAGACTTGACAGCGTAACACATCAAATATGCAGTCTTACATGGGATAGGAGGTAATGTCCTTTCGTGGATTACAAACTGGTTAAAAGACAGGAAACATAGAGTAGGATTAAATGGTCAATTTTCTCAGTGGAAGAGGGTAAACAGTGGAGTGCCTCAGGGATCTGTACTTGGACCGGTGCTTTTCAATATATATAAATGATCTGGAAAGGAATACGACAAGTGAGGTTATCAAATCTGCGTATGATACAAAATTATTCAGAGTAATTAAATCACAAGCAGACTGTGATACATTACAGGAGGACCTTGCAAGATTGGAATATTGGGCATCCTAATGGCAGATGAAATTTAATGTGGACAAGTGCAAGGTGTTGCATATAGGGAAAAATATCCTTTGCTGTAGTTACACAATGTTAGGTTCCATATTTGGAGCAACCACCCAGGAAAAATATCTAGGCATCATAGTGGATAATACTTTAAAATCGTCGGCTCAGTGTGCTGCAGCAGTCAAAAAAGCAAACAGAATGTTAGGAATTATTAGGAAGGGAATTGTTAATAGAACGGAAAATGTCATAATGCCTGTATATCTTTCCATGGTGAGACCGCACCTTGAATACTGTGTACAATTCTGGTCGTCCATCTCAAAAATGATATAGTTGCGATGGAGAAGGTACTGAGAAGGGCAATCAAAATGATAAAGGGGATGGAACAGCTCCCCTATGAGGAAAGGCTGAAGAGGTTAGCACTGTTCAGCTTGGAGAAGAGACGGCTGAGGGGGGATATGTTAGAGGTCTTTAAGATCATGAGAGGTCTTGAACAAGTAGATGTGACCCGATTATTTACACTTTCGAATAATAGAAGGACTAGGGGGCATTCCATGAAGTTAGCAAGTAGCACATTTAAGACTAATCGGAGAAAATTCTTTTTCACGCAACGCACAATAAAGCTCTGGAATTTGTTGCCAGAGGATGTGGTTAGTGCAGTTAGTGTAGCTGGGTTCATAAAAGGTTTGGATAAGTTCTTGGAGGAGAAGTCCATTAACGGCTATTAATCAAGTTTACTTAGGGAATAGCCACTGCCATAAGAAATAATGAGGGTGGCAGCCTAGATAAGTATATGAGAAAAAAAATGAATTATTGGGTCGGATAAGCAGCCAGGGAGAAGGGATAATATTAGTAAAAGTAAAAAAAGAAAAGAAGATAACTGTGAATAATAAAGAGTAATACACGGGGCTAATACGAGGGATAACTAAAAAGTGGTTATCCTTCAATATAGCTTCCGTACAAAGAGAACCACCGAGCAGGGATTTCCCTTGAATCAGTGGATGTTGCAGATTAATTGCATCAGTAGCATGGGATCTTCTTAGTGTTTGGGTAATTGCCAGGTTCTTGTGGTCTGGTTTGGCCTCTGTTGGAAACAGGATGCTGGGCTTGATGGACCCTTGGTCTGACCCAGCATGGCAATTTCTTATGTATTAGTTGACATTTGCCTGTAATGCACACTGTCCACCCCCAGCCACAGAGGCTTTTCCATGTAGTACTTGGAGTAGGCCTAATAGTCCAATTATTTGGGGGTGTGCAGGCTACCCAGAACTAAAGCTGTCACAAAGGCTTGCCACTTTAGGGAGGAGGAAGTGGATGTGAAGAAGCTCTCCACTGAATGTGGGTATGTTGGGATGGCAAGAATGTTGAGTGTCAAGGACCCCCTAATGGCCTCAATCTTGGCCTGATTCAGATTAATGGTTTGGATAAGGGTTTAGTGGCAGCATGTAGTGAGATACCCGATGCAGGGTGTTGTGTGTGTTTGTGGGATTCGTTTGCTTGCCAGGGCCCAGAGATCTGGCGACAGTCTTATTTACGTGTCTCTTTTTCCAGTCACTGGTCTCCTTAGCCTCCTCTCTGTTGATCATATCATGCACAGTAGACATCCAGGCTTGTACCCAAGGCCACATCATTGTACACTCACTCTGTATATGCAGTCAGGGTTGGCCTACCTTCTTTCTATCATATGTAGATCAATATGTTTTCTGTGCATACATAGAGGTGATGCGGCTATATTTGCTGTAAAATCTAGAGGACAGGTTCTGCTTAGCAATTTCAGTGCTTCACTTGCACACTAACCAACCTTTCCCTTAAACACCGCTGTGTACTTGGTGACTGTTGGAATTGAGTGGCAGCTGCTGTGTGACAATTAGGGAGGACGAGTGAGGAAGTAGTGTCTTGTCGAGAATGTCCACAGGCGAAGAGCTAAGGACCTAGAGGGCTGCTGCTGCTGTTTGGGACCAGGCAGTCTTCCACAGACTGACTGCCATCCCTGTAGTGGGCTGCCTTCAGGATCTGGATACTACCTGTAAGGACATCCTTACCTTACATGTATTATACAGATCCCCAAGCCATGCCAATACTAGGGTGCCAGTTAGTCTGTGGACGTCTGCCTGGTCCCAAGGAACAGCAGCCCTCTAGGCCTCTGTTGTTGGGCTGTGGACATTCTTGACACAACAATACTCCCTCACCTCTCCTTCCTAGTTGTCATACAGCAGCTAACACTCAGTTCCAACTATCAGCAAGCAGACATCATACTTGGTTTAGTGGGCAAGGTATAAATGGTTGGGTACAGATAGCCTTTGAGTCATGACACAAGTGAGAGGGCCGCAGATCAAGTGTTATGTGATGATGACTCTAACTTCCCCTTAACACCACACAAGCTCGACATGTACACAATACACTGTCTTGGGCGGCTAGCTACTGTACATCTCACATAAAGGCCCATGTAAGCATGAGTTAGCTAAGAGTATGCAGTGTGAAGACAGCAACAAGAAGCAATACTGAAGCTCCCCAGTAATAAACCTTTTCTTTACCACTTGCTGTCTTCCTTAGGAACATACACTGAGCGTTCACTTGTATAGCCAAGCCCATATAGTCTTGCCTGCTAGACTGCTAGATAAGTGACTAATTGGAATGTGCAAGGGCATTCTAGCATGCAAGGTCATATGGAGGGCAAACCTGGTACCTAGTGAACCATTAACACAAAACCCACACAATGAAAGGAGCCAACTAGGAAGAATATTTTTCAAACCAGTGACCACTTTATTAGCGGACATGTAGTCTACTGTTTGAAATAAAGTGAAAGTCTTAGGTAATCACATTCTGCAAGGACAAGATAGCAAATAGCACAAAAGTTTGTACATTAAATGAACAGCACATTCTCTGTAGACTTGTTCATACATTATGAGAAATGGCATCATTACATATACAGGCTTGACATCTTATCCTTTTTACACAACCATGATTACAACAAAGAACATAGAAAGCAGAAGTGGCACCCCCAATAGTTACCCTACAGCTATAATGTTGGAGCTGATAGAAGCCTTGATATGTAATGGCTCAGAAAAGGCTCCAGACAGTCCTTGTTGAAAGAATGCACTCAAGGGCACAGGTTAAGGGCCAAGGCAGCAGAGTTCAAGTCAAGGCCCCAGACATCCATGTTGAAATAGTTGGGCGATAGCCAGGTGTGGTGAACACCACCTGCAGGGGTGACTCAAGACAGGAGAATAGGAGTTACAGCAGAATCTCTGGTAAGGCTGGTTAGAGTCTCTGGATCCGGGTCAAGATGATAGGAGTCTCTGTTGCTGGATGCTGGCTGAGGGCAGTCTCTGGTGCTGGGTGGAAGATTCTCTGGTGCTGGGTACTGGCTGAGAGGAGTCTCTGGTGCCGGGTGCTAGCTAGAAGGAGTCTCTGGTACTGGGTGCTGGCTGGAAGGAGTCTCTGGTACCGGATGCTGGCTGGAAAAAGTCTCTGGTGCTGGATGCTGGCTGAGAAGGAGTCTCTGGAACAAGGTGCGTGGGGTAAGGGTGAACTTCGGGAAACACTGGAACAGCATGGGGGTACGCGTGGATGTGAGTGCAGGTAAGCGTGGTCTGTACATGGGAACCGAGTGCGGGTATGGGTGGAATCAGGATGGCATGCAGGTAAGCATGAGGCTAAATGTAGGTAAGTGTGAGCTGGATGAGAGAACCAGGGCAAGCGGGACAGATATTGAATGAACTAGACAAACCAAGACAAGACTACACTGAACATAAACCACAAAGGCCCGAAGGCAGCGAGGAAAGGAAGGGGGAGTAGGACAGCAACAGGGAGGGAATCAGGAACAGAGGCAAGGTGGAAGGCTACAGGACAAGAAGAGCAGAGGCCCAAGTCCACGGAGCAAGACAGGTAGTGAGAAGCCCGGAGGTGCACAGGAAGTAACAGGAGGCTAAAGCAGGGAGCCCAAGGGAACTCAATGCCGAAGCACCGAGGCATGGGCTAGGTGGGGTTAAGAAGGGAATTCGAGACATGGAGCAGATAGGCAGGACAGACTGGGCAAGCCAAGGGAGCATGCTCATGAGGGGCCTCTGGTGGTGAGGAGGCTGCACAGCAGCCATCGTCATAACACCAAGGCAGCAGAGTTCAGCATGTAGGAGCAGGACCAGGACTGGAGGGTGCAGCATGGAGGCAGGAGGCCCAGGTGAAGACCCAGCAGCATGGAGGCAGGAGGCCCAGGTGAAGACCCAGAAGCATGGAGGCTGCAGCAGCAGTAGGAGTTGAGATGAGACATGATGAGAAGAGGCAGCAGCTGCACCGGCTGCTTGAAGGAAGATGGATTACGGGTAGAGCATGGAGGAGGGCTGCACAGCTAGGCTGCTGGATAACAAATCTTAACAGTTGAACATCCCTTCTTCATGCTGGCACAAAAACTATGCCCAGCAGGCTTCTTCCATCTAGCTGACCCAGGAACTCTTTAGTGAGGACGGGCCCAGCAGGCTTCTTCCATCTAGCCGGCACAGGAACTCTGTAATGAGGACAGGCCCAGCAGGCTTCTTCCATCTAGCCGGCACAGGAACTCTGTAATGAGGACAGGCCCAGCAGGCTTCTTCCATCTAGTTGGCCCAGGAACTCTGTGCAGAGGCCTGGCCAGACTTGTCTTATAAGTGTAGTTCTTCACCCCTTGCCATGTCAAGACTTGCCAGTTGGGGGGGGGGGGGGGGGGCATGAATTTGGAGGACCTTCCCCTTGGGTGTCTACCATCATGGGGACTGCTGCACAGTGTCAAGTCCAGTGATGCTGGGGATGTCTCAGATGCCAAATCTGGAATCCTTTGTAGGATCTGAGTGAACACATTGCTGATGCTGTTCATTGCTGTTGCAGAATCCTGTTTTGTCTCTTTACAGCCCTCCTGAGGTGCACTAGCTCTGCCTGTGTGTGTCTCTGCTCTTTCCCAGGACTCTTTTGCAGCTGATGCAGTTGCTCATGAATGGACTCTTCTGGTGGTGGGTATGGTGCTAGTGCTGGTGCTGGTGGTGGTGGGATTTGTGGCTTCAAAATAGGCATGAGTGGGCTTGTGGCCTCCTCTTGCCAAGGTCATGGTGGTTTTGGGTGACACTGTGGTGTTTGCTGTCTTGACCTTCTGCAGGTCCTGGAGGCTCCCACTCCAGGCTCTGCTCCTCTATTAACCCTGACAGATTGAGGGAGACATTTATTAGCTGGGTGAACCTTTCCCTTCCTCCTCGCTGACCTGTGTGTGAGCATCCATGAGGAAAGGCCTATGGAAATCTGGTAGTGGTCCGCTGGTCCATGGACCTTGCTGGCTGGTCCCTGGAGCATCATGGCTGGTTCCTGGGGCATCATGGCTGGGACTGGCAGCTTCGAGAGTGAGAGCTGTGGAAACAAAACATAAGACATAAGTACCAACGGCAGCAAGTATCTTTTTTTCTTTTGGCATCAGAGGTGCACTTTACTTCTTTGCATTGTGAGCATCTTATGCCAAATAATGTGTACACCCATTGCTGCCTGCCCATTTATAAGTGAGGTTATCTTACCAGCAGCAGCTCGCATGGTGTCCAACCGCTCATCCATGCCCTCGAATACATCTGGTCCCAGCCTTTGGAGGAGTTGATTTTCCATGTGGTTGATGACTATTGGACAACAGGCTCCTCCTCCGGTCTGCCGTTGGTATTTGTTTCGGGCCACCACCTTAGCTTTCAGCTGGGCCTTGATATCCCTGTACTGGTGGGTGACCTTTTCAAAGGAATGATACTTTGTGTGCCATAGAAGCTTGAAGGCTATTGCAGTACTGCCTGGATATTCTACATGTCAGTGTAATTTTTTCTTTTAAATAACCGTGCTAATCTAAAGTTTAATTCTATTATGAATTATAACAATTTCTTAAGTGTTTATAAATTGTAAATTTAGATGTTTGTTTTCCAGATAATTAGGCTTTTTTTGAGATTATGAAAAGTCAGTGTTTATCATTTCTTTTGTGATGCAGGTTCTATTGCTAGACCTTTTTCCAGTGGAATTAAATACATATGTTTGTGCAGCTGAGGCATAGTAAGTGAAGAAAAGGCACACAAACAGAGTGGAGGATCCAAGTGAGGCAAGGGGGAGGATGTAAGAGTATTATGGGAAGTGATGGATTTTGGTGTTTAGCCCATAAATACCTATTTAGGGCTGGATTTTAAGAGATACACGAGGGCGTAGATTTGTGCGCGCAACCTGGCGCGCACAAATCTACGCCTGATTTTATAACATGCGTGCGCAGCCAGATTTACGCGCACAGGGCTTTTAAAATCCGGCCCTTAGTTTTTTGCATTGGGGGTGTTTTATCAGTGCTTATCAGTAAAAGCCCTACACATAATTGAGACACGTGCATATTTGTTGGCACAAACTATACCTCTTGAGTATAAACAGGATGAAAGTGACTCACTTATTTCTTGTGACTCAATTATCTGTAGCACTCGAACATTATCAGAAAATTTGAATACTGTATGTAATTTGGTATTGCAACTTTCCAATTTGATTATCATAAACATTAAGAGCCAACTATGGTGTGATAATTCAGCTTGACCAATTTTTGAGGTCCTCACCCCCAGACTGCGTTTCCCCCTATCTTTTTCCCTTTGCCACGTCCTTCAGAACAAATAGGCTGATGTAGTAAAGTGTGCTTGGCTTAGTGCACTGCTTTATGTTGGGTTTAATGCACATTTAAACTGTGTTCAAATTGCTTCCTCTCTTATAAGGGTTTTATAGGGTCATTCATTAAAGTGTGTTAAGCCATTATTGTGTTATCGCATTGCGAGATGTGAATGTAAACTTTTAGTTTTTAGTCAAAGGGCAGGAGTTTATGAAACTAAGGTGCATTAACACTGCATGCAATAGTGTAATGCATGGGATTGCATGTTTTTAATGCCATCAATAACCATACCTTTCCTGGCGTGTAGCCAGATGGACTCAGAACAAATGGGTATAGTATCCGCGTGCTAGCAGTTGGAGACGGATCTGACATCAGCACGGGCGTATATATACCCCCACAGGAAGCGTAGCAACTTAGTAATTTCTGTCTCCAAAGCAGTTTGGAGAGCCTGCACGCTCGCTGAGCGTGTTTTCCAAATCTACTTTCTATTTTCTACTTTCTTTCAACTACAACTTCTACAACATCGAGCCCCGCACTCCTGCGGTGATACCCTAAGGTCCCTCCCCCAGTAGAGTTTCCTGGGGTGATTTCCGTGATCCCCCGGAGGTCTAAGTCCTTGGTCCGGTGGCCGACTCGCGGCAGGGACATAGCCCCCGGGCGAGGTTCGGGTGAGGCATACGAGGCGCCTCGGTCCCGGCGTGGACGAGGCAGCGGGTGCATATCCTCAAACGCGGCGGTGAAGGTACTTGCCCTCTCCCCCCGCAGCCGGAGACCGCCCGGGTTCCAGCCGGGAAGTGCCGAGGATCAGGTAAGGCGTACATCTCTTATTTCTGGTCTCCGAGGAACAGAGGATCGGCGGTGTGGCACGCCGTGGAGGGCGCCATTTTGTGGGCCTTGTTCAGGTATTGAGCGCCCGTAATAGACGCAGCTCTATTCCTCCTTGTGCGTATATTGCCTTATTGTTGAGAGCATATTGAATGCCACTGAGCGTGTATTGCTAACCGCCTATTGCTGAGAGCATATTGAATGCTATTGAGCGTGTATTGCTAACCGCCTATTGCTGAGAGCCTATTGAGTGCCATTGAGCGTGTATTGCTAACCGCTTATTGCTGAGAGCCTATTGAATGCCATTGAGCGTGTATTGCTAACTGCATATTGCTGAAAGCATATTGCATACAATTGAGCTGTTTTCATGGCCGCCTATTGCTGAGAACATATTGCATGTTATTATGGTTCAGTGCCTGTTGTATTAAGCGCATATTGCTGCCGCATATTATTATTATTGTGCGCCTGTTGTATTAAGCGCATATTGCTGCCGCATATTATTATTATTGTGCACCTGTTGTATTAAGCGCATATTGCTGCCGCATATTATTATTGTGCGCCTGTTGTACTGAGCGCATATTGCTGCCGCATACTATTATTGTGCGCCTGTTCTATTAAGCATATATTATTGCCGCTTCTCATTCAGCGCATACTTTTCAATGGAACAGAACGCCTCAGCGTCTTCAGCGGCGGCGCCGCCTGCCTCAGGCATTAAAGCCCTTGGCCTCTGCTCTGCATGCCAGCTTAGAGCCACGCACAGTGAAGAGCCAGACTCCCTATGTGCCCAATGTGAGGAGGCCGTGGGACCCTCGGGCCAGGACCAGTCTCAGCCACAATTTGCTGACAGTTCCCCAGCGGCTACCCCGGATTTAGCGGGCAGTCTCGACCAATCGGGAATCCCGGGGGATCTTGTACCCCGGCGATTAGAGGCTGCTTCCATTTCCTGGGTGGATCTCTTTAAGGGGATTCATGCCTTTGTACAGATGCAAATGGCTTCCCGTCCAGGCCCTGCAGTTCCTGCTGTTCCTGTTGTTCCTGCGGTTGCTGCGGTTCCTGCGGTGGCTGCGACTGTGGCGGCTGCTGTGGCTGCCGCTGCGGTGGCGGCTCCTGCGGATCCTGTTCCTGGACCCTCACGCCCTTATTGTGAGCGGGTCCTCCCGCCGCTGGACAGTCCAGATCAGTCAGACCAGGAGGTTTCACCGGATGAGTCCGAACTCCCGGATGAGGGGGAACTTCCCCCAGGGATTGAGCCATATAGAACCATGAGGCGGTTCTTCCCTAAGGAGGATCTCTCCGACTTGGTGTCTCAGTGTCTGGCGGAGTTGGATATTACAGATCCCAGCGCTACGGTACCCTCTGCGCAGAACCCCCTGCTGGAAGGTCTTCGTCCTACAGCCCGCCATTTTCCATTCTTGCAAGCAGCACAACAACTGATAGATTTAGAATGGGCGGCACCAGCGGCTTCCTTCAAAGGGGGCCGGGCCCTGACGGCATGTACCCATTGGCACCGGCTATCCAGGACCTGCTGGCGTGCCCTCAGGTGGACGCCCTGAATAGCGCTGTGGTCAAGCGCACTACCATTCCAGTTGAGGGGGGGACGGCCCTCAAGGAGCCTCATGACCGGCGACTGGACGCCATTCTGAAACAGACCTTTGAGGTGGCAGCTCTATCTTTGCGGATCGCGACCTGCTGCACAGTGGTGACGCGTGCCTGTTTGTCACAGGTTAGGAACAACACTCCAGCAGCTGACATGGAGTCAGCTCTTTCGTTCCTCACGGATGCTGCATCAGACCTAGTCCGGACAACAGCTAAGGGGATCTCATCCTCCGTAGCCGCCAGGAGGCAGCTCTGGATCCGGAGATGGTCAGCTGATGCGCCTTCAAAGACACGCCTCATCAGATTGCCCTTTAAGGGCTCTTTCCTATTTGGCAGCGACCTTGATAAACTGGCCAGTACATGGGGGGCCTCTCCAGTGCCTAGACTGCCAGAAGATTGGTTCAGAAGGGGCCAGCGAGCCTTTCCAAGGCCCTCCAGGGGCAGGAGTTCACAGCGCTTTGTTCCTTACAGGAGTCGCTACCAGGCACCACGTCCTCAGGCCAGGAATCAGTCCTTTTGGACCAAGCAGCGCAAGAGGGGAGCAGGCCCGGGCTCAGGTCCCGGCCGCGCCTCCCAATGAGAATCCGCCGATTCATCTGGGGGACGGAGCCATCCCTACCTAGACGATTGGCTGATCAGGGCGAAATCACGAGAGGAGAGTCATCGGACAACCAACAGAGTGATCGCCCTTCTGGAAAACTTGGGCTGGGTGATCAACCTCAGCAAGAGTTGCCTACAGCCTTCCCAGTCACTGGAATACCTGGGAGTACAGTTTGACACGCAGGCAGACACAGTCAGTCTCACTACCAAGAGAAGGTTGAAACTTCAGACGCGTATCCAGTACTTGATGGGAGCCAGTTGGCCCATAGCTTGGGATTATCTGCAGGTTCTTGGTCTCATGGCATCCACCCTGGAAGTGGTACCTTGGGCAAGGGCCCATATGAGACCTCTACAACACTCCCTGCTCTCTCGCTGGAGCCCTCGTCTACGGAACTATTCCACGCACCTACCTCTGCCTGCCAGAGTCCGGACACAGTTACGGTGGTGGCTGCAGTCCGACCACATGAGCAAGGGGTCGAGGATGTCCTCCCCTACGTGGACTCTGCTCACCACAGATGCCAGCCTGAGCGGCTGGGGAGCACACTGCGAAGGTCTCACCACACAAGGGTGGTGGCGCGGAGAAGAGTCAGCGTGGAACATCAACTGTCTAGAGGCTCGGGCCTCTAGACGGTTGGCATGCCTTCGATTTGCTCACAAACTGAAGAACAGAGCAGTCAGAGTGATGTCCGACAACGCCACCACGGTGGCATACATCAACCGTCAGGGCGGAACCAGAAGCCGACAAGTATCTCTGGAGATCGCCCCACTGATGGTTTGGGCAGAGGCGAATCTTCAGGACATCTCCGCCGTCCACATTGCCGGGAAGGACAACACCACGGCAGACTTCCTCAGCAGAGAACGTCTAAATCCGGGAGAGTGGCAGCTGTCACTCACAGCCTTCCAGATGATTGTGGATCACTGGGGGATTCCGGACATGGATTTACTGGCAGACAAGTCCAATGCTCAAGTACCCAGATACTTCAGCCGCAAGCGCGATCCGTTCTCCCACGGAATCGATGCCCTGGTTCAGCCGTGGCCTCCAGGGACTCTGCTATACGCCTTTCCTCATTGGCCTCTGCTGGGCACCATCATCCACAAGATTCAGAAACACCGGGGCCTAGTTCTAGTGGCACCAGACTGGCCAAGAAGATCCTGGTACGCGGACATGAGAAGACTACTGGCAGGGGAGCCCCTTCCCCTGCCTCCTCTCCGGGACCTTCTGTGTCAAGGTCCCATCCTCCACGAGGATCCAGCTCAATTCTCTCTTACGGTCTGGCCATTGAGAGGGCTAGACTGAAGAAAAGAGGTTACTCGGAGCCCGTGATAGATACACTCCTCCGAGCTCGCAAGTTTTCCACATCCCTCACCTATGTAAGGATCTGGAGAGTATTTGAAGCATGGTGCGACACTCATGGCACCAATCCACATGAGACCACGATCCCTATTGTGTTGGATTTCCTGCAAGATGGACTTCAGAAGGGACTCTCCCTCAGCTCCATCAAGGTTCAGGTGGCTGCGCTGTCTTGCTATGGCCCCAGGAGGGATGGCAAGACCATCGCCAAGCACCTGCAAGGAGTCAAGCATATTCGTCCGCCACTGAAGTGGCCTGTGCCCTTATGGAACCTCAACCTTGTTTTGGATTTCCTCGCGGGATCCACCTTCAGACCCCTTCGTGGCCTGTCTCTCCGTTCTCTAACCTTGAAGATGGTGTTCTTATTGGCGGTGTGTTCCGCACGCCGTGTCTCAGAGCTACAAGCACTGTCCTGCCGTGATCCCTTTCTGAGAATCACCCCAGAGGCTATCCATCTTCGCACGGTTCCCTCCTTTTTACCTAAAGTGGTTTCACAGTTTCACCTTAATCAGACTATATCCTTGCCTACCACGGCAGGTTTGAAGAAATCTGAAGAAGGACGTTTGCTACGCCATCTCGACATAGGCAGACTGCTGCCTAGATATCTGGAAGTAACACAAGAATGACGAAAGACAGACCATCTGTTCGTCCTGCACAGCGGGAAACGACAAGGGGAAGCGGCCTCTCGGCCCACCATCGCCCGCTGGATTAAAGAAGTTATCAGAGCAGCTTATGTGGAGGCTGGGAAGTCTCCGCCTCTACAAGTCAAGGCTCATTCTACCAGAGCACAAGCGGCATCCTGGGCGGAATCCAGGATGCTGTCGCCTGCAGAAATATGTAAAGCGGTGACATGGTCCTCCCTCCATACCTTCTCCAGGTTCTACCGTCTGGATGTCCAGGCTAGAGAGGACTCAGCATTTGTGAGGGCGGTACTACATGGTCCTCAGGCAGCCTCCCGCCCAGGCTGGGAGTAAAGCTTTTGTACATCCCATTCGTTCTGAGTCCATCTGGCTACACGCCAGGAAATGTTGAGGTTACTTACCTGATAATCTCCTTTTCCTTAGTGTAGACAGATGGACTCAGCATCCCGCCCAGCTGCCTGTGTACATGGGTTTCACCGATTCAAGGTAAGCCATGTCATCTGTTTACATAAGAGCGTACACTCTACCAGATGTCAACGCCTTCCGGTTGGGAATGCTGGCGGTCTCCAGCTACTATCAATCGGTCAGGGGAATCCTGTTTCACTTTTCACTGAGCGTCAATACACACATCCATAACAGCTTTTGCAAGGAAGATTACTAAGTTGCTACGCTTCCTGTGGGGGTATATATACGCCCGTGCTGACGTCAGATCCGTCTCCAACTGCTAGCACGCGGATACTATACCCATTCGTTCTGAGTCCATCTGTCTACACTAAGGAAAAGGAGATTATCAGGTAAGTAATCTCAACATTTTTTCCTTGTTTTAAGCTATGTGATATGCCTGAAATGGAATTTATGATATTTATCATGAATTCTGTTTGGGGATTTTTAGGGAGAGAGAGGAAGAGGGAGTAGAGTAGAGTAGAGAGAGAGAGCCTCTAGGGTAGCACACCTAATTGTCATCTATTTATACCACTATAGGAGGGTCATCTAGTAACTTGAGGTGAGGTGTTGGGCCAGTTTTTCATGCACAGACAGACGTAGCTGCGTAGTATCTTATAAAATCCGGGGTTGGCACGCGCAAGGGGGTGCACATTTGTGCAACTTGCGTGCACCGAGTCCTGTGCGCGCTGCCCATTCCCTCCCTTCCCCTACCTAACCCGCCCCCCCGGCCCTATCTAACCCTTCCACCTACCTTTGTTGGCAAAGTTACGCCGGCTGGAGGCAGGCGTAACGCTGCGCGCGCCAGCGGGCTGCTGGCGCACCATCATCCGACCCGGGGGCTGGTCTGAAGGCCTTGACCACGCCCCCGGGCTGGCACCATGCCCCTGACACGCCCCCCGGAACGCCCCAAAAATCATGCCGCCCACCCGGCACGCCCCCGACATGCCCCCCTTGCGAAGCCCCGGGACTTACGCGCGTCCCGGGGCTTGACGCGGTGCCGAGCCTATGCAAAATAGGCTCGGCGCACGCAGGGGTTTTTTAAAAGGGTTACACGCATAACTTATGCACGTAACCCTTTAAAAATCCGGCCATAAGTCTATTAAACTATTATTATTGAAAGTGTGTTTTTTTGCAGTGTATGCCTATATAAGATATATGTTGTTGTAAGTGATATTTTTATTTCAGAAGATTGTACTTTAAATGTTTATTTTCCATATGCAATCTTCCTTTTTAGGTTGGGGAAGTTAATCCATTTTAAAATGGAAAAGAATGCATAAATTTTAATTATGTGGGGAGGGGAGGGAAGGGGGTATGAAAAGCTGTAAGGTTTGTCTAGGGCATCTAATACCCTAGTATCAGCCCTAAGAGAGAGTGTGTCACACACACAGACTCCCACCATTCACCAACCTCTCACACCCCCAGGGGGCAGATCCTGGAGAAGGGTGGGAGGCAGGCAGTAGGGAATAGAGGAGTTCTATTTCTAGACCCAGGGGGTGGGAAGGCCAAAGGCCTCCCAGTCCCATCAAACATTTCTCCAGTGCCCCCTAGTGCGGATGCTGAAGACTGAGAACAAAAAAATAACAGGCCCAAAAACTGAGTGGTTAGAGCAGTGGACTGCAAAGAAGGGAAGCCAGGGTTCAAATCCTATTGCCATTCCTTTGACCGTGGGCAAGTCACTTCACCCTCCATTGCCTTTCCCCTGCCCTGGCCCTCAGTGATTTCACCTTCACCGGGTCATGGGGGGGGGGCGGAGCCATTTCATCCTTCGCCTCAGGCAGCAGATTGCTTTAAGCCTCCCCTGATGACAAACACCATTCAAGGCAGCTACTGACTGTCATAATCTGCCTGTAGAGTGGTTTCCTACTATAAGGAGGAAAATCATCAATCAGGAAACCTTTACTGAGCTGGCTAACATCATGAAGTCAGATTATTTGGAGTCTGATTTTTCCTAATTAAATTATGAGGCAGACATATAGCCATGTGATTCATGCTGGTTAAGGTACTTTATTATCCATCCTCCAGGTACTAAACAACTTACCAAATTAGCAAACAAAATCAACAAATAGTTGGGATGCATGGTCATGGTCTTTCAGTAATAAGCCTTTGGTAGAGAGAAGATTTAGAAAGGGAACAGCTCAAGTCTTTTTTTTTTTTTGAGTCTCTACTTTTTGCACTGAATAAATATACTGAACAATATCTGTCTGATACATAACCGGTCCCAGCTACTCTTCCCAGCGAGTTGCTATCCTGCAAGGGCTTGCTGGGACTGGTCATGTATTAGGCGGATATTGTTCGGAATAATTATACACTGCAATATAGAGTGATTAAAAAATCAAGACTTGAAGGGTTCAGTCCTGTGCTTTCCCTATCAAAATTTTATTGGAGCAGGACGATAACTGTGTGTTCCAACCATGTGTTGATTTTATTTACTAGTGTGTTACATTTCACTGGGCATAGGTACGTTGTTCATTTACTTGCTTTCCTGGGAGGGGTTGCTGGAACTGGTCATGTATCAGGTGGATATTATTCAGTATGGTAACACTCTGCGGAAAGGAAGGCGTTTCTCAATTCAGTAATGGTCTGGCTACTTGTGCTTTAATATACATAATGTTTGTTATTTGGTGGCTCTGTAATAGGACTTTATGTGAGCAGCACTGAGCAACATTGATCAGGATAAACATAATTAAGCATGAGAGATGCATTCAGAACAATGTTCACAAGATTTCTATGGTGAAACACTTCTGCACAATCAATACATATGATATGGATTTACAATCTGGGTGACAAAACAGTTGAGAGCTTATGTAAGTGATGGTGATTGACAGCTCAAATTAAAGCAATGAGAATAGCATTGGATTACTTTGGCTTTCTTGCAATCTCATAGTTTAAATGATAATTTATCTAGTTTTCAATGGCTGAAATTTCCATAGAGAGTGCCAGTTAGATACTCTGCTCTACTTAATATAATTTGCCTTACTGATAGCACTATCAATATGAGTTGCTTAATAGTCCCTTAGTCATTGCCAATCAAATCACTGGTTTCAGAATCTCTTGATAGAAACTGTAACACGAGCTCTTCTAATACAACACTGACCATAGGTTCAATGGACTTATTTCAATATGCATGAATCCATGTAGTTTATAGGGATCTGAAACAAAAGAGTAAAGCATGATAAATGAGCCCATTTTTGTTTCATTTCAAATGAACCAAAAAATTGTTAAAAATGAAAGATGCCATCAGTTTTTTTTTGTTTTGATGATATAGGGCACACTTTTAGAAAATAGGGCACACTATTTGCAAATAGTATGCAGTGTTTCCTGAAATAAAAAAGTGCAACCCTCTCAGCCAAAATAACACAAAACAAACAAACAAACAAACAAAAAAATCTCTGAAAATGAAAAAACAAAATGAAGGAAAAAAATTAGTGTGCACATCCCTAACAGTTTAACTGCTGTTGTCACATTTGAGGTGATAGCCTGAGAGGATACCTTAAATTTTTCCATTGTCCAATTGCTGTACGCTGCCATGTGGAAGATCTGTATTTTCTTTCCATGCCACACTTCAGGTCCCCAGGTCAGCTTGGGCTAGAGATGATATGGATTTAATATTCATAGACTCTGGGGGGTCGGGAGTCTCAGCCTTCATTCATTAGTGACATCTAGTGGCCAGACTTAGGGACCATATTAGAAAGTTTCTGATAGAAGCAGTGGTTCGTTGACATAGTGAGGGCAAAGGCTTGCGGCTGCCAGTACTGAAAATGGCGCTGGCGCTAGCCTTTGCCCTCACTATGTCACAGGAGCCGACCGTCGGCCCCTACGACATAGTGAGGGCAAAGGTAGCGCCGGCGCCATTTTGAATACTGGCAATACAGCCCGAGTGCAGGAGGTCACTCCTGGACCCCCACTGGACTTTTGGCAAGTCTTGTAGGGGTCAGGAGGCCACCCCAAGCTGGCCAAAAGTCCCTGGGGGTCCAGCGGGGTCCAGGAGTGATCTCCTGCACTCAGGCCACATTGCCAGTATTCAAAATGGCGCCGGTGCTACCTTTGCCCTGTCACATGGTAAGGGCAAAGGGCCATCGGCGCCATTTTTATTAATGCAGCCGATGGCGTGAGAGTGGGAGATCGCTCCCCGCACTCCCGCTGGTCCACCAGGTAATTTTAAAACCTTTTTTGGGGGTTCTGGAGTGTGGGGGAGGTTTTTTGATTATTGGATTGGGCGCAGCCGATAATCAAAACTCAAATCGGGCTGGGTGATAAAAATTTTAAGATTTGGATCGGAACCGGAACCGATCAGATACCGGTTCCGATTCACATCTCTATCCAGGATGATTTGATGAAGGTCACCTTTATCCTATCCCGCTTTGAGGAGAAGACGCTGGATTGGGCTTCCCCCATGTGGGAATGCTCGGATTCTTTGTTGAAAGAATGAACTCAGGTTGTGGCTGTATTTCGATGGACCTTCAATGATCATGGGCAACTTGCCGTGGCAAGCACCAACCTACTACATCTCCATCAAGGTCAAAGAAGTCTTTTTGATTATACCATCGAGTTTCAGACTTTGGCTACTGAGCTCACTTGGCAGGAAGACTGCCTCTGAGCTATCTACCTGGATGGACTCTCTTCGCAGCTGAAAGATGAGTTGACTGCACGGGAACTACCTTCCTCTCTTGAGAACCTTATAGATCTGGCAGGTCAAATCGATCATCGTCTCCAAGGGCGTCACCAGGAGAGTTGGATGCCCAAGAAGCCTTCATGGGTTTGCTCCTGTTCACCACCTATTTTCAACCCTGCTCTCAGCAGTGATGCTAAGGTGGTCAAGACGGAAGAGCCTATGCAGTTGGGTCATGGGTGGCTCATACCGGAAGAGCGCCTCCGGTGGAGACAATCTGGTCTGGTCTATATTGCGGAGCACCTGGCCACCATCTACAGACTTGCCCTATCCGTCTGGGAAACTTCCTGTCCTGAGTTCAGTAGGGGTCCTGAACTTGGGCACAACTGCTCCGGCCCCTCAGTTATCTGTACCAATTACCTTGATCTGGGATTCCCGGTCCTTTCTGGTTCTTGCTCTGGTAGATTCCAGAGCAGGAGGTAATTTCACTCTCAAGGACCTTATTCAGCTTTTGGGCATAAAGACCGGCTCGCTTGAAACCTCCTTATGTATTGTATCTATCTACAGAGAGCCGTTACCCGGCCAAATTTCCTTGACTACAGAACCAGTCCAGTTATGCACTGGCCCCTTACATACCGAGGAATTTGAATTGCTAGTGTTGGAGAAATCCATCCATCCCATAGTGCTTGGACTCCCTTGGCTACAGAAGCAATCCCCCCAATTCAACTTGGGTTTATTGCAACTGGTGGAATGGGGTCCCACCTGCTACCAGTCCTGTCTTCAGAAAGTCATACCGCCATCCGTGGTTCCTCTGGCTATTAAGTCCTCCGGCATGCCTGCTCCCTGTGCAGGCTTTGAGGACGTGTTCTCCAAGCAAAAGGCCGACCTTCTTCCGCCTCTTCGAAGGTTTGACTGTCCAAATGATCTCCTTCCAGGAACCACACCTCCTCGAGGTCACACCTACCCTCTATCTCTTCCCAAGATGAAGGCTATGACGGAATACATCCAAGAAAATCTTGCAAAGGGATTCATCTGCCGACTACTTCTCCCACTGGGCAGGATTCTTTTTTGTGACCAAAAAAGATGGGTCACTTTGGCCATGTATTGAGTACCGTGGCCTAAACGCCATCACTTGTAAGAATAAATATCCCTTGCCATTAATTTCTGAATTATTTGATCGCCTCCAGGCGCCTCCATATTTACAAAGCTGGATCTACGCAGAGCGTATAACCTGGTAAGAATCCATTCCGATGACATTTGGAAAACTGCCTTTAACACCCAGGACGGGCACTACGAATACCTTTGACCCTTTGGCCTCTGTAACGTTCCCGCAGTATTCCAACGAATGATGAATGAAATCTTTAGAGATCTATTATATACCAAAGTCGTGGCCTACCTAGACGATATCCTAGTCTTTTCCAAAGGCCTAGATACCCATTGCATTGACGTCCAAACCATCCTTCAGCGCCTTTGTGAGAACCATCTATTTGCAAAATTGGACAAACGCTTGTTCGAGAAATCCATGACCTGACACATTCGACCTGTTACAAATCAGCTTCGGCTGCCTCCTACGCTGGGAATACATAATGCATTTTATGTATCGCTCTTAAAACCTATGATTCTGTCCTGGCCTGCCCGGAAAGCACCTGAGCCACCTACATTGGTGGCAGAAGCCGATACGACTTACAAAGTACACAAAGTCCTAGACATCCGCCGAAGGGGCCACCAGTGGGAGTACCTCCTTTCCTGGGAGGGTTATAGACCCGAAGATAATTTTTGGGAACCAGCTCAGAATATCCTGGACAAAACACTCCTCCTGAATTACCATTGTGCCCATCCGGGAAACACCGACCTCCAAGAGGGGGGCATAAAGGGGGGGTACTCTTATGCGTGCTGCCCACGGAAGACCCGCGGCACGGCCCTCTCATCTTCTTCCACAGACTCCAGCATCTGGTTCCTGCTCGCTAGCAGTGGTGGGCCGCCGGCTCCGACCTCAGGCCGCCCCCGGTGTCTCCGGTTCTGTCATGGTCCCCAGTGTTGCAAGCCAAGATGCCATCGCTTGTTGGGCCTCTCCGCGTGGCCCATGGAGAGATGCCACTGTCCGCATCGTGCCCCTCCCCAGGTGCACATGCACTACTGATCCTTATGAAGGGCCCGCAGCGAGAACCTGGTCACGGCCCTGGATGATGACGTCAAACCCTCCAGTGTATTTAAGCTCAGGCTCCGCTCCCTAGCATTGCCTTTGCAACAGGTCTCCTCGCTATTCGAGTACTTGTTGCTACTAGAGAATCCTCTCTATGCTTGTTCCAGATCCTCATGTTCCTAGTTCCTGTCTTGCTTGTTCCTGCCCTGTATGTGTTTTGGATTGACTCTTTGGATATAAACTTTGCTTTGTGTGACTATGCTTCAGCCTATCTCCAGACCCGGACCTCTGCTACGCCTGACTATGCTGCTGCCTATCTCCAGACCCAGACCTCTGCTATGCCTGACTACGCCGCTGCCTATCTCCAGACCTAGACCTCTGCTCCGCCTGACTATGCCGCTGCCTATCTCCAGACCCAGACCTCTGTTACCCAGAACATTGCCTTGACTGACTATGCTATTGACTTCTCCATGATCAGACCATTGCCTTGAATGACTATGCTATTGACTTCTCCGTGATCAGACCATTGCCTTGATTGCCTACGCTATTGACTTCTCCGTGATCAGACCATTGCCTTGATTGACTACGCTATTGACTTCTCTGTGATCAGAACTCTGCATTGCTTGCCATGACCTCCACTTTGCCGCCAGCCCTGATCCAAGCCTGTCAGTGAAGTCTCTTCCTGCCTATCCCCTGGACGTGAACTTAGTAGGCTCCTGCCTATCTTTGCTCAAGTGCCTCCAGCTAATTCCTGTCGTATTGGCACCCAAGTTCCAGTACCGTATCCAGTCCAGGATAGGACTACACCACCTGCCAACTGCTATCTCTGGGCTGAACCAAACCTCTCTTGTCTCTCAACCTCGAGGCCCACCTAAGTCCTGCCGGCCCCGGCACTCAAAGGCTCAACCCGCGGGGAACAGGGGCTGGTATAGATTAAGCTCCAGTGGCCTTTACTTTCAACCCACTCCACCTGCCAACACATAAAGACAGATCTATTTTTGGAAGCCCAGAGTTTTGAAATAGTCTAGACTTTGACTCCTGCAGCTGTGTAAAGTTGGATCATATCAATGGAGTCCTTCTTTCTTTTCTTAGTCTGTACTACATTGGACAGTGTCCTCCCCATCTACAGAGATCTTGTCAGCATTTACCAGATAAGGATTCACCTCCACAGGTCCATTACAACAACTGATCAACCATGGACTACATGTGACATCATCATCCAGTGCCTGAATGGCCCATATAAAGAGGAGGCCCTATAGGCCACTAAGGTCTGTGCCTCAACCTGCCAAAGCTAGCTGCCACTTTTGAAGATGACATCCTGCTCAGCACAACACACTCGCGCCTTTGTCTGGCAGCCCTTGTGACAACCTCATCCGATGCCTGAATGGCCTGTATAAAGAGAGGCCCTTTAATCCAGTAAAGACTGTGCCTGGACCATCTGAAGCATGCTGCTACCTTTGAAGGTGCCTTCCTGCTCAGGACATAGCTCTTTTGCACTTTTGACTGGCTTCTCGACCTGCCTGTGACATCAGCATCCGGTACCTGAATGACTTTTATAAAGGAGAAGCACCTTAGGTGGGCAACCACTTGCTGGGCTGTTGCCTAAAGACCCACATAAGGGTCTGCCCCTCTGTGGGTCCTATCATGGGCCACTGGACACTGGCCAGGGGATGCTTTATGAGTGTGATAAAAAAATGAAGTTTTTATTTGATTGATCAGTTGTTGGGAGATCCAACTAGGTGGGATTGTCTAGAAATGTGAGAGGATTTTATAACCTTCTTGTTATGATTAAAGTACCTATAGAGGTGAATATTCTTGTTTTAAATCGAAGGAGGTATGCGGGACTTACTTTTTGTAGGATAATTGGCACAAGAAATAGAACCTTGGTTGACCTATGGAAGCTTCAGGAAGCTTTTTTGGATGAGTTTTCCTATATGGTGGAGTAGAGATTCAAGTAGGTTATATAAACTCAAGGTCAGTGAGAGAGAAGGAGAACTATATTACTGATGACGGTATATTCAGGGCAACTTTACTGTATAAGTTAGTACTTATCTGGCTAAGCAGCAGCAGCTGAATATACAGCCACTGAACGCCCACCACTTAGCTGGCTAACTAGTTAGCCAGCTAAATAGTTAGCTGGCTAAGTGGTGGGCAGGGCAAGAGCATTCTGGGGAGGAGACAATTTAGCTGGATAAGTTATCTGGCTAACTCAGTATTCAGAATTTGGCTAAATCTAGTCGGCCCATAGGCCTGTCCTAAAGTTAGTTGGATAAACTTATCAGTCTAACTTTAAGATTGCTGGATATATTCAGCAGTGCCACTGTGCCGGGCCGCACAGCAGCTGAATGTGGACTTGGGTGTTATTTCTCAGTACAAGACTGATTTTCTGTTAATCAGAGTCCTGGCACAAAGTCCGGCGCAACGCCGGACTCATCTTTTTTTTTGCTCCTCGACCTGGAACCCATCTTCCTTGCTCCCAGCTGAAGGGCGGGAGCCGCAACAGGAATTTTGCTGCGCTTAAACTTGGGCACTTACCATCGCTGCCTACCCTTAAGCCGCGTGGGTCTAACCCCGCCCCACCTCCGACGTCACCAGGAGGCGTCGGCTTAAGGGACCCAGCGAAACGCCGGAGGCGCGCGCGCCGGGGTGTCGTGCGCACAAAGGAGCGCAACAAAGGGGCACGCCCCTTTGTGCGCCCCTTCGTGCGCTCCCGAGTGCACGACCCTAAACTTTACCTCTCAACTTACTTTTTCAGATATTTTAAGATCCCCTCGTCAAGCAAGCCATGAAGATTTCTACAATACTTGGCCAAGGAAGGTACGATCACTTGCAACCTAAAACAACAGCTCCTAGACCCCGGCAAGTAACCTCAATTGCAACGCACAACATACACCCCACAATGAACACCATCATGTTTACAACCCTAACATTCTTTTTAATAAACATTCAATCTATTAGGAAAAAAACACCAATCATTCATGACTTAATACTAACTACAGCAGTCGATTTCATGTTACTCACTGAAACTTGGCTATATGAACATGATATTGTAACCCTGAACAACCTATGTCCTGATGGCCATATTCCAATCTCACAACCTCGCAATGACCGCCGAGGAGGCGGCCTACTAGCAATAGTAAAATCCTCCCTAGCTCCAGTTAAAAAAGCCATCACCAAAATGGAAACAAGAATAGAAATTCTCCTAATCACAACTAACATTGTAAACATCTGTTTGATTTATAGTCCCCCAGGAATACTACATTCCCAAGAGTCTTTACTATTAGAAACTTTAGCTACATTACCCTGTGACTTAAGCAACACAATTATTGCAGGTGATTTTAATTTACACTTCAATAAACCTCACCAAAACCCTACTCAAATAAACTTTATTGATGCACTAAATAGATTAAATTTCTTCCCTCTATTGAACGAACCTACCCATAGACTAGGCAATACTCTAGACCAAATCTTTTACAATCTCTCTGCCATTGAACTACACCCACACATTACCATAGTTCCCTGGTCTGACCATTATCTCATAAAAGTTACAGGAAAAATTAATACTTCACATAAAATCACTTCCACACAACACAAACATAACCCAATATCACTACGTCGTAAGAAAATAACCTCTGAATTATTTCTTGATACATTATTACCAGTAATTAATCAAAATCCCCACACTAAAGTGACCGACATGCTGACCTTTTGGAACCAATCAATTACAAACTCCCTTGACAAAATAGCTCCCCTGAAACCACAGAAAACATCTGGAAAGAAATCTGCTATGTGGTATAATGACTCGATAAAAACATCTAAAAGAAAACTCCGCAATCTCGAACGAAGATGGCGAAAAAATCCTCTTCCTGTACGCAAGCAAGAATACTATGCCTACCTACAAAAGTATAAAAAACAAATAATCCACACAAAGAAAGCATTTTACACTGTACAAATCAAAAATGCCTATGGTAACCCGAAAATACTATTTTCAATTGTAAATGATTTGACCACAATACAAAACACACCCTCAAGTATTACATCCAATGAACACTGGGATAAAATTGCCGCCTATTTTAGAAGCAAAACAGATGACATCCCAGCAGAATTCAGTTCATTACCCATTCCAAAAAATACCTTTCCTCAAACGATTCATACTTTTTCAGAATTTTCTTCAGTTACTGACAAAACTATTATTAACATATTGTCAAAATCCAAACCTTCAAATAGTCCTTTTAATCCCTGTTCAGGATCTTTACTTAGAGACTCTAAAGATCATCTAGCTCCTGCCATTACAAATTTAGTGAATGCCTCTCTATCCCAAGGAATTTTTCCTGACTCTTTAAAACAAACATCCGTTCTTCCCATTCCCAAAAAGAAAAATCATGACCCTACTGACTTATCCAATTATAGACCAATTGCCTCATTACCATCCATTGCAAAAATTATAGAATCCGTAGTCCTACATCAAATATCCGAATACATTGAAGAGAACAATATATTACATAATAATCAACATGGTTTTAGAAAAGGCCACAGTACAGAATCCTTGTTAATATCATCTTTCGATTCAATTATCAGAGGCTTTGATTCCAACTCCAACTACATACTGGTACTACTTGATATCTCAGCTGCGTTTGATACGCTAAACCATGACATCTTACTTTCTACACTATCTCAGATTGGCATTACAGATTCTGCATTACAATGGTTCTCCTCCTTTTTAACCAACCGTAAACAAAGAATCACCGTCGGTCCCTATTATTCTGACTGGTACTCTACCAAGACAGGCGTTCCTCAAGGCTCCGCACTTTCAGCTCTCCTATTTAATCTTTACTTACTACCTCTCTGCCGCCTGCTTGCTGGACTAGACCTCAACTTCAAAATTTATGCAGACGATATACAATTCATCATACCTTTCACTGATTCCTGGTCAAAAACTTTCTCTTTGTTACAGTTATATCTATCTACAATAAAAACATGGCTTTCCCACAATAGACTCAAATTGAACACAAGTAAAACAGAATTAATCTATTTATCTACTATACGCGATTCAGCTCACCGACCTCCACCAACTTTCACCTTTCAGAACCAACCCATCAATATAAAACCACATGCAAAAAATCTAGGTGTAATGATAGATTCAAAACTGACAATGACTGATCATATATCCGAACTTGTAAAAAAATCTTTCTTCAAAATATATATGATAAAGAAACTCAAACCACTCCTTCTTCCGAACGACTTTCGACTGATTACCCAGGCATTAATTTTATCTTCACTAGACTACTGTAACTCTCTCTATCTTGGTTTACCACAAGCAACTATACGACCTTTACAATTGATACAAAATGCAGCCGCTCGCATGTTATACAATACACCCCGGTCAGAACACATTACCCCTGTTTTACAACATCTGCATTGGCTACCAATCTCATATCGTATCACTTACAAAATCCTGACTACAATACATAATCTACTCTATAATACTAATTCCATCTGGCTATGCTCATTACTATGAATTTACAGACCCTCTAGACAGCTCCGTTCCCTTGATAAGTGCATTCTAGAAGTACCTACAGTAAAATCCGTAAGTTTAGCACTAACCCGTAAACGAGCATTCTCTGTTGCCGGTCCACTACTGTGGAACTCATTGCCTGAACATATCCGTCTGACAGCTAGCCATATAGAATTTAAGAAACTGCTAAAAACTTATCTCTTCACTCAAGCATACAACATATATTAAGTCTACTATATCACATGACCTTGGTATTTTAACTGATCATTTTATGAATTTTAATGTGTTTGTATATGATTCTATGATCTGTTTGTTAATGTGTAATACTGCTTGTGTATGTACCAATATGTAAACCACCTAGACGGATAGTCCTCTACCCATTGCGCGGTATATAAGAATCGTAAATAAATAAATAAATACATAAATAAATAAATGATGTATTTTTATTAAACCAAATTTGCCTGGAAGGCCATTGCTACATGCAGTAAACCCATCTAATAAAGCAAAGGGGGGAGGGGTACTTATTGGGGTAGATTTTCAAGGGTTACGTGCGTAACCCCCAAAAACCTACCCCTGCGCACGCCGAGCCTATTTTGCATAGGCTCAGCGGCGCACGCAAGCCCCGAGACACGTATATGTCCTGGGGCTTCGAAAAAGGGGCAGTCTGGGGGCGTGGTGGCGGTCCAGGGGCAGTCCAGGGATGGGGCCATTGGCATGGTAGCGGTGCAGGGGCGGGGCCGAGTGCTCCGGTACAGCAGCCTGTGCCAGGGTATGGTGCGCCGGCAGCTGGCTGGTGCTCGTAACTCGACGAAATAAGGTAGGAGGGATATTTAGGTAGGGCTGGAGGGTGGGTTAGATAGAGGAAGGGAGGGAAAGGTGGTGGGGGGGGGGGCCCAAAAAAAAAAGTTCCCTCCAAGGCCGCTCCGATTTCGGAGCGGCCTTGGAGGGAACGAGGAAAGCCATCGGGCCTCCCCTTGTTGTAAACTGTGAGGTTTGGGTGGATCCTTGGACACTGTGGCAGCTGACCACGCCACAGGGGGAAGTCCCGTGAGGGGCCACAGGACAGGCTTAGCTCAGGACACACAAACACAGAGTTTGATCTTTTATTAGACTGAGTAAGGAAACCACCAGAGGGAGAAGTAGTGAGCAGCTGGAATAGCCTGGCAGGGCTGGTATCCCTCAGGGGCTGGAACAGCGACTCCTCTGGTAGCAGTGCTTTAGTGGAAAGAACTGAGAGAATGAGTATAGTGGAGAATATACAAGACCCCAGTATGGAGATCCCCAGGGTAGGGAGAGCAGACCCTCAAAAAGCGAGTATCTGAACCCTGAGAGCTGGGAGGCTTGCAGATGATGTACTCACGCAGCGCTTCCATGGAGATGGCACTGGGGCTGGACGGAGGCAGGCCCTCGAGGAGTCAGGGAACATGGGCCCTCGAGGAGCGAGTGCCTGGTTCCAGGGAACAGCTCTGAGGTGAAGTTGGTAGAACTCACTGATGTTGAAGATTAGCGAATCCTTCCAGGCAGAAGAGAAGGTAGGAGTAGGCAGCGAGTCAAGGAACATGGGCCCTCGAGGAGCGAGTACCGGTTTCCTGATAGCGACCTGGAAAGCAAGTGAGGCCCCCGAGGAGCGGGTACCCCGTTAGCATTAGAGAGTTTAACAGAGATTGGAGAGGCAGAGTAGCTATGTACGGAGAGCAAATCCCATCCGTAGGATTCCCGTAGGATTACCCCCTTGCTAACTCAAAGGCTAGCAAACATTGTAGGCTTTAAATATCCGGGCATCATGATGTCATCATAGGGGGACGCCCCGGAGGTTCGCGCCAAGTAGGAAATAAGAAGAAGAGCTGCGCGGTTTGCGCACCCTATGGTACAAGAAGAGCATGGCGGGAGGCAGCACCCAAGCCGGTCCATGGATGCCGGAGAGGACAGCAGGCAGACGTTGTGGTAGCCAGGCGCCCATCTGCAGCATGAGGAGGAGCAAACAAAGAGAGGTAGGCGGAGTGAAACCATCGGAAAGGGACGGTTGCAACATCCCTAGGGCTCGGCGCGCGCAAGGTGCACAAGTATACGCCCCCTTGCGCGCGCCGACCTTGGATTTTATAACATGCGCACGGCAACGCCATGTTTAAATTGTTTAATGTAATAAAGCATAAAATCATTGGTCAATGAAGTATAAGAAGTGGTGCAGCCACCTGTACTGTTGAATTTGTGTCATAGTGGACTCTTAGTCACTATGGAGATGACTCCTCCCACCGGGAGGGGCCCCGTGGGGAACCACAGCAATAGGCTAGACTCAGAGAGCAGACACTGGAGATGAAAAGCTTTATCGCACTGCTGTAGATAGATGGTAGAAATGCAGAAAGGTATGGCACTGAAGTCCAGCAAGGTGCCAATACGTTCAGACAGCCTCAGATGTAGAAGTCTCACCCAGATGTACAAGGTTGGTAGTGTTCCGCAGAGCGGGATAAGCCGAATCTGGTGGATGGTATGGAGAGCTGGATCATAAAGGTACTCACTGAAGAGTAGTGCTGGAATCCTCCTGGTTGATGGTGAAGGCGAACCCGAGGTCCGTGATGCAGGATATACTGAGCTGGATAGGCCCTCAAGGAGCAAGTACCTGGAAGCGCAGAATCCTGAAAAAAAAGAAAGACCCCCGAGGAATGGTTGTCTAGTTAGTAGAAAACCCCAAAGGGTAGTGGGAAGTGAGAGGCCCCCGAGGAGCGGGTGCCCAGAGCTTCTTCAGGAGCGAGATACCCTGGAGGTAGCGATGAATCTAAGCATGCAGCTTAGAAGCAGTCAGAGTAGCTAAACCGAAGTCCTTGCTAACTTGTTTGTTGGAAGTGGAGCGGAGGCTTAAATATCCGGAGGTATTGATGTCATGCGGTGGGTATGCCCCTGAGGTTCCCGCCATGACGTGTAGATAAGCATAGGCAGTGTGCACGTGTGCGCCCTAGGAGGCTTTGGGAAGGAGCATGGACGGGGACGCCCATGCTGAGTTGGAGACGCCGAGGGTTTCTGCACTCGGCACCAGAGGCAGCCATCTTACCCATGGAGGAGGAGAAAGGCAAAAAAGAGGTGAGGCAGAGCGGTTGCAGCCGTCTGCGACCGACAGACGCAACATGTACAGATGGAGGAGTTTCTAAATAATCAAAAAATGGAGATGGGTGAGGAAGTTTGGTCTGTGGCTCCAGCGGAAGAGTTAACAAAGTTTGTCAGCATGCTATGATAAAATGGCACCTCCACAGGAAATGGCTATTAGGGATGCAAGCAGGAATGCTCCCTGGTTTATAGAAACATAGAAATGACGGCAGAAGAAGACCAAATGGCCCATCCAGTAGGGGTGTGCATTCGGATTGACCGCATTAGTGAAACGCAACTCATTTTTTTTTTTTACTTAAAAAATTGATTCGACATAAACGATCGGATTTCCCACATATCGAACATAGATATGTTCGATATGTGGGAAATCGCGATTGTTGAGCCAAAATAAAAATATAAACCCCCTCACCCTCCTTAATCCCCCCCCCGACTTACCACAACTCCATGGTGATGGAGCGGAGTGAGGACGCCATTTCTGCAATCCTTGGCGAGAAGCATGTGACGTCGGCGGCACGTCGAGTGACGCCGGCGTCACGTGATTCCCGGCTCGTTCGTGCCGGACGGCTCGTTCGGCCCAAAAAGAACTTTTGGCCAGCTTGGGGGGGCCTCCTGACCCCCCCAAGCTGGCCAAAAGTTCTTTTTGGGCCGAACGAGCCGTCCGGCGCGAACGAGCCGGGAATCACGTGGCGCCGCGTCACTCAGACGCGACGTCACGTGATTCCCGGCAAGTTCGCGCCGGACGGCTCGTTCGGCCCAAAAATAACTTTTGGCCAGCTTGGGGGGGTCAGGAGGCCCCCCCAAGCTGGCCAAAAGTTCTTTTTGGGCCGAACGAGCCGTCCGGCGCGAACTTGCCGGGAATCACGTGACACCGCGTCACTCGACGTGCCACCGACGTCACATGCTTCTCGCCAAGGATTGCAGAAATGACGTCCTCACTCCTCGCTCGATCACCAGGGAGTTGTGGTAAGTCTGGGGGGGGGATTAAGGAGGGTGAGGGGGTTTAAATTTTTTTTTTGCACATATGTACATATACCCAACTCATTGGATTTTTTTTATGTCCATATTGGCCGCAAGTGGGACCCCCTTTCGGACATAAAAAATATGAACATAAAATTTTGCTCTGCACATCCCTACCATCCAGTCTGCCCAGCAAGCTTTCATACTTATTTTTCTCATACTTATCTGTTACTCTGACCACTGAGGTCAGGGCCCTTATTGGTAACTTTTTGGTTCTAATATCCTTCCACCCCCGCCAGAGAGCAGTGCTGGAGCTGCATCAATGTGAAGTATCAAGCCTAATTGGTTAGGGGTACTAACTGCCACAATAAGCAAGATATTCCCACGCTTATTTGTTTTTCCAGCCTGTGTAATTTAGTTCTTGTTGGTTGTTTGAATATAAATCCTCTTTTCTTAATTCCTCCTGCCATTGAAACAGAGAGCAGCTTTGATATGCATTGAAAGTGAAGTATCAGGCTAATTTGGTTTGGGGTAGTAACAGCTGCAACAAGCAAGCTACTCCCACGCTTATTTGTGAATGCAGATCCTTTATCCCACATTTCCTCTTTCCATTGAATCATAGAGCAATGTTGGAGTCGCATTAACCGTGTGTATGTTTATTGAATAAGGGTAGTAGCCGTCATTCCCGCAAGCCACCCCCATGCCTCTTCTCTTCATTTCATTCACATCCTCAAGACTTTATGGATCCACAGTGTTTATCCCACGCCCTTTTGAAATCCTTCACAATTTTGGTCCTCACCACTTCCTCTGGAAGGGTGTTCCAGGTATCCACAACCCTCTCCGTGAAGAAATACTTCCTGACATTGGTTCTGAGTCTTCCTCCCTGGAGTTTTAAATCATTACCCCTGGTTCTGCTGATTTTTTTCCAACGGAAAATATTTGTTGTTGACTTTGGATCATTAAAATCTTTCAAGTATCTGAAAGTCTGTATCATATCACCCCTGTTCCTCCTTTTCTCCAGGGTATACATATTTAGATTCTTCAATCTCTCCTCATAAGTCATTTGATGAAGACCCTCCACGTTTTTGGTCGCCCTTCACTGTACAGCCTCCATCCTGTCTCTGTCCCTTCTGAGATATGGTCTCCAGAACTGAACACAGTACCTGGACCTGTACAAGGGGATAATCACTTACCTTTTCATACTTGTTATTCCTCTCTCTATGCAGCCCAGCATTCTTCTGGCTTTAGCTATTTACATACATACATACATCATACATTTAATCATACATTAGTGAATCAACAGAAGCTACTCAGATGGAGAGACAATGGTATAAATATCATGATGATGGTTGTAATGAATTATATGAGAAACAATTGAGAGAATAAAGGACAGCTCATCAGAATGCAAAACTTGATTATTTTATTCATAAGATAGAGACATCCATTTATCATTCTATGGAATTGCTTGCTACTAGTGTCTCTGCTGGGAGTGTGAAAGGTAGAAAATGGTCCTTGTTTAGGCAAGTCTCAATTAAAGAGCTTACTATAGTAATATGACAATTGAAATCAATTTGTTTACAACTGGGCCCTTGCCCTTTTTGCAATTGTAAAGTAAATGAAGGGTCAGTCATTTGAGGTCAGTCATTTGAGGCCTACTAACATAGATGTATTACTAATACATCTATGTTAGTAGGTTAATGCCTAAACAGTTGAGAGAAGCCACAGTTAGACCGGTTTTAAAGAAAATAAAATTATCAGTTAGGAATTTAACTAATTATTGCCCTGTGTCTTTTTTTTTTGTCAGAATAATTTTTATTGGCAAGAAAACACAACCTACCAGCCACGGTATAAACAAAACAAAAACCAATCCCAGACAGCTAATATTCCAGTTTTGGCCAAGGTGATATAAAAATACTGTATTGGATGAACTACAATTTGGCTTTTGCAAAGCATAAGGCACAGAATTACTTTTACAACCATTGTTGGATACACTATTATTTATTTATTTAATTAATACTTTTCTATACCGGCGTTCGTGGTTACATCAAACCGGTTTACATCCGAACTAAAGGTGGAAAATACATAAAACAGGTACTAGGGATGGGACAACGGAGAAAAGGCCAATAGGTAGCACTAATAATATAATAAAAGTTAATAAAAGCAATTAGACATTAAATCAGTCTTTAATAGTTTTAAGCATGATATGTTGATTTCCCACCTGAGCCAAGTTGGTATAGGCAGGGCAGTCTTGGCTTGGTTTACTTTCTTTTGGAAGGAAAGAAGACACCTTGTGCAACTGGGTAACTCCTCTACTCGGAGACCACTGTTATTGGGAGTTCCAGCAGGATCATCGTTGTTTTCTTTCCTGTTCAATATTTACTTGTCATCATTGGATTCAATAATTAAGTTGCTGGAAGTGCTTTATTTTATTTATGCAGATAAAATTCAGTTGTTTGTGCCTTATCCTATGGATGGTACACACTGTACTGTTTGTGTAGAGGTGATTGAATACCATTAAAAGTTGGTTGACAAGTAATAGGCTAATATTAAATATACAGAAAAGGAAGCTGGGATCCGGATGGTGAAGGCAAGTGTCTAACAAGAAGGCTTCTTTAAGGGCCTCAAAAGCTTGACAGGCAGAAGCAGGCCAATCCACCACGTTAGCCCCCTTTCGGGTGAGGGTAGTTAATGGTGCCACAATATGAGAGTAATTAGGGATAAAGTGACGGTAGAAATTAGAAAAGCCAAGGAAGCGTTACAACGCTTTAAGACCCCTTGGCCGGGGCCAATTCTTAATAGCCGCCACTTTCTCAGGATCCATTCGAAAGCCGGCTACAGAGACTATGTAGCCTAGGAACGGCAGGGACATCTTCTCAAAGCTACATTTTTCCAGCTTCATGTAGAGACCATGCTCCCTAAGTATCTGAAGCACTTGTCGGACATGCTGACGGTGCGACGACAGATCCTGGGAGCAGATTAACACATCGTCGTGGTAAACAATTACGCAGGTGTTCAGAAGGTCCCGCAACACCTCATTCATCAGGTGCTGGAACACTGCGGGGGCATTTCATAAGCCAAAAGGCATCATGAGGTACTCGTAATGCCCGTCTCGGGTATTAAACGTGGTTTTCCACTCATCTCCGGGACGGATTCTAGCTAAATTGTATGCTCCTCGCAGGTCCAACTTTGTGAAAATCTTCGCTTCTTGAAGCCGATCAAGGAGCTCCGGGATTAATGGGAGCGGATAGCGGTTTCGCTTGGTAATAGAATTTAGGCCTCGATAGTCTATGCATGGCCTCAGTGAGCCGTCTTTCTTGCTGATGAAAAAGAAACCTGCCTCTGCGGGCAACTTGGACGGACGGATAAAGCCCTTGGCCAGATTCTCTGCTATGTACTCGGACATGGCCCAGGTCTCAGGTATGGATAAGGGATAAACCCTTCCTCGGGGGGGGGGGGCATAGTACCAGGTAGCAAGTCTATAGCACAGTCATACGGACGATGTTGCGGAAGGATCTCCGCCTTGACGTCCGTAAAGTCCTCATAAGGTGCCGGAGGCACCACGGCAGAGTGCATCAAGGGAAGTGCAGGAGCCCTAGGCATCTTCATACAATTAGCTAGACAGAAAGGACTCCATTTGACAATCTGTAGCTTATCCCACTGAATCGTGGGTGAATGTTTCTGCAACCACGGCAACCCTAGCACCACAGGGTGGACAGCCTTCTCCAACACTAGGAAGGCTATCTCCTCCGAATGGATCAACCCGGTGCGGACCGTAATGGGTGCTATGGACATCTGGACAGGTCCTGGAAGAAGCGTCCCCTGGATAGAGGTAATTCATATCGGGACCTTCCGTCTATGCTTAGGGATTCGCAACTGGGAGACTAAGTCCTGCAGGATGAAATTATCTCCGGCTCCGGAATCCAGGAACGCCATAGTCTCAAAGGAGCCTCCAGGATACTCCAAGGTAACAGGGACAGTACATTGAGGAGCTGTAGTACACCCTAGGAGGAGCTCCTCCAAACCTCCTAGGCTCTTGGTATTTTCCGCACGCTCCTGGCAGTGTGCCAAGAAGTGGCCCTTCTGGCCACAATACAGGCACAACCTCAACGAACGCCGACATTGCCTCTCTTCAGCAGAGAGTGGGGCCCATCCCAGCTGCATAGATTTGCAAGTGGGAGTGTCTGGACAAGAACTCTTGAGCGAGGGCACAGGTCTTGGCCCACGAGCCGGACTATGGCGAGAGGAGCGTTGCTCCTTGGCCCGTTGCTGTAGGCGGCGGTCAATGCGGGCAGCCATCTCAATCAAGGCGTTGAGGTCCTCCGGCAGATCTTGCACAGCGATTTCATGCTTTATGCTTCCGGAGAGGCCTTCCAGGAAGACGGCCCTAAGACTACCATCTTGCCAACCTACTTCTTGGGCTAAAGACCGAAACTCCATTGCATAATCGGCCAAGGAGCGAGCCCCCTGACGAAGTTGCAGCAGGTCAGACATAGCTGTGGCTACTCGGGTGGGCTCATCAAAGGCCTGGCGGAAGTTCGTGATGAACAGTTGTAAGTCCATTAGCGAAGAATCATTGTTTTTCCAGAGGGGAGAAGCCCAAATCAAGGCTTTCCCATCAAGCAGGGACAGGATATATGCTACTTTCACCGAATCAGAGGGGAACTACTGAGGCGACAAGGAGAACCGTACAAAACATTGGTTCAAGAAGTCGCGGCAGGTCCTTGAATCACCAGTATAACGAGAGGGTGCCGGTAGCTGGGTCACAGAGGAGCTGTGACCCTCGGGGGCCCCGCCAGCGGAAGGCAAGGAGTCCAGGCACAAGGATAGCCGTTCCACCATGGCTGCCAAAGTATCTATGCAGCTCTGGTGCTGTAGCATTCTCCGGGCTATCCCGGGCAGATCCGAGGGAGGGGGTGCATCCACCGAGTCCATGGCCTTGCAATCTGTTATGGGAGTCTCCGTTTAGTGGACCCTTGGGCCAACCTGCTGGAGACTGGGAAAGGTGGTCAATGTCTCTAGTGAATAGCAGGCCGGGAGGCAGATGTTCAGGCAGGACGTAGATGCTCTTTACCCTGGAAGCTGGTGCTTCCCCGGGAGGAGCCTGTAGGGACCCGGCTGCTGGGACTTAGGCGGGTTGTGGATCAGGAAAGGTAACTGGAACCAGACTAAGACAGTAGCAGTACTTTAACTGGGTTCGGATTCTGGAACCAGGCAGGAACTGTAGCAGGATTCAGGTACTGGAACCAGGCAGGAACTGTAGCAGGCTTCGGGTACTGGAACCAGGCAGGAACAGTGGGAGGCAGGCTGGGACTGTAGCAGGCAGGCTGGGACTGTAGCAACGAAGCAGGAACCAGGCAGGTACTGTAGCAGGAACGGAGCGATGAAACGAAGCGAGTCACTCCGGGGCACAGCGCAACAGGAAACCGGGAAGCTAACCCGTTGCAAGGCAAAGACTGGATGGCTGCGGCGTCTGACGTCAGAAGTTGGGCGGAGTCACCACTGGCGGGAAATGGCCTAGAAAAGCGCCCAAGTGGTGCACGCGCGCGCCTAGGAGCCGGGCATCCATGGGAGGGCTTGCAGCGGCACAGCCCCAGCGGGGACACCGCCAACCAGGCAGCAAACCAGGCCTCTGGAAGCGGGAGCAGGTCCGGGAACCCGGAGCTAAGGGCCTGGCTGCAGTGCTCGCGGCCAGAACCGCAACACATATAATCAGGAGAGGCTTTATCACCTGACCAAATAGTCACTTTTGAAAATACTGTTTTCATAGAATTTGTTCCCAGTTATAAAACAAATTCTTTGCAAGTATTAAAGCTTCTAATAAATATATTGAAAAGAGAGACTAGGTGAAAGATTAAGTAGAGAAGCCATGCGTCAGAGAAGTATTGGCCAAATTTCAGAGATTTTTAATTCATACTGCAGTTCCCAGTTGACTTGAAATAGATGAATTGTATATTTTTAGAATTACTTTAAATTTTTATGTATGCTATGTGTGCAATTTAATATATATAATGTTTGACTTTTATATTTTTATAATTGTTAACCACTTTGATTAGTACAGAAAGGCAGTGTTATTGATCGGAAGCTACGAATTGCTGGAGTTAGCAGTCTGTTGTAGATCTGATGCCTGATGGGCGGTGCAATCAGATAGGAGTAGCAATCTGTTAGGAATATGATGTTAGTTAGACTGCGTGCTCCTGAAGAGGGAGGAGTTAGCAATCTTGTTAGGAAAGCTCTGTGTAGAGCTGAGAGTAGCAATCTGTAATTCTGATATAGTAGTGGGTGGATCCCTGGGCCAGTAGCAGATGACCACGCCCCCGGTAGGATATCCTGAGTAGGGATGTGAATCGTTTTTGAACGATTAAAATTATCGTCACATAATTTTAAAATCATCCAAAATCGTTAGAGTGCATGATACAATACAAATGCCCCCGATTTATCGTCAGGGGCATTTGTATTGTATCGTTAAATAGGGCGCGAGAAAACCGGCACACCAAAAAAACCCTAAAACCCACCCCGAACCTTTAAAACAAATCCCCCCACCCTCCCGAACCCCCCCAAAATGTTTTAAATTACCTGGGGTCCAGTGGGGGGGGGGGGTCCCGACGCGATCTCCCTCTCTCTCTGGCCACGGCTGCGTTGAGAAATGGCGCCGGTGGCCCTTTGCCCTTATCATGTGACAGGGCAAAGGTAGCGCCGGCGCCATTTTGGTTCCTGGCTCCCGACGTCACGCGTGCAGGAGATCGCCCCCGGACCCCCGCTGGACCCCCAGGGACTTTTGGCCAGCTTGGGGGGGGGCCTCCTGACCCCCACAAGACTTGCCAAAAGTCCAGCGGGGGTCTGGGAGCGACCTCCTGCACGCGGGCCGTATTTCCAATCTTCAAAATGGCGCCGGCGCTACCTTTGCCCTGTCACATGATAAGGGCAAAGGGCCACCGGCGCCATTTCTCAACGCAGCCGTGGCCAGAGAGAGAGGGAGATCGCGTCGGGACCCCCCCACTGGACCCCAGGTAATTTAAAACATTTTGGGGGGGTTCGGGAGGGTGGGGGATTTGTTTTAAAGGTTCGGGGTGGGTTTTAGGGTTTTTTTGGTGTGCCGGTTTTCCCGCCCTCCCCCGATTTACGATTTTTAACGATTTTAAAAAAAAACAAAACACGACGATAAGATTTCCCTCCCCCCCCAGCCAAAATTGATCGTTAAGACGATCGATCACACGATTCACACCTCTAATCCTGAGAGGAATCACCGGCTAGGCTTGAGTATGGAGACAGACACACATTAGTTCTTTTATTAAACAGGTTTTTAAAACCACCAGAAGTGGCAGTAGTGAGCTGATATGCCCGGCAGGGCTACAGTCCCTCAGGTACTGGAACAGCGATCCAGGATGGCTGAGCTATCAAGAAACTGTAGAAAGTGAGTAGGCAGAGTAGGCAGAGTTCATAAACAGAACTAGATGACAAAACTCACGTAAGGTCTCAAGGAAGTTCAGGAGCTGGAAAGGTTTAGGCCCTCGAGGAGCGAGTACCTGGTACCAGGGAAAGCTCTGAGAGAGCGATGGTAACTCACAATTGTTTGTAGCAGCAATAGCTTCCAGGCAGTAGAGAATCTTCAGAGTGTCCAGGAACATGGGCCCCCGAGGTGCGGGTACCTCTGGTAAGTCCGAGGAGGCAGAGTAGCTTGGATAGCCAAAGCGAGTCCTGAGCGAATCCTTAGCGAATCCTTGGCAAATCCTTGCTAACTCAGTTAGTTAGCAATAACAGAGACCTTTAAATATTGGAAGCGGATGATGTCATCTCAGGGGGACGGCCCTGAGGTTCGCGCCCTTGCTGGTACTTCAATCAGAACGAGCGCGCGCCCTAAGTCTTCAGGCAACATGGCGGATCTGCAACGTTGAGCCAGTCCGGGGACGCCAGAGGGAGACGGCATGGAGATGCCGCGGCAGCCAGCCGTCCATCAGACCCGGAGGGAGTTGCCACAGAGGTAAAGAGGGTGGAGTGAGAGCGTCGAGCGGCGACGGTCGCAACAGGCAGTATATCAAAAGAAGCAATAAACTAAACTACATAGGCCCATCTAAGTCTGCCCAAATTCATTCCTGGCTTTCCCCTGTCTTTCCCACTAGGGATCTTTGAAGGTGAATTTTAAAAGCCCTATGTGTGCCAAAGCTGGAGATATGCGCAGAAGTTAGGCCAGCAAGCGCTGAGCAATTTTTTAAAAAATGTCCTCATATGCGCGAATCTCCTAGTAAGCATACATTTTTTTTTTTTTTTAATATGCATGAATTGGGCATGGTCTGGGCAGGGCATGGGCATTCCTGGATTTATGAATGAAACAAGAGTGTAAATACTTACACGCACAAGCGCACACCAGGGTCGCCTACTGTATAACTTTACTTTTAGTATGGATGCCGTGTAAGTAATAAAATAAACATTCTAGGCTAGTCAGTGGGATTTTAAGGGTTGGGCTTAACAGGGTAAGAGGGAGGCTGTTTAACTAGTGGAGGTTAGGAAGTCGTATCCTTTACCTGGGTGAACTGGGAATGAAGTGCAGAAACTGATAACTGTGTTGGCGTGTGTGTCTACTAAAATCCCCCATTTATACGGTAGAGGCAGCATTTGTGCACACATGCACGAGTCCATATAAAATTATGTGCACATGTATGTGCTTCAAAGCCTATTTTATACCATAAATGAATATATATGCGTATGTTATAAAATGGCTACATCTCTGGGTGTGAGCCGGTATACACACATGCATGTGTGCTCACGCACCGGTATCAAAGTTATCTTTCGACTGTTTATCCTATGTGTTTTTGAATTTGACTATTGTTTTGGTTTCTACGGCCTCCACTGGGAGTCCATTCCATCTATTTATCACCCTTTCAGCAAAAACTTATTTTGATGTTGCTCCTAAGTCAACTTTTCCCTCCCTCCCCCGCCCCCTCAAATCCTTGCACTGTGAAATGCATCTTATTCTGAAAAAGATGCATTTCTTATGCATGATTGATTTATAACTTTGAGGTATTGGAATGTCTCTATTCAACCTCCCATGTCTTTCCTCTCATCTTGGGTTCACATAAGTCTCAACTCAGTTGGATTTTGGTGCAGAGACCACACCATTTTGGTAACATTTCCAGTTTTTCAATATCCTTTCAGAAGTATGGCATCCAAAAGTGGACACATTATTCTATATGAAGTCTCACCAATGATCAATAAAAAACATATTAGCAACTCCTTTTTTCTGCTGGGTATGGCTCTCTTTATTCACCCTAACATTCTTATGACTCTGGCCACTGCCTTATCCCATTGTTTGGCTACCTGAAAACATCAGAAGACACTATCACCCGGGGATCTGTATCCTGGATCTTGTACATTCATTTTTCATTTCCCATCATGTAAAGTTCCCCTGCATTTCTGCACCCTAAATGCATTACAGACCCTATACTTGTGCTTTTTCCTACCTACCTGCCAAGACAATGGCGCGTTACCTAGTCTGGGAGGCATTGATTCTGTGTCTTCCCTGGTTGAGAGGGTAGAAATGCTGCTGCCAGGATTTTTGTTCCAGGATTAAAGAGGCTGTCTGGTTTGGTCCTGGAAGACTAAGCACGGTTGCTGTCACGACTGCAGGGAAGGGACAACTCCAGCAACTGTGGCATTCAGCCATCCAGTCTTCCAATTCAGATGGGAGGGATTGCAGTGCTGAATCACATATGCCTGATGGCAGGCATGCTCCCTGCTTGTTTTGGGTGTCTTGTTACAGCCACACTAGGCATTGGTTAGGAGTTGTATCTGCAGCTTACCCTTACCTAAATCCATGTATGTGTGTTGGGGGGAGGGAAAGAATCCAGTCACCATTGCAGTGGTTCTGTGTGAAATTGGGTGAGTCCTGCAGCCAATAAAAGGGAGAAGAGTGATGCTCCCTCTTGGTCAACTGGAATTTCTGCTTAGTTGATACAGGATTCCTGCTATTCTGGAGGAGAACATCATCTCTGCAGCTTTTCTAGCGGAGGTTGGATATGTATATGGTGGAAAGGGAGAACATTGTCCCTGAAGCCCCCAGCCACATAGATAGGGATCCTCCATTTCAGTTTACAATACAAATTCTTCAGGGTTGCAGAATTCATTTGGATTTGGATTGACATATCCCCTCTTGGGTGGGGGTGGGGGGGATATTAGGGATGTGCATTCGATTTCAATGAAATAGACAATGGCAACAAAATTGCCTATTTCGTCGTGTTTCTGGAGCACCCCGAAACGAAAAAAAAATTGATGAAATTTCATATTTCGTGTTAGTGTGCACTACATTCTGTTAGTGCGCACTAACTATAGTTTTCCTATTTACAGACTTAGGGGTAGATTTTTAAAAAGTACGCCCGTGTGTACTTTTGCTCACGTACCAGGCGCAAACAAGAGTACACTGGATTTTAATAGATATGCACATAGCTGTGCATAACCTTTAAAATCTGGGGTCGGAGCGCAAGGCTGTGCAAAATCGGCAGCCTGCGTGCGCCGAGTCGCACAGCCTGCCTCCGTTCCCTCCGAGGCCGCTCCGAAATCGGAGCGGCCTTGGAGGGAACTTTCCTTCCACCGCCCCGCACCTTCCCCTCCCTTCCCCTACCTAACCCACCCCCCCAGCCCTATCTAAACCCCCCCACCTTTGATTGAAAAGTTACGCCTGCCCAAGGCAGGCGTAACTAGCGCGCACCAGCCGCGCGATTCCCAGGCCCGGGAGCAGTTTCGGAGGCCTCGGCCACGCCCCCGAAATGCCCCCGGGCCAGAACCACACCCACGGCCCCGCCCCCAGATGACGCACACCACGACATGCCCCCGACACGCCCCCCCAGAAAAGCCCCGGGACTTATGTGCGTCCCAGGGCTTGCGCGCGCTGCCGAGCCTATTCAACATAGGCTCAGCGCGCGCAGGGGGAACTTGGGGCAGGTTTTCGGGGGGTACACGTGTATCTTACGCGTGTACCCCTTTGAAAATCTGCCCTTTAGTGCGCAGTAATGGGATTTTGGTGCGCACTAACTACCAATAAGTTAAAAAGTGTCAATTGAGGAGCAGTACATTAGCTAGAAGTATGGTTCTGCATTCCCATTTGCTGTCTGACGTTAGTGCACACTAAACCCTGATAGTGTACACTAATTCTGAAATTAGGGAAACCTGAAATAAATACCTCTCGAACCATTATAAAAATGAAATTTGACAAATAATGACCCAAAACGAAAATGACATGGAAAAAAAAAATCAGTGCATATCCCTAGGGGATATAGCTTTAAAATGTTTTAAATATATAATCATATACCTTGGGTGAAATTTCTCCTGCTGTATTAGTCTACTACAATGTTCTTACTTATTTCCTTTCTGTACAGCACCTTGGATGAAAGTTTACTTTCTAAAAGACAGTTAATAAATCATAAATAACTATACTATTATATTTTCAATGATTCTTGTTTTAACCATGATTATTCCTGGCAAAGGCCATGCCTCTTGTACATGAATATGTGATATATTTTTTTAATTAACTGGACTTATAATCTACTTCCTCCAAATAAATGATCAGTATGGAGAATAATAATGTACACAATTTGCATATTACAAAGAAAACACACTAAGAACATTTAAATGGTTTCTCACTCTTTGGGTCATTTCATGCAGTCTGAGATGGCTTTTCTGGCAGAAACATTTATCACATTCAGAACATCCACTAAGACTCACATAACTTGCTCGATGTGGGTGTCACTTTTGGGAGGTTATTAGATGTGTAGATATGCTGATACACTGCATCAGCTGAACATACTACTGAATCAGAATTCCCAACCTGCTGGTAGAAAAGTAGTCATTGTACTGTGCATGGGGGTAACCTGCACGAAACAGAAGCTATATTGCTAAACAGACTTCTGGGCAGACTGGTTGGACCAACTTGATCTTTATCTACTGCCATTTGCTATGTTACTGTGGCCCTTGGCCATGGTTTATCCCTCTGTGCATGGTTAACAAACTGGAAAGGGAAAATAAAAAAAAAAATTACTGGGCAACTGCTAAAAAGGGGATTCATAGTACAATATGCTAGCCTTATTTCCTTTTAAATTTAGAGCCTTAGGGGAGGGAAAGAGCTGACCTTGTGTTACATATTTCATACATCCCTTCTGTTCCCAAGGAACAGTGAAACTGATTGGGCTGATTGCATTACATATCTTTATCGCTTACGTTTCTCTAGTTCCAGAACACCAGCAGGTACCAGAGTAATATTGATTGCCACCTCAACGGGGGGATTGGGGGGGGGGGTGGCAGGGGTTGCAAGCTACACCCCTGTTGCCCCAGTGCATTCTTGAGAGCCAGACCGATGCAGCCGTTTTACCTTGAGCCTTGTGCTGTTTCTCTGGTCCATGACTGTGCAGAGGGAGCCAAGGAGGAACCATCAGGGATCCAACTTCATGGTCCTTGAAGATCTTCTTGGTAGGTCACTGATTGATGAACTGTGCCCATTAAGACATAGACAGGCTTTTCACCATACCTCCCCTAGGACCTTGTCCATGTGCCTTCCCCTTTCCTTTGCCAACAGAGCAGTCCCACCAGATATCATCCTCAAGGGCACACTGTGGGATATTTACTAGAACTCCTGGGCATTTGAAGTCCATGCTTGTGGTCAGTGAGCATGAGATAGCAGTGTGATGTAGCACTGCTGGCACTAAATGTTCCAGGTATGTAACCATCACTTCTGCCTATGGCACATTTGGAAGAGCTTGCCAGATGAGGAGTATCCTATCCACAGGGTACACAAATAAGAAATCATCTAGGTAGTGCACTGTTCCATCCATGTTTCCCTCACATACTTCTACCCAGTTCATGAATGAATGGAACATCTCAAAGTATGCACATTGCATGGAGCAACCAGTTGACATGCACTTGTCATAGTAATATGCTCCCTCAATATGGAAGCCCAAGATGGCTAAGCAGGGAGAAGGCAGAAGGCCAACTCAGTGTAGGCCATGGCCATAGGGATGCCTCAACCACACTCCCTGAACAAGAGCAGAGTGGAGCGGAGTTAATGGATGTCCCCTTCTCTTTTCTACTGAAGTGAGGAACTTGGGTATCTTAATAGACTCTTGCTTATCAGTGAAACCTCAGATGAAGGCAATGATAAAGGCTGCATTTACAAGTTTAGTATGGTCAGGAGCTGAAATATATTCTATCACCAGTAGATGAATTTTGTACAGTTGTTCAGGCATTTATCTTAACCACTATTGATTATTGTAACTCCGTCTATGTAGGATTTCCTAAATATCATCTGAAAGTACTACAGTTGCTGCAGAATGCAGTTGCTTGGCTCATAGTAGCATGTGCCCTTAGGGATCATATTTCACCAATTTTCTTTGAGTTGCACTGGCTGCCGCTTGTTCAGAGAATACATTTTAAGATTGTTGCAATGATGTTTAAGGATTTAGAAATGTGGGTCCATAAAATCTTTCTTAACTTGTTGTCAGCATATATAAATCCTCATCTGAGCATTACATTTTGCTGAAAAAATATTTTACTGGTATGCTCACTTGTTTAGCTAAGTATGCTTGTCTCCAAGAAACACGAAAATTACCATTTTCAATGTTTGGGTCCATGTTATAGAACAATTTGCCTGTAGAGCTCTGTGAGATTCAACATTATTAGCTATTCAGTTAGAAACTGAAAACGTTTTACTTTCAAAATACTTTTCATTGATCTGTATTATTATTTTTAAAACTTTATTATATATTTTTTATTTTGATGTATTTGAAGAATACTTATGTAACACATTTTTTATGTTGTCTGCTTTGTTTATTTACTCTATATTTAATATTGTAAATCACTCAGAATGATTGTATTATGATGAGCAGGATATAAGAATTTGAAAATAAAGAAATAAATATTTTTGGCTACCCAGGGGTTGGACATCATTAGTAACAGGGTGCTGTTAGATTTGGCTGGGTTGGCCTTTCTTCATTTAGGCACACAATAGGTGGAATTTCATGACCAACTTCATGATTAAGGGGGTCATTTTCAAAAGGGATCGCATGCGATACCTAGATTGGGGCAGGTTCTAGGCGGCGTCCGCACTAGAAGGGGAGGAATTGGGGCAGCACTGGGGCAGACGCCGCGAAGACATCGCTGATGGCGAAAAGGTAAGGGCCCTTTTCACCACCAGTTTCACACCCAATTGCACCCAAAAGCACCGCAGAGGTGCGATCGCTGCTGGCATTCGCAGGCCTGCCCCCCGCTTCGCCACCTCGTCCCCCGTTACCGCCGGATTTTCTAAGGTCTGCGACCTTAGAAAATCCAGGCCTAAGTTTGTTATGGCTATGTGGGCTCATGATTGTGAACATAACCTGGATTTGGATTGGACAGGGACTCATGACCAACTTTCCCTAATGTTCATTCACCATAAGTGACAAGGAAAGAAATTGTATGGCTGGAATCCTGGGCCACTCTATTCATCTCCCAGGTACAGAGAATGGCATTGACAAACCCTCATTCTGGGTGCTGAGGGACAGAACAATTGCACCTGTAAATATGCTGGATCTGCAGGTCTGCATGCTCTGGAGAGGAGCTCATCCTCATACTATATCAGTGATTACTAGGGGTGTGCATTCGGATTGACCGCATTAGTAAAACGCAACTCATATTTTTTTTTTACTTAAAAAATTGATTCGACATAAACGATCGGATTTCCCACATATCGAACATAGATATGTTCGATATGTGGGAAATCGCGATTGTTGAGCCAAAATAAAAATGTAAACCCCCTCACCCTCCTTAATCCCCCCCCCTGACTTACCACAACTCCCTGGTGATGGAGCGAGGAGTGAGGACGCCATTTCTGCAATCCTTGGCGAGAAGCATGTGATGTCGGCGGCACGTCGAGTGACGCCGGCGTCACGTGATTCCCGGCTCGTTCGCGCCGCACGGCTCGTTCGGCGCGAACAAGCCGGGAATCACGTGACGCCGACGTCACGTGATTCCCGGCAAGTTTGCGCCGGACGGCTCGTTCGGCCCAAAAAGAACTTTTGGCCAGCTTGAGGGGGTCAGGAGGCCCCCCCAAGCTGGCCAAAAGTTCTTTTTGGGCCGAACGAGCCGTCCGGCGCGAACTTGCCGGGAATCACGTGACATTGCGTCTGAGTGACGCGGCGCCACGTGATTCCCGGCTCGTTCGCGCCGGACGGCTCGTTCGGCCCAAAAAGAACTTTTGGCCAGCTTGGGGGGGTCAGGAGGCCCCCCCCCCAAGCTGGCCAAAAGTTCTTTTTGGGCCGAACGAGCCGTCCGGCGTGAATGAGCCGGGAATCACGTGACGCCGCGTCACTCGACGTGCCACCGACGTCACATGCTTCTCGCCAAGGATTGCAGAAATGACGTCCTCACTCCTCGCTCGATCACCAGGGAGTTGTGGTAAGTCTGGGGGGGGGATTAAGGAGGGTGAGGGGGTTTAATTTTTTTTTTTGCACATATGTACATATACCCAACTCATTGGATTTTTTTTATGTCCATATTGGCCGCAAGTGGGACCCCCTTTCGGACATAAAAAATATGAACATAAAATTTTGCTCTGCACATCCCTAGTGATTACTCTGAGAGATTACTCAGTGGCCCTTGTGGTACATTTGGAGGTAATGACATGTGGTAGTCCTTCTGTTGATAATGTCAAAGACAATGGTTATTGGCATGGCCCTCATTTTAACCTGGATGTCTCATTATTTGGTTCTAGATTATTCCCTGTTGCAAATTTGAACATTCACACTATCAAGTGGGCAAGCGCTTTACATTATTGGGTGGGCAACGTTCACCATGACCAGGTGGACAATTCTTGCTCTGTTCTAAGTAGGATTTAGTGAATCTGCCTGGAGTGGGGATAGTGTGAATTTTAAATGTGATTGCTCTGCACAAGGTCTTGGGGAGCATGGGATATAACAGGAGCTTAGGCCGCAGCAGGATATGGGGGTGTCAATTCTCCTCCTGCAAGAAGGGAAAGGTTATGTTCTCTCACAGAAGTAAATGTATCCCTATGGTAGTGTTTGAACTCTGAAGTAGATGGGAAAATCTAGGATCCAGCATATGGCAGGCTGCCTCTAGGGCGGTGGCACAGGGAAGAGGCAGGGCGATCTCTGGCATAGGCATTTACAAACAAGGACATGCAAATAGTGACAGGCCTTGGGGATACTGCTTTTGGACCCAAATAAGCCCCATTACATGAGGCCAAAGGTCTTGGTCAGGTGCTGCTGGGGCAGCCAGGGCAAGGCACATGGTTATCAATGGCCCTGGAGTCAACATTTAGCAAATTTAGGAGGTCATTTATCAAAGTGCTATATGACGTTTTCGCATGCGTTAAGCACCTTTAACTTTATATCTCTATAGGAGTCCCACCTAGTAACTCGAGGTGAGGTTTAGGTATTAGTGTAGGGGTTAGGGGCCACTTTGACATTCAAAGTGAGACGTACGAACAGAACAGTGCTCTCTTGTGAAGATTTGATGACCTTCGGAGTGAGGAAATACCCAAAGATGAGATTTGTGCAATGTTCTCTCAACCTAGCTTGATGGACTCTCTACCTGAGTAACATCAATCTAAGTTGAGAGAACATTGCACAAATCTCATCTTTGGGTGAGTTTCCTCACTCCGAAGGTCATCAAATCTTCACAAGAGAGCACTGTTCTTTTAGTACGTCTCACTTTGAATGTCAAAGTGGCCCCTAACCCCTATACTACTACCTAATCCTCGCCTCGAGTTACTAGGTGGGCCTGCTATAGAGATAAAAATACCTACCTAGTATGAGGGCATTATGGCTAGTTTCTCTCTCTCTCTCATATGATAGTCCCTCCAGTGGTTGAATGTAGGAAATACAACAATTCTGGCATTGCACTAATACGTATGCAAAGCACTAAGATAGCATACTTTGCGATATTTAATGCATTTTGATAAATCCAGGCCTTATGTTGGCCCCATAGGGCATTTCCCAAATTGGGGGCTAGGGACAGAGGCTCAACACCTTTATTAGATTATTTTGTTAATCATCTACTAAAGCTGTAGCCATTTATCCAAATCAAAACCAGATGTTGCTCTGTTTGGTTAAAGAGTTGTGTCACCCTGCGTGGGTGAAGGGTTGTGCAAGGAGGGGTGGGGTAGGGTAGAGGGTTGGGTTGGGTTGGGTTGGGTAGGGGTAGGGTCCCGGATGCCTCAGTTACTCTCCTCATATTAAAATAACAATGATGTACCAGGAAAAGATTTGTGTGCCTATTAGGACCACTAGAATTTCTGTGAGGAAGCAACGAATAGCAGAGTTATCAAGAGATCAGGAAACTATTTAGCTTTGCCATGCTGCAGCTGTGTGGGCTCATTCCAGCACTGCTCCTCTGACTTGATAGCAATTTTTCAGATAAAGACAGAAGTTCCTCTCCTTGAAAATGCTGTGTCATTTCTTTCTCTTTAACTGAAATTCCAGCTTAGGTTTAGGAAGTACCCCAATGACCTACTTCTCCTTTCTCTACCCTTCCACAGTTGCCAGTAGAATTGCACAAACCTAGACCATACTTTATTCATTCTTAGCTTTTTTTTTTTTTTGTTGTTGTATCTTTTTCCACTGAGCATGTTTCCTCTCTTCTGGCAGCAGGCACTATGAGTCGATGCTGTTTTGTAAAGGTGCTGGTAGGTAACTAAGCTGGCAGTGCATTCTATCTATACTTTAACTGAGTTAAAGAACTGCAAGTTAATAAATACCTGTTTTATCTTGTATGTATGATAAAACATTGTTAGCTAGCATTCTGTTAAATCAGCTGTTTAAAAGCGTTTCCTAGTGTAGTTTATTAACAATTTCAGTTACAGGTTCAGTTTCGTATGGTTTGCCTTGCAAAAAGACAATTTCTGGCTGTAACAAGGCTGTGTTTTTGCTGACTTTTCCTACTAAACATTTTCTGTATTGGTTGAACTTCTGAACCCACAAAAAGAAAAAAAAAACAGAATTTAGGGCAAAACAAGTAAAGTATTCAAAGCAAATAAAAAGAAAACTGTATTATATTTTAAACTGTTTATGATTAATAATATTTTTGATGTTCTGATTGATAGTTTCTTCATTTATGCCTTTAATGGGTGCTACGTTGTGGTTTGAACCCTAGTTAGCAGCGTTTCATCTGCAAAAGTTATTTGTACACATTAAAATACTGGTGAATAGTGGAACCACTTTGGATTTGTGCAGAGATGCCTTGAGATACCCTGACAATGCTTTTCTCTGCAGTTGCCTCTTATAAATGCATGGTTGGATGCATGATACAAGGAAACAGAAGGAGGATGATCACTGTTCATGGACAGCATATCCTAGAAAGATGAAAGCAAATTAAAGTAGAATTAATAGATTGAAAATCACCTCTTCACTTGAACTACTGAAAGTCAGGAAGCTTATTGACTATGCTCCACAGTAATTTACTGTTATCCGTTGTACTAATATCTTTTCCCTTTTTTGGTGCTGTTTATTTTCTGTTAACGTGGGCAGGAATTTAGGAACAGGAATTCTTTTCTATTCCTGAATAATTTTTTTTTCAAGATATGTTACAAACCTGGCTTTCTTCTATCAGGTCCTATGAAATAAAATGAAAATATATTAATGTGGGCATTGTTTGAATGGTTAATTGACTTCTGGAGAAAACAGTCCTTCTAGAATAAAGAAATAGAAATGCTCATCCAGGAAGTGAAACAAGGGAGTGAGCATTTTCCATAGCAGCTCCAAAACTGTGGAACTCGTTGCCTCAGGAGCTACGGTTCATGCTGTGCTCTAAGACTTTTACGTGGCTATTAAAAACGTTCTTTGTTCAGGCAAGTATTCCTATGAAGCGAGGGTGGGCTTCTGTTTTTAGGATAGTAGGTTATGCAAAGAGTTGATATTTGTTAGTTTCAGTTGCTGCACTTTTTATGGTGTAGTTTTGGTTGTATGCTGTGTAGAGCCTGGGCACAGGTGGCCTATAAAATAAATAGCTGAAACCTAAATATTCTCATGAAATCTCTTTTTTCGGTGCATATTTGCCATGTTAATGTAAATATACTACAGAAGAGTTTTTTTTTGTAGTGTTATCCTTACACATCCTGTCGAGAATGATTACCAATAATGAGATTCTGCAAGCTAACCTGGAAGCACTGTTTTCATGTTGAAAGAAATTAAAGTTAACATGTTGTAGGTGCTACCTTATGGAATGGACTAGTTTAATACAGTTATGACTAGCTTTTAAGAGCTGTCCAAGTGAATTAACATGGCAACCACACCACTTTATTAAAACAAAATTTCTCAATACGCAGTTTCCACAACCACATTGCAAGAAACGGTATTATTTCCTGAACTGAAACTGATCTTTCACTGTTAGCAACCAAGCTGCTGGAGACGTTGATAGATTTTCAAGAACTGAAACAAGCTGAATAATGGCATTTAATAGCTAACAGAATATGTACATTTGTTAAAACTGAGCATAAACACTATTAGCTATGGAAAGCCCTATGGCCTGACTTGGGACACATGGAATATGGAAATCCCTGGGAGATGGGGAATCCTGGATATTTTTCAAGAGCACAACCTAATGGCAAAACAGGCATGCTTGCAGATGTATTCTCCCTTGGCTAGAGGTTAATCCTAGCAACAATCAGATTACATAAAAAGAAATGGAAGACCAAAAGGATAAAATAGCCAGCTACTGTGAATGAAGGTCTGTAGCACTTCAGTTTTGGGCTTTCATAATAACATAGCAAATGTCAGCAGATAAAGACCAAAATGATCCATCCAGTCTGCCCAGCAAGGTGTTCAGGTTGCCATTGTCATGCTGTGCAAGTCAACCCAAGGGTAAGGAGGCCTTATCTAATCTGTAAAAGCAGGTAATGGCCAGAGCTCCCCTTTCCAACTTTACTTATTCATTCCTGCCTCTACTGACGCAGCACAAGAGGACTGTTCTACCACCAACAAGAGTGAATTTGTACAAACTTCATTGAAGAAACATAAACAGCTAAGCTAAATAACTAAACCTTTTGTTAACTGTAAGATATGCCCAGATGGATCTCTTGGCTGGTTATAACTGCTGCTGTTTGTAGGTTACTCTCGTGAAGAACTATTTCATCAAAAGATACCAGAGGATAGCCTGGCTTTTCATGCCCCTGTCATATAGCCTCCCAGTGGAAGTCAAAGACAAAAAGAGTACCAGAATTCAAGGGTTAAACACAGAGGATCCCTAGTTGCAAAGAAGTAGGAGGAAAAACTAGAGATCAGCTAGAGTTTATCGCATTGCAACAGGAAAGACATTGGGCAGACAAGATGGTCATTCATTATCTGCCATTATATTCTGTGTTATATTCTACCAGGTAATAGGGGGAGCTGAAGTAGCTTCTAAAAGCTCAGGGGTTGAAGAAGACTCTTGCGCTGGAGGTGGACCCTTGGCCTGGTGCAGGATTGGTATGGCCCTCTGGTCGGACCCAGAGAGGGCCTGCCACCAGGAGGCGGAGCACACAAGGAGACAGAGGCTAGCTGGAGCTTCACCATTAGCAATCCGGGGTTTCCGCAGGTTGAGCCCTTGAGTATCCGGACTGCCTGGGCTTAGGTGGGCCTCGTAGGTTCTCCCAGAGAGATAGCGGAGAGGTGTGCCCACCACGAGCAAAGGTGCGCGGCTGGTGATGAAGGGAGGAACTAGACCCAGTCAAGGATCACCGGAGACCTCAGGAAGAACACAGGATATGAAAGTCTTTCAGGCAAGATAGGCAGTGCCTATTGGTCTAGTATGAGGAAGGCCGTGGGCAGCGTCCAAACAGGCTGGTCTGGTGGTCACAGGAGTGAACAGAGTATCCGAGTGGAGTGCAAGGGTCAAAGCCAGGGTATCCATCCGAGAGTGGTCAGCCAAGGCAAGGGTCAGTTCCAAGATCAGTCTGAGTATAGTCAAGGCAGGCAGAGGTCAGTTCCAGGTGGCAGTCAATGTGGTCAGGCAGCTAAAGGTCAGTTCCAGGCGGCGGTCAAACATGTTCAGAAGATGGGCAGTGGTCAGTTCCAGGCAGCAGTCAAACATTGTCAGGCAATCAGAGGTCAGGTCCAGGCAGCGGTCAAATGTGGTCAGGCAAGCAGAGGTTAGTACCGTGAATCAATCCGAGAAGATACTACTGAGGAGGAATGTGGAGCAGGAATCAGGCCAGACGCTGGGACACAGAGAGGACCACAGGAATGCAGGAGCACTGGAACAACACAGGATCACAGGATCACAGGAACACTGGAACAGAGACTGGATCAAGGAACACAGGAACAAGGAATGTAGGACGGCAACTAGCTACACCAGAAGTGTCAACCCAATTGCCAAGGCAGGAAACTGGAGCCTGAGCCCTTCCTTATATACAGGGCTCAGGTGACGTCACTATCGCACGCCACGGGGGAACTTCCCGCGCCTGGCCCTTTAAATGGCCGTGTGTTCCGCATGCACTTAGGGGCGGGCCTAATGCCTACGAGGACGCCGAGCCCTGGAGAGAGGAACCGAGCGATGTTGAGGGTCTTGAAGGCCCGGGATAGACTGAGGGACGCTGCGGATGCAGGGAGTTAGCGGCGGCTGCAAGAGAGGACGGCCCAGGCCTGGTGAGGGGAGCCCGAGGTAAGCGGTGCCAGCTGTGGCACCAGCGCGGCCGGGACGCGCAACAAAGGCTAGATCATCCAAAACATTAGAGATGTGCATTCGTTTTTGCTGAATTGGAAAATTGCAACGAATTTGTCCAATTCGGCATATTTCAGGGAGCCCGAAAAAAATCAGGATTTTCCTGTTTTTTCGCAAAAATTCGTTTTTCCGATTAGTGCGCACTAACTGGAGTTAGTGCGCGCTAACTCCCCGTTAGTGCGCGCTAAGTCCTGTTAGTGCGCACTAACAAAAACTAACAAAAAGTAACAAAAAGTAACAAAATCTAACGGTTTTTTGTTAGTGCGCGCTAACAGGAGTTAGCGCGCACTAACGGGGAGTTAGCGCGCACTAACTGGGAGTTAGCGCGCACTAACTAAAAATCGATTTTTCGCGAAAAAAAAAGACCCGAACCGAAAAAAAACGACATTTTCCATGGCGGCCGAAAAACGAAGAACGACACGAACACAAAAAACTATGCACATCTCTACAAAACATATATAGTTTGTGATATTGACATTTGTATGATATGATTCATTGTTGAAAGTAGCTATTTGAAAAAAAGAAACAATTACTAAATATATAACTTTCATCAGATAGAATTCAGCCAATGCCATTTATAAAACTGCTCCAATAACATTTTTTAAATGTTCTGGCTTGTTCCTTCCTGGAAGTATTTCTTGGTTTAAGAACATTCATCTAATAAAATATATATTTCTACTTCCAAATGTGCTGCTAAGAACAACATAGTAAAGATTAAGAATTTTGAAGCTTACTTAAGAGTGCTCTAACAGATATTAAAGTGTGTCATAGCATATTATTGATTGAATTGGGGTTACAAAATGGCATTTACCTATGAAGCTACAAAATGAAATCAGGCAGCTAATTTAGAGCTTCTCAAATGTATGAATGAAAATTGTTTTTCTCGAATGTAGTATCTCTTCTTCCTCTCTGGTTTAGTAAATGTCATTGGAATTATAATACTCTATAATGCATTTCCCTGTATTGTTCATATAAATGACATTTTCTTTAAAATTACAAATAACTTGCCAAGCAATTTTTAATTCAATAGTAAAATTAATTGTATATTGGCATAGCAAAGACTGACTTACTGGGCCTATGTCTCCTAGTTAAGATCCTAGCAGGATTTGAAGTGCTTGGGCTTAGCGGTGCTTTCTGCCTTGAAGTGATAGGGATCCACCTACAGAGCATTTTATTGCCATTGTAACCCTCTAACCAAAGGTCAAATGCACTTCTCCATTGTGTGTCTATGAAAAAGTTCTTAGCATATCTGGCCCTTATGTTTACCATTACAGGTGTTTGACTCATCCTTTTGATATGACAATAGTAATGCCTGGATTACCATGTTCAAGCAGTTTTAATGGTTTGTTCACTTTAGTAGGCTTTGGTTAGTGATTCTGGGCCTAATTTACTAAACTATTTATTCCATAGACATAGAATGGAATAAAAATTCTTAGTAAATAAGGCCCTTGATGGTCTTTCTAGGAATTAGGTCCTTCAGTTAAAATATGGGGTTATTAAGCCATCCCAATAATGTCCCACAGTTTTATATATGAAAACTCTATATTTCTGTCTTTCACAACAATTATTTAGAGAAATATTTAAACAGTGCAAGATTACTTTTTATAGCTGGTTGTTACATGAAAAACTGCACCACAGCTGGAAAGAATATTCAGTGATATACAAAACATTAAGATGTGAACTGCTATTGGCCAGAGTTAAAGGGGCAGCAGGAGCTAGATTCTCCCATATTATCAAATTGCCTGATTCTTCATTGGAGATGTACAACTTTTTCAAAAATAGGCTTGATAGAAATTCCATAGAGTTCCCATAAAATTAATAAAGCTGAAAATGTTCACGTTTCTGAACTAACTAGAGAAGTTCAAATGGGTTTAAACTTACTAGTGATTTTAATAAAGTTTTTGGAACAGCAGTAGCTTCTTCCAAATGTGCGCCTAAGAACAACACAGTGAAGCATATGAAGACAGACTTAAAGATCTAAATGTACACCCTAGAGGAAAGGTGAGATAAGGGAGATATGGTAGAGATTTAAATATCTCAAAGGTTTTCATGCACAGAAGGCAAGCTTCTTTCAATAGAAGAGAAACTCTAGAACTAGGGGTCATGCGATGAGGGCGAAAGGGGTACACTCAGGAGTAATCTTAGGAAGTATTTCTTTAGAGAGAGGGTGCTGAATGCATGAAAAGGCCTCCCAGTGGAGGTGGTTGAGACAAAAATAGTATCTAAATTTAAGAAGGCATGGGATAAATACAGAGGATATCTAAGGGAGTGATAGGAATGATAAAGCTAAATCATTGGCGGATGGGCAAACTAGATGGGCCATATGGCCTTTTTCCTGTTCTATGTTTCTCTATTTCAGGAAGTCTCCAATAATATCAAATTGCTTGGTTCTTAATTAGAGTTCTAGATCCTCTTGAGATTTTTCCCAGATTCACTAGAAAAAATCCATTGGATTTTACCAACATATTTAGAGAAAATCTAATTCTTCTGACAAACTAGACTATTTTTCTGGGGTGAGCTTGTCTTTGACTTGTTTATGCATCACAACTTTTGACTATACTTTATTCCATTTTGCTCTAAGTCTGCTTTCTTTTCTGTCCTATTATTTTATGATTTTTGTAATCATTATTTTACCAATGATAGTAAGTAATTAATAGGGATATGCTTTCATTTTTAACAACATAGGCAATGTCAACAACTAAATAAAATAAAATTTATTTTGTTGGCATGTTTTTTTGCTTTGTTTTAAAATGAAAAAAATGAAATGACATATTTTGTTGCAGGTTCATGTCATTTCAAACAATACATATCTCTAGTCATGTTATCATGTTATGTTTGTTTAAATGCTAGTTAGCACATAGACCCCCTACTCCAGTACATCTGTGGGATCAGTTCAGTTAAAGCTCTACCCCTTGATACCCTACTGGAACTCACTCTTGTGTGTAGACTGCTTGGTACAGCCTTGTTTTCCTCCATTTCCCAGAAGATAAAATCTGTAGTCTGATATTAAGGTTATGAGTCCCTTTATAGAAAATCAGGAATACATGACTGTGATACTTGAGAACCACAAACAGGTTTAGTTTGCAGGATATCTATAATGAATAGTCATATGATGTATTAGTAAACATCTATAAGCCCAGCTGATTTGCATATTTTTAGTTGTCCTGAAAACCTGACTTGATTTGCTTCCAAATGCTGGATTTTCTGTCTAGCAATGTTGTAATATGATCATGCAGATGTTAAAATGGTTCAGCTCAAGGTTGAAAAATAGAGTTCAAATATATTGATCCGGATCATCCAGTCTTTATTTATTTACCAAGCCATTTAACATCAAAAAGGTCTTATCTCATGGTAGGACCCAAAGTTCAACATATTTTTAGTAAGTCATGAATATATTCCTAGACTTCAAATAACTACTGCATAACTATTTTGGAGCTGACTTGGATTCTTCTCTTTCTTCCTCTGCTTCCTTTTTTGCTGTTTTCTCCCTATTTCTCATTATTTCTTTCAGTCTCTGTATGTCAGCTTGAACCCAACGAGGCTCAGAAAGACATGGGAAGAATCTTCTCAGCACCTTTCTTTGAGGAATAGGGCCACTACCGATACTGCTTTGCTTATGGCAGCTATATAGGAACCTCTGTTTTCATCTCTGCCTTTTTCTCTGAGGCAAGTTGTGGTCCAGTGGAACTCCATATGAATTTGGATTTCTTCTTCCTTTAGTTATCATATAATAGCCTTTCCCTCTGTGACTTGGGGCTAAGTCTATATTCAGTCTTTCTTCTGCAGCACTTCTAAACTAGGGATTCAGGCTAAGAAAATTTGGGGAGGAATTATTTTCATTAAGCATTTTGAAGATTAATGTTTGCTTAGACTAAACTAGATTTTTTTTTAAGTATTTGCATCTTTCCTTGGTCTCATTACTGAATTAAATATCAAAGTTTCTGTACTAATAGCAGCAGACAAAACTACATTGCAGAACATAGTATAGGCTGTGTCTAATCGGCAGGCTCCTGTATTTTGTGGTTGAACTGCCTATTTGCATTTAGAAACAAGAACTGCTGTGGAGTATTCTTTCGTTAAAAGAAAAGAATTGTTCTTGGGACCTTTCAAACCCAAACAGTTTTGTTGATCAGTTTGAATATCTGTCTAATAGTGTATGCAAATACATTCTTCATTTCAATCATTTATCAGCACAATAATTAGATGTTTAACTTAATCTAATTAAAACTTGATCTGACAACCTCAGATCTTGTAAGAAATTATGCATGAATTGTGATTACAAAGTGGAAGCTGTCTTGTCTGCCATCCAACAGTGTGATTTCACTGCTGCTGTGCTGCAGCTTTCACGTGAAGACTAAAATTTCATGTGATTCATAAATGCACTGTTTTTTACTGAGTGTAACCTTTGACTTCGTTTCTATTAAGAAGTTGTTAATGTTCCTTCCAGGGTAAGGAGACTAAAGAGGCAGCACTTTTAAATCCCTGGCAAAGGTCATGTTTTAAATATCTTGGAAAATCACCATTGCCTTCTCTATTTTGGTGTTTCGACACCCTAAAATAGCTCTGACAGCTATAAATGATCAACTCTGGCATAAAAAATGTTAAATTATCACTCATGCCTGTCGGCTATTAAAATTAGGCCATAGATGTATTTATAGATTAAAAAAATATATTATTGAAAAGTGGCTATTGTTAGCACTGCATCTGTATTTTAACTTCTGTAATTTATATTCATGTAGGAGGCTCATCCTGCATGCAATTTTTTTTTTATGAATCCTTCACGGAAGAAAAATAGTAAAATATGACTGTTCAAAATATTCTCTTGTTTAAGAGTTAGAAGAAATTCAATAAGAAGATGTAAAAATATTATCAGATTTTTTTTTTTTACTATTAGATTTTACCAGTTCAGCAGTAAAATTCCACCTTTTTAAGTCTGCATTTGCAGATTTATATGAATTCTAATTCACTCAATTTTAATTTACTATAAGCAAGCGAAAAGAAAGAAATGCAGATAGTAATCTGCATTTCTTTCTTTTTGCTTGCTTATACTCCTTTCCATCTATAGTTTTTTTTTAAATCTTTTCTTTTCAATACTTATTTTAACTTTAATTGCATTGTTTTATTTATTTTATCTGTATGTTTGAACTATTAATTTTATGTATGTTTTATTGTAAACTGCCCCGAACTGTGGAGGGTGCGGTATAGAAGTAATGTCAAATAAATAAATAAATAAATAACTAAATAAATAAAATTCTAACATGGACCAAGTCAATTAGGAATTTGTTTTTAAGGCGGGAAAGAAAGCTTAGGGCTGATTAAAAGTAAGGATAGATAAACTTTCTGGTTTTAAATCCATGTTTCGGGATCTGCAAAAACAGATGTGAATTAAGATTCCTTTGAACTTCCAACTCAATCAGAACTGGCCTCTGTTATATTACAGGATCATAACCCTTCATTGGCAACTATCTGGATTTGTTTCCCTATTTTATATCCCCTTACAGATCATATATCCCAGTCATTGCACTGACAGTCCTAGGCCAGAGGCCAAGCTGCAGGGCTCCTTATAAAACCCTGCAATCATGAATCCTAAGTCTAGCCACTAGGTGACATCATTACCCAATGAGTCCGGGGGTGGTGACCACTGCCTCTTCAACAACCCTAGCTCTGGGTGACCTGGGGAGAAGAAGACCTGTTCTGGGAGTTAAACCCAAGTTCTCTAAATGGCAGTATGCAGCACTGACACTTACCCACCTCTGATGGGTTGTTTTTTTTTTTGTTAAGTACAGATTTTGGGTCAATTGGATTCCTGTGATTACTGGCAGATTCAAGCTCTTTGATGTAGATGGAGATGTTAGTATTGAATGATTTGCATTGATATGAATAAGATTCTGTGAACATCTGCATTGAGCGTGTGTCAAAGAATACTGGTGAATACTTGGCTTATCAGTCTCCATGACAATGGCTTGAGCTTATCATACTCAGTGCACAGCCTTTCCCAGTTTGAATGACTATTCAAACCTCCTTCCTTTCTGTGAATGGGACTCTTACTAACGGCCCAATGTATTAAACCACAAATGGTTTCACAGATATGATAGCACATACAAAAACAGTAAATAACCTGCATAATCATGTTTGTGAATATTAACACATACTATTTGCCTTCTTTTACATGTGTAACTTTGTGTTTACATTGACATTTGCAAAAATTATGCAAAATTACTAATGAGCTGAAGAATCTTGCAAAATAATCATTAGCACTTTGAACAAAGCAAAATTACACTTAGAAAATCACCCAATTTGGTGATTTTCCGCTAAACTTGACTATACTTCAAGAAGGTGTAGTTAAGAGGTTTCTTTTGCTACAAAGTCTGTAATTTTGCATGGACTACTGCAAAATAAATACTTCATATGTCATTTGAATAATATTTAAATTAGCAAGTATTGCAAGACAATTTTTTCTCGGGGTATAGTACAGTTCTTTGTGCAGTCTTGCAGGTTAGTATATTTGCTTCTTTATCTGAGTTGATTTATCTACCTTTGAATCATATATTTTGAGATCTTAGAGATTTGCATTCCTTTCTTTATTTTGGATTGCCCTAGATATAAATGCAGCCAGAGCTGGACAGAAAAACATTTTTTCCAGCTCTGAGGCTTCTTTTTGGAAGAACTGAGGGAAAAGTGCCATAGATATGGTCATTGCTAAGTCATTCTCTCGTATATTAGTGCATTAACTTACCTCCTCCAAGAAAGTTGTCTTGTATCTAACACCTGCTTTTTTTGACACTGGTAACATCTAGAATCAGAGAGAGGAAAACACAGACTAAGGAAAGGAAGTTTGCCAAAAATAAATACTCAGATCAACAAGGAGAAAGAAGTGAAATTTTAAACAAGCTAAGAAAAGATTCCAAATTGAAGCAAAAAGCTACTAAAGCAAGCACTGTTTATCCAATGATACTGAAATCTTCATAGATTTGTCCAATTAAATATGTTGGAATGGGACAAGTGGAGCAAGGGTATGTAACATTTCACTATATTCAAGAATTCTAGCTGTGGAATAATTAACATAAACAAGAGAAACAGAAACATGACAGCAGAAAAAGACCATATGGCCCATCTAGTCTGCCCATCCATCCAATTTATCTAGCTCTATAATTCCCAAAACTGTTTCAGAGATCTCCAGTATTTATCCCAGGCTTTCTTAAATGCAGATACTGTTTTTTCTCCACTACCTCCGCTGGGAGGTAGTTCCATATATCCACTACCTCTCTGTAAAGAAATATTTCCTAAGATCACTCCTGAGTCTCCTTTTACCCTCATCCTATAACCCCCGATTCTAGAGCCTCCTTTCCATTCAAAAAGGCTTGCTTCCTGTGCATGGAAACATTGGAGATATTTCAATGTCTCTGTCATATCTCCCATATCTCACCTTTTCTCTAGGGTATACATGTTTAGATCTTTTAAGATTGCCCCCAAATAATTTAGAATGAAGATCACTGAACATTTTATTAGCCACCCTCTGAAATGACTCCAACCGGTTTATTTCCTTTTGAAGGCACTATCTCCAGTATTCCACAGTATTCCAAATGAAGTCTCACTAGGAACCTACTGTATACTAGGGATGTGCAGAGGGATGCAATACGTTGCATTCATGATTCGGATTCGTCGGGGAGCAGATACGTTGCATTCGGCCGTATGGCGCCCCGATGCGTTAATACGGCGATTTCTATTCGTGTCCCAGCTAAAATTAAAATTAACTACAACCCCCCACCCTCCTGACCCCCCCAAGACTTACCAAAACTCCCTGGTGGTCCAGCGGGGCGTCCAGGAGCCATCCCCTGCACTCTCACACCCTCGGTGCCGGTTTCATCATGGCGCTGATAGCTTTTGTCACAGGGGCTACCGGTGCCATTGGTCAGCCCCGTCACATGGTCATCGGCGCCATCTTGTGCTCCTACCATGTGACAGGGGCTGACCAATGGCACCGGTAGCCCCTGTGACATAGTATGGGCAAAGGCTTTCGGCGCCATTTTGAGTACTGGCATCGGACGGCCGGCATGCAGGAGGTCGCTCCCGGACCCCCGCTGGACTTTTGGCAAGTCTTGTGGAGGTCAGGAGGCCCCCCCCAAGCTGGCCAAAAGTCCCAGGGGGTCCAACGGGGGTCCCAGAGCGACCTCCTACACTCCGGCCGTCCGATGCCAGTACTCAAAATGGCGCCGATAGCCTTTGCCCATATTATGTCACAGGGGCTACCGGTGCCATTGGTCAGCCCCTGTCACATGGTAGGAGCACAAGATGGCGCCGATGGCCATGTGACAGGGGCTGACCAATGGCACCGGAAGCCCCTGTGACAAAGGCTATCGGTGCCATGATGAAACCGGTACCGAGGGTGTGAGTGCAGGGGATGGCTCCCGGACCCCCCGCTGGACTACCAGAGAGTTTTGGTAAGTCTTGGTGGGGGTTCAGGAGGGTGGGGGATTGTTTAAATTTTTATTTAGGTGGCCGTATAATTCGGCGAAGATTTGTGTATTCGTGGGGAATCGCAATACATTTCGCTTCCCCATGAATACTACGAATAGTGCAATTTGCGTTGCAGATCACCAATATAGTGAAAACGAATGCACACCCCTACTGTATACTAGAGATGTGCTTCGGTTAAATTTTTCGTGTCGGGGTTCGTTTTGGGGCCCCTCTGCAGGAATTTCATTTTTTCCGTGGTTCGGGTTTTTTTTTTTTCCGGAGGCCCCGATTTTTGGGTTAGTGTGCACTATCGGGAGTTAGTGCACGCTAACTGTTATGGCCGCCGGCCGCAGCAAACCACGACTGGGGCTGACTGTCATGGCTGCCGGCCAAGGCAATCCGTGGCCGGGACCAAGTACTCACCCGCAATGTCGGGTAGGCCCAGAGGCTCCTGCAGGAGCAGGGAGCCTCCTCCGACCTTCTTCGCGCGGCCTTGGCCACTGCCCGGGCCGGCCGCGGAGCTCAGCGGGGCTGAGATGACTCCTCCCTCTTCCCAGCTGCATGGGGCCGCACGCGTGGCTGAAGATTAGATTTAAAGGGGCCACGACAGGAAATGTCGTGGCTCCCTCCTGAAGGCTCCTCCCTTCTTCCAGGTATTTTGGTATTGAGGTTTTGTGCTTGGTTCCTGTTTTGGTATTTCAGATCCGCTCTTTGCTCCGTTTCTGCTCTTCTCCTTGTTGAACTGATACTTTGGTTCCTGACCCTTGGACCGGTGGTGGTGATTTCTGGTATCGACTTGGACTGGCTTCGGACCATTCTCCTTCTCTTCTCCTGGATCGGCTTCGGACCATTCTCCTTCTCTGCTCCTGGACTGGCTCTCGACCTCCCTCTGGACTTCGACCCTTGGACTGGATTGGGACTATTCTTCTATGAATACTCCCGGACTTCTCACGACCTGCTGGAGGCGCCAGCCGTCTGTAACCCACGACCTGAAGGAGGCGCCTGCATCCAGACCATCTTCATTCTTCAGGGAATCACCTAAGTCCCAGCGGCTGTGTCCCTATGGGCTCCTCCTGGGGGATCACGAGCTTCCAGGGTGAAACCGTCCTCTCAATATCTTCAACAGGCCTTGCCATCTGACAGTAGAGACCGACGAGGGTTAACTTCCTTCTCGGCAGTGCAGACTCTACCTCAGAACAAGGGTCCACTCTCCGATTCATAACAGAATACCAAGGCCATGGACCCGGCAGAGGCCTCAGCTCGTCAGGCCATTCCTGGATTAGCCCAGAACGTCATGGAGCAGCAACGAATACTAGAATCCATGGCGGCCTCCTTGGAAGGACTTAACGCCCGGCTGGATTCTATAGCCACAACTCAAGCCATTCCGCCACCACTACCCTCGGTGGTGCAGAGTAATACCTGGTCCGTGATTCCATTACCAACTCCTCCACGTTATGCCAGAGACCCTCCCTTGTGTCAAGGATTTCTCGACCAGTGCAGCATGCACTTTCATCTTCAAGCCTCCATCTTTCCAGATGATCTTACCAAAACTACATATCTTCTATTGTTGTTGGAGGGTTCCCTGGCCTGGGCTTCTCCTTTTTGGTGACGGTCAGATCCAGTCCTACAAAATCTGCCTATTCTTGGAATTATTTCAAGCAGTGTTTGGTGACCCCCGGAAACAAGTGGTTGCGGGTTCCAAGATTTTACAACTCCGGCAAGGTGGGCGACCACTGGTCGATTATACTATTGAATTCAGAACTTTGGTATCTGAACTCCACTGGGAAGAGAACTGTCTTTGGTCTATATTCTTAGAGGGCCTGTCACCCAGAATAAAAGATGAAATGGCGGCCCGAGAGTTACCGCAATCCTTGGATTCCATCGTGGACTTGGTTACCCGAATTGATCGACGACTACAGGAAAGAGCGCGGGAGGGATCAAGTACGAGAAGGCACGTAGCAGGAGCCACGCCTTCCCGTTTGGTTTCTGCCTCCCAAACGGCACCTTAAATCTGAAGGAACTATGGAGGAACCTATGCAATTGGGAAGAGGCCACCTTTCTCCAGAAGAACGGCAAAGATGCCGCAAGGCAGGCCTCTGTCTATATTGCGGAGGAGCGGGTCATCTCATTGCCTGTTGTCCTACACGTCCGGGAAACTCCAATGCCTAGGCTCCATCGGGGGAGTAACCCTTGGCATCACCTCTCCGGCTCCCCCACTGACTCTGCAGGTCACCCTGGATTTTGAAGGTCATTGGTTCTCCACTATGGCTTTAGTAGATTCTGGAGTTGGTGGAAATTTTATTCTACAAGATGTGGTAGAGCAACTACACATTTATTATTTATTTATTATTTATTTAAATTCTTTTACTATACCGATACTCAAGACTAGGTCTTATCGTACCGGTTTACAATAGAACAGGGGAAACCAATTAACAACTAAGTAGAAGGTAAAGTTACATTAAACAGGGAGCGAAAACATGGGAGATGGAAGACAGGAAAAATTTTAAACGATAACAACTGGAGAGTGTTAAAATAATCAACGAAAAACCGTAGAGTAGCGAGACATAAACATAGATTTATCCTAGGTGATTATTAACATAATATGTCCTGTAGGAGGAGGAGACATGGGGCGGTTTGCAGGGGGGTGGTGGTGTCAGGGCAGGGACTGGAAACGGAAAGGGGGGGAATCCCCACTTGCTTCTGTCCAAAGCCTTTAATTGTATCCTCCATTCATGGAGATCCTCTGCAAGGGAGGATAACTCATCATACAGTTCCGATGGAATGTCACATTTCACCGAACCACACCGAAAGCATCTCCTTTTATATCATCCAAAGAGCAATCCATCCTATAGTTCTTGGCATTCCATGGTTACAGCAACACAACCCCCAGTTCGACTGGACCTCTCTAAAACTAATCCAATGGGGATCAAAATGCCTGGAGACCTGCATTCATGGATCAAGTCCCTCCAGTAGCTTCATCTGTACTTCACAGCTGGAAGGTCTGCTGTCTCAGTACAAGCAGTTTTCGGATGTTTTCTCCAAAAAAGCTGCGGACATTTTACCTCCACATTGAGAATTTGATTGTAACATCAATTTGATTCCTGGCACCACCCCGCCTCGGGGTAGGGTCTATCCGTTGTCTGCCTTGGAGACTCAAGCTATGTCAGAATATATTCGAGACAACCTGCAGAAAGGATTCATCAGGCGCTCTAAATCTCCAGCCGGAGCCAGTTTTTTCTTTGTTGGAAAAAAGGATGGGACCTTGTGTCCATGTACAGACTATCGTGGGCTCAATGCCATTACTATCAAGGACCGGTACCCATTGCCACTTATAGCTGAACTCTTCGACCGTCTACAGGGGGCCAAGGTGTTTTCAAAATTGGACCTTTGAGGAGCATACAATCTAGTTAGGATTCGTGAGGGGGATGAGTGGAAGACGGATTTTAACACCAGAGATGGACATTATGAATATCTCGTTATGCCTTTTGGATTGACCAATGCTCCTGCCGTCTTTCAGCACTTTGTTAACGAAATATTTAGAGACCTGCTCTATATCTGCATGGTAGTCTACTTAGATGATATTTTGATTTTTTCCTGCGATTTACAGACGCATCGTCAACATGTTGTTCAGGTGTTACAACGTCTGAGAGAAAATCGACTCTATGCTAAATTGGAAAAATGTATCTTTGAAAAAGAAGCTTTACCTTTTTTGGGATATATCATTTCTAAGCAACGATTTCAAAAGGACCCCGCTAAACTAAAATGCATCCAAGAATGGCCTCAGCCTTGTGGGCTATGGGCCCTCCAACGATTCCTTGGATTTGCAAACTACTACCGTAGTTTTATACAGAACTTTTCTAAGCTGGCTGCACCTCTTACGGCACTCACTCGTAAGGGGGCAAACATCAAGGCCTGGCCCATAGAGGCTGTAGAAGCCTTTCAGGCTTTCAAAGAATCCTTCCTTCAACAACCTTGTCTTTGACATCCGGATCCCAGACGTCCATTTACAGTGGAGGTCGATGCCTCCTCTGAAGGAGTAGAAGCTGTACTGAGCCAAAACAGTGCATCGGGAAAATTTCATCCATGCTCCTATTTCGCTAGAAAATTTTCTCCAGCAGAACGCAATTATTCTATTGGCGACAAAGAACTTCTTGCTATCAAGCTCACGTTCGAAGAGTGGCGACAGTGGTTGGAGGGGCACAGCACTGTATCACTGTCTTCACTGACCACAAAAACTTGGTGTATCTTCAACAAGCTCAACATCTGAACCCTCGTCAAGCTCGTTGGGTGCTTTTCTTCTCATGTTTCGATTTCGAGCTTAGATATCGACCAGCTACAAAGAACATCAAGGCTGATGCACTGTTCCGATCTTTCTCCGATGTGGACATTGAGGAACCAATTCAAAATATTATTGATCCTACTCGCATTATCCTCTCCGCAACGTTCACAGTCCCACTGGGCAAGACTGTGGTACCTAAGAGACTTCATACTAAAGTATTATAATGGGGACACGATTCTCAGTTAGCCGGACATTCGGGCAGAGCTCGGACTCAATCGCTCCTACAACAATACTACTGGTGGTCCGACATGCACAAGGATATTCGTGCATATGTGGATTCTTGCCCAACTTGTGCACAACACAAGAGTCCTACTGGGAAGACGGGGACTTTTACAGCCCCTACCTATTCCTCAAAAACCCTGGATGCATATTTCCACGGATTTTATTGTGGACCTTCCGCCATCTGAGGGCAATACAGTAATTTGGGTGGTTGTGGATCGATTCTCCAAAATGGCCCACTTTATCCCACTTCCCTCCCTCCCATCATCTCCTCGCCTGGCCCAACTGTTTATGCTTCATATTTTTCGTCTCCATGGCCTCCCACAGCACATCGTATCTGATCATGGCCCTCCGTTCACCTCCCGTTACTGGCTCAATCTTTGCAAAAAATTTAACATTTCCCTGGATTACACTACGGCATTTCATCCGCAGGCTAATGGACAGGTGGAACGCACTAATCGTGCGTTGAAGCAATTTCTTCGAATGTACGTCAACTCCCGCCAGGATGATTGGGCAACACTTCTCTCATGGGCTGAATTTTCCCATAACTCGCATGTTTGCTCCGCAACAGGGACATCTCCGTTCCAGATTATATTTGGACGACACCCCAGGCCGCCTCAACCATTGCCTTTACCGGTACCATCACCAGCAGCTCAACTTACCGCAGTATAGTTATGACGGCTCTGAATTCACACTCAGCGCATGCTCCGGAAAGCTGCTCAGTCCGCCAAGACATTCACTGACAAGCATCGACGAGCAGCTCCACGGTTCCATCCAGGAGAGAGAGTATGGCTCAGCACACGCCATATCCGGTTGCGAGTTCCTTCCATGCGGTTGGTCCTACGTTATATTGTACCTTTTCCTGTACTACATCAGCTGGGCCCTGTAACTTACCAACTCCGTTTACCGACCACCTTGAGAATTCATAACTCCTTCCATGTGTCCCTTCTGAAACCGTTGGTCTTCTCTTGGCCTACTCGAAAGATTCCCAAAGCCTTACCGCCCAGGGCAGAAGAAGAAACAATTTGTCAGGTGCATGAAGTACTTGATGTCCATAAATGAGGTCACACATAGGAGTATTTGTTATCTTGGGAAGGATTCAGACCAGAAGAGAATTCCTGGGAGCCTGCAAAGAATATCCTGGATAAAACACTTCTCCAGATTTTTCACAACGAACACCCAGATAAGCCCAAGCCTTCTAGAGGGAGGCCTAAAGGAGGGGGTACTGTCATGGCCGCCGGCCAAGGCGATCCGGGGCCGGGACCAAGTACTCACCCCCGATGTCAGGTAGTCCCGGAGGCTCCTGCAGGAGCAGGGAGCCTCCTCTGACGTTCTTCCCGCGGCCTTGGCCGCTGCCCAGGCCGGCCGCGGAGCCCAGTGGGGCTGAGATGACTCCTCCCTCTTCCCGGCTGCATAGGGCTGCACACGCGGCTGAAGATTAGATTTAAAGGGGCCACGACAGGAAATGTCGTGGCTCCCTCCTGAAGGCTCCTCCCTTCTTCCAGGTATTTAAGGTCTGCTCCTCAGACTTTGCCTTGGTATTGAGGCTCTGTGCTTGGTTCCTGTTTTGGTGTTCCGGATCCGCTCTTTGCTCCATTCCTGCTCTTCTCCTTGTTGGACTGATTCTTTGGCTCCTGACCCTCGGACCGGTGGTGGTGATTTCTGGTATCGACTTGGACTGGCTTCAGACCATTCTCCTTCTCTGCTCCTGGACCGACTCTCGACCTCCCTCTGGACTTCGACCCTTGGACTGGATTGGGACTATTCTTCTACGTATACTTCCGGACTTCTCACGACCTGCTGGAGGCGCCAGCCGTCTGGAACCCACGACCTGCAGGAGGCACCTGCATCCAAACCATCTTCATTCTTCAGGAGTCGCCTAAGTCCCAGCGGCCGTGTCCCTACGGGCTCCTCCTGGGGCGATCACGAGCTTCCAGGGTGAAGCCGTCCTGTCAACATCTTCAACAGGCCTTGCCATCTGACGGTAGAGACTGACGAGGGTTAACTTCCTTCTCGGCAGTGCAGACTCTACCTCAGAACAAGGGTCCACTCTCCGATTCATAACACTAACTCCCATTAGTGTGCACTATCTCCTGATAGCGCACACTAACCTGGCAGAGTTAGCGTGCACTAATTTTCTGAAATTTTGGAAAAAATCAATCATTTTTTGGTTCTCCCGAACCATTCTGAATTAGGCAATTTCATTGACATTGCCTAATTCGGGAAAAACTATTGCACATCCCTACTGTATACAGTGGTAATATTACCTTTTTTCTGCTGACCATTCCTCTCCCTATGTAGCCAAATATCTTTCTGGCTTTTTTGCCATCTCTTTGGCCACCTTATGATCATCAGATACAACCACCCTCAGATCCAGTTCTTCCTTCATGCTTAGAAGAATTTCACCTCTTTCACTGTACCTCTCACTTGGGTTACTGCTCCCTAAATGCATTACTCTGCATTTTTAGCATTAAATCTTAGCTGCCAGTCTCTACACCATTCCACAAGCTTTACTATATCCCTCCTCATATTTTTCACACTTTCCCAGATGTCTACGCTGTTGCAGATTTTGGTATCATTGGCAAAAAAACAAACTTTCCTGATAACCCTTCTGTTATGTCATTCACAAAAATGTTGAAAAGAACCGGTTCAATGGTGGCTACTAAAATGTTCAGAGATCTTCATTCTAAAGTATTTGGGGACAGACTTAAAGATCTAAACATGTCTGACCGATCCCACTAGTAACAACCCCTCCAATGAGAAACCTTCATTTACCACTATTCTTTGTTGAATCCCACTCAGCCAGTTTCTAGCCCTGTCAGTCACTCTAGGATATATAACATAAGAACATAAGAACATGCCATACTGGGTCAGACCAAGGGTCCATCAAACCCAGTATCCTGTTTCCAACAGTGGCCAATCCAGACAATAAGAACCTGGCAAGTACCCAAAAACTAAGTCTATTCCATGTTACCATTGCTAGTAATAGCAGTTAGGGATGTGAATCGTGTGCCCGATCATTTTAACGATCGGGTTCGGCTGGGGGGAGGGGGGGGGGAATCTGATCTTTAGAGATGTGAATTGGGATCGGTTCCGATTCCAATTCACATCACTAATTTTTTTTAGTGAGGCCCGCGCCGATAAAAAATAACCCACCCGACCCTTTAAAATTACCCCCTTAGCCTCCCCCACTCTCCCAACCCCTCAAAAACCTTTTACACATATCTGGTGGTCCAGGGGGGCCGCGGGGAGCAATCTCCCGTTCCCAGGCCATCAGCTGCGCTAAAAAAAAATGGCACCGATGACCCTTTGCCCTTACCAAGTGACAGGGTATCCGTGCCATTGGCCGGATACCCTGTCACTTTAAAGATGGCGCCAGCCATCCAGTGCTCCTACCATGTTACAGGGACCGGCCAATGGCACGGATACCCTGTCACATGGTAAGGGCAAAGGGCCATCGGCGCCATCTTTATGAGTGGCAGCCGATGGCCCGAGAGCGGGAGATCGCTCCCCGCGCGCCACCCCCCAGACCACCAGGTAATTTTAAAAGGTTTTTTTGGGGGGGGGGTCGGGAGGGGTTGGGAGGGTGGGAGAGGCTAAGGGGGTCGGTTTAAAGGGTCGGGTGAGTTTTTTTTTTATCGGGCCATCGGCGCCATTTATATTAGTGGCAGCCAAAATGGCGCCGATGGCCCGAGAGCGGGAGATCGCACCGGGATCCCCCCACTGGACCACCAGGTAATTTAACATTTTGGGGGGGTTCGGGAGGGTGGGGGAGGGTAAGGGATTGGTTTTAAAGGGTCAGGGTGGGTTTAGGGGTGGTTTTGGTGTGCCGGTTTTCCCACCCTCCCCCCAAATAATTCCTGTGCTCGATTTAACGATTTTTGATGATAAATCGGGGGAATTTGTATTGTATCGCACATGATTTAAAAAATATCGACGATTTTTTTAAATCGTCAAAAAACGATTCACATCCCTAATAGCAGTGGTTATTATCTAAGTCAACTTAATTAATAGCAGGTAATGGACTTATTCTCCAAGAACGTATCCAATCCTTTTTTAAACACAGCTATACTAACTGCACTAACCACATCTTCTGGCAACAAATTCCAGAGTTTAATTGTGCGTTGAGTGAAAAAGAACTTTCTCTTTCTAGTTTTAAATGTGCCACATGCTAACTTCATGACATGCCCCCTAGTCTTTCTATTATCCGAAAGAGTAAAAAACCAATTCATATCTACCCATTCTAGACTTCTCATGATTTTAAACACCTCTATCATATCCCCCCCCCCCCCCCCTCAGCCATCTCTGCTCCAAGCTGAAAAGTCCTAACCTCTTTAGTCTTTCCTCAAAGGGGAGCTGTTCCATTTCCTTTATCATTTTGGTCGCCCTTCTCTGTACCTTCTCAATCACAATTATATCTTTTTTGAGATGCGGCGACCAGAATTGTACACAGTATTCAAGGTGCGGTCTCACCATGGAGCAATACAGAGGCATTATGACATTTTCTGTTTTATTCACCATTCCCTTTCTAATAAATAATTCCCAACATTCTGTTTGCTTTTTTGACTGCCACAGCACACTGAACCGACGATTTCAATGAGTTATCCACTATGACGCCTAGATCTCTATCTTGGGTAGTAGCACCTAATATGGAACCTAACATTTTGTAACTATAGCATGGGTTATTTTTCCCTATATGCATCACCTTGCACTTGTCCACATTAAATTTCATCTGCCATTTTGATGCCCAATTTTCCAGCCTCACAAGGTCTTCCTGCAATTTATCACAATCTGCTTGTGATTTACTACTCTGAACAATTTTGTATCATTTGCAAATTTGATTACCTCACTTGTTGTATTTCTTTTCAGATCATTTATAAATATATTGAAAAGTAAGGGTCCCAATACAGATCCCTGAGGCACTCCATTGCCCACACCCTTCCACTGAGAAAATTGTCCATTTAAACTTACTCTCTGTTTCCTGTCTTTTGGCCAGTTTGTAATCCACGAAAGGACATCACCACCTATCCCATGACTTTTTATTTTTCCTAGAAGCCTCTCATGAGGAACTTTTTCAAATGTCTTCTGAAAATCCAAGTACACTACATCTACAGGTTCACCTTTATCCACATGTTTATTAACTCCTTCAAAAAAGTGAAGCAGATTTGTGAGGCAAGACTTGCCTTGGGTAAAGCCATGCTGACTTTGTACCATTAAACCATGTCTTTCTATATGTTCTGTGATTTTGATGTTTAGAACACTTTCCACTATTTTTCCTGGCACTGAAGTCAAGCTAACTGGTCTGTAGTTTTCTGGATCACCCCTGGAGCCCTTTTTAAATATGGGGGTTATATTAGCTATCCTCCAGTCTTCAGGTACAATGGGTGATTTTAATGACAGGTTACAAATTTTTACTAATAGGTCTGAAATTTCATTTTTTAGTTCCTTCAGAACTCTGGGGTATATACCATCCAGTCCAGGTGATTTACTACTCTTAAGTTTGTCAATCACGTCTACCACATCTTCTAGGTTCACCGTGATTTGGTTCAGTCCATCTGAATCATTACCCATGAAAACCTTCTTAAGTACGGGTACCTCCCCAACATCCTCTTCAGTAAACACCGAAGAAAAGAAATCATTTAATCCTTCCACGATGGCCTTATCTTCTCTAAGTGCCCCTTTAACCCCTCGATCATCTAACGGTCCAACTGACTCCCTCGCAGGCTTTCTGCTTAGGATATATTTTAAAATGTTTTTACTGTGAATTTTGCCTCTACGGCCAACTTCTTTTCAAATTCTCTCTTAGCCTGTCTTATCAATGTCTTACATTTAACTTGCCAACGTTTATGCATTATCCTATTTTCTTCTGTTGGATCCTTCTTCCAATTTTTGAATGAAGATCTTTTGGCGGAAATAGCTTCTTTCACCTCCCCTTTTAACCATGCCGGTAACCATTTTGCCTTCTTTCCACCTTTCTTAATTTGTGCAATACATCTGGATTGTGCTTCAAGGATGGTATTTTTTAACAATGAACATGCCTCTTGCACACTTTTTACTTTTGTAGCTGCTCCTTTCAGTTTTTTTCTATTTTTCTCATTTTATCAAAGTTTCCCTTTTGAAAGTTTAGCACAAGAGCCATGGATTTGCTTACTGTCCCCCTTCCAGTCATTAAATCAAATTTGATCATATTATGATCACTATTGCCAAGCTGCCCCACCATCGTTACCTCTCTCACCAAATCCTGTTCTCCCCTGAGAATTAGATCTAAAATTGCTCCCTCTCTCGTCGGTTCCTGAACCAATTGCTCCATAAAGCTATCATTTATTCCATCCAGGAACTTTATCTCTCTAGCGTGTCCGGATGATACATTTACCCAGTCAATATTTGGGTAATTATTACCGCACTACCAATTTGGTTAGCTTTCCTAATTTCTCTTAGCATTTCACTGTCAGTCTCACCATCTTGACCAGGTGAACGGTAGTATACTCCTATTACTATAAGTCTTCTGTGTGGAACCGTGTCAAAGGCCTTGTTGAAATACAAGTATACTACGTCTAGCACTCTTCCTTGATCGAGCTTTCTGGTCACCCAATCAAAGAAGTTGATCAGATTTATCTGACAAGATTTACCTCTGATAAAACTATGCTGCCTCAGATCTTGCAATCCATTGGATTCCAAAAATTGCACTATCCTCTGTTATAGCAGCGATTCCATTAGTTTGCTCACCACTGAAGTCAGACTAACTGCCCTCTAGTTCCCAGCCTCCTCCTTACTTCCACTTTTATGAGTAGGAACCACATCTGCCCTTTTCCAGACCTCACCCTAGAACCCCTCCCAAAAAAAAAAAAATTGCAGACAAAAGAGAAGCCAGATTTAATTTTTGCAACTTGACTAGGGCATGCATGCATGTTTCATGACATATGCACATAATTTGTTTCTAAAATACGTGAATGTGCACATACTTTCCAGCCCTACCTTCGAACATCCTCACAACTCCCTTGAAATGCCCTCTTTCTCCGAGCATACTTTTCTTTTTGGCAGTAGCAGTACATGCATACTTTTAGCCTTCTGAAAATTTGCTCAGCCTGCACAAAGGCTTATATACGAGTATGCTGATTTTATGTATACAAACTCTGCATAAATCTTTGAAAATTCACACCATTAACTATTGTAATCTTACCGCTCTTGAAAAGATAGGCAGCTAGGCTTTTAATAATTATTCATACCATCGGAAAAATAGGTTTCCTACACCAAATCCAATAGGATTTTTTCTGTTTAAACTGAATATGTTACTTCATACTTTTTTAGTGTTTTCAGGCAGTACTAACTCAAAAAGTGCAGTAAGGCACCTGCCGGAAAGTTCAGGAACTAGGAGGCTGAACACACAAGCAGAGTCCCAGGGAGCACTGTAACTCTCAGAATGCTGTTGAGTAAGCAAGGGGGTCTTTATGCTATACTTAAATCCTGTAGCTGATTAGGCCCTTATCCTTTCCTGTTCCAATTAAATTGCCTCAAAGATGTGTCTTGAACCTCTAGAGGAAGAGTTAATTAACTACCTCATCTGTGACAGGGATGTGCATTCATTTGAAACAAAAACAAAATATACAATAAATGAGGCTATTTTGTATTTATTCTGAATGGAATTAATTTAAAATGGCCTCCTATATAAATACCTGAAATTTTCAGGGTGTTTTAGTATTTGTGGCATTTAAGAAACACAACAAAAAATGGGCCTCCTATGGCCCTGAATACCCTCTCTTGGCTTCTCTAACCCCCAGTCCTGGCCCAAACTATGGCTGGCCTGGAGCCTGCCTAAAGACAACCCGGGACCATGTTGGAACCTGCCTGGAATATGTCCAAGGTCAGCCCAGAGCTGTTCCAAAACCTGCTCGGGGTTCTCCCTCCATTTAAATGTGCTTGATCCAGGGAGCTCCTAGCCCAGTCTGCACTTACCTTCTTCCTGTCAGTCTACTAATAGGTGTCCTGCTTGTCCACAGTAGAAATATTGATCCACCCAGCAGCATGTGTCTACAATAAGTAAGTTCTCTGCAAATAGCATCCACTAACATAGGTTCAGGCTAACATCCAGTAGGGATTGGTTAGTCCTACTAACCTTCTAAAGTTTTTTGGGTCTTCTCCTTGTAACATTCTGTAAGGCAGAGATTAATTCAGTTGCATATGGTAATAAAGAACTCCATATCTTCTGGAGAATCTATTCATGCCAATTTGTTTTTAATGTTGCTTGTCAGTTCCCATCCCCCTCCCAAAATGTGAGTGAAAAACTGGCTCATTCCAGTTTAAATCCCCCATCCATCAACAGAATTGGGAAGTGTAATCTGCTACCATCTGTCTGCCTTGTTGCAGGTATATTAGACTTGTGTCTATGAGCTGTACTCTTTCTTGCTCCCCTAAAGCTTGAGATATGGCATTTAGAAATTCTTCCAGGCTATTTAGGGTGGGACTGTTTTACTTTAGTAAAGGCCCAATCGGAGCTCCTAACGGGCTATTTAAACTCTAGAGGAAGAGTAAATTACCTGTTGTACCCTCTGCTTCTTTCATGGAACAATGGTTCAGCAGCTGGTTCTTTGTTCTTCAAAACCCTGAGACTGCTGGTTTAAGTTCCAGTGTTCCTGATAGTGGATGTCCATTTCATTGTATCACAGGTATTTTTTTTTTCAGATAAATTGCAGGGTCTTTTTTTTTGAAATGTCTCTATGTGGTATAATGTCAGATAAGCCTGTCAGGTACAGAGGATGCACTTCTGAAAATTAACTAATCAATTATTGAGCCCATCATTTTTGAGATATGACCAGGTGGTCTCCCATAGGGTCCAAGCTTTAATGACTACAGTCTGGTATTAGGTTTCCCAGAAAGAGATGATCAATTTTGTTAGAAATTAACTTATTTTCTCAAGAGTCCAAAGTTCAAGCAAATTTACATGGTAGATCTGGGACTTCTTACAACTCTGTCTGAAAGATCCCATAATCAAATAATCTTATAAAGTGTATCCCATTTTGTTTGGACCTTATTCTGATTACTAGACTGTAATATCAATACTTGATACTTAGATGTATATCCTTTAAGTGATCAAATGGGTCCCTCAGTTGTAACAAGGATTATTTTATGTAAATGTTTATTATGTTTTATATATGGAAGTTTTAATTTGTAAATGTTGAATTGTGTATGTTTCTTTTTTGTAAAACTAATGGACAAACTAGTTTAATTTTTCAGAATATAAGACATTTTAAAATAAATAAATAATAATGATTTCTTTCCTCTGAGGACAGGGAATTACTACAGTACCTGAATGTAATTTGTAGGGATGTGCAGAGGGACACCATATGTTGCATTTGGAATTCGTATTTGTCGGGGATAGATATGTTTCATTCAGCAAGAGGGGCTCCCGATACGTTAATGCGTTCATTCTTATTCGTTTCCTGGCTAAAATTGAATAAACTACAACCCCCCACCCTCCTGACTCCCCCAAGACTTACCAAAACTCCCTGGTGGTCCAGTGGGGGGTCCAGGAGCCATCTTTTGCACTCACGCCCTTGGCTGCCGATATTCAAAATGGCGCCCATAGCCTTTGACCTTACTATGTCACAGGGGCTACCGGTGCCATTGGTCGGCCCCTGTCACATGGTAGGAGCAATGGCTGGCTGGCACCATCTTGTGCTCCTACCATGTGACAGGGGCTGACCAATGTCACCGGTAGCCCCTGTGATCTAGCAAGGTCAAAGGCTATTGGCGCCATTTTGAATACCGGCAGCCGATGTTGTGAGTGCAGTAAATGGCTCCCGGACCCCGCTGAACCACCAGAGAGTTTTGGTAAGTCTTGGGGGGGTCAGGATGGTGGGGGGGGGGGGGGGGTTGTTAAATTTGCTCCTTTAGACTGCCGAATAATTTGGCGAAGATTCGTTGTATTCGTGGGGAATCGCAATACGTTTCGCTTCCCCATGAATACAATGAATATGGCCCTATATGTTGCAGATTACCAATACGTTAGAAACGAATGCACACTCCTAGTAATTTGCTTTGAAGTGTCTGATCAGTCATGAAAGGCAGAAAGTAAATAAGAAAATTAAACTAAGTAAATTAAAATGTAAGGGCCCGATATTGAAATTGCATTTAGCACTAGATAGCCAGATAAGTAGAACTTATCTGGCTAAGTGGTGGCCGCTGAATATCCAGCTATGTTCACTGGCACCACTTAGCTGGATAAGTGACTTATCTAGTTAAGAAGATAACTGGAGAGCCAATGGGCGTGGAATGGGAAGATTGGGGCAGTGCTACTTATCTGGTTATTTTAACTGGATAAGTGTTTATGCTCAGCCTTATCCAGTTAAGTTAACTGAATAAGTTAGACCTGCTCAATAGCAGGTCTAAAGTTATCTGGATATTACTTATTCAGATAACAAAAACTTATCTGGCTATATTCAACATAGCTGTGCAGTAGAATATCTCTTCTAAGTTATCTAGATAAGTAAAATCCATATAGCTTAGATAACTGGATATCTTTGAATACTGGGCCCTAAGTGTTTTTCTTGGACAAATCTTCCAATTTAGTGTGCTTCACACATTTTAAGAACATAGAAGGCAATAATGAAAGCCCTTTCGGTGAGTAAAATAGTATTTAAAAAATGGAGCAGGCCATCCATTTCTCCCACCATGTGACAGGGGCTGACCAATGGCACCGATAGCCTTTCACATGGTAAGGGTAAAGGGCCATTGGTGCCATTTTGATTAGTGGCAGTCGACGGCTTGAGAGGGGGAGATCACTCCCGGCCCACTGGACCACCAGGGACTTTTGACAAGTCTTGGGGGGTCAGTCATGCAAGTCAGGTAGGGGTTTACAATTAATTAAATTTGAAGGGTTGGGGTGGGTTTAGGGGGTTTTTTTATGTGCCTTTTCTCCACCCCCTAAATACGATAAGAAAACCACACAAAATTTTATCATTTCGTCGCTCTCCCGAAACGTGACAAAATAGGAAATATCGTCTCTATTTCCTATTTTGTCGCAAATGAATACACATCCCTAGAAGAGACTGTAGTGCCATTCGATGCCATGGTCTGAAAATCTTTATAATAATTGCTCCTCCTTGGTAGGTCCAATATTTAGAGGGGCTGTGTTCAGGGCTTGACTTGAGATGGAATGCAGGGAAACATTTACCTTGTTTACAAACATAAAAACATTTCCTATGTTATATTCTGCAGGAGAAATCAGTTTTCTCTGGGGTCTCCAAGTTGAGGGCAGGAAGCACCACATGCAGCTATGGTACTGAAGCTAGGGATATCTAATTACTGAGCTGCCAGGGATGAGAACATGCAAGTGTTGGAGTGTCTTATGTGGACTCTGCAGAAGTGGGACCAGATCTGACCTGGAATCTGTGAGTGCCGGGAGAAGTGCTATAATTCATGGGGAGCAACAGCAGTTCCAGAAAAAAGATGTGCCTGGGTGAAAGGAAGGGAGAGAAGGAAAGTGATTCAAGCTTGTGGAGGAGGGGGAATAACAAATTGAGAGGTCGGTTGAGCCTGTCAATGAGTGGAGGCTAACTTGCTGAGTAGGGGTGAGCACTGAGGAGCAATGAAGGGCTGGGCAAATCAAATGTGCCAGGAGGAAATATGGCTAAGGAACCTACTGGGAAGTGGAGGGTTGGGAAGATGAATTGGGAAGGTAGCAGAGTAAGGATGGGTCAAGTGGAAATGTGGAGCAAAGCAGGCTAAGGGGATGTAGGGAATGGAGTAGGTAGAGAGGTATTAAATCCCTGTCCCCAAATATAAAAGTCAAGGTATGCACATGCAGGAGGGGGAATGTGAGGCAGTTCCCTTTATACCAGGTCAGGACCAGGATAGGTGCCTGGTCTCCTTTAATTCCCCTTGTGAAAGAGAGCTTTGTAGGTAGTGCCCAACAGGGGAGGAATAAGAGCTGGGACCCAGGTGGATTAGTCAGACCAGGCCCAGGTCTCCAGGAGGAAGGCAGCGCCTGTAGAATATTGCTGTCCAGACAGTGAGCTATAACAAAGCTGTATGAGTACTGAGAGAAGTGGTACTGAACTGTGAGTAATTGGAGTATACTATTCTGAAGGGAAAGGCAGTCTACTAATGTGTATATGTTAAAGCTGTAAATAAACATAAAGTATTCTAAGAAAGGCAGGAGTCAGTCCAGGTTTGTGTCAAGGGATCAGCACTTGGTCCCACAGGGAGAATTAGAAAAAAAGCAGAGGGAATAAGGTGGGGAGGGGGGAAAGAAGATAAGATGGGGAGAGGAGGAAGAAAATATTTAGAGATTGTGAGAGAAGGGGAGGTTGAGAGAGTGAGGGTGTGGTAGAGACTGTGGTATTGATGGACTGCAGGGGGCAGGAAAAGGAGGGGGAAGTTACTGGAGGGGATGAGATGGAGTTGGGAAGAAGAATGACTGACTGGTGAGACTCTGAGTGCTTCCCTGGCTTTTGCTTTGGTTACATATCTTCCCATTGCCCACATTACTTGCTCCTCTCTGGACTTTTATATAAAGTCTGGTCAGTCATACTTTTAACCCACTGTGTTTTGTTTTTTCTTTTTTTTGTTGCGAGTGCTGTTATTTGTGTTTTCAAAAGTTGGCTCTTATGGTACCAAAGACAGCTCTCAACTGACAAGCATAATAACAGTTATTTAAATTCAGGATCTGTGGTCCCTCTCTCAGTTTTTGTCTATATAATACCCTTTTAGAGATTCAAGGGGCCTCCAGATAAAATCAGAGAATGATTTTTTCTTCTTCTCTTAACCTGAGGCTAACACTGATAAGACTTGGAAGAAGTAACATAATCTTAGCATTGCAAGCATTCTCAGAGGATTAATTTACTAATCCAGACAATACTACACTTTGACTGGCATTCCAATTACTCTATATTTCTGCTTAGATATAGGAAATTAACTTTACATATTTGTCCGAGTTCCCGCTAAATTATTTCTAAATATTATTTAATGCTACAAGAGGCCCGTGTACATGTAAAATTAGTCTGGATCCTGCTCAGTTCTATTTCTTTTGTATTTAAATTAAGGGCATCTCTTTCATTATAGTTTCCATTGAATCCTGCAACTATCAAATTCCTTCAAATGTATCAGTAAATTGGGAAGGGAAATGTGAGGTTTATTAATTGCTAACAAGATATCTGCAAATAAACACCATCAGGCTAATTTTAAAACAAGTGTGCTTGCGCCCATACACATGTATATCAGTCTGTGAGCGGAGAAACTTCGCAATTTTAAATCTTATGTGTGTATATTTTAAAATACTCCTCCTGTGGATAAGTATGCACCTAATCTTAGGACAGTGGTCAAGAAAATGTTCTTTGCTTATCTTTCCTAGAACTTCATTGGCTTTTACACGTGTATGTAGGTGGATTTTAAAACATGCCTGTGAGAGCAGTAACCCAGTTTTTCCAATTAGTCCATCAGTTCCTTCAAGACCCTTCCTTCAAGACCCTCTGGTTCTTCATCCTGCACATCCCCAGTTGATCCAGACCCCTCACCCTGCTCTGTAAGCCCTAAACTCGAGATCTACAGACTTGCTCCTGATCTGGAGCAGCAGTTACACAGATAACAAGCTGATGTGTGCTATGGTCTCAAGTTTTAAAATATGGAGTTACGTGCGTAAGTGTTGGCCCCACCCCAGAACGCCCATGCCCTGCCCTTTGACTTTTGACATATACATGGGTATATATGCTAGAGTTGAGAACTGACTCCTGATTTTCAAGACATGTTGATCCAGTCCTGGTTTTCCTCCCCTGCATGCAGATACTTATAGTCTTGCTTTTCTTAGGGAATGCAAAAGGGAAATCAGAAAAAGTCCCAGCATGCAATGGGATAAAACCAGGACTGGATTAACCTGTCCTGAAAATCTGGAGCCAGTTGGCAACCCTGATGTACACATGTACTTTGCGGCTTTTTAAAATCCTCATTGCTTGCGCATGGCCCATAAACACACGTATGTGGGCATTTTTGCGCGAACAACACTTTTAAAATCAATGTCTGTAAGTTTAATATCATGCTCACATGACCCCCACCTGACCATTAGCCCTGATTTGAACTCTGAAAATAACTTCCATGTATGCTCACTACCCACTGGACCACCAGTGCTCCACCACATATGGACTATTATGACATGACCCTGGCAGACTGTTGAACATAGGCCTTATCCCACTGCATCCTCAATGTCCTGCACTACCCTACTTACACACTGAAAGTAACTATTTTGATTATATACCGTATTCTGCTGCTGCTATGGATTGTATAAACTGTTCTATGAATTGCACAAAATGTTTTACCTGTACGCTTTGCCTGTACCTAACCTAACTATTGTAACATGGTTTGAACTCTCCTGTTAGAAAAGTCTGTTATAAATAAACAATAATGATGATGATGATCTTCTTCAATATTGAGACTTTTATGAATTTGCAATGCCAAAGTTTCTATTGCTAGTGTAACTATCAGGAGGGGAGTAGGGGTGGATTGGACAATCCTGCCTACTTCCCTACTTTGCGGTTTATATAAAGCCATAATAGTTTTTCCATTGTTTTTCCAAAAATTATGTCCTAGACTTAAATTATTCAGCACCAATTTTACAAAATTCCAATCCACCCTATCAAATGATTTTTTTAATTTGGCATAGATGGAGAGCAGTTTGACTTGTATATTACTGACCCTGATTTGTGGATCACATTTAACATATTATTTATATTACTGTAGCAGGTACCCCGTTTTTGTGCTTTATCCTCAACTAGGGGTGCTACAAGTCTGAGTTCAAGTCTAGATGGGGAGGAAGACTTGTCTTCCTCGGCCCTTAGTGCAGTCAATCATAATCTCTGTAACCACTTCACACTCTAGGCTGAAAGTCTCCAGAAGGTGCCAGATGTTAAAAAAATAAGTGCAAGGATCAAAAATCAACACTGCAGGCATAAATGATGAATTGAACGAAGGCACATCCATTCCCTTTCATGTCCAAACTAGGGAGGGAAAAAAAAAGGGTGAAAAGAAAAACTTTGGAGTCTGAAATTGGTGTTCAAATAAAAGATAGTTGTTGTGTTTACCTCCATTCCTGAGGCTGACGCAACACTTCCCGAAGCTGGGGAAGGTCCCTGAATAGAAATGGGGCAGGCTGCCGTGTTCTGCCAGCTTCTTATGCTACCGCAACCACTGACAACAGCAAAGACTCCGGAGTGGACGCGCAGACCTCTGTGCTTAGCCTGTCTCTGACACTGCTTCCTCTCCGGGCCCCCCTAAGGCACCCAACATTGCTCCTCTTAAAGGACCTGTGATAAGAAAAGGCCAGCATTGCCTAATGATGACATTACTAGCATGGGCCTATAAAAGGCCTCCTTCACTATGCCCTGCATCTAAATGCACAATAGGCTCAATGTTCTTTGCATGTTTTGATTATGAACTAAGGTCTCATCCAGTCCTCAAAAATGTCCAGGCAGATGCCCTCTCATGCTCTTTCCAGGCTGAGGACATCCAAAAACTTCCCAGTCACATCATAAACTCAGCCAGGATTATCCTAGCCACCTCCATGACTGTCTCTTCAGGGAAGATGGTCATTCCTATCCGACTCCATGAAAAGGTATTGAAATGGTCCCATGATTCCCATGTCGCAGGTTACCCTGGAAGGGCCCGAACCCTTGCATTGCTTCAACAAATAAAGCAAGATGTTAAGGCCTATGAGGATTTTTGCCCCACCTGTGCACATCAGAAAGCTCTGTCAGACCAACCCTGGGGGCTGTTACTGCTGTTGCCAGCCCCCAGTGAACCCTGGACCCATTTGTCCAGTGATTTTATAGTAGATCTTCCCCTCTCAGTTGGTGCTACTGTAATCTGGGTAGTTATCAACTGCTTCTCAAAGATGGCTCACTTTGTCCCACTTCTGGTCTCCCTTCCGCTTTAGAGCTAGCACACCTTTTACTACATGAACTACCCAAAAACATCCTGTCAGACCGGGGAGTACAGTTCATGGCAAAATACTGGTGTTCACTGTGCAAAAAATTCAATATCACCCTGGACTTCACAACAGCATACCACCTGCAGGGAACTGGACAGTACGAATGTATCAATCAGATGCTCAAAACCTTCCTCAGGGCCTATGCCAACGCATGCCAGGATAACTGAACTGGGTTTCCCTTCTGTCCTTGGTGGACTTTTCACACAACTCCTATGTCTGTAGTGCTACAGGTTCTTCACCATTCCAAGTGGTTTACATGAAGCAACCCTTGCCTCCTCTGCCTCTCTACATGGCAGTACCTTCACCGGAAGCCCAGCTATCCACTCAGGAACTCCAGAACCTCTGGACTTGCACCAACGCCCTCATTCTAAAGACAGCTGAAAAGGCCAAGAAGGCCACTGATGTGCATAGGAGGCCGTGCCTCAATTTAAGGCAGGTCAGAAGGTGTGGTTAAGTAGTCACCACATATGCATTAGAGTGCCCTCTATGTACCTTGCTCCACAGTACATTGCACCCTTTACCATTCTTTGCCAAATTGGACCTATGATCTACCAGTTAAGACTTCCACTTATGTTGGGCATATACAACATTTTTCATGTGTCCTTATTAAAGTCTGTAGTTCTCTCCTGGCCTTCAGAGCACCACCTAAGCTGCAAGAAGTGAGAACACGATTTATGAAGTAAATGCAAGGTGCAGAGGCAAGAGGTGGGAATATCTCATCTCCTGGAAGAGGTATGGCTCCGAATAGAATATGTAGGAACCCACTTCCAACATTCTGGACACGAGCCTACTAAGGAAATTTCACACCTTACACCGCAAGAAACCAAGACCCTCAGGGTGGGGATTTAAGAGGGGAGGTACTGTTGCATTTGGTGGTCTGTGGGCCTGCACTGCAGACCTCCATTCTTACCTCCAGCCCTGAGGCCATTGCAACTCTTTTCAATGGCAGGGAAGGCTCCCAAATAGACACAAGGCAGGCTACCTTGTTCTGCCTGCCTCTGATGCTGCTGCTTCCGCTGACACTGCCAAAGACCCTGAAAGGTCACGCGGCAGGCCACTGCACTCAGCCTCTCTCCAATGCTGCTGCTCTCCAGGCCCCCCTAAGGCTTATGTTTATCCCCAACCTTGCTCCTCTTAAAGGGCCCACCTTGGGAAAAGGTCAGCGGTACCCGATGATAACATCTCTAGCATGGGCTTACAAAAGGCCACATCAGCTGCTCCTCCTTGCCTCAGCAATAGTGAGTTTGAAGTGTGTGAAAATCCAATCCCTATGGGTTCTATAGTTAAGCTCCCCTCTTGATTAGAATGAACTCCAGGGCTTCAACAAGTTGCGTTCAGTCGGGGAGACAAGATTGCAGTGTGACGTGGGCTGTGTTTTCTGCTCCAAAATTTCCTCTTTGATTCTTCTTACCATGTCTTTGAAATCAAAGGGTAGATTCGGGTCTTTCCCCCCGATACTCCCTTCCTAGGCAGCAGCTTATTTCATCTTTTACGTCCTTCATGCCTGTACAAATGGGGGCTGGAGGCTCCATTGCGATTGCGGGTGGGGAAGCACCTGAATTGCCAGGAGAGGTCACTCTTAGCCCTGAGGATCTTAGGCTGCCTTCTGCAGACAGACTAACCATTCCACCACCATCGGAGGTGCACATCAATGACACTCTGTCGGTGCCTTCTATGGAGGGGGCTGTTGGTAGTTTGGCGCCCGAGCAGTCATTTCCATTGCCATGGCTTGTGAATCCAATGGAGAGAATTTTATGGCCCGACTGTCCTCCTCATCACTTGCGGCTCAGGGAGGGCTTTTACCAACATTTTAGCCTATGTTGATGGCAGTGTAAGGCTGACTGTACAGGATTCCACCAGTGATTTTTCTTCTTTGACCACCAAGCCAGCAGTGGTAATATTGGATGCTATCTGGGACCTATTAGCGGGCCTTGGTAATTCCCTGAAAGACTCTAACAATAAAATTGTTATTCAGGAAAGGCTGGTTAATATGGAATCCATGATTTAAATAAGTATTGCAAGACTTTAATGCATCTGTAGTTAAGGACTCTAACACTCTGTCTTGATGAGTAGAGTTCCTGGAAAATCAAGCCAGATGTTTAAATCTTACATTTCTTAATTTTCCCAAAGTGTTGGGAGAAACTCCATTTACCACTCTTACAAAGTATTTCTTTTTTTGATGTTCTGCAGTTTGATTCTGAAAAAATTCCCCTTAATTAACAAAGTTTTCCTCCTTCCTGCTAATCGTGGAGCTAATGTGCAGAATTTGCAGTCAATTTCTTTTAATGTTGCTGATAATCTTACTGAATTTTTTAGAAAATTCAGGCGTTGAGATGGTTGAGCGATCCACTCTGTTAGTTTCTTTTATTTCCGAACACGATCTGGTGGAGTAATGATGTTTTTCAGAAACTTATCCTCATTTTTGGGGGGGCAAACAATTCATATTTTTCCAGATTTTGCTAGATCAATGCAGGAAAGGAGGAAAAGCTTTATTGCCTTAAGTTCTAAAGCTACCTGTATGGGCTATTCCTTTGCTCTGCAGTATCCATGTAAGTTGTTAGAAATCACGATAATTGTTATGGGTTTTTTTTTTTTCTTCCTGAACAATTGAGGTCCTTCTTAGAATCCAGACGTATGCCAACAATGTCTGGATCTATATAATTCTCAGTAGGAGAATTATATAGATCCAGTTATAGAAGGTGCTGTGCTTTCCCGTTAAGCCTTGTTTTTCATTTGTCTTTTTCTTGTAACACTCCCATTTTTGCCACCGCCATTTTCAGTTTTTCTTTTTTTTTATGGAGACGATGAATATGTTTATGTTCTGCCTTTTATGATTGGGATTTGTCTTAGTTTACTGTAATTCTTTGTCTTTTTTCTGTATGCAATGCATTTAGCTTTGCATATAATTAACATTTTAAATAAATATAAAGTTAAAAAATAGTTGTGTTCAGTTCCACAGTCCTCACCTTGACAGACTTTCAATTGTGAGAACATGGAAGGAGGACTAGATTCTTAAAAACTGCAATCTCCAGTTTTGTGATAGTTGGGGATTTAGTAAACCAGAATTAGGGGCTGGAAAGTTTCCATATTGTTCCAGGTTATGGGCAGTGGGCACTGGGAAGCAGGAGGAGGCATCAGAGGGGGTGTGAAGGGAATGCATGGTTAGGAGGATGTGTGAAAGAGAATCAGCTGGTGGGAGGGAGGATTTAGGGGTGGGAAGATGGATTAGCTGGGGCTACATTAAATGGGATCTGCTGGTGGCGAATGAGTAAGACGACTTAGTGTAGGGGTGTGTTTGGGTGTGTGAGTGAGTGAGAGTGGGAGAGATTGAGGGGGGATTGGCATCAGGAATGGGTGCATATGGGAGAGAGGATGGAGATAGTGGTGAGAGGCACCAGGGATGGGAGTTGCAAGGCAAAATTAAAGGACTGGAGGTAGGGAGGGAGAAAAGGAGTGTGGGGGATGCAAGGGGAGAACAGGCCTGTCACCCAGGGAAACCATCCTCTCCTTCCAATTTGGATCCTCTCCTGAAGTTTAGACTCTGTTAAAGTCTTTGGTGAAATAATAACTGGAAATCGTGTATTTACAGAAATAAAGTTGCAATAAAGATATTAATTTGACCACAAATGTTTTGCATGTCTGTGTTAGTACAGATACAGTATATATTTATGTTTATATCTCATATGTTCAGTTATTGTTTGTTCAGCATTCAAGCTCACGCGACTTATTCTTGCAGTGTGCCTAGTCCAAGAATAGTTTGCAGTAAGCTTGAGGCTAAGTGAATAAAATTACTTTTACATGAAGATAATGCATTCATTGAGTACTATTGTACTCAGATAAATACAGCCAGTGCTATCAGTGGTAAGGATGTTTTCAGTGAGTTATTGCCCAAATTATGAATCATTGACTGAGCAAAAGTTGAAAAGGCTCTTAAATTAGTTGTTAATGTCCCTGTTTCAAAATGCTGTGGTTTGACCATTACTATCAGTGTCTTTATTATGTCATTGATTGCTGTGACGCAGCTGACTGTGACATCAGTAATTGATTAAATAGGATCTGTTGCATCACTACATGCCAAGTGCAAATCAAGACAATTTAGTTATATAAAAGCAAAATGATATTGGAAAGGTTCCTAAAAATGTATTTAATAGTTGTTTAAATTAAGGATTTTATAGGAAGGCTACTTATCTCCATGTATAGATTACTCTACATTGTTTTTAATATGTTTATGTGGAGGACAAGTCAAATATTGTACTTAAAACTGTGATACTGAATAAATAGCAGCCTTAAAACATCATATCAATATTTTAATGAAATGTTATTTTACAACTTTAAAGTTTATAGCAATATAATTAGTACAATGTATAATCTTTATTGCCACTCTTAATCTTTTCATGTTACTTATAGTAGCATAATTAAAATAATGCTAAAAATGTCAGCATAACAGAATTAAAACTACATAAGTTAGTGCTGCAATATTGTGGCAAAAAAGTAGCTCATTAAAATGCAAAATACCTTGTATGGGCTATTTATGCAAACTAATGTATGTTAGGAGAATTTAAAATTAGTTGATGCAACTGAAAGAAAAATGAAACAAAATTGAGTGCAGTAAAGCAAATATTACAACAGTTTAACACTAAGGGCATATTAAAAATGCTTACACACCATTTGGAGAAAAATTATTACTGGCTAACCATAGAAAAAGGCAGTAGCATGAAAGCAACAGAGCTGAATTGACAATACAGTTTATGTTGCATGCAGTATTCCTATTGTGGTTAAATTGAAGGAATGTGACAGCTATTTGGATTGGAATTGTTTGAAGTGACTGTCAGTCTGTGCAATCAAAGGATGGCCTCCTTCTAACCCATTAGATCTTTTACCATGCCCACTTAGATTATAAAGTACCCCCAAGTTCCAAAACAGTCAGTGCCATATTGCAACTGTGCAGACGGCACTCGGCTCATAATATTCCTGGGACTGTATTGAATTTGTTTTCATTTCTTTAATTCAGGAAACTATAATAATGCCTCACTTAGCAGACTGTTTTTACCAGGAGGTAAGCAAAGGAGAATAACTACAAATGACTGTGTGTGTGTTGAACTGTTACTTATCTGAATTATAAATGTGTTGACAGTGTAAGATGTGCGTGGGCTGTACTGCTTAATGGTGAGCCACTTCCAATTCAATATAGGTTTTATAGAAATGTTACTTTCAGAGCTTATATAGACATTTTATTTACACAATTTGTGATGCCTAAGAAGAGCAAGCTATATGCATGAATAAATAAAAACAAGGCTATGGTTACCATACTTGGACCTCACACGCCATTGCTGGCACCATTTTCTGTGTCCATTGGATAATAAGCAGTTGTGTCAGCATTGTAGGCTGCAGTGCCAGTGAATCAAAAAAAGATGACCGTTGTTAGGTGCCTGCCATGTAAGTAAAGGAAATATGCGTTCCCTGCAAATGTTTACAGATATAAGCAACATATACATTAATGTTCAATGTATACGTTAATTCAAAGTATATGTTAGCTAATTCTAAACTTATTATAAAAAGATCTGCTTTTGGAATTTATTTTTTACTAGCCTGTTGATCTATTGGTGATGTATAAATAGCCTAGACTATACTTCTAACAGAAGGTATAATCTGATGCTGTATATTTGTTTTTATATTACTGTGCACTGCCCAGGACAGGCTTATACCTGATTGGGCAGTATATAAATAAGTGAAACAAAATGAATATATTATTAATACGATAGTACCTGCTTCAATAAAAAACTTTATTACAAAAAAAAAAATGTAAGTTATGCTCATAGATTCATAACAGACTCCTCCAAATGACCCTTTTTTTAATGTGGTCAAGTTTATGCACATTATGAACTTTTGCATAATTTTAGGCAGCTGAAAGTCCACTTAAGCACTTTCCGCAAATCTATACATGTAATTCCTTATTTTCTGCACATAGGTCCTGACAAATCCTCAAAAATGTTCTCTGAAATGTTTTATGAGCAATCTGATTGGCTAAAGTCGAGAGTGAACATTTCACATACTGAATCACAATGTGTAATCACATTGTGAAGGGATTTTATACCAGTAATTGTATCTGGCTGGGGCATTTACTGCCAAGTAGTGCTCCAGCTAGGCTCTTGGTCAACCTCTGTGTTTCAGATTGTCACTTTCTCCCCAGCTGCAAATGTCAGTAATGTCCTGCCATTTCTTAAACAATAACAGTCACCATGAAACTGAAATTCACTAAGGTATTAAATACTACAAACTGTGTTGGGTTTGTTTTTTTTATATTAACAGATCCAAGCACACTTGGATAATCCAACAAAATACCACATACAGCAAATTCAAAAACATCAAGTGAAGCAATATCTCAGCCTTGGGACCAAGTTAACCAATCAAGCTCTGTCGTTTTCCCACACACACACAGTCCATCCTACTGGAACAACCGTCCTAAGGAATGAGCACATGCCACCTGTCAGTAACAGTTGCTCCATAGAAAGTCCAGTGGCAAAGCTGCTAGCTCTTGGAGGTCACCATGAAAATGAGGTATGCTTTATATAGGCAATAAATGACCTACTGATAGAAATTCCCTCTAATTGTTTAACAATGCAGAAAATCAGAGTTGAAAATAATACTTTACATTATTTGTTTAATATGTATTAGATTTGTCCAGCATGTCTTATCCTTTGCAAAATATTTTTTCCAACTACCTTTTAAGCATGCGTATGGGTAAAGAGCTTAAGGTTTAGCTGAGGCTAGTTATATTTGAAAAACATGATGGTATTAAGAAGTTGGTTTACTGCAATTTGAAGGATGGCAAGCACTTCCACCAACATCCCCAGTATCACATAGCATGAAAGAGAAGACATTTTCTAGTGTAGGAGGCACAGCAATGTTAAGGCCACATTATTCCCCTCAGTAAATTGTGCCATTGCTACATCACTCAGTCATGCACACACTACAGCAGGGCAGGCAGGTTCTAGAAAAGGGAAGGGTGGGGCAACCTGTCTATCTTTAGAAAGTCTTTGTCCTAAAGATTCATGATATAATGTACCACTATTAGTGGGCTAATGTCTTAAAGGAGCACTAGTTCATCACTAGATAAGAGAAATTTTAAAAAAAAGGAAATATCACTGGAACATTTGTACTATAATCCAAAATATCCTTCTCCTGGGAATCCTAATTTGGCTACTACAGTGGTCTATAAAAACAAAATATGATAGTAAGTAAGGACATGAGACTCATCTAATCTGTCCAATTTTCTGTTCTGTCGCATTATTGCAGAACTTGATCTCTGACTTAACTTTCACTTCCTCGTAACCAAGGAGCCTTGGTGCTTATTTCATGATTACAAGTCTGATACATAACTTACAGGGGGAAATGTGGAAAACAGGATTTACATTCAGACAACATCCAACAAGGCATTAATCTGTGCAGTCTGGGTAAACAAGCATCGGGGCAACTTGCTTGATGTGGCAGTTACTACCCTTAACCATTAAGCCTTATGCTCACCTTTGATGCAACTCCAACATTACTCTCTGCATCAATGGCAGGGGATCCAACCAACACAAATATATGCCACTATGTGAGTAGAATAAATTTAATAAACATCAATAAACCCACAAAAATTCTTCAAAAAGAGCTTTTTTCAATTAATGTACATTAGAAATAGATAAAAATATCTCCAAAAAACATTTTAGTGGGGGAAGTGGTAGTTTAATATTGTGTTTAAAGGTACCATCCCAGTTACCCTGTCATGATTTAATCATTAACTGACCACCATCCACCCGTTTTTTTAAAGTTTTTTGTGTGAAACTCAACACATAAAAAAAAAAATTATGTTTTGAGTTTCACACAAAAAAAATAAAAAAAAACAGGTGGATGGTAGGGGGAGGAGGAATAGCCTAGTGTTAGAGCAGTGGACTATGAACCAGGAGACCACAGTTCAAGTCCTGCTGTCACTTCTTGTGACCTTGGGCAAGTCACTTTACCCTCCATTGCCTCAGGTACAAAAACTTAGATTGTAAGCCCTCCGGGGATAGAGAAATACCTACAGTACCTGAATGTAAACCGGTCTGATATCTCAATTGAGATCGAATGTTGGTATATATATAAAAAAAAAATAATAATAATAATAAAAATAATCTGTTATATACCAGATGTCCAGATCATACTGATAATATTGTATCAATGGATTGAGCTGACCAATGCCAGCAAAATCCAAATGATTCTTTCCAGTGAACCTGAATCCAGAAGAAAGTTTCCCCAGTTCAATCAGGATCTTACCCCTATTTGAGACAATTCTCTTTCTGAGTACAGACCTAAACAAATAATGCTGCACTGACTGCCAGATTTTGCAGAAATATAAATAGCATTGTACCTCACCTAATGGCTCCTTCACAAAGATTTAACATATCAGGCCCTTTAGAGCAAAGTTTCAATAAGGTGTGTAACATAAGCCTATACTTTTCAGCCCATAAAAATCAACCTGACATTCATATACAAAGTACCCACATGCAGGGTCACAGGGTGACTACTGAAGTTGGTGGTGCATCATAAAATTTGCTTTTGCTATGTGATCAACTCTCTGAGCTGTCTCCCAGCCTGACATCATCAATAAAGGCCAGGCTCAAAATGTCTCCTTTGACATGCCAGCACGTACGACATTGAGCCGGCCTTTGATGATGATGTCAGGCTGTGGGAGACAGTTCAGAGCAGCCCAGAGCAGGAGCAGAGATTTACTTTATTGGTAACTGATGCCGGCAGTTAGAAACAGCTCTTGGCAATCTGCTGCCTGAGGCAAGGGATAGGATAGGATGAGATGCCCCCCCCCCCCCTCCGCTGCCACCCCTGCTAAGGTACCCAAAAGGGATGCACTCTCCAAGAGACAGCCCACGCCAACTTACCATACAAAAGAAAATTCAAATTCTGGTATCACCTCACTAACAGCCACACAAACACCTTTCACTGCCAGAAACCTTTTGAAGTAACACCTGGGAACTTTTGATTTTCAGTCACCCTGAGATTATTGCGGATTAGTGGAGAAGAAACCTATATCTCACGAACAACAAAATACCCAACACCATCTGAAACTCTAAGACATTTGTGCAACTTATCCCCTATCTTCCAACTACCTCGCAAGTATACTTTGTACATCGAAAACATGATCTATAATTACTTAACTATATAACTCAACCTACTTATATGCCCACCTTTCTACCTTAGGCCTGGATTTATCAAAATGCAATAAGTATCACATGCAATAGCAAAAGGGGTGTGTTTTATGCTAATATACAGTTTATTGCAATTTGTGCTAATTACCTATGCGAAGAGCTAAGTTAGCGCAAATTGCGATAACATTTTCAGACTTTGCAATAAGTGCCAGATCTGTTGTATTTCCTGCATTCAACCACCGGGGGACCATTGTTGAGAGAGAGAGAGAGAGAGAGAGAGAGAGAGACTAGCCATCAGGTCTACTCCCTAGATAGGTATTTGTATCCCTATGGTAGGCTCATCCAGTAACTGGAGGTGAGATTTAGGAATTAGTGTAGGGAGTTAGGGGCCACTTTGACATTAAACGTGAGACGTATGAACAGAACAGTGGTCCCTTGTGAAGATTTTATGGCCTTCGGAATAGGAAACTCACCCAAAGATGAGATTTGGGCAATGTTTTCTCCACCTAGCTTGATGGATTCTCTACCTGGGTAACATCAAGCTAGGTGGAGAGAACATTGCCCAAATCTCATCTTTGGGTGAGTTTCCTCACTCCGAAGGCCATCAAATCTTCACAAGGGACCACTGTTCTGTTCGTACATTTCACGTTGAATGTCAAAGTGGCCCCTAACCCCCTACACTAATACCTGAACCTCACCTCCAGTTACTGGGTGGGCCTACCATAGGGATACGCATACCTATCTAGGGAGTAGACATTATGGCTTCTCTCTCTCTCCCCCCCCCCTCCCCCCCATGGCTAGGCTGGTGCTCCGGGAGCTTCAAATCTACTATAACAGGCCTTTCAGGAGACCGCAAAATGTGATAAAACCTTACCGCCCCGTAACGCAAGCTATTGCACGGCTTAACGCTATTGAAAAAGGTGTAATTAAAATTAAGTCTGTGCGATAGCACTTCGGAGACTGGCAAACCCAGCCCACTCCCCACCCCTAACTCCTCCTCTTGTTCACATTTGCATCGCAGCATACGATATGGTGTTATCGCATGCATTAAAGATGTTTTCACATGCGGTAAGGGCCTATCGCATGCGTTAAAGGGGCTTTTCGCATGCGATAAGCCCTTAACACATGCGAAAACGCCTTAGCACATTTTGATAAATGAGGGGGTTAGTTTGTAACTCCAACCTACGCTTTAGTAAAACATGTTATATGTATTAACACACAAATCCTGAAACTGTAAACCGACTTTAAGACAATACATTGTGATGATGTTTTAACTAACTTGTTCATGATTACTGTAAACCGTTCTGATGGCGAAACCAAATGACGGTTTACAAAACACGATAAATAAAATAAATAAATAAATACAAATAAATAAAGGGAGCAGGGAACACACAAATTTTCTCCTCTTTCACAAAACCCCTCTATCCGCTCTCCTACTTATTCCACTCTTCCACTTTCTCATTCCCCCTTCCCCCTTACTCACTCACCCCTTCCTTCTGTCAGTCACCCCCTCCCTCCCACTCAACCCTTCCCTTTCCCAGTGTCATAGCTAGCCTATGGCTAATATGGCCATGGCCCTAGGCGCTAGATCAGAAGGGGCACTGCCGGCCACATTAGGACAGAGGCAGATCAAAGCCTCTTAAGCGGCAGCGCAGCTGCTACAGCTTCCCTCCCTCCCAGAACTGACGGCGCCTCTAGCGTGCTAAGATACTTGCATCCACTCAGGCACAGTGTTAAGCATGTGCGAAACAGAGGCATGGCAGACAGACACTGGCAAAGAAGTAGGTTCTGCTGCCTGCCTAAGAGGACCACGGGCAATCTAGTCAGCAGTGGCACGCCAATATTCTACGTCCTGCTGCTAAAAAGGAGCATGTGGAAAAGGACGCTCTACCGCTGACACTTCAGGCTTAGCAGACCTTGGAGAGCGGTGCAGGCAGCCAGCAAGGAAAACGCTTGGGAGGGGCATCCCCTGTTTGGCCTGCGATGTGGATGTTGTTTCTGTTAGGGGAAGCGAGACAGGAGGTTTCTGAGGGAAAGGGAGAGAGGGATGTTCCTGGGAGGGAGAGGGGGATGTTCGTGGCAGTGTGAGGGAGAGGGACGTATTTGTACTGAACTGGCTGGAGGAGAGACTGGAAGAGACAAGAGGGACCCTGGAGTTGGGGAGAGAGAAGGGGTGGATATTGATGCTGGCTTGGAGGATAATGGGGAGAAAGAGATGGGGGTACTGGTGCTAGACTGGGGGAGGGGCAGGAACAGAAAGGGGAGGGTGAGGCTGTTGAGGAGAACAGTATAGAGTGGGGGATACTGGTGCTGGCCTGGGCAACTGCTGTTGTGAGAGCATGTGTGTATATGTGTGTGTGTGCGCATACTTGAGAGATGTGTAGGGGACGGTCAGACGGGGGAGAAGAGAGAGTGTGTGCATGTGGGTGTATGTGGTAGAGGCGGAGCGCAGGTGTGTGTGTATCTGTGCGGAGGATATAGTTTGCACACACACCCTAATCTACAACAATCTCTGGTTCAGGATGACGGGAAATCACAAGTTCCCAGGTATGAAGAGCAGGAGATTTTTTAAAATCCTTATTAGTTTTACTTATTGGGTGTTTGATATGTCTGGGGTATTGAAATATTTTATTGGTGTTTGGGCAATTTTTAAAAGTTATGTAAATGAGTTTTTAATTGCATGTTCTTCTCATCAGCTGTTTTGAAATATGCACATTTTATGAGCATAGTTTCACTATTAATGATTCATATTTCTTGATTTTGTTTTATGTTTTGTGAGTAAAGGTGGTGATTCTGTTTTTCCATTGTTGCATTGAATATAGAATCTGGCTTGTTGCGGTTTCCAGTTCTGTTTTGTCTTTATGTTTCTATTAATCCTTTATTTGGTCTGCATGTTTCTATTTATTCTGCATTTATGGCCAAGGTGAGGTATTTTGCTAGTGGTTAGTTTTAGTGTAGGGATCTATAGCAGATTGGCTTGTGTCACACTTGTGTCTACCTATACATCATAATAGTAATAGTGTTATGGTTTAGATTTTAAAAAATTAAGGGGTAAATATTCAGCCGCTGAGCAGCTAGTTAAGTTAGCCACTGAATATACCCAAATAAGTTAGCTGGAGATGTGGTATCCGCCTAACTTTAGACCTGCCCTCTGGCGCATCTAGAGTGAGCCGGTTAAGTTAACGAGCTAACTCCACTCCTCCCCAGAACTCCTACCTCCTGCCCCTGGAACGCCCCCTGACTTACCCAGCTCCATTCTAGCTGGATAAGCCTTTTAAATATGAGGCTAAGCCATTTAGATGGATAACTTTCCCGTTATCCGTCTAAATGGCTTTTGAAAATGTAACCTTATGAGTTTTCTAGCGCGTGGCATCGTGTTGTGCACAGGGTGAGGGTGCACGTTTTTACTTGGCCATAGGTGCCAAATTGCAGTGCTATGGCTCTGCTCTTCCCTCTCAGTTACTCACCCTCAATTACTCCCTTCCACTCCTTCCCTCTCTCTCAGGTATACATACATGCTGGCTCCTTCCCTCCCACTCAACCCCTCTCTCCCACTCACCCCACACCTTCCCTGCCACTCACTACCATGCAGGGTCTCTTCTCAGTGGGAGGGATGGGAATCCCTCCATGGCATCACCACAGAGTGCTGCTGTGCAGGGCCAGTGCTAGTTTTTTTGCTGCCCTGAGCGAACAATTACCTTGCTGGCCCCTTCTCATCCTGTTCTTATTTTATTTTTTTACGTTTAGTTTGTATTCTTTTTCTAGTCATGGCCAGTGCAAGGGTATTAGGCATCCTAAGTAAATCGTAGAGTTTTGTGCCCAGGCCTCTTCCAACTCAGCCCTCTCCACACACAATTTAAAATTATGTGTTTGTAATACAAGATTGTACATGAAAAAGGACACTCAAAGTACAGTCTTTTGAAGTAAAAATATCACAGCAACATGTATATTATATTTACATGCACTGCTGTGGTGTTATCCAGAAAACCTTACATAAAAGCCAAAAAGACACTTGGAACATGAGCTATTAGGACATTGTAACACATATTGTGTGAGCTTGGTCTTCAGAAAGCCAAGAGCAAACTAAAATACAATTACAATATAATAAAACTCCCATCCCAAAACAACACTAACTGCCAGCACTCACCCAGTAACAATCCTGCCTATGAAAATGCAGCACTACAAATATTGCACTAGGCCTTAAACCACAAATATACCACTTATCAGGAAAACAGAACAAACCAAGCTGGTATAGATCCCTACACAGAAGCCACACGCTAGCAGAATACCTCATCTCAATCACGCATGCAGAACCCAGACAGACCCTCACTAAATACAGAATAAAGAGACCATAAATAGAGGCATGTAGATAAAAACTGAACTGGAAATTGCAGCAAGTACATACGAAGTGCACCAATGAAAAACAAAAACCTCACCATTCATCAGAAAACATCAAGCAATAAAAAGAAGAAATCTAAAGCATAAATTATAATGGCAAAACCATACTAATAAAAAGAATTATTTCAAAACAACTGATGAAGAGAACAACATCCAATAATTAAAAACACATATATTTTTATTTTTTCTACATTTCCCAAATCCCAGTAAAATATTTCATAACATTATATGGATCAAATTACACCCAATTAAGTAAAATCAATAAGAATTTAAAAAATCACTCATTCTCTATACCTGGGAACTTTTGACTTCTGGGTGCCCTGAGATTATCATGGATTAGTGGGAGGGGAAGGGAAGTGCACAAACGTTCTCCTCTCTCAAATACACATACGTTCATTCTCATGCTCACTCAGACATATACAAACACTCTTTTAAAACTCACACTTGCTCACAAATGCACACATACATGCTGGCTCCCTCCCTCTCTCTTAGGCGCACACACATGATGGCTTCATCTCTTTTAGACACACACGCGTGCACGCACACACAGGTACACACTGGATCCTTCTCTCTCAGGCACACACATACATGCTGGATCCCTCTCACTCAGGCACACACATAGGCTCCCCCTCTCTCAGGCACACATCACACACACACACACATATACACTGGCTCCCTATCTCTCAAGCACACACATGCTGGTTCCCTCTTAGACAGACAGACAGATAGACAGTCACACACACTGGCTCCCTATGTCTCAGACAGACAGCCAGGCAAACACATACACACATGCTGGCTCAAGCACACACACACTGCTTCCTTGCTCCTTCTTTCTCATGCACACACACAAATGCTCCCTCTAGTCCAGTTAGGACAAGATCCCTGGGTCTTCTCCACTTTGGCTGCCGAGCCTGGTGTGATCTTTGCAACCATAGGGCTGCTTTCACTTTGGCTGCCGACTGGGTTGGGATCTCCCGGCGGCCGCATGGGCCTCTTTCACTTTGGCCGGGTTGGGAGCTCTTGGCGTCCGTGCGGGCTCCTACAGTTTGGCCACCAGGCAGGATGGAATCTCCCAGCATCTACAGGTATCTAAAATTGGTGTTGCATGGCGCACACCTTTCTAAATTTGGAGGTGCCTGTGCATCACTGAGCACAATGGATGCTATACCCCTATCCACATGGTGCCCACATAAATTACATGTTAGATAATCATGTACATTTTTTTAAATGAAATGTATATATGTGTTTTTCAACAATGCCTTGAAACACTCCTCTCCTCTCTGAGCATCTTTTTAATGAGGCTATTTGTGAGTAGGTTGTGAAAATATGCACATACTTTTAGGCAGCTGAAAATTCTCTTATATGGATTCACCTCATCCACCCACAGAGTAACTTGCTTTAATCTGAAGAGATCCTGGCTACGAGGATCTCTTCAGAAAGTATAACATGCCATTCAGAGGCCATTTAAAGGCCAATGCAATGAGTTGCATCCAGCCTAACGTATGGGTTTACTCACGTCTGAGCACGCATTTCATGCATGCAATAATAGGATTCGATGCAGCAAGGAGATAAACGATTCTAAAATGCTTCTCCTAACAAACGCATACTGGATAGTGCACATAGCATTTCAAGTCCATGTAAATGTAAACATTAGCTTTTACTGCTCGATGCAGGAAAGCACGCCCAAAGGCTGGGTGCCCAATGCATGTTATTTTTTTTACACTGAAAAATTAACCCCAGCTCTGGAGGTGGAATAAAGTTTACTCACAGTCAAGGCCTCATGAGAAACATAAAAAATGTGGTGCTCTGTGTTGCGATAAATGTGCCCCTTGTAGGGTAGGGTTGTTTAGAGATATTAGTATAAGATTTAGTTATTTGGGGTTAGAAAAAAATAAATGTATACAAGGATTAGTGGTGTGGAGCATGATGATTATTGTGGGCGTTTCCTTTCCTTTTGATAAAGAACACACATTGCAGATTTCCGTTACTTCATGTAAATGATGCACTTTTGTTAGGCGCACACAATATAGACGTCCATGCGCCTGATACAATAACCTTTGAGCGCCAGAAACCCGCATTTCTCCCTAGCATGCCCTTTTTGTTTGCCACTTCAATTTCTTTCTCATTAGAAAATTGCATCGGGCGCATAGGGGATGTGGATGCGTGCATGTTAGGAAAATGAGTGGCACACATCTTATTGCATCGGCCTGTTAGTGTGCATTTTGAGTAGAGTGATATCCATGAAGGACCTTATATGCATGATAAACTGGTCCCAGACAACATTAAATCACATGTGCTAAAATAACATGTACCTGAATGGAAATGGAGGGACATCAGATGCAAATCAGGCTTTAGCAGGAGTGTGCTGAATAGTATGCACTCACCCACATGCTATTTAATATGCACCACCTATAGCTGAACATTTAACGCCTGCCTTGGACCCTGTATTAACCTTTTAACACTGCATTAATAATGGTCTCAGCTAACAGGATGCATTGTGAGCTTTGAGATGCAAGAGATGTGGCCGCTGGCACCGAAGTAGTTGATGGAGTCGTACATTAGAAGACGGGGAAGTTGTCGAAGACAGAGAGAGAGAGTGAGAGAGATATGAGGATATTCACAAAAAGGTAGAGGGGATAGAAAGAGAAAGGGAAGGAAATGGAGTAGGAGGTGAGGGGGAGGATAAGGGAGAGGAACTGAAACAGAGGAGGGGTCCGGAGAGACCCTGGGGTAGAAGGACAGAAAGCGCAGAAGGGAGCAAGGAGGCAACCACAGCAATGGATCTTTGCACCTCTTTCTCGGATGCCCCTTTTAATGTCCTGATATCAATATTTAATGTGTTTTTATTGTCTTGGGGACAGTCCCGACGCTTCTGATATCCGAAGCTCTTCTTTTCTAAACAAACTTTTTTGCTGCCAGGGATTTTCTTGTGGAGTCTCTCCCAAAGAGCACACTGGAGATTTCCAATATCAGCTCCTGAATGTGGTCATTTTCTTCTTGAATGAAGCAAATCATCTGTGGATGTGCTCACATGCCTGACACTTCAGGGTTTGGCACCTGTTCCTCCATCATCTCCAATGTGCTTTCCTCCTCTTCTTCTTTCATTTCCTTCTCCTCTGCGTTTTCTACCTCCTCAACAGAGAGCATGCTTTTGGGAGTCCTTGCTTCTTTGATGTTTCTTTCTTCCCCTTCCTCCCTCACCCATTCTATCTTTCTATTGCTGTGCTGTCCTTTGTTCCTCCACCCGGGATCAAATGCACTGGTCCTGGACTACGAGAGCCCACTCCTGCACCTTTGTGGCCAGACCACACTTCCTCTGCCCCTGCTGCAGCACATTTTGTTCCCTCTCTGATTCTACCTCTTTCCTATAGCCTCCACTCTCTTCTTGTCACTGCCATTCCTCCCACATCCCCCTTTTTCTCATACACATCTCTCATGCCCAGCCCTATGGGCCCCCTTTTACAATCCATTCTTTCACCAGACACTTTCTCTCTCTCCGTTTTCAGGACCCTTTCTGGCAAGGAAGCCAATTGGACAGAAACACATACTAACTCATTCACTCACTGTCTGACACACAAACCTGGATCAATGGACAAAGGGGTAGAAGACACAAAATAAGCCATCCAATCTCTAGTTTTTCCTTTCTTGGAATTCATTTCTTTCCTTTACCCTCCTATCCTAGAGTCCAGTTGCTCTTGCTCATAAAAACATAAGAAATTGCCATGCTAGGTCAGATCAAGGGTCCATCAAGCCCAGCATCCTGTTTCCAACAGAGGCCAAACCAGGCCTCAAGAACCTGGCAATTACCCAAACACTAAGGAGATCCCATGCTACTGATTCAATTAATAGCAGTGGCTATTCCTTAAGTAAACTTGATTAATAGTTGTTAATGGACTCCTCCTCCAAGAACTTATCCAATCCTTTTTTGAACCCAGCTACATTAACTGCACTAACCACATCCTCTGGCAACACATTCCAGAGCTTTATTGTGCGTTGAGTGAAAAAGAATTTTCTCCGATTAGTCTTAAATGTGCTATTTGCTAACTTCATGGAATGCCCCCTAGTCCTTCTATTATTCGAAAGTGTAAATAACCAAGTCACATCTACTCATTCAAGACCTCTCATGATCTTAAAGACCTCTATCATATTCCCCCTCAGCCGTCTCTTCTCCAAGCTGAACAGCCCTAACCTCTTCAGCCTTTCCTCATAGGGGAGCTGTTCCATCACCTTTATCATTTTAGATGCCCTTCTCTGTACCTTCTCCATCACAACTATATCTTTTTTGAGATGTGGCAACCAGAATTGTACACAGTATTCAAGGTGGGTCTCACCATGGAGTGATATAGAAGCATTATGACATTTTCCATTATATTAACCATTCCCTTCCTAATAATTCCTAACATTCTGTTTGCTTTTTTGACTGCTGCAGCACTCTGAGCCGACAATTTTAAACTATTATCCACTATGATGCCTAGATCTTTTTCCTGGCTGGTGGCTACTAATATGGAACCTAACATTGTGTAACTACAGCAAGGGTTATTTTTTCCTATATGCAACACCTTGCACTTGTCCACATTAAATTTCATCTGCCATTTGGATGCCCAATCTTCCAGTCTTGCAAGGTCCTCCTGTAATGTATCACAGTCTGCTTGTGATTTAACTACTCTGAATAATTTTGTATCATCCGCAAATTTCATAACATCACTCGTCGTATTCCTTTCCAGATCATTTATATATATATTGAAAAGCACCGGTCCAAGTACAGATCCCTGAGGCACTCCACTGTTTACCCTTTTGCACTGAGAAAATTGACCATTTAATCCTACTCTCTGTTTCCTGTCTTTTAACCAGTTTGTAATCCATGAAAGGACATCGCCTCCTATCCCATGACTTTTTAGTTTTCGTAGAAGCCTCTCATGAGGAACTTTGTCAAACGCCTTCTGAAAATCCAAATACACTACATCTACCAGTTCACCTTTATCCACATGTTTATTAACCCCTTCAAAAAAATGAAGCAGATTTGTTAGGCAAGACTTCCCTTGGGTAAATCCATGTTGACTGTGTTCCATTAAATCATGTCTTTCTATATGCTCTACGATTTTGATCTTGAGAATAGTTTCCAATATTTTTCCCGGCACTGAAGTCAGGCTCTCTGGTCTATAGTTACCCAGATCACCCCTGGAGCCTTTTTTAAATATTGGGGTTACATTGGCCACCCTCCAGTCTTCAGGTACAATGGATGATTTTAATGATAGGTTACAAATTTTAACTAATAGATCAGAAATTTCATTTTTGAGTTCCTTCAGTACCCTCGGATGTATACCATCTGGTCCAGATGATTTACTACTCTTTAGTTTGTCAATCTGGCCTACTACATTTTCCAGGTTCACAGTGATTTCGTTCAGTTCATCTGACTCATCACCGCCGAAAACCATCTCCGGAACTGGTATCTCTCCAACATCCTCATTAGTAAACATGGAAGCAAAGAATTCATTTAGTCTTTCTGAAATGGCCTTATCTTCCCTAAGAGCCCTTTTAACCCCTCAGTCATCTAATGGTCCAACCGACTCCCTCACAGGTTTCTTGCTTTGGATATATTTAAAAAAGCTTTTATTATGAGTTTTTGCCTCTATGGCCAACTTCATTTCAAATTCTCTCTTCGCCTGTCTTATAAATGTTTTACACTTAACTTGACAATGCTTATGTTTTATCCTATTTTCTTCAGATGGATCCTTCCAATTTTTGAAGGATGTTTTTTTGGCTAAAATAGCCTCTTTCACCTCAACTTTTAACCATGACGGTAATCATTTTGCCTTCCTTCCACCTTTCTTAATGCGTGGAATATATATGGACTGCGCCTCTAGGATTGTATTTTTAAACAATGTCCAAGCTTGTTGAACACTTTTAACCTTTGCAGCTGCACCTTTAAGTTTTTTTCTAACTATTTTCCTCATTTTATCAAAGTTTCCCTTTTGAAATGGCACTCAGGCAACTGCATGAAGACCGTATACTTTTTTGTCTTAGTGTGCTAATTCTGCTTGCTCACTGACTGTGGGTGCACTAAAATATTTAGTCATTGCTTGCTAAGTGCCATTTGGGTATGCATGTGTAATCCCTGCCCTGATCAGCTCTTGGGCATGGGTGGGGGAGGGGTCACAGACCATGCAAGGCCCATGTGACCTCCTGCAGTTTATTTATTTATTTATTTAGTGATTTTTATATACCGCGGCACGTAAAGATATACATCACTTCGGTTTACAGTAAACAATAAATTAGCAACAGGCTTTACATACAACAGTCTTTACAGGAAGTAAACAAATGACAGCAACAGGCTTTACATACAACAGGCTTTACAGGAAGTAAACAAATGACAGCAACAAATGACAGCAACAGGAACTGTTTTCCCGCGGCAACAGGTCGCCGCTGGAAAACAGTTCCCACACTGCAGGGAAACTAAGTCTTTTCAAGGCCCTTAGAACTTTGACTTTCTATGGGGCTCATTTGCATATCAATCAGTCACACAAAAAAATCACTCTTTACTCCTAAAACTGTGGCTCAAAATAAAATCTTTACTGCAAACTGGTGGTAGGAAAGAATTCACAGTGCAACAGCACACTAGAGAATAGTGTATCACATTGTACACAAAGTCCAACATTCAAAAACACTAATCTAAGTCTTTTTCACATACCCCTTTCCACAAAGATGAGCTTTTTTGGAAAGATTCACTTTCACCCAGTCCTCCCATTATCTTTTGAGTATTACAGATCTTCTCAATTCCCTTCTCTTTCCTCTCTGTTGAGTTTCTGACTGATTTGCTCAATCAGCCAACAGCCTGTGGACTTTCCTAGGCCTCTCTCCCTTAAGGTTCCTTGGTCCGTGATCTAGCAGATTCTATAGAATCCTTTTCTTTAAGGGGCTCCTCAGACTCAGATACTTTCTCAGGATCTCTTCTTGCAAACACTCTGGAGACCCAGTACTCCACCCTTCCTGGGACCTGGAATTTCTTTCCCCTTTCAGGCATTCCTTGCCCAAAAGGATATCACTTTTTGAGGCCCTATCCCTGTGGAAAGACTGACACACGTGTCCTCCACAAGGAGAGACACCTGCTCCCTCAGCCCTGTGCTAAGGCTCCTTCTCAACTCTCCCTGTGACACATGGGTACAGGAGTTTGGTTAACACACAGACCCATCCCAGTGGGGTGTGGTGCACTACACTACACTAACACACCTACAATACACCAACCTCACACATAGGGCTAGGGTCTGGATTGAAACCTCTGATTTTCTACTGTTAGCAGGATTTCCTCTTGAGGTCACAATTGCCATTCCACTACAGGGCAAACATTGCTAGTAAAGGGCAGAATTTGGGGTTCCCTTATACATTCAAATATTTTTACCATGTGAAAACTATTAGCATGAGTTTTAGTGAACAAGCTCCTAAGCCTTTGAATATTTACCCCCTTTATCTGGAAACTGGACACCCTACTGAGTGAAGACAGAGTAACCTTTTAGAATTCTAAAATGGACACAAGGCTGCTTATGTTTACTTAGAGGATGATATTCAAAGGCTTTGTCTGGGTCTCCTTTGGAGATACCTGGACAAAGAATAAGATTTGAAAATGTTCATCAACTTGCTGGCTATATTTTGTGCTGGTAACTTGTTACCAGCACAACATTTAGCTTGTCTACAAAAAGGCGATGATGGGTCTTTTCTCGGGGTGCAGTTTCATGTTGTCTGGGCAGCACTGATAATCAGCGCTACCCAGACAAAAGTTAATCGGCTAAGTCTGGTCAGAAAAATAACTGTCCTAAAGTTACCTGGATAACATCATCTGGGTATGTTCTACTGAAAATCTGGGTTACTTTCCCATTCACTGGCCCACAGAATATTGACCTCTTAGACTGACAACAGACTTCTTACTTGAACAAAAAAGTGAAATCTTACAAATGTAACTCCCCAGTCCCTTCTCAAGAGACAACACTTCAGAGGCTGCTGAGTATTATCAAACTTACTGCAGTCTCTTGAAAAATGATGGATTTATGCTATTGAGGACAGGCTTAATCTGTAAGGCCCAGGGGATCACACTAAAAAGAAAACAGTCCTCACACCAAATGTTGTATTCCAAAATAAAATAGCTTTACTGAAGAAAAGAATGAGTCCAGTGGTATCAAGTGCAAACAGATGAAAGGTAGATAGATATTTATATAAAAAAAAGTCTTTATCCAAAAGTAACTCCAACATAGTCACAAGAGACAAAAATAAATCCTCAAATACTTGAAGTTCTGGGGTGGAAATGTGGGGACCACTCCTAGTTCTCCAACAAAGGTGTTTACTCCTACTGAAATCTTTGGGATCCAGTAAAATCTTCTTTTCCTACAAGAATAAAGGTAACACTCTATCTGGTTGGTGTCCCTTGGGCAACACCTCTATCCTTTTGACCCTAGGATTAGAAATCCTCTTGGTTCTGGATACATAAAGGTTTCTTACTGAATCTACTCCAACTTTAGGATGGGAAACTTCCCCATCCCATCCTGGAGCACTAGAAAACCATAGCTATTAGCTCATGACTGCCTCTCAGCAGTTCTCAGCAATGTTGACTCCCCTAAGGACTCTAGGAGTTCTCCTTTTCTAACCTTCTCTTTCTCACCTACCCCTTAAGGGATGAACCCTTAACATCACTTAAAATATCTACTACACCCCTTGAACATTCCCTTGAACCTCTGCTGGAAAGTTCCTCACTTTTATCCTAAGGTGAAAACCTAGTATGTTTTATGCAAAGATGGCAGAACCAAGTATAAAACTTGCAAATATAATAACTGTTGCACAGATGAATAGTATTTTTATATCACCATTCAGATTCAGGAGGATAGAACTTTAAGCTAACCATTTTGTTAATTATTTTTCTGAAACTTTTTTTTATTAGATGGAGGGAGTTCTTGATGATATAATCAGTCTTGAATCCAGTTTTAATGATGAAGGATTGAGTTCTTCTGAGTCTTCTCTCCTTATGTCAAGTGTTGTAAGTAATAAGTATTCTTGAATTTGATTAAGTAAAGGTACCTTTAACATTCAATAAGGTTTATTGATACCATACTAACGACTATCTGCTCCAAACCATAATGGTTAGACAGTTCTGCTGTAGTAAATAGTAAGAATTAAACATATTGATTGCTGAGAAGATCTGATGTGTACTGGAATACTGCAATGTTCCCACTCTCCACTAATCTTGAGTGGGTGTCTCTCCTTGAGTAATTTAATTTTTTAACTTTGTTACTTTGTCTGCCTCTCCTCGTCATCTTCTTCCATTCTTCTCAGCCATCCATCTTCATTCTTTCTGCCTCTTTCACCATTTGTTGGTTGCCTCTTATCCTTTCACCTTCTCTAGCACCCCATGTCTTCCACCCTCCACCTCTACTGCCCTTCCCAACCATCCACCTTTAGCACTCTTTACCTCCGCTTCTTTGTTTTCCCAGTTGGCACCTTCCTTCATATCCTCATCCCTCCCCTTATCTTTCACACCCTTTCAGGTCCTCATCCCTGTGTCCTCTCTCATTCACTGTACACCTCCCTTATGCAGACAAATAAACTTTGCATGGCTGATTTTAGAGAGGGGAGGATGGAGGCAGAGAAATCACACCTTATTTTACCTCTGCTGCTGTTTTCTCTTGAATCCTTTTTCTGGTTTCCATTTTCATGTGTTGTTCATTCTTTCTTCATTGCCTCTTATCTTTTTCATCTAATTTTCTCCATCTTTCATCCTTACAAGACCAGTTCTTCATTTCTCCCACTCCTTTTCAGCTTTTCCACACATCTTACTCCTTCATCTCCATTCTTACCCTTCCAGTGCCCTGCCTCCTATCCATCCATGGACCCTCATTGTTTCTTTTCTCTCTACTTTTAAGTCTCCTGTAACTTCATCTCCATAACTACCTCTCAACCCTCTATTTCTTCAACTTCTCACTCCTCATCCCGCTTCCCTTTTGTACTCCTCCACTGCAACTCCTGCATGTTTCTTCACTGTTTCTCACTCCTCTCATTCCCTCTCTCCTGCCATTTCCCCTGCCTCTCACAGCTTCTTACTCATCCTCCTTCCTCTAACCTACCTCTTCATCTCCTTGTTTCTCAATCACTGCATTTTCCGGCCCTTCAGATATAAATATGACTATTTTGGTATATTTCAGTACTTGTGATTAGAAAAGAGATGGTAATTTTTTTATATTTTTCCCTTTCTCAGACATGACACTGATGCAGACTTTCAGTTCACAGGTCCTTTGTTAATAATTGTTTTAACAGGGTCACTTAGAAGTTCCACAGCATTAGCATAGTCACAACAGCAGAAAACAGTAGCAAAGAGTTAAGCAAAAATCTGTGCAAATACTAGCAACACTCCAAAAAGCCAAGATCCAGGCAAAACAGGTGTTTTCTCAAAAGTCGCATTTTGGATGTAAGAATACAAACACCTTTATGAAAAATATTAAGATGTATTAAATTCACGTTTCTCTTCCCTTTCCTCCTGCGTACAACTTTAATATTGCAAAACTTCCCTGAATAAAGGAACCCATCAATTACAATAAAGAACTGTCAGGGAAAAAGCTGTATAATTGCAAAACTGGGAAAAAATTCCTTAATTTGATTTAAATTTTAGGGATCTTATATGTTCAATTTTTTAAAAATGTCTAGTCAATATTTTTTGTGTAAGTATCATCGTTTGCAAATTATCCCCCCAAAAAGAAAATTTAAAAAATGGGCCAATTTTCCAATTTTTCTACACATGTCCTTTTCCTGTGTGTTTCCTTGGGAGAGGGGACTTGTACTTATAATGGGTGCAGTGAGTGCAAAAGAAATACACTGGAGTCACTGAGTTGGTATCCAAAATTAAACTCTTTACTGTTCAAACAGCAGTGATGAATGGCACAATAACTCAAACTGCACTGTTTTTTCTTGTTTTCTTCTCTTATATTTTCTTTCTCTCTGTCTGTGCAGGACTCACATATCAGGGCCAAGTAATCAATGTCATTCACTCTCTTGGATTAGATAAAGTGGAGCTCCCAGGTGGATCTCTTCAGATACCATCAAAAATACCCTTTCAAATTGATAAAAATGATGAAAAGTTTATGGCACAGAGAGCAAATCTCCTCTCCGCAGGGTGTTGAAAACACCGGATGGTTATCCACAGTGATTTTTGATTTCCCTTACTCACGGTTAGAAGATCTTCAGGATCTCTTTAGTTTTTACAAGTCTCTTTATTTCTTTCTTCTGGATCCCTGATAGGAGGAATCCCCTTGAAGCAAGCAGCTGTCTTTGTTTCAAACTGGAAGGAAGGGCAGCCAAAACTTCCTCCTGGATCTTGAACTCAATGTCTTTTATTCCCAACTGAGTTTAACACCGGAGTTCCTCCTTGTAGCAGATCAGTGACACCTCCTTTCCTCGTGGAGGGTTTGGAGAGCAGGTCTTCCCTAACCTGCATAGCCCCAGACACAGGGCTCCCCGTGCCCTGAGCCCATGTGGTGTACAGGTTCTCACAAGGCTCCTACCACTTAGAAAACATTGAAACAGAAATAATAGCAGAAAAGGACCAAATGATCCACCCAGTCTGCCCAGCAAGCTTATACCAGGATATGCTGCACTGTGCAGGTTACCCCCATACTTATCAGTTTACCAGACCATAAAAGTCAGGGCCCTCGGATGCTGTTTGAATCTAATTTCCCTTAACTGTTACCTTGAAAGAAGACAGCAATGTTGGAGTTGCATCAAAAGTATCGGACTTAGTGATTAAAGGTAGTAAGTACCACATTAGCTATGTTTATTTGTTCCCCACACCGTAAAGGTCGGGGCCCTTGTTGGTTGCTATCTGAATCCAATTCCCCTTTTCTCACTACCATTGAAGCAGAGAGAAATGATGGAGTTGCATCAACAGCATCAAGGCTAAAATTGTTAAGGGTAGCAACTGCCACAGCAACAAAATGCCCCCAGTTACCCCCATGCACTCTTTTCTTTATTTCTAACTTCTCGACTTTAGGGGTTCACAGTGTTTATCCCATGCCCCTTTGAATTCCTTGACTGTTTCTGTCTTCACCACTTCTTCCGAAAGGGCATTCTAGACATTCGCCACCTTCTCTGTGAAGAAATATTTCCTGACATTGGTTCTGAGTCAATCCTCCCTGGAGTTTCATTTCTTGACCCCTAGTTTTATTAATTTCTTTCCAACAGAAAAGGTTTGATGATTGTGCATCATTAAAACTTTTCAGATCTGAAAATCTATATCATATCTTCCCTGCACCTCCTTTCTTCCAGGGTGTACATATTCAGATCCTTCAGCCTCTCCTCATAAGTCTTCCAATGTTGACCCCCTCACCATTTTGGTCGCTCTTCTTTGAACCACCTTTATTTTGCATTTATCCTTTTTGAGATATTGGGCACCAGTATTGATCACAGTACTCCAGGTGAGGCCTCACCAAGGACCTGTACAAGGGCATTATCACCTCTTTTTTTCTTACTGGTTATTCCTCTCTCTATATAGCCCAGCATTCTTCTGGCTTTAACTATTGCCTTGTCACATTGCTTTGCCATCTTCAGATCATCAGACACTATCACACCAAAGTCCCTCTCCCAGTCTGTGTGCCTTAATCTATCACTGCCCATCACATAGAGCTCTTTTGGATTTCCACAGCCCAGATGCATGACTCTGCACTTCTTGGCATTGAATCCTAGCTGCCAAATTTTGTCCACGCTTCAAGTTTTTTTAAATCACTTTTCATTCTCTCTTCTCCTTCAGACCTGTCCATTCTGTTGCAGTTCTTAGTATCATCTGCAAATAGACAAACTTTACATTCTAACCCTTCCGCCAGGTTGCTCACAATCGGTCCCAAAACCGATCCATGTGGCACTCCACTTAACATCATTCTTTCCTCAGAGTAGGTTCCATTTACCATTACACATTGTCTCCTGTCAGTCAACCAGTTTGCAATTCATACTACTACCTTGGCACCCACTTCAAAGCTTCTCATTTTGTTCATGAGTCTCCTATGGGGGTTTGTATCAAAACTTTACTAAAATCCAAGTAAATCACATTGAGCGCTCTTCCCTGATTCAATTCTCTTGTCACTCAATCAAAACATTCAATCAGATTTGTCTGACAGGACCTTCCCCTGATGAATCCATGCTGCCTCGGGTTGAAGCAACTCACCAGACTGTAGATAGTTCACTATCATTTCCTTTAGCAGAGTCTCCATTAATTTTCCCACACTGAGGTGAGGCTAACTGGTCTGTAGTTTCCAGCCTCTTCTCTGTTCCCACTCTTGTAAAGCAGGACCATCACTGCTCTTCTCCACTCTTGTGGCACCACTCCTGCTTCCAGGTATCTTTTGAACAGGTCCTTCAGTGGACCCACAAGCACATCTCTGAGCTCCCTCAGTATCTTGGAATGTACCTCATCCTGCCCCATGGCCTTGTCCACTTTCTGTTTTCCTAGCTCTTCAAAAAACATTCTCTTCTCTAATGGAGTGTCCTCTACTCTACCTCCATCCACAGTCTTGTTAACTAGCAACTGTCCTTCTCCACGGTCTTCTTTAGTGAACACCGAATTGAAGTATTTGTTTAATATTATGGCCATTTCTTTGTCTCTCTGCACCTACTGATCTTTGTCACCTTTCAATTTCACCATACCACTTCAGACCTTTCTCCTTTCTCTGATATATCTGAAAAATGTTTTCTCACCTTGCTTTACCTCTTTGGCAATCCTTTTTTCCGCCTGACTTTTTGCTTTCTTGATTTCTTTCTTTGTCTCCCTCAGTTTCACCAGATATTCTTCCCTGTGTTCTTCTTTTTGTGATCTTTATATTTCTTGAATGCTGTTCTTTTTGTTTTTTATTTTATCAGCTACATCCTTTGAGAACCAGATCGGTTTCTTATTTCTCTTACTTTTGTTTACTTATTTACTTTTTTGTTTACTTTTGTTTACTTATTTCTCTTACTTTTGTTTACTTTTCTAACATATAGACCGGGATTTTCCATTCTTGCAGAGAATGGAGAATCCCGGTGCTAACGGGGTGTTGGGTGGCGAAGGAGTGGGCGGGCCTGCAAACGCCAGCAGCGATCGCACCTCTGCGGTGTTATCGCTGTCAGTTTTCGCACCCAGTAGTGCCACTGTGAAAGGTGGTGCTATTGGACGCGCTACTGACAGCAATAATGGGTTTTACCTTATCGCGAAGTTACCACCGCGTCCGCCTCCTCGCCACCCCGACTCCTCCCTGACTCGCCCCGGAGTCAGGGAGGAGTCGGCTTACAAAATAACCCCCATAGTTTGTTGCCTTTGTAATTGCTCCTTTTAGTTTGGCCCATTGTTGTTCTGCCTCTTTCATTTTCTCCCAGTCTTTTAGTTCTACTTCCAGGTATATCCCCATTTCAACAAAGTCCATTGTTTTGAAATTCAAAACTCAGGTCTTTGTGTGACTTCTCTATATCCTATTTGCGATATCGAACCATACTTTTTGATGATCGCTGGTGCTGAGGTGGGCACCCACCCAGACATTAGAGACATTAGCCCAACTAGTGAGCACTAGGTCGAGTATAATTCTCTCCCTCATGGGTTCCATGGGTTCCACTATCTCTCTACTTCTGGTAGATTCTGCAGAAGGGATTCTCTAGTCTATGTCCGGCAGATTAAAATCTCCAACAAACAACAATTCTTCCTTCTTTCCCACCTTTTGGATGTCTTCGACCAGATCTCTGTCTAGTTCTTCCATTTGAGTTGGAGGCCTGTAAACCACTCCAGTCAAAATGGATGTACCTTCATCTTTTTTTTTTAGAATGGCCCATAATGCTTCTTCTCTACCCCACATTTTTTGCAGTTCAGTTGCTTGGATATTGTTTTTGACATAAAGAGCTACTCCTCTCCCTTTTCTGTCATCTCTATCCTTCCTTAACAAGTTATAGCCCAGTATGGCCGTATTCCAATCATGAGAATCCGTGAACCATGTCTCTGTATCAGCAATAATGTCCAAGTCCACCTCCACCATTAGGCCTGCAGGTCTGGGATTTTATTGCCCAGACTATAAGGTAGGGAGGGTTTAGATAGGGCCGGGGGGGTGGGTTAGGTAGGGGAAGGGAGGGAAAGGTGTGGGGGGGTGGAAAGAAAGTTCCCTCTGAGGCCGCTCCGATTTCGGAGCGGCCTCGGAGGGAACAGGCAGTGCTCCGGGCTCGGCGCACACAAGTTGCACAAATGTGAACCCCCTTGCACGCGCCGACCCCGGATTTTATAAGATACGCGCTGCTACGCACGTATCTTATAAAATCCAGCGTACTTTTGTTCGCGCTTGCGTAAATTTATAAAATCTACCCCTATAAATTTTGTTCAGTTCATTATTTTCATTTTGGGAGGAGGAGAGGGGATATTTGTTGATTTTCTTTGATTCATTTAATGTTGTTGGTTTTTTTGGGGTGTTTTTGTCGGTTCACTTTCTTTCCTAAACAAAAAAAACAACAAACTATTTGAAAACAGCATCCCTCCAAACCGAGCCCCTCCAACGCTCCTCCCTCCCCCCAAGATATCCATAAGGCTTCCCAGGGCCCACTAAAAGATTTCTAGGGCTGGAGACTGCCCCAACCGCCACTTATACTGAGCGATGGCATCCTCCAGGTTTCCAGGAGTGAAGCCCACGCTTTCCTTCCCTGCCTTTTGTAGCTTGAGAAATGGCACCAGAGACCTGGATGTCAGCGCAGAAGTGATGTCACTTGGCACCTGGCTGAGATGCCGCTGACACTTATGTTGTATGGCTCTGGAATTCTTTGAGTGGGTCTTCGAGGCCTGGGTAAGCCTGGTCCCCTTCCTTAATGTTAACTCTGGGACGGAGGTTAGATGGACCAGGGAAGACTCAGCTGGGTAGGCCCAGGTCCTGGACTTGATTTCAAGGGGCGAGGGGGGAGGGGGGACGGGGACTGGAGGGCTTTGGGGAGGCTTCATTCTTCACAAAAACAAAAATACCTAAAAATTGTCAGGTATTTTCATGGTAAGCCATCTTGGTTTGTTCTTTCCAAATGGCCTCATTCATCCCATTTAGCACATTAATCTAACAAAAATGCACATCCCCAGAGGGCTTAAAATCTAAGAACCACATTTACTTAGCACTTTTCCCATAGACACAAAATGGAAGAAAACCTTTACATAAAAGCCCTATATTTGTACCTAAGGCAGTGGAGGATGAAGTGTCCTGCCCAAGGTTGCAAGGATTGTTGGTAGGATTAAAACGTGGTTTGCATCCTGTTTCTCTAAACAGTGACACTGTGCAACTTCTCTACTTCCAGGTTGTCTGTGTATAAACCTACTTGGGTTAGCTGCTTGTCTACTTTGTGGCACTGCTGCAGTAGTTTCGGGATTAGAATTGTATGGGACCAGGTAGTCTCACAGGACCTTCTAGCATCCTGTGCTTCAAACCTCAGAACTAGGATAGTATTGCAATGCAGTGAATGAGCGTTAACACGGGTAGGTTTGCACTCTTAAGGGAACATTGGTTGGTCATTACAGAACAAAGTAATACAAATCCTTGTGAACTACTTATGCTGAAGGAATCCTTTTTTATTGCAAATAATTATCATGCAAGACTATTTTAGCCAGTCGATGACACCATCACATTCTCTTCTTGTAGAATCTGGCATTTTTCTCACTACTACTGTATCTTAATGAGTGCATCAGGAACAAGCGCAGTACAAATGGTACTTTGAAATAATAAATAACCCAAGCAAACCAGTTTCATGATGCATATTTATTATTCTCATTATCAATATTATAGCATTTAGGGTGCATAGTACTGTATAGGGTAAACAAAACATTCATGCCACAACCATAATAGTTTAGGGAGTCTCCTGTCCAAAATAACTTTATATAAGTGATATTAAGATAGTCGACTTATTTCCATAGGCTAAATAATGAATTTTCTATTGAGAATTATGATGGTCTTTGTCAGTCCTGTAAGACTTCTGTTGACTGAAATCAAAATCATTGCAGGGGCAGGCTCTGAGTAAATATTAACATTCCCATCAGCTTACCTGAGTTAAACAGGCTGAATAACATCAACATCATTGCTTTTGTCAATCAAATTTGAGTTTAGATTAGTCTTAAAGTCCAGTGAGGAGCCAAAGTTCATCTAGTTTCAAGAGGTGAAGTTCTGCACGGTTCCTCTGTTTATCATTTGCAAGCTGGGAGGAATAAAGGATGAAGGAGAAAGGCAAAACCATTGCTATAGTGAAAATTATACGCTCTGAAAAAATACAACTGGTGAGAAAATGCTTTATTTAGCTTGTGTTCAATAATCTACGTTATAGATAAATGAATAGTACTTGAATTTCCATTTCTTGAATCAATTAAATATAGTCTATAACTCCTGTTTTCTCTGATGTACACTAGAATTTCAAACTAAACTCTAAGGGGGTCTATATTCAGTAGCATTTAGCTGGATAATTTGTGAGATGGTCAGCTAAATGCAGACTTGAATATTTTGGGCACTTCTCTAGCAAATGTTTAAAAGGATATCTCATTATTCTGCTAACATTTAGTTGGATAATATAGAGGCATTCCAGTTACGTTTATGGGAAGAGTTAAAATAGCCATATAACTTAACCAGCTAACTATGGTTGTGCCATAGAGTAGTCCAAAAGGTAACCAGATAAACCTATCCTGCTATCTTTACGATAGATAGACATATTCAATGGTATAGCTGCACCACTGAATATCCCGTCAAAGTTAGCCAGATAAATTTATCCAGCTAACTTTTCAAGCAGGGCAGTGGCTGAAAATGGAAACCTAAAAGAACATCTTGACAGATTATCTGAGAACTGCTGAGAAGTTAAATTTCTTTAGATGCAGCTAATAAGAACCACTGTGTGGCATAGCTAATAACAGAAGGTCATTACAGGAGTCTCTCTTTGAATATTATTTGTGTGTCTGCTGACTATGTGGTGTAATAATCTGCATTACAGTCAAAGATGATTTTTCAAAATAGGTCGTCGTCTGGCTAAATTGAGACTTATCAGGTAAACTACACAGAGAGTGTACTATAACCCCCCCCCCCACACACACACACACACACACATGACATCAACATCCAAAAACATACATATGTAGGGGTAGATCAATATTATCAAAATTACTATCATCTAATTTCTAAAAATATTTTTTAACATTCAGGCTAATTATTTAATATCAAATTGTTCCAATACAAAATCTTTTTATTTATCATTTTATATTACTATGTTTTCAATAGTAACATATATTGATTATATAAAAATTTTGTATTGAAAACATAGTAATATATATTGATTAATAAAAAGTATTTTGTATTGGAACAATTTGATATTAAATAATTAGTCTGAATGTGAAAAAATATTTTTAGAACTTAGATGATAGTAATTTTGATATTATTGATCTACCCCTATATGTATGTATTTGGATGTAAATTGAGACTTAGCTGAACCAACCTCATTTTTAAAATTTCCCACCGCTGTTAATGCCTCTTACTGATGTGAGTATATTCAGTTGTGCAATTCGCTGGGTAAAACTTATATGGATACACTGGGGGGCATTTTGGAATGGAATTAAGTTAGCAGAATAACTGATTTTCAGCATTATCCAGCTAACTTATCTGAATAACTTTAGAGCTGCCTGAGAGTGGTCCTAAAGTTAGCTGGATAAACTTATCTAGATAACTTTAATATAGCTGGTTTATTCAGCAACACATCCATACTGCTAAAAATGTAAACCGGAGTGAAGGCCTGTGCCAATACTTCGGTATATAAAAGTCTATAAATAAATAAATAAATAAATAAATAAATATCCTGACCAAATTAGCTGGATAAACTTAATCTAGTTGCTCAATATTGACCTCTTAGTTTCCTCATTAAAGGTTTGTATTATATATTATCCAGTTCATACTATAGCTATACATTATTTTTATATTATAATATTTCCATTGGCATGGAATAAGTGAAACATTTTGTAAACAGAGCTTATGCCATGTGGATGGGCTGTGGAAAGAAATATATATATATTCCTCACAATTAAAGGAGCTTATTTACTAAGCATTTTCCAGTAGACACAAAATGGGAGAAAACCTTTAGTAAATAGATCGCACAATGTGCTAATGAAACACTGGTCTTTGCACAGGTCATTTATATTATGATGCAAGGAGTTTGCATTTCAAGGCTACCATGTGTCCAGACAACTACAATAGTGAACAACGGTCAGAATTGGCTGAGTTTTGAATTATTCTGTTCGTGATCCAAGGTGTAGGGTACTGAGTATTCACTGATGCTCTCTCTCCTTTGGGATTGCAATCTGTAGTTGAATCTTAATGATCCATAAAACTGGATTAGAAAATATTTAGTTCTAGAACATGATTACAGACATTTCTTTTTTTTTTTTAATTCAATTTTTGCGATTTTTAAAAATGTATCAGGGGAAGGAATACAGGTAAGTATTGGTAGAATAAAAAATCAGTCAATTGATTTTCTGCCAGGTTACTCTAGGTTGTTGACCTGGAATCTTTTTGAACTAACTTCCTTTTGCTCATTAACAGCTGGTGTGGAAAGTGGAGGCTGTGGCTGGCCCCGATCTACTACCACGTTTTAAAGAAAATTACCACTATATGTAATCAAACTTAATTTTGCATTAGTTGAAACAAACTGACTTACAGGCCGATACAGTAAGGAGTGGTAAGAAGAGCTGCGTTAGTGCCGGGCGCACCCGCGGTTGCCGCACGCACAGTCCAGCTCACCTACCGCTCGATACTGTATGTAAATAGCTTGCAAATGCAAGCTGTGTCTAAGAAGCGTCCGTGAAGCTTTAGGCCCGCGCAACCCATTTTACTGTATAGAGCGCTATACAGTATCCTGGGTGCGCTGGCCTAACGCTTCACGGACACGCTGGTATCTGTCATTTCAAATGACATTTGAAATGACAGGTACCAGGAAGTGGACGGTTCTCCGACGCTCGGGATTGCCAGTCCTCTCTCCCCTCCTCCCAAAGCAAGCAACGAAAGTGAAAAAATGCAAAAAAGCGGAAAAAAAAAAAGGGAAAAAGCGAAAAAAAAAGGTAGCAAGAGAGAGAGGGGAGAGAGGACGGGCAATCCTATGCTCGGGATTGCCAGTCCTCTCTCCCCTCCTCCCGAAGCAAGGCGCGAAAAGCAGCCTTGCTTCGGGAGGAGGGGAGAGAGGACTGGCAGTGTAAAGCAACAAAGCGACTTACTTTTTTTGCAGCCCCCCTCTGGAGACAGACATCGGCGAAGACGACCGCGGCTCCCCTGCCTCCAGCTGCCCGCAAAGATGGACGCATCGCACAGGCGAAAGTGGCCCCTGTGCGTTCAATTGGGCCGCTCAAGACGTGATGTCACATGCCGTGACGCCAAACGTCGTGACGTCACACCTCGAGCTGCCCAGTTGCACGCACAGGGGCCGCTTTCGCCCATGCAGGCATCCATCTTCGCGGGCAGCTGGAGGCAGGGGAGCCGCGGTCGTCTTCGCCGATGTCTGTCTCCGGAGTGGGGCTGCAAAAAAAGTAATTCGCTTCGTTGCTTTACACTGCCAGTCCTCTCTCCCCTCCTCCCGAAGCAAGGCGCAAAAAGCAGCCTTGCTTTGGGAGGAGGGGAGAGAGGACTGGCAATCCCAAGCGTAGGATTGCCCATCCTCTCTCCCCTCTCTCTCTTGCAACTTTTTTTTTTCGCTTTTTCGCTTTTTTCCACTTTCGTTGCTTCGAGAGGAGGGGAGAGGACTGGGGCTGCCCCGGAGACCAGCACCCATGGACGCGGCCAGGGCAGGTGAGCGGGGGCTGGGGGAAAGTTTGCTGCCTACCCTTACCCCTGCCTCTAACGCAGGGGTAAGGGTAGGCGGTAAGTTAGCAGGTTAAATGCGCGACAAAACGTCAGGGTAAAAAAGCAATAGTCGGGGCGCACGTTACTGTATGGGAGGGAATAGCTAATTCGATCGTTTACATGTAATATACATGCCGTGGGCGGAAGGGGTTACCCGGTTATTTAAGGACGCGGTAAGAGTAGGTTAAAGGGGATAGTGTATCGCGGGTTGGACTAACGCGGCCGAAAAGTGGGTAGAAAGTGGGTTAGGAGCAGGGTAACCGCGGCTGCACTTTACTGTATTGACCTGTTAGTGATCACTTGCAGACACTTATTCACGGTAAATGGGAGGCTTCAAGAACAGAGAAGTATTGGTATTTGCTTACAGTTATGGTGGGTCTTTGAATAAGATGAATCTTTATTTTTCTATAGATTTGTATAATCAATGCATCAATGACATTGTGGATGTCCTTGACTTTGCAGTCACATTAGCCTAATTGGCATGACAAAAGCATTTGTGAAGGCCACCAAAACCACCTTTGCTCACTGAAGAGCTACCTTGATATGTGCTATAATGTGATGAAGCACCAGAGTCCCACTGGATGAATAAATGCAAAATTAATAAGTAATAGGGAGCCTAATTTTCAACCTATCCATGGTACAGCATTTACATGCATAAGAGAAGCATGAAGATTAATACTAGAATTTTATACACTGAACAGCAGGAGCTGCACAGTTTATAAAATATCCGTATATTTTTGCTCTGAAAGTACATGCGTATGTTTCAGTATATTTGAATATTTCCAGTGCAATAAAACACATCTTTCCTACCTATTTTATAAAAATACATGTGTATATTTTGGGAATGTAAAAAGTATGACATGTACACAATAACTCTGATTTATACGCAGAGGCAGATATTTTATAAAGTATGCACCCCATATAAGGTTTTGTTAAAAATCCAAAAAGAGCAACATCTCCCAATAATATCCAATATTTCAAATAGAAAATGAAGTGCACGGGAAAATGTATCCACATATAAAAGTTATTTTATTAATACTTCTTAATTGTCATTTTATATTTGAAAATGTATTACTTTTTCAAAGGAGAAAAGGTATCAGATCGATTAAAGGGCTGAGGTTTAATCTATTGTATGCTGCCTGCAATGGGCTTCAAACACTATTAGTGTTACACACTGATTTTCAAATCATTTACTCCCTTTATTTTCATGAAAATGTTTTGAACAAAGTTTCACCCACCATTAACCATGTATCATTTTACCAAAAACGTCTGTAAAAATACTGCTAAAAACCTCTAACTTAGAGAGTGTTGATACTACCTTACCCTTAACCTTAACCTTGACAGCACTCTCTCTAAGATAAGTGAGCCAAAGGTGGGGGACAACTGGTGGGAAGAGAGGGCAGGCTGCTGACAGGGGCAGTATTTTTCTCTTGGGTAGTTTCAGCGGTGGATGAGGAGAAAGGAGCAGTGGCAATCTCCCTATGCACACTCAGTCTACTCTGCCCTTCATGGCTGGTTCCAAGGCCGACTGTGAATCTGTAAGTGGAAACAGCATTAGTAATGAAAGTCAGCAGCAAGCCTGTGATCCAGTGCAAGCTCACAGACCCTGCAGTGGTCCCTGCTCTCTCCTCATGCAGGGCTTCCTGTCCCCACAGAAACTCATGCAAGCATAGGGCCACTGTAGTGTGTATGAGTGTTTGCTGGCTGAAAGGCCCCATGCTGACTTCCATTACTAGTGCTGCTGCTGGTGCCTGAAGGGTTCTGCTCTTTGAGGCACTTGTGTCTCCAGCTAAAGGTTTTGTGACTCCATTTGTGATCCTGACCCCTAGTTTGGGAAGCCCTGCTCTAGTGGAAAACAGATTTTAGAGATAAGATTTAGCAAGCCAACTGCTAAAAGGCTGATTTGATTAATCTTGTACCTCATATTTTTTACTTTTTAGCACTCATTTCAGATGTGTATATAATTTCATATTACAGACTACATCAGGCAGTAAGTTATTAGGAAGCAATGATAGGGTTTCAAACTCCTGGTGTATCACCTGTAACATTAAGCTTCAAAGTGTTCTGCAGGTATTGTAATGAGCCTTACTGCCCTTTTCTGTGGTGGGAATCCCTTTGTGGTCATTCAGGAGAGGCAGCGAGTTGGGAAATATCCAGGAGTACAAAAAGGGGGTCAAACGTCTATGGTTCCACACAAACTCTTTATTTATATGCAAAACCAAAATACAGCATAGAGGCCGCTTACCTCTGCAGTCTCATAACAATCAAGTATATCCAGTTCTTGCGTATGCTGGCTTCCTGCCTTCTCCTTGGGGCCTCCCCAGCCTTCTGGACCATGCCTTCTTATCCAAAGCTACAGGAATCCTCCCTGGCCCAGAATCCTTTGCTGGGATGGCTGTTAAGGAGGACCAGGCCGGATAGCTGTGGTAGGTCCTTTAAGGTGCTCTGAGGGACTTTCTTAAACACTCCTTCACACCTTATACCGAAGCTTCAACAGAATAAGAGGTCTTCTACAAAGGATTCATGGTGGATCTTTTGAAAAAAGAAAAATACTATGTTGTTGACAGCCTTTTAAGAGGGAACAATGATACAGTGGAATCAGAGGTCTGAAAGAGAACACTTGTTCACTTGTTTTAGGCTTATTCTTGTAGCTCAAGATTGAGCAATCCATTCTATGAACTAGTATTGAACCAATGTCACAGCATGGTGTAGAAGGCCAATGTGCTGCTGAGGATAACATTTCTTGAATTAAATTGTGAACCTTTCCATTGTACCAACCTTAAAGATTCCCTGGCACTTCTCACAATCCTAATATCATGACTACATTCCCAACACAGCATATATAGTTTGAGCTGCTCTATAAGGAGGAATCCCTCTTATAGAAACCATGTAGTTAGACAAACCTACAGTCTCTGCCTTTTTGTACTATACATATCCTTTTTGGAGTCAAATATGCAGCACTATGGACAAAAAGTACTCTACAAATGAAAAAAAAAATAAGAAGAAACTTTTCCTAGGATTGAGTGCACAGCCGATGGTGAGCAGGAGGGGTGGGGGGTTGTTTTAACAGAAGAAGGACCTAAAGGCAACACACAAGGGAACATTTCCATTATATATGTAGCCAATGGCAGTGCAGAAGCAAAACTATAATTCATTGCTTCTGTGTGTACCCCTTGCTAGTTCTGCAACAGGGGTTTTGTAACCACGGGCACCAATTTAAATCGGGCCCTTAGCACTAACATTAAAGCAATCTTATTACTGTGCCAAAAAAAAAAAGAGCAATGTGCCTTTGAAATCTGTCTCATAGTCCAGATCCGCTCAGAAGCAGGCAGTCCCTCGTGCTGTGTTCATGTTGCGGGTGACCAGTGAACTGTGAAGAGTGACATCAGAAAGCTGTAGATCCAGAAGATGCTCTCATTTGATAGAAAGACCAGGAAGGGAAAAAAATGGAGTCTTTTGTTAGAGATGAACCAAAAACATAAACCTGTGATATGAGTACAATTTTAACAGATAAGGTACTGGATTGTGGTCTAAAACTGAATCAGAATGATTTGTGAATTTCAGGGCACGAAGAAAAGCAATTTGTCCTGCTTTTTGGTTTGAGACTGGAAAATTGCTGGATTCTGTATAGTTATGAAATAGAAGGACCTCTATTAGCTATTTTATAACAATGGCTATAATATTTGTGTTTTTTTTCTCTACTATTTAAGTTCCTATTAACTAAGGATATGACAGTCACTAGATTATTATTATTTTTGCTGTCTCTGAGAGCTCCTATAGATGTGCATGGTGCTTGCTTCGTGGAGAAAGTCCATTTAAAAACCTGCTTCCTGACAGGAGGAAGTAGAGAGGACATATGAAAATTCCAGGATGCCAGAGAGGGCTACACGGGAAGAGCTTAGGGGGGAAGTTCCGCAGGACTGGAAAAGTACAGATCAGCAGTGCAACAACTGGTCCTTGGTTTCTCCCCACCCACCGCCCCAGCCAATTGGGTTTACAGGAAACCCTTAATGAATATGCACATATGCAAAAATATTTCATAATTATTAAGGAAAGTCTGAAAACCCAACTAGAAGGGGAGGGGAATGGCAAGGACTGGTTTGAACACCACTGAATTAGAGGATCAGAGAGGAGCTGAGTTCCCAGAGAAGGAGAGGTTAGTTTTCAGGAAGGAAAGACGTAAAGTGGACGCGCTGTAGCACTGCACATTTGTTCTATCCTTTGAAGAAAAGATATGAGGCAGGGTTCTTCAGGTTCCCTGGTATCTAATGTAATGATCAGTGATTTAGGAAAACTTAAAAAAAAAAATTAATTTAGAAAAATGTGGCCATTTAAAGAACCATTGGGGTAGATTTTAAAAGGTTGCGCGCGGGCGTACATGTGAGTGTGCTACCCGGTGCGCGTACATGCATCCCGCGGCTTATCGCACGCACATAACCTTTTGAAAATTCGACCCATTGCCTCTATTATGGAGGCAATTTTCAAACTGTCTACATTGGGATAAAGAGCATGCACAGGTTTTACCTGCAGGCTTTGCCCCAATTTCTCAAAACAAAAGTACACTAGTAATATTTCACTTTCTAATTTGCCAGGAGTACAAAGGATATGAGATCATTAGTGCCTGTCTTTCTATGGGTAATCCTGGAAATTTGAAAATGCCATCTACATGGATATTTTTTTTCCTTTCCTGACCTAAACATACCTCCAGGAACACCTGCAACTCCATCCTGGGAGTCAGGCTGCACTCCGATGGGGCCGCAAACGTATTTATAATCTCTTCTGGGCCGGAACTCTGGTTAGCTGCTCCTGCAGTCTCTTTCGCCAGGGTGTGGATTCCTCTTGTTGGGGGTGGGGCGGGGGGAGGGAAGAGTTAACTTCCAGGGCTCCGAGTGCTAAGGGTGACTTTCCCTTGAATGCTCCTGGGAGAGGGACTTCCTTGTCTCTGTGTCCCTATAGAGAGGGGTACAGGTCCTCAATGTGTGCCGTAGGTGCCAAAAACCACTCCGGAGTCACTTGTTTAATGTCCAAGTCTTTGCTGTTTCAAATACCGAAGAGAATGGCGCAACAAATGAATCTTCAGCACCACAGAATTTTAGTTGTATAACGATCCTGTTCCCTCTTTATACCAGTGACAGGATAACATCCACCATCCAGGGTAAGGAAAAGTGAAGTTCCTAGGTGGACAGGGGATTCTTGTGTGACCAGAAAAAAGCCCTCCAGCACTGGCTAAAGGTTGAAACTGAGTCTCTGCACACAGAGTAAAAATGCTGTCTCTCACCCCAGGGGTGAAGACACTGGATGGGTGTCCTCAATGGTCTCAGATTGGTTTTACTCAAGGTTAGCAGATCTTTGAAATGTCTTTGGTTCTCTCACAGTCTTTTTTTTTTCTGGATCCTCGACGGGAGGGGGATCCTTTGGAAACAGGTTGCTCCCTGAGCCAATGCAGGAAGGAAGGAGCAGCCAAAACTTCCTCCTGAATCTTGAACTCAAAGCCCTTTTCCCCTTTCAACAAATCTTAACACTGGAGCTCCTTCTTGCCACGGGTCACTACTTCCCCAGTCCTCACTGAGGGTTTGGAAGGGCAAGTCTTCTCCGACATGAACAGCCCCAGACACAGGGTGTCCTGAGCCCTGAGCAAGGCTCCTACCACTTAAAATGCAAAAATCCCAAAAAATATACCCAGAGGGAAAATCCTAGCCTGGATAAGGAAAACTCTCCCGACCTTGGTCAGCCTCCCCAGACAGGGTTTTGTCTGCCTCCTCTGATCCTGAAAAATCAACTCCGGAAAAATCTCCTCTCTACCTCCTCACTGTAAACAAAAGCCAAGGGACTGGCTGGCGAGTTCCCAGTGAGGGCTGCTTAAAAAAACCTGTCAAGGAGGATGGCCATTCCAGACACCTCAAAGGGAGGGGCCTGTGTTTAAATGGAAACCTCCCCCATTCAGTAACCTATACTCTTACTAACTAAGGGTCCCCCCAGGCCACAATGATAACAGAACTAAGTGTCTGTTACACACCTCCTCTCAAAACAATTACAAGGGCATGCATTGTGGCACTATGCACAAATTTTAGCCACATTCACGGAGAGCAGTTTTCAAACAATTAATTAAAGCAGGTAAAATGCTTCTTACCTGAATAAATCACTTTGAAAATTGACCTTCCCAGGTAACCTCTCAGGAAGGGAAGCTGTAATGTGGCTGCACTGTACCACTAGATGGGGAAGGAGCTCACACAGGCACTCACATAGGTCTGTCTGGCAGTCTGCACAGGGGAATTAGGAGGCTGCATGTTCAGGCAACAGCCACACTAATCTTGGTAGCTACTGAGATTAGGTTGCAATGATAGAATTAAACTAGCAGCGAGGTCTGTTTGGCAGGCTGCAAGTAATAACTAGAAGTATTGTCGGAAATTCAGGTAATCACATTGCCAGATCTGTCTGGCGGGCAACATAGGGGATTTAAGAGGCCAGATATTTGGGCAATGTCCATGGTAGTATTGGTAGTTAGATTTGGGATGGGAAGGGAAGAATTCTGGGTATAAACTGAGTGAGGGAACTTGTATGCTCATCTATCCAAGTTGGTAGAGTATATTTATACTATATAAATGAAGAAGGCAACAAAACTCTCCTGGATAAGGAAATATATCTTACAAGTGATCATTCTTTGACTGGTATCTGGCATATATTCTTGCAGTGTGGACAGGGGTAACTGGGCAGAGTAGATAAGTGTGTTGGTCTTTTCCGGTTGTCCTCTACTATGATGGAAAGAAAAATATACCAATTTGATTTATGAAATATACATTCAGTTACTTGATTTGAAGTGTGAAGGTTTACAAAGGTCCAGGGAGAAGAATATTCTGACAGTTGTATGATAATTAATCCATCAGAAGTGGAGGACTGTAAGGAAAGATTTTAGATTATCTGCAACCAAAATGATAAACGGGATGGAACAGCTCCCCTATGAGGAAAGGCTAAAGAGGTTAGGGCTGTTCAGCTTGGAGAAGAGGCAGCTGAGGGGGGATATGATAGAGGTCTTTAAGATCATGAGAGGTCTTGAATGAGTAGATGTGAATCAGTTATTTACACTTTTGAATAATAGAAGAACTAGGGGGCATTCCATGAAGTTAGCAAGTAACACATTTAAGACTAATGGGAGAAAATTCTTTTTCACTCAACGCACAATAATGCTCTGGAATTTGTTGCCAGAGGATGTGGTTAGTGCAGTTAGTGTAGCTGGGTTCAAAAAAGGTTTGGATAAGTTCTTGGAGGAGAAGTCCATTAACGGCTATTAATCAAGTTTACTTAGGGAATAGCCACTGCTATTAATTGCATCAGTAGCATGGGATCTTCTTAGTGTTTGGATAATTGCCAGGTTCTTGTGGCCTGGTTTGGCCCCTGTTGGATACAGGATGCCGGGCTTGATGGACCCTTGGTCTGACCCAGTATGGCAATTTCTTATGTTCTTATGCTCCATGACCTTATGCCCATATTGGACAATAGAGATTTCACCAAAAGTTATTGCACTGTATTAAATGGCTAAGTCAGCAGGAGCCCTCTTCCTGCAGTACCATAACTGTAAATGACAACAACAAGAGTGTTACTCTAATATTACTCTATATAGCGATCTGACTGCCACTTATTAAATTTGTTGAATATCTCCTGTAAATTTTCACTTATTGACTCCTAATTGAGTCAATAGAGCTCTACTGACCTCTGAACTGTCAGCAACACACTTCTTGGCCTTTGTCTCTGATTGGATATTGGTGTCATTTGCACTTTCTCCACATCCATAGTGGTCTTTAAATAATCTGCCATCTATAAGAATACAATTTTATAATTTTAAATAGCTTAAATCACAAATGTTTTTATTAAAAAAAATCATAAAGTACATATGGGAAAAGTCTGTGACTCACTATTGCTTTTGATAGGAATAGCATACAATGGTACTAGTTACAACACACAACTGCAAACCTGAAGAGGTGGCTTTAAATCTCCTCTCCACCACAAACTGCATGACCACAAATATATAGCATGATTTCCCTCCTCAGAGGCTGATATACTAAAATGTAAATATTTTTACAAAACAGCTTTCTGCATGAAAAATTTAGCAAAACGCCAATCAATATGCAAAAACATTAAGCTTGGCGCTTTGCTTGACCTATTTGCAAAAATCCTTTTGTGAAAAAAAATTTGTAAAAGCCCACTTTGCTGCAGTAAATGTTCACAAATTGTCTGCTACAAACGAAAATCCCACCTCCTGCCAAATGAGCTGCTGTAATGCCAAATCATGCAAAGCAACTCATTAAGAGGGGAATTTGCATGCAAAAAATGCTCTGTTGGCTTATTTTTGCAAAAAAAAACCCAAAAAAACGATGCTACATCTGAAGGAGGTGGGCTTCATGAGAAGTGATGCATAGCTGTGAAGGGCTGCATGGTCCACATGTGAGCCCTCCAAAATAAAAGACCCTTCCTGGTGGGCCAGTGGACCCCCATCCCAATACCTGATCTCCAAATCCTTGGGGCGGCCAAAACTTCCCATAGGGGTGAAGCTTTAGAAGCCATGCTCCCAAGCTTCAGCTGCCCTTGTGGCCCTTTAAAAAATGTTTTTAAAAAAAATTGGACCCTCACGTGTCTTCCACCCCCACCCCCTCTCTTGCTTACCTAATAGCCAAGGGAGGGGGAGTCATCCTGAGGCAGGAATGATGCCCACTTGCTCCTGCCCCTCTGGCTGCCATTTTAAAAAATGGTGCCATCTGACTGCTTCACTCCATTCACTACTTTGCAAAAACTGGGAGATAAACTACACACCTACAACACACACACACACACACACACACACACACCCACACACACACAGCTTGGTATCTCTCTCTCTGACTCCTGTAGCTCTCCTCTAGCTCCTCATAGACCTCACAAGCATTTCTTAGAGACCGTCCTTTTTACAGTGTCTGTGACAAATGCTTGTGAGGTCTATGAAGAGCTAGAGGAGAGCTAGAGGAGTCTTGATTCTCTGGAGCTTAACTGCAGGTTTGTAGAACCTGGAAATGCAATGATTTCTCATATCTTAACATATCTCTAGCTATGATCCCTGATCTGAGCTCTGCTGCCTGAATGTTGGTAAGATCTGGTGGATAGGCAGGCAATTTTTTAAAAATATATTTAAATTTCCTCTCCACCATACTTTGAGGAATGTTTAAGAACATAAATCTTTGAGACCTAACTTCCCCCTCTCTCCAGAATGCCTGCCATGGTTAACTGCCTGCCCCTGTTTGTTCACATTGTATGCATCTAGCCCATCTGCACGAGGGTTCTGATTGTACTACACTGCATTAACTGGGTTAAATTTTAAATGTAGAAAATGTGCTGAATTGCTTGGATGCAAATGGAGTGTTGAAGAATCATGTCAAGCTAGTGATTAAGCACAGAACAAATAGAGCTTGTAATAGTAGAAAATGCTTGCTTTTGTATAAGAGATTGGGCATAGGTGAAGTTTAGGGGCATGGGGGTGGGGTTTAATGTCCACAAATTTAAGGGGCTGGTCCGAGGTCCTATCATGGTGGTGGCATCGGCAGCAGCAGCAGCAGTAGTAGTAATCCATTGTTAAGGCACATGGGCCAGAGACTGAGTGGCCCCACTCCCTTCTAGCTTCCATCCATGGAGCAAGACCTGTGAGCGGAGCTGTGCACCTTAACAACTGCTGCTGCCATGTTCAGGACTTGTACCAGCCTCTGCTTTAAAAGGATAAAGGTGTGTGTGGCACAGGGGAGGTTGCGGGGGAAGGAGTGTTGACTGTAGAGAAGTGGTGGAGGGAGAAATGGAGAGAAGGGCACGGAGCTATTATTTTTGGAAAGTTGTCAACCCTACACCTATCACTTCACAGTCACTGTGCCAGAGTATTTCCTCACTCCCCCAACATGGGCTATAGGTGCTAGGCAGAGGGTAGAGGTAAGAGAGAGCGACATGTTAAGCATAGAAAGTTTATGTAACCTCCTTATTACCTGTATCCCCTCTCTCTCACAAATTAAACACTCAGGTCAGGGAAGAAAGCTTTGAGGTCAATATTCAGCAAGCCAGCGAGAGGACAGGTGGGCCGGCCGTGGTTAGCCAGATAACATGTCCTGGATATTCAGCGAGATAAACGTCCCAGTGAATATCCCCCCGTTAAAGTTATTCAGCTAACTGTAGCCGCATAACTTTAAACCTAACTGGATAGCGTTTGAACATCACCGGTTAGGAGTAAAGTTTTCTGGCCTCTTGTGGCCAGATAAATTTGGCTTTAATCAGCTATATTCAAACGAATACAGCCAGTCAAGTGCGGAGCTGCAAATAATTAAAAAAAAAGAAAAAGAAAAGGTGGCATACCTAGTGACTCTCTATCACTGTCACCCTCCTCCTTCCACCCAAGCTCCAAGTGCTGGGCCCTGCCTGAAACCCCATCCAAAATGCGGGCAATTTATCAATGATTCAGTTGTAAGGGCCAGTGCCAGCTTCCCTCTCCCCCTGCCTGCTCTTAGGGCCTGCCACATTTGAAGGAAATGGTGGCCTCTATGGCCCTCCCCTCTGCCCCCCCCACCCTCTTCTGCCCAAATCGCGGTAGCAGCCTTCCACCTTCCTGGCCGCTTACTTCTACGGTAGTTAGGGGAGTTACGCTGGAAGACGACCTTTATCCGGTTAGGTGCAAAGGACACACAGACTTTAGCTTGAATTTTCAAAGTGGACTTAGACACCTATTTTTATAATGTAAATGTGCATGCGTAGACCTCAGGGATTTGGGGGGAAGGCAATTTCAGCTACATCTAGGAGTCCCCTATCCACCTGGGATTCTTGCTTTTCCATGACATAAGAACATAAGAAAATGCCAAAATGGGTCAGACCAAGGGTCCATCAAGCCCAGCATCCCGTTTCCAACAGTGGCCAATCCAGGCCTGGAGGATGAGATAGTCCTGGGACCTCAAATTCTAAGGGCCACCTGCAGAGATAACGGGAAGCTTGGGAAATATGAGTCTTTACATGGAGGTGAAGGAATAAATGTTTATGGTGACACTCAGTTTCATTTGAAGCTTTCCAGAAGCACAGCTTTAAGTTGGGGCATCCATCCAAGGTGTCTGGCCTTCTTATTCAGGTGCCTACACCCTCTGATACGGCACTCAGAGCAAAAGCCACCTCCTGTGGCCTTGGAGGTCTTTCCCCTCCCCTCCCCCCCACCCACCCACTGTTTGGAGAATCTACACCCCAGTGCTACTGGGGGACTGTGCGAGGACTTAGCCCCAGGACTGAGTGTGATCCCTGCCTTCCCTTGATAATATCAGAAGAGGGGCTTCAGATAGATCCAGGTTTTTTTTTTTTTCATAACACTATGTGGCATTCCAAACATTTCTTATAGTTCACAATATCTGAGAGTTAAGATAGTTAACCCTTTGAAACCCAAAGAACAGCAGCAGTTCTTCCAAACTGACTCGGCATCTGTGATGTCTTCTGATAGCTACTTAATAGATCACAATGCTCTAAAGCAATTTATTAATTTCAATAAGTTAATTAGAAAAACGTAGTCCTACTACAATTAGTGCGCAAGAAGCATAAACCGTGGTGGTAAGAGGATAGCTAGGGTTGGAAACACTTGGCTTTATTCCACAGATGGTTACCAGTCGAGGACCTTTCATACGTTCAGCAATAAAGTAGACTAATCAAAGGGGAAGATGTGAAAACCAAAAGAGAGGAAATGAATTCCTTTCTGGAAGATAAAACCTCCTCTTAATTACCTGGATGTAATGAGTATCATTCTAACAAAGGAAAGATGTTAAATAGTTTGATCTGGAGTATGAGGGCCATAATGTTTAATGAAGTCATTTCATCATTCCTTTTTGATTAAACTTTCCTCCCATCAGCTTAAAATACCAGTGGATGGCAGATAATTGGTATATGTCTCATCTCACCGTGAGAACAGTAAGCAGGACCTGTCACACAGGACAGAAAATGATTTACCTTAAAAGCTACTGTGGTGCATATTGTGATGCATGGCAGTAGGCCTTTGAACCCACTGAGTGATCTGTTCTTACTGTGTCATAATACAGTAATTCAGTGCTTCTGCAACTCTAACTGCATCAATTTTTCAATTACATAAGTGTCTCCGCTGTATTAATCACCACATTAAGGTGAAGTTGTGTGCCAAAGCCAGGTGATATACACAGAAGCCGCGCCCACGCGCGCCACACGGATTTACAAAGGCTTGTGAGTGCACGCATATCTCCTGGTACGCGCACCAATATTTTTTCTTTTAAAAAAAAGGGGCGGGGCGGGGATGTTTTCCGGGTGGGGCATGGGCCTTCCAGGATTTCTCAATGAAATCTGCGCGTTAGTATTTATGTGCACAAGCGCGCGCTGGGGTCCCCTACCGTGTAACTTTATTTCTGTTATGGATGGCGTGTAACTCCTGAAACAAAAATAACTGAAGAGGTTAGCAGGGTTTTAAGAGTTGGGGCTCACAGGGTAAAAGGTAGGCTAGTTAACTAGGGAAGTTAGGAAGTCCTATCCTATAACTGGGCAAACTGGGAACAAACTGGGGAAACTGGTAATTGCGTGGGCACGTGTACGTACCATAATCCCCCCAAGTCCGCAGTAGAGGCTGCATTTGTGCTCACATGTGCGCATCCATATAAAATTGCACACACATGTATGGGTGTATAACCTATTTTAAGTCATGTGTGCAAATATGCACATATGTTATAAAATGGCCAAGTCTATTAGTGCGAGCCGGCATACGGGCATACGTATGCGCTCACGTGGCTGTTTAAAAGTTACTGTCTTTGAGTATTACTATATATATAGGAGTTGAATATAGAGAGTGGCCTAATTACAGTGTGAGCGGACCAGATCCATTAAGCAAGAATTTCTCCCCTTGCAGCAGCTAAATTTAGCTCCTTAAATAGTAAGGGCTGGATTTTCAAAGGGTTACACGTGTAAATCCGGTCATATACGCGCGGGCCTATTTTCAAAAGGCCCAGCGATGCGGTAAAGCCCTGGGACGCGTATAAGTCCCGGGACTTGCATAAAGGGGCAATTCGGGGGTGGGGAGGGGCGGGGCAGTCTGGGGCAGGGCGGGGGCATGGCCAGAGGCCTCCGCATGGCCACTGTGCCGGGGATCGCATGCCAGCAGTTGGCCGGCGAGCGCAACTTACTTCAGCCCAAGGGCTGAAGTAAGTTTGGAAATAAAAGAAAAACAAAGAAAAAGGTAGGGAGGAAAGGGCGGGGGAGGTAGGGGAAGGGAAGGGAAGGGAAGGTGGGGTGGGGGGGGGGGGGGGGGTAAGGAAGTTCCCTCCGAGGCCGCTCTGATTTTGGAGCAGCCTGGAAGGGAACGGGGGAAGATAGTGCGGATCAGCGCGGGCTCGACGGGCGCAAGGTGCACAATTGTGCACCCCCTTGTGCATACTGACCCCCAATTTTATAACCTGTGTGCGCCTGCGCACACGTGTTATTAAATCAGGCATACATGTGTGCACGCCGGGTAGCGTGTGCACATCTACACCCACGCGTATGTTTGAAAATCTACTCCTAAGTGACTGGGAATGGGGTTAGTTTGCACATGCAAGCTAGGCACTTAGTGATGATTTTCAATGTGAGCAGTCTAACTGTGGTGTCCCAACCTATGCACTAAAATAGCAAGGCCTAAATCTAGGTTGCCTGATTTTGTTTGCTTAGATTTAGATAATTTTCAGCTGCAAATTTAGGGCCAGACTCATTAAGTCTTTTATCCCATTTTGTGTCTATGGGAAAAACCCTTAGTGAATCAGGTACTTAGCTGATTAGGATAAACATTTTCTGAAACTTTGGTGGGCAAAATTCTTGTGCTGCTCAGGTTATGACTCAGATGTGGCTAAAAATTGACCCCATACTGACTGAGAAAAACAAAACTGAAGCCATAGCATTAGCTGCTAAGATAATCACAGTCCAATAGATTTTGGTTGAACTACTGTTATACATTAAAGAGTGCATTTTCAAAAGCACTCATGCATGTACAATGCCATTTTATATGCATATATAGGCCTTCTAAAATAACCCCGTCAGTTGTACTCGTGAAAGTATGCGCAGAAGCAGTTTCAGGTATACTTTTACACGTACTTGAAAGAGGCATTCCTGGGGGCAGTGATAAGTTGGGGAAACCATTTATGCATGCGGTTTCTAAAATCAAAATATACGTGTGAACGTTTACATCTAGTCCCTTGTAGCTAAAAATGTGTGGGTGTATGCTGCGCAAGGGTTTGTGCCCACCTACTAATTTTCAAAGTGGAACTAAACACGTAAGTCTGCTTTGAAAATAATGGCACGTGAATTTCATCCATAACTACTGTGTTATAAAATTGGGCTATAAGAGATTATTTCAATAGTGTGCATAACTCAGCACATACACATATAATTAGGTGCGCCTAATGTTTAGGATATATTTAATAAGCTCTGCTGCAGGTGCCGCCTATCAGCGCCCCAAATGTCCATGCATATGTTTCTGTAACACACATTTTTTAAAGGTAGGTATCTGCATAGTTGGTACACCTGTTTTATAAAGGTGCACACATATATTTTAAGTGTTAAATGACTGTAATATGTTATGTATAATCAGGGCTTAAATTCTAGATAAGAAGGAAGTAGAACTATGGAGCTGGGGGGATGGGTGGGAAGAGAGGGTCAGGTCCAGGTGTGAGATGTGATGGGGTGGGGGCCAGGAACTGGTTGTGAATCCTCTCTCTCCCCCCACACATACTTATCCCAAACACAGGCTTGAACACATTCTTCTTCCTCCTTACCCATTCCCCACCAGTGCTCAACTCCCGGGTGTTCTTCACAACCCAGAACTGATTTACACTATCAGCTCTGCTCCATTTCCTTGGGTCCTGGGAAAAAAAAAGGTGGCAGAACACCATTCTAGATTGTTCTTTCAAAAATTAAGCCATTGAATTAGCATACATTTTTGAAACTTGTGAGCAGTAGCACAGTAGCCAGGGTTGAAGCCTTGATGAATGGCACTACTTGCTCACAAGTTTGATACTCGTGCAAATTCAATCCCTTTATACACTGCAGTGCTGCTGCAGGATCACTCACTCCCCCTCCTGTTCTCTACAAAACAGGAGGGAAGGGCACAGAACAACAGGCGGGGAAGGGCTGAATTAAGGAGCAGAGTGGCTTTTCTTTGCTCTGTCTGCTCCAGGCTCACCCCATCTCCTCTTCTTCCCTGTAGGCTGCCTGGAGGGGAGGGGGCTGGAACCCCTGCTGTTCTGCCTCTTATATCTGAAAAGAAGTGCTGGAACTCAGTTCCAGGCAGTTCCCCCACAAACTAAGCCCTGTTTTCAATAATCCTCAGTTTACTCATGAAGCAAATGTTTTACAAAATTGTCTGATCTTTGCGCATATCTCACTTATGAATATACTTGTGCACATACTCACAAGCATCACACCCCTGAGACCTCCATCAGTTCAATCAACTTTAAGCATTTCACCCACACCCTGCACCAAATCCTCCCCCAAAAACTGCAGACAAAAGAAAAGTCAGATTTAATATTCCATGACTTGATTAACAGGTGTAAAAGCAAGGAAGTATGTTTGATTAAGTGTGCATGTGCTCCATTTATAAAATGTGTAAATGTATATGCATTTCCAAACACCATCTTGCAACGCCCTGAAACCACCCTCTTTGTACGTACAATGAATACTCTTTTGCGTGGCAGTGACAGTGCATGCAAATTCCCACCCTTCTGAAAATTCACGTACAGTGCACAGAGGCTACTTGCACAAATATATGCTGATTTTAAACACACAACCCCCATGTAAGCCTTTGAAAATTTAGCTCTAAATATCTAGCTTCTCTCAATTTAGTAATCTGGAGCAAATATTGTATTGTAAAAGATGCCTATGCCTCAGCAGTCAGAACATCAATATTATACTTAGTAGTTCCTATATGATTAGTTGTATACATGGGAAAAGATAAAGGCTCTTATTTTTCTGAACAAAGCTGCAAGGAATACAAGAAAAACTGATATTTCTGCAATCCAAGTGTTATGCCAATATAATGGAATGAAGAATTTTCTGGAAAAAGCCATGTTTCTTTTCAGAAAATAATCCAAAAAATCAATCAACTAAGCTAGACAACATAGCCTAACTCCAGCTGTAACCTCATGCACTGAAAATAAGAACATAAGAACATAAGATATGCCATACTGGATCAGACCAAGGGTCCATCAAGCCAAGTATTCTGTTTCCAACAGTGGCCAATCCAAGTCACAAGTACCTAGCAAGTACCCAAACATTAGATAAATCACAAGCTACTATTGCTTATTAATTACCGTAATAACAGTTTATGGATTTTTCTTCTAGGAACTTATCCAAACCTTTGTTAAACCCAGTTATACTAACTGCTATAACCACATCCTCTGGCAATGAATTCCAGAGCTTAACTATGCACTGAGTGAAACTGAATTTTCTTTGATTTGTTTTAAATGAGCTACTTGCTAACTTCATGCAGTACCTCTCTGAGAGAGTAAATAACTGATTTACATTAACTTGTTCAAGTCCTTTCATGATTTTGTAGACTTCTATCATATTCCCCCTCAGTCAACTCTTCTCCAAACTGAACAGCCCTAACTTCTTTAGCCTTTCCTCATAGGGCAGCCATTCCATGCCCCTTATCATTTTGGTCGCCCTTCTCTGCACTTTCTCCAGTGCAGCTATATCCTTTTTGAGATGCGGTGACCAGAACTGCACCAAAGAGGTGTGGTCTCACCATGGAGACATTCAGAGGCATTATGATATTCTCTGTTTTATTTTCCTTTCACTTCCTAATACTTCTTAACATTCTGTTTGCTTTTTTGATCACCATAGCACACTGGGCTGAAGATTTCAATGTATTATCTACTATGATGCCTAGATCTCTTTCCTGGGTGGTAACTCCTAAGATAGAACCTAACATTGTGTAGCTATAGCAAGGGTTATTTTTCCCTTTATGCATTACTTTGCACTTGTCCATGTAAAATTTCATCTGACATTTGGAAGCCCAATCCTCCTGTCTCACAAGGTCCTCCTGCAATTCATCACAATCCGCTTGAGATTTAACTACTCTGCATACTTTTGTGTCATCCACAAATGTGATCACCTCACTCGTTATACCCCTTTCCAGATCATTTATAAATAAATAAAAAAGCATCGGTCCAAATACAGATCCCTGAGGCAATCCACTGTTTGCCTTTTTCCGCTGTGAAAACAGGCCATTTAATTCTACTCTCTGTTTCTTGTCTTTTAATCAACTTGCAATCCACAAAAGGACATCGCCTCCTATCCCATGACCTTTTAGTTTTTTTAGAAGCCTCTCATGTGGGACTTTGTCAAACACTCATTAGGATGTGCATTTATTGCTTCATTCATTTAATTCATTTCGGCAGTGCACACGTATCTCACGAATGGATAGTCGGCATGCCAAAATGGATGCTAGAGCATATGAATGTCCTGACTACATATGCACACACTATCCATTTTGGCATGCCTATCCATTCATGAGATATGCACGAAATGCTGAAATGAATGAAACAAAAGAGCTACGAATGCACATCTCTGCTGCCCATATCAGTAAAGGCCATACCAAATAGATGAGCCTTTTGTGATTTATGAAAAGTTAGCAAAGATATTTCAGTCTTGAGGAAGTCAGATAACATATTCCATAAATTAGGGCCAGCTAGGAAAAATAGGCAGTTCTGAGACTCATCTAGTCTAATCAATTTAAAAGATGGAATGTCCAGAAGGTTCCGATTGGAAGACCTCAAAGGTCACAATGGCCGATACATTTTTTAAATAGTATTAAAACATTTGGAAGCCAGTCCATGTAAACCTTTAAAAACTAACATAAAAACTTTAAACTTTATTCTAAAAACCACAGGCAACCAATATAGCTTAAATAATATTGTAAATTAAATAATATACTCCCCAGGATGAGCCTCTGATATCACCAGTGCTGCAGCATTATGCACTTGCGCCTAAATTTTCAATGGCCTGTGTGTGTTAAAACAGGGAATTACGTGTGTGGCCGGGCCATGCGCTCACCTAGCGCATTTTAGAAAATGCCCGGCCACGCGCGTAACCCCTGATACATGCAGAAGTGTTGGGCCAACGAAAAGGAGTGTACCGGGGGACTTCATCTGGGTGGGGAGGAGTGGGTCAAGGGCCGCCCAGGACAGCGACCATTAGGCCCTGTCCTTCCTAGCGTGCACTAGCAGCCAGCAGGCATATGTAACTTACTTCTGCTCCGAAGGGGCAGGTAAGTTATAAAACAAAAAAAATAGGGTACATAGGTAGGGCTTTAGGGGTTGGGGAAGAGAGGGGAAAAGGTAGGAAGATTAGGTAGGGGTATAGGGAAGTTCCCTTCCAGTCCACTTTAAGGAGCGAACTGGAAGGGAACTGGGGGAAGCCCTATTGCATCGCCGCGCGTTTCTTTACAAAATCCCACATTGCGTGCACGAGTGTGAACTTGCTCACACACACATTCACACGCCCATTATAAAATCGGGCGTGCATGTGTGCGTGGATATCGTATTTTATAACATGTGCACGACGACATGCGCATGTTATGAAATCGGCACATCTATGTGCGCACTCCAAGAACCATGCGCACATGGACGCGCGCAGCTTTAAAATCAACCCCCCAATTGAAGAACTCTCAACATCATTTGTGGTAAGCCAATATATAGAGAGTTACAAAAATCAAGAGTGTTTGTAAGCATAAATACCCATTTTAAAATCAAAATTACTAAAAAAAATGGTTTAAGATGCTGAGGCATTCAAAGTTTATAAAAATCACATTTAATAGCAGCTTTTACCTGTGGGTGTAAAGATAAAGTCGAGTCAATCTGAACCTCAAACACCTCACTTGATTTACAACGGGAATATGGACATCATTAAATGATAACCATGGGCACCTTTCATTTGGTGAAAACCATACCAAAAAGATCATTTCAGTTTTTTTAAAATTCAAAATATTCTATTAGCAAATATCCACTCACTGATTGATTTAAAGCAGTGTGATGTGATATCTAAAGCCTCATCAATAGTTGTCTGGGGACAAAAAATTGGACATTATCCTCATATAAGTGGTATTCTACCCCCAGGTTAGCCAAAGGTTAGCAAAGTGGTAACTTATAAAAGTTAAAAAGTGTTGCAGAAAGGGCTGATCTTGTGGGACTCCAACAGGTAGTGATATTAAGATGTTGTGGAATTTCCTAACTTCACAGACTGCAAACAATTACTTAAAAATGATTTAAATCAAGTAAAAACATTGGAAGTAATTCCAACTGCTGGCGTCACCCTAATAAAATGTCATGGTTTAGGGTGTCAAACACTGACACATCTAATAAAATTATAAAGAAACACTGGCCACCATCTAAATCATGCCAAAACGTAACAAAACTGCATAACAGCAGACCCTCTGTGTTGTGGACTTTATGAAGGCCAAACTGAAAAGCACCTATAGGAAAATATCTACAATACATGAATGCAATCTTCTTTGAAGTACCAAAAAGCTAAATATAAGAACATAAGAAGTTGCCATGCTGGGTCAGACCAAGGGTCCATCAAACCCAGCATCCTGTTTCCAACAGAGGCCAAACCAGGCCACAAGAACCTGGCAAGTTACCAAGCACCAAGAAGATCCCATACTACTGATGCCAGTAATAGCAGAAGCCATTCCCTAAGTCAACTTCATTAATAGCAGTTAATGATCTTCTCCAAGACCTTATCCAAACATTTTTTGAACCCAGCTACACTAACTGCACTAGCCACATACTCTTGCACAATAAGAACATAGGAACATAAGAACATAAGAAATTGCCATGCTGTGTCAGACCAAGGGTCCATCAAGCCCAGCATCCTGTTTCCAACAGAGGCCAAACCAGGCCACAAGAACCTGGCAATTACCCAAACACTAAGAAGATCCCATGCTACTGATGCAATTAATAGCAGTGGCTATTCACTAAGTAAACTTGATTAATAGCCGTTAATGGACTTCTCCTCCAAGAACTTATCCAAACCTTTTTTGAACCCAGCTACACTAACTGCACTAACCACATCCTCTGGCAACAAATTCCAGAGCTTTATTGTGCATTGAGTGAAAAAGAATTTTCTCTGATTAGTCTTAAATGTGCTACTTGCTAACTTCATGAAATGCCTCCTAGTCCTTCTATTATTCGAAAGTGTAAATAACCGATTCACATCTACTCGTTCAATACCTCTCATGATCTTAAAGACCTCTATCATATCCCCCTCAGCCGACTCTTCCCCAAGCTGAACAGCCCTAACCTCTTCAGCCTTTCCTCATAGGGGAGCTGTTCCATCCCCTTTATCATTTTGGTTGCCCTTCTCTGTACCTTCTCCATCGCAACTATATCCTTTTTGAGATGCGGCGACCAGAATTGTACACAGTATTCAAGGTGTGGTCTCACCATGGAGCGATACAGAGGCATTATGACATTTTCCATTTTATTAACCATTCCCTTCCTAATAATTCCTAACATTCTGTTTGGTTTTTTGACTGCTGCAGCACACTGAGCCGACAATTTTAAAGTATTATCCACTATGATGCCTAGATCTTTTTCCTGGGTGGTAGCTCCTAATATGGAACCTAACATTGTGTAACTACAGCAAGGGTTATTTTTCCCTATATGCAACACCTTGCACTTGTCCACATTAAATTTCATCTGCCATTTGGATGCCCAATCTTCCAGTCTTGCAAGGTCCTCCTGTAATGTATCACAATCCACTTGTGATTTAACTACTCTGAATAATTTTGTAAATTCCGCAAATTTGATAACCTCACTCATCGTATTCCTTTCCAGATCATTTATATATATATTGAAAAGCACCGGTCCAAGTACAGATCCCTGAGGCACTCCACTGTTTACCCTTTTCCACTGAGAACATTGACCATTTAATCCTACTCTCTGTTTCCTGTCTTTTAACCAGTTTGTAATGATCGCAGTGGGTTGAGGTTCTGTGACTTTTCCTCATTTATGATGACCTTTCATTCCTGAAAATTTTACTCCCCCACCCTCTTCAGTTTTTGCTTCACATGTCTACTGTTGTGATGCTGCCTGCAGCCGGAGCTATGGGCAGCCTCTTACCTTCGCGGCAGGAGCCGCCATGATTTGGCCCAGTGACCCGGAGGCTGCCATCTTGCCCCCACTGTGTCAGCTCGGCAGGAGCTGTGTTGGGATTCTCCTTGCAGCAGGAGCCACGGACACCATGGTTTCCTGCAGCTTGGAGGCCGCCATCGAAGCCGCCCATTCTGTGCGTCTGGAGTCGCATTTCTGCCTCTCTTGCAGCCCAGAGGCTGCCATCTTGCCGCAGCCGTGGTCACTGTGGTTCCTTGCGGCCTGGAGACCTCTCTGAACCCTCCACCTCCATGGCAGGAGCCACTCCCAGAGGCCTGTTCGCAGCTCGGATGCTGCCTCCCACGTCGGGCCTGCCTGAAGCCTTCTTCTGCTCCTCAATGTCAGCAGCAGCATGGCCACTGTCTAAGGTCCTGCTTCCTGGTTCCTGCTTCCCCTAAGGGGCGATAACGCATCTTCCCACAAGATTTAAAGGGCCCGCATGGGAGAGGTCCCTCTGGCTCCACCTGATGATCTCATTTCCTGGTACTCCCTCTCCTACCTATAAAAAGGTCTTGGCTTCATTCATGCTTTGACTTCGCAAGGGGCTAGTCCTCCCTAGGACTTCTCTGCTTCGTTCCTGCCTTGCTTTCCTTTTCTTCATGGGATCCCTCATCGTCTGTACGATAAATAAATAAATAAATAAATAAAAACCGGTGGCAGAGCCAAAGAATCCCATGTTGGTGACCTCCGTAAGGCCTCATGCTATTTTCCCATGCTGGAAACCATCAAGGAACTAATTGACCTGGAATGGAATGCCCCAGAGGCCAGCTTTAAAGGAGGGAGAACACTGGAAGCCCTCTACCCGCTGGAACCCACAGTTAAGGAACTTCTACGGTTCCCTAAAGTGGATGCCATGATCTGCGCTGAATCAAAACGCACCACGATTCCGGGGGAGGGAGGAGCGGCACTGAAGGATGCAGAAGGATCGAAGCCATCCTCAAGCAGTCCTTTGATGTTTCAGCAATGACACTACAAATTAGGGGTGTGCATTCATTTTGAACTTAAATGTAAACACAACTTTTTTTTTTTTTAACTTAAAAAAGTGATGAGGCGAAAACGATCGGATTTCCAACTTATTCAACATAGCTATGTTGAATACGTTGGAAATCGTGATTGTTGATCCTAAATAAAAATTTAAACCCCTCACCCTCCTTAATCCTCCCCCCCAAGACTTACCACGTGCTCCTCGCAAAGGAGTTCAGAAATGGCGTCCTGACTGCCTGCTGGACCACCTGGGAGTTTTGGTAAGTCTTGGGGGGGGATTAAGGAGGGTGAGGGGTTTAAATTTTTATTTGCACGTATGGACATAGACTCAACTTATGGAATTCTCTATATGTCCATATTGACCGAAATTGACCCCCCCCTTTCGACTTATGGACTTATGAACATAAACTTTTGGTCTGCACATCCCTACTACAAATTGCCTCCTGCTGTGCATTGGTGGCACGTTCCTGCTTGATCCTCTCCAGGGACGTTTCCATGCTCGGAGAAGCGATAGAACCTGCAGTTTCCTTCCTCACCAATGCCACCGCAGACCTCATGCGTACATCTTCCAAGGGTGTCGCCGCCGCATGCTTTGGCTTCGCAAGGAGCTAGTCCTCCCTAGGACTTCTCTGCTTCGTTCCTGCCTGGCTTTCCTTTTCTTCATGGGATCCCTCATCGTCTGTATTCCTGATCTCTGCTGATGTTCCAAGTCCTGATTTTCCATTTTCCAGTCCTGATGTTCTGTGTTCCAAGTCCTGATGTTCCAAGACCTGATGTTCTATGTTCCAGTCCTGATGTTCCGTGATCCAGTCCTGATGTTCCAGGTCCTAAGTAGTCTGTGTCTCCGGAGGTTCCTTGTTTTTAAACCCAGGTTCCAAGTCCCGTGTTTACTTCTGAGCCTGTATCCTGTCTCGACCTCGGAGGATCCAAGGAGTTGCTTCGTTCCTGGTCTGGGTTGATGTCCGGGGCTCGCCCCGCTCCCCTCGTTGTCCGCGACCAGCCAGCTGGCTATGTAGGGCACGTAGGGGACAGATTGGTCCGTAACTAGCCTGGTTGGGCTGTGTAGGGCGCCTTAGGGACCTTGCTCATTCGTTGTCTGAGTCTCCACTTTCCATGTTCCTCGTCTGAGTCTTCAGTGTGGTCTGCGACCAGCCCGGCTGGACTTTGTAGGGTGCCTGAAGGACTTTGCTTGTTCTTTGTCTCAGTCTTCATTCCAAGTTTCTCGACTGAGTCTACGTTCCAAGTTCCTCGCCTGAGTCTACATTCCATGCTCCAGAGTCCTTGTCCGCCCTTGTCTCCTGTCTGGCCTTCCGCCTCTGCCATTACCCAGCAGCAGGTCCGAAAGGGCTTGGAGGATTACTCAGAGACCAACCTTGCGTGGCTGGTCTCACCAAGGCTGTGCAGGTCGGTGGGGGCTTGGGCTCAATTTCAGTTCCAGTCTACTCCCAGATGAGGCTCCGTTTCACCACATGGGCATACACCACTCGTTCTGCAATAGGGAGTGCCCCCTAGCGCTCCCTCCTATCGCATTGCAACAGTCTACACCCTAAAATATTGGTGACACATTTTTCATTCTGGTGAATTTTCCTCAATTTCCGCTCATCCTGATTCATCTTTTAAGATGCTTTGACTTCTATCTGCACTATGACATTTTGTCTAACAAAGCATCAATATGTTTGCCAAAAACATGTTTCTTTCACTGATAGAGCCTAAAAATATAGAGGTGTACCGGTGAAGATTTTAAAGGCTTGCACAATCAGTGTACATGATTGCAGTGGGTTGCAATTTCCTGACTTTTCATCATTTAAGATAACCTTAGATTCCTGAAATTTTACCATCTCACCCTGCTCTGTTTTGGCTCCACATCTTACACCCCTGGAACAACCAGTAGCACGTTTTTGTGCCGGTGAATTTCTTATTCTTTCTGCTCTTCATGATTCATCTTTTGATAAAGATGGACCAATAAAGCTCATGCAGTTTTGATGAATCTGCACTCTGACACCTTGTGTCTAACAAAGCATCAAATCATTCACTATAAAATTTGTTTTATTTCACTGATAGAGCCTAAAATGTTCTAGTATGTTAAAGAGTTGGCTTTTCTATAAAGACTAACTTTTTTCATCTTTCATTTCCATAAAAATCATGAAGATTATTCCTTTGTTCCATTTTGATCTACTATGTAGGCATAAGTATAGGTAATGTGCCTTGGATAAGGATGCTGTGAAAAAAATCATAAAATAGGCATACTGTTTCCGATTTTTTAAAGATCTTCATTTTAGGAAAGTTGCATATTTTATTTACAAATATGAATAATAATTCCCCTATACAAAGTGATGGTCAAATATACATTTTTGGCTCTGTAAAGCAGAACATGATATGGATTTCTGATTTATAAACAATTTATAAATTGATTGATACAATTTTATAATTTACTTGAATATAGACTCCATTTACCCCAATCATCCTATCCTCTGGAAGGTGAATAGTAGAAAAAAACCTGAAATATCAATTGCCATAAAAGCAGATAGAGTTTTAAAATCGTGTTTCAACATGACCATATTTTGCTCACCTCTTCTTATTAAGTATGTCCACATAAGTGGTTTGGGGAATATTTATATGAGACTGTGTTGTGACTGAAATGTGATTAAGTGTTTTTAACCTCTTACCTATAAACTGAGTTCACAGTACTATGTGAAGCAGGGTTAGTATATTTTCTCTGCCCAGTTCCATATGTTGATAAGCATCAGAACAGCGACTTTACATATCAGGAAAGGGTTAATGAGCAACATGCATGTTGTAATTAAACTGAGAATGCACTATGCAATTTAGAGCATGAACTGGTCTAAAAATGCATTTAAAGAATTATTTTTCTGATATATGTAGGGCCTCTGGGCTACTCTTAAATACTGTATATGATGTCATATTTCTTTGCCAAAGTTAGCAATAAATTTCTGCTGAAAAATTTATAAGCTATATCTAATAAGATTGTGCTGCATACAACAGCAATTTGTCATTAGCAAGATGTGGGTTGTATTACCACATACACTGGTCATTAGATTATCATCTTTACCAATTAAAACAAAATATTTTCATCTGTTTATAATGTGCTAAAACAAAAATATTCAACATGTAGTACTTTCATACAGGAACTACTTCTTTATGTCAGCAAATTCAAATTTACTATAAAAGATTTCTCAGTAAAAGAAAGATTTACATGAATGACTCAAATTTAATTTTAGTGATTTATTTATTGATTGTATTTATTGGATGCCCTACCCAGGGGTGCCTTATCAAGAGTTAAAGACTACAATGCAATGCAAAAAAATTAAGCAATAGAGCTTGAAAAGGAAGGCGTTTAATAGTTCAGAAGGGAAAGGGAAGAGGGAATTAAAAAATACACTGGCAAAACTTGTCAATATTAAATATGAAACAAAATAGAGAAATATGCATGCAAAATGAACTCCTAAGCTTTGTACATAACATTCTGTGGATTTTTTTTCTTTTTGTTTCCTTTATCACTACAAGCTGCCCTTGTCAAGTAGCATTTTGGATATATATTCCAACAACCAAGTAATGCCAGATGCTAACATGGGAGTTGGTGCTGCTTCCTGTCCATCTGACCTGAGCTTAAAAAAGGAAGTTACAGGTAATACAGTTTTAAAGCAATGTATAGTAATTATTATATATATATATATATATACATACATATATATTTACAATTTCTTGTTATTCTGAGGATAAATAATCAATTTTGACAGTCATTTAAACATATTGCCGATAGTTTCTATAAAATGTACTGAGACATGAACAAAATTTTATCAAAAAGAAGAAAAAATATGGGCCATTTTTTAGTATCTGTAATTTAAATAGGAAGACGGGTATGCTGGTTTAATGTCCTGTAACTATTTAGGACAGAAATGTCAGGGGATTCCTATTTATTAGGTTCCATATCTAGGACTGCAGGTCACAAACTGGTTATTGTTTGGCACATAATAAAGCTAGAAGAACATGACATCTCATGGCAAATTTCGAAAGGATAATACAGGAGGCTAGGAGAGGCAGCAGGAGGGGTGTAAGATGCTGTGGCTGCTTCCGCTCTACATCAAACCTACTGCATGATAGGGATGTGAATCATTTTTTGACGATTTAAAAAATTGTCCGATATATTTTAAATCGTCAAAAATTGTTAGAGGCGCGATACAATAGGAATTCCCCTGATTTATCGTCAAAATCGTAAATCGGGGGAAGGGGGAGGGGAAGGGGGAGGGCGGAAAAAACCGGCACACTAAAACAACCCTAAAACCCACCCCGACCCTTTAAAATAAATCCCCCACCCTCCGAACCCCCCCAAAATGTTTTAAATTATCTGGGGGTCCAGGGGGGGGGTTCCCCGGTCCGGTGATCTTCCACTCTCGGGCCATGGCGTGATGTTAATAGAAATGGCGCCGTCGCTACCTTGCTCCTGTCATATGACAGGGCAAAGGTAGCGCCGGCGCCATTTTGGTTCCTGTCCCCCGAGTCACGAGCGCAGGAGATCACTCCGGACCCTTGCTGGACCCCCCAGCCAAAATCGATCGTTAAGACGATCGATCACACGATTCACATCTTACTGCATGAGCAAGGGCACAATAAGTTTTCCCATCCAGCAAATATCGTAGTTTTGGAAGAAGCCCTAGTTGATGGCGCCGAGGCTGAAGGACTGCCGCTTTGATGATTGGACTAGGTGAATTAAGGAGGGATATAAATAAGAGAAAAAAAATCCCGGGTGGCTGTGAATGAAGGCTGATGGTGCTGGTTCCCAGACCCGGTTCCAACTGAGCTGGAGACTCAAAGGAGCGGGAGGAAACTGAGGTGCTGAAAGAAAAAAAGAAAACAAGCCAAATAGTTGGCTATAGAGATCTTTATAAGTTGTGTGCTTTTTGCAATATTAAAAGCCCTTTCTCAGCCATCTATTATGTTAGCTCTTTTAAATTTCTATTTTTTTTCTGGTGCTTTAGCTCAATAATTACCTTGATTAAAGAACAGAAATTCCCAAAGTTGAAAGTAATATTTTACTTTCACTAATTTTCTCTATTTGCTTTCAAATTGAAATGTAAACATGATTTTCCATGAATTCTTTGAACATGTATTTATTTTGTCTTATTCTTCAGCACGTGGATTTAGAAATCCACATCTTTTAAAGTTTCATCATTATTTACAGATTGAATAAGGGGCAGATTTTCAAAGCGGTACGTGCGTAAGATACGCGCGTAGCCCCCGAAAACCTGCCCCAAGCTCCCCCTGCGCGTGCCGAGCCTATGTTGAATAGGCTCGGCGGCGCATGCAAGCCCCGGGATGCATGTAAGTCCCTGGGCTTTCCTGGGGGGCATGTCGGGGGCGTTGTCAAGGGGCGTGTCGCGGCGGCGCATCATCCGGAGGCATGGCGCGCGGGGGTGCTCCGGCCCAGGGGCGTTTCGGGGACGTGGCTGAGGCCTCCAAACCGATCCTGGGCCGGGGAATCACGAGCCGGCCAGCCTCAGGCAGGAGTAACTTTTTCAAACAAAGGTGGGGGGGGGGTTGGTTTTTAGATGGGTCTGGGGGGTGGGTTAGGTAGGGGAAGGGAGGGGAAGGTGCGGGGGGGTGTGGAAGGAAAGTTCCCTCTGAGGCCGCTCTGATTTCGGAGCGGTCTCGGAGGGAACGGAGGCAGGCTGCGTGGCTCAGTGCGCAGGCTGCCGATTTTGCACAGCCTTGCGCGCGCTGACCCCGGATTTTAAAAGATACACGCGGCTACGCGCGTATCTATTAAAATCCGGCGTACTTTTGTTTGCTCCGGTCATGCAAATAAAAGTACGCGTGGGCATATTTTTTAAAAATCTACCCCTAAGTGTGCTATTTTTGAGCAATGAACAAGAGCAATGAGAAATGAGCAATGAATAAGAGAATGGGGCTACCCTGTGACTTTTATGAATATCATACTGATGCTAAGCTTAATTGGTTACCGATTTCCTCAAGGATTTTATATAAAACTCTAATGTTGGTTCATAAACTCCTGGCCATGGAGTCATCATCGTGGTCAAATATAACCCATCTTGTGTTCTGTTGTCTTCGCAAAGAAGACTCTTAGATGTGCCCTCCATTCGTCAGCCCCGGCTTAGTGAGACGAGAAAGAGGGCCTTTTCAACCATGGCCTATAGCCTCTTGGAATACCATCCCCAATAACTAGATCTGATAAGCTGTACAGGGACATTCAAAGTTATGCTAGCCTAAAGATGGACCTTTTTGGTGCTAGGCATTTGATTGACTTAGTGAGGAAGAGGAATTTCTTATCTGTGATCTGTATTAGACATATGTCGTTTATTCTACTTTTATGTTTTGAATTGAATAACTGTCTAGAGCTTCGGTAAAGGCAAGTATATAAATTTCAATAAACAATATACTGCCCAAATTTAAAAAGCCTCGGGTGTGATAACAAATCAGAAATGTACGCAATTGTAGCTGGGCTTGCATGCGCCGAGCATATTTTAAAAATCACCCAGCCAATATGTGCCAGGCTCGATCAAAGAGACGGCCAGGGGTGGGGGTGTGGGTGGGAGGGGTGCGGTGGGGCTGGATAGAGGCCAGCCGGGACAGTGGCCATTAGGCCTTGCCCTGGGAAGTGTGCGCCGGCAGCCGGCCAGCGCGCCAGAACTTACTTCATTAAGGTAAGGAAAGGGTTTTTTAGGGTCGGGGAGGAGAGGGGAGGAGAGGGGAAAAGGGAAGCAGAGTAGGAAGGGGTATAGGGAAGTTCCCTCCTAGTCTGCTCCTTAATTGTTGAAAGGGGATAGAACAGCTCCTCTATAAGGAAAGGTTAAAGAGGTTAGGGCTTTTCAGCTTGGAGAAGAGTTGGTTGAGGAGGGATTTGATAGAGATCTATAAATCATCAGTAGAGTTGAAGGGTAAATAAGAAAACTATTGTTTACTCTTTCAAAAATACAAGGTACTCAGGGAAACTCCATGAAGTTAGTGAGTAGCACATTTAAAATAAATTGAAGGAAATATTTTTTCATACAACACACAATTAAGCTCTGTAATTCATTGCCTGAGGATATGTAAAGGCACTATGGGGCAGATTTTAAAAAAGTACGCGCGCACGTACTTTTGTTCGCCCAACTGCTGAGCCACGCAGCCTGCCTCTGTTCCCTCCGAGACCGCTCCGAAATCGGAGCGGCCTCGGAGGGAACTTTCTTTCCAGCGCCCCCCACCTTCCCTTTCCTTCCCCTCCCCTAACTAACCTGCCCCCTGGCCCTAACTAATTCCCCTCCTACCTTTATTTCAAAAGTTAACTTGCGCGCGCCGGCGTGCCATGTTCCGGTCCGGGGGCTTGTCCAGAGGCCGGGTCCACGCCCCCGGGCCAGAACCACGCCTGCGGCCCCACCCACAGAATGACCCCGATGACGCGACGGCCGCAACACGCCCCCGACATGCACCCCCAGGAAAGCCCGGGACTTACGCATGTCCCGGGGCTTGTGCGCACCGCTGAGCCTATGCAACATAGGCTCGACGTGCACAGGGGGTGGAAGGGGCAGCTTGTCGGGGGATACGTGCGTATCTTACACGCGTACCCCTTTGAAAATCTGCTCCTTAGTGTAGCTGGATTTAAGAAAGATTTGGACATGTTTTTAGAGGAAAAGTTCATAAACTGTTATTAACCAGGAAGACTTGGGGAAAGCCAGAACTTATCCCTGGGTGTTAGCAGCATGGGATCGACCTACTCTTTGGAATCCTGCCAGGTACTTGTCACCTGGATTGGCCTCTGTTGTAAACAGGAAACTGGGCTTGATGGACCTTGATCTGATCCAGTATGGCAATTCTTATGTTCTTATTATGTTGGTATGTAGTGCCAGTTTAATTTTTAACATAAAATGCAAAAAAATGAGCATCTGCCCAAAAAAAAAATGGGGTAGATTTTCAAAACAGCGTGCGGGCGTACTTGTGCATGCGCTACCCGGCGCGCACACAAGTACGCCCGATTTTATAACTTGCACACGCAGGTGCACGCAAGTTATAAAATTGGGGGTCCATGCATGTAAGGGGGTGCACAATTATGCACCTTGTGCGCGCCAAGCTGCACTGCCTTCCCCCATTCCCTATCCCCCCACCCCGCCTTCCCTTCCCTTCCCCTACCTTCCCCGCCCTTTCCCCCCCGAGCTTTTTCTTCTTTTTTTTTTTTGTTTTAGAACTTACTTCAGCCCTGGGACTGTAGTAAGTTGCATGCGCCGGCTGACTGACAGTGTGCGATCCCCGGCACAGCGGCCGTGCAGAGGCCTTTGGACATGCCCCCACCCCGTCCCCGGACTACCCCCCTCCCTGTCCCCTCCTCACCTCTTTTTGCAAGCCCCAGGACTTATACGCATCCCGGGGCTTTATGTGCGTCGCTGGGCCTTTTGAAAATAGGCCCGGCGCACGTATGAATGGTTACACGCGTAAATCCTCTGGATTTACGTGTGTAACCCTTTAAAAATCTGGCCCAATGTGTCTTTACAAAACCAGTGCATAATTAAAGCTATTAAGTTTTGCGTGTTAACTTTTTCATCTGCACATGGGTTTTTACAGCCAAGTTTAAAATTAGAACTGGTGATGGTATGCAAAGGCAATTCTGGTCATGCAATGTAAAGGAATGACTCCAGCATTCTACAGTATTGTATAAAAAAAGGTCAGATGAAAGGGTTTGTCCCAGTGGATCAGTGTCAGTGCTGTGAATTTCCATGCACAAGGTCCCTGATTCAATCCTCTCTTCAGATCTTCTGCTTCATGAGTCAGCTGGTGCTAAGGATGCTACAGGGGCTGCATTCAAAGCCAATGGAGTTATGGTCATTACTAAAGGGAGACACTTACTGGGTACATTCGGGGCCCCCTTAATGCAGGATTCTTGGAGCCCTGATGAATCCTCCCCAGCCCAGTATCATTGCTGTAATAGCCAGATAAGCTAATTGATGATAGAGGGGGTGGGGGGAATAAAAACAATTGCTGGGTAGTTGAAAATGAAGGCTCATGGCTCTAGAATCCCAACCCTTGTTTCGACTGAAATGGAGAATCAAAAGATCAAGAGCAAATTGCCAGGTAAAAATAAAGTCCAGTTAAATGAAACTTTATCAAAGGAAGGGAATTCACTTAATGAAATTTGTGACAACTTTTGTTGCCTGTCATTAATTTGGAGTATTGTTTTACTAGAAGCAGACACACGAGTACTGGCAAAAGAGAGACAAAAAAAGGACAATCACAACCTCAGTGAGTAGACTTACTTATTTATAACTTCTCATCAGTTTATGATATATCTTATGTAAAGCAGTGTATTAACTAGGTATAAACTAGACTTATGTAAATAATACAAGATCTGATATATATATACAAGCCGTAAAGCCCGTTAAAACGGGCTACATCCCTCTGTCTCTCACCTCCCCCTCATTCTCTCTCCCCTCACTCTTCACCACCCCCCTCCCCCACCCACTCCTCTCCACCCTCCGCCTCTCCTCTCACTCAGTCCCCCCTCTCCCTCACTCCCTCCCAACTCAGTCCCCCCTCTCCCTCCCTCCCACTCACTCAGTCCCCCTCTCCCTCCCCTCCCACTCACTCAGTCCCCCTCTCCCTCCCTCCCACTCACTCAGTCCCCCTCTCCCTCCCTTCACCCACCTCCATTTCCTCCCGGCGCCGTAAGCGCGACTTCCCGCAACCCTCACCCGGCTCCATTAACTCCTCCCGCTCCTGCCGGCAGATCTCGGGGGGGGTCACTCCCGCGCGCGCGGCAGTGACCCCCCCGAGATCTGCCGGCAGATCTGGGGAGGAGAAGTAGCGGCACCGCGCGCGCGCGGTTGCCGCTACTTCTCCTCCCGCTCCTGCCGGCAGATCTCGGGGGGGGGGGGCGGGAGTGACACCCCCCCCGAGATCTGCCGGCAGATCTCGGTGGGGGGAGCGTGGGAGTGACACCCCCCCCCCCCGAGATCTGCCGGCAGATCTGGGGAGGAGAAGCAGCGGCTCCGCGCGCGCGCGGCGCCGCTGCTTCTCCTCCCGCTCCTGCGGCCCCACCGCCATTTTTTTTTCTGATCGACATCCTTGCCCGCACATGCGCAGTAGAGCTGCGCTCTACTGCGCATTTGCGGGCCGTCGGTCACAGGCCATTTATAAGGTAGATTGTTGCGCTCGGGGGTTGACCTTGTCCTGTGACAGTGAAGTAATGCCTCCTGAAAGGGAACAGGAGGTAACTGCCACCAGGGGGCGGAGCACTGGAGGAGATAGAGGCTGTGAAGAGCTTCACCACTGGAAGCCCGAGGTCCCCCCGGGAGGAGCCCATAGGGACCCGGGCTGCTTGGTCTTAGGTGGGCCTCGCAGGGTCACCTAAGAGAATGGAAGTCCGGCATGCCCACGGACACAGGGGGAGCATGATCGGGTTCAAAGTTGGAGCTGGTTGGAACAAGGAGAACCAGAAAAAAGTTGGTGATGACAAGGCGAGGAACAGAGCCAGAATCTGGAGACAGGGTCAGGCAGGCAAGGTCAAGATCCAGAGGTCAGTCCGAAGAATGGTCAGTAAAGCAGGGATCAGGTACCAGAGGTCAGACGAGATCAAAGGCAGGCTGAGGTCTTGAGGCAGGCGGCAGGCAGGCAGGCAGGTCAGGAGCAAGCTGAGGTCTTTGAGGCAGGCGGCAGGCAGGCAGGAAGATCAGGAACAAGCTGAGGTCAGTATCGGTAAGACAGTTCGAGGGTACTACCTGAGTAGACAGACAGGTGAACACAGGAACAAGCAGGACGCAGGACCTAGGATGCAGGAACAAGTCAGGAACAGAATTGGAACAGAAGGATCATGGAACGAGACTAGGAACAGGCAAGAGCAGGAAGAGACGCAGAGGCAATCTTAGAACAAACCGACCCGATTGCCAAGGCAAGGAAGCAGAGACAGGAACTTCCTTATTTTGAGGGATCAATCAGGGTGCGCCGCAGAGCTAAGACCCGCCCTTGGCCCTACATGAGTCCGGGCAATCACTGCGCATGCGTGTAGGTGTGTGACTAACATGGCAGAGGACGCCGAGCCTCGGCATGAGGCCTGGCGTGCAGTGGAAGGCCCGGTGACTGCCGCCGCGGGACACCGGGGCCTGGCAGGACTGGCAACTACTGCGAGGGAGGTTATACTGGGACCCGCTGTGGAACCATGAAGGTGAGCAGGCCCGTGCGTGGGACGGCTGTGTGCGGGGCACTTAACAGTACCCCCCATTCTAGGCCTCCCCCTACGCAGCTGTGGTTTCTCAGGGTACTTTCTATGGAAGGTCCTCAGGAGATCTTTATCAAGGATGTTTACGAATTCTCCTCGACCCCATAGCCCTCCCAGGCTAAGAAGTATTCCCACTTATCTCGGCGTCGCCAGACATCGATGACCTCTCTTACCTGGAGAGAAGTGTCAGGTTCTGCAGAGATACGTGGAGCAGGAGGGTCTTTGCGTGAGGGCCAGGAGAGGGCCAATGGCTTCCACAGAGACATGTGAAACGTGTTGTGGATACCAAATGAACGAGGTAGCTAGAGTTGATATGAGACAGCTCCCATTCTTCGGATCACAGGAAATGGTCCTATGTATTTTGGAGCCAGAGAGTAAGAGGGAAGTCTCAGTCGAATGTGTCGAGCACTCAGCCACACTTTCTGGCTGGGTCGAAAGAGTGGAGCGGGTCGTCTATGAAGATCAGAAGTGTGTTTGGCTCGTTCAGCAGCTTGCAAAAGTCATTCCTTTACCTGGGTTCACACTTGGCAAATGGTTTGAGCCATGGATTGAGCTGCTGGAGATGGAACCATTAGAGGAACAGGAAGAGACAGTTGGGGCTGCCATCCAAAGACTACTGCAAACGGGGATATGTCGGTGGCTGCTGCGACATGAGTGTTGTGCGACAGCTCAGCCCAGGGAAGAAGATCCGACCAATTATTTTGATGATCATTTACATAGGAGCGTAGGAATGTCTTCAAGGTCGATTAGTCCTTTCGGTCTGCCCATTGGCCTGGGGATGGTAGACCGACGTATAACTCAGGGAAATATCAAACGTTCGACACAAGGAACGCCAATACTTGGCAGCAAACTGTGGCCCCGATCGGACACAATCTCCTTGGGGAGTCAAAAGATGTAATTCAGGAAGAGCTTTGCCAGTTCTGGGGCTGAAGGAAGGCCCGGCAAGGGGATAAAATGACCCATTTTCGAGAAACGGTCGATGACGACCCAAATCACCGTGTTATTCTGGGATCAGTAATAAAGTCCATCAAAATGCTGGACCATGGCTCGGTAGGTGCTGGGAAAGGCTGAAGCAAGCCCCAAGGCTTCTCTGTTGGTGGCTTTTGCTGGGCGCAAATGGGACATGAGTCTACGTAGTTTCATGAATCTTGCACCATTGTAGACCACCAATAGTGCCTTCGCAGCATTTCCAGGGTCCTGGAACGACCAGGGTGGCCTGCCAGTTTGGAGTCGTGGGCCCATTTTAAGGCACGCTCATGAAGCTGGCAAGGAATGATGGTCTTCCCAACAGGGACTGTGGTAGTCGCAGAAAAGGAAATACAAGCAGGGTCGATAATGAAGCTAGGAACTTCCGGAACGTCTTCAGGCTCGAATGATCTGGACAGCGCATCAGCATGCAGGTTCTTGGAACCAGGACGAAAGCAAAGGTTAACGTCAAACCTTTCGAAGAATAAGCCCATCGGGCCTGACGGGGTTCAAAAGTTGAGCCTCTTTGAGATGTTCGAGGTTCTTGTGGTCAGAGAAGATTGTAAACTTATGTTCGCCCTTTCCAACCAGGAACGCCACTCTTGAAGCACTAGTTTGACTGCAAGGAGTTCATGGTCACCAACGGTGTAATGTTGTTCCGTGGGGGAAAACTTATGAGAGTAAAACAAGAAGGGGATTAGCTTTCCCGTGGGAGAGTGTTGACTCAGAACTGCTCTGGCGCTGATTGCTGAGGCGTCAACCTCCACAAAAATGGACATTTGGGATCCGGATGAAAGAGACAGGGACCGGAGCTGAAGGCTTCTTTAATCCTCTGGAAGGCAGCAAT